>NC_143536.1:15466635-16141135 GCF_031878675.1 Megascapheus bottae
GGCTCCTCTGCACTCAGTCCAATCAGCATCTCCATCTGAGCTACCTGATGTCCACCCTGAACTTCAAGACACAGGCCAAGAAATCCTGGGGGTAATAGGGCTCCTACTTCTGTGTAAGGAGACCAGGTTGCTTCTGAGACTATGGTGATAGTCTTGGAGAGGATGTAGACACTTCATCCTGCACCCTGACTTCAGCTCTGTATAGCCTGTTCCCTTCTTATGGAGATGGGATGGGAACAAACTCTTTCCTATGTAGGTGTGCAGAGAAAGGCTGGCATCTCTGGAGGTATGTGGGAGTGTGGGGTCCCCTCTGGGCAGCTACTGGAATAGGGATACTGCATACAATCTACAGTTGCAAGAAAAAGCTATCCCAGGGCTGGGAATGTGGCTTAGTGGTAGAATGCTTGCCTAGAATGCATGAAGCCCTGGGTTTGATTCCTCAATATCACATAAACAGAAAAAGCTGGAAGTGGTAGGGCGGTAGCCTTGAGTTGAAGAGCACAGGGACAGTGGCCAGGCCCAGAGTTCAAGTCCCACAACTGACCAAAAAAAAAAAAAAAAAAGAACTTGAGGTTAAGTTAGGTGCTTGTAGTCCTGGCTACTTAGGAGGCTGAGATCTGAGGATCAAGTCCTTGAAACTCTCATCTCCAATTTACCACCAAAAAAGGCTGAAAGTGGAGCTGTGGTTCAGGTGGAGAAGTCGAGCCTCGAGCCGGAAAGCTCAGGGACAGCACCCAGGCTGTCCTAGATTGGCCCAGGATTTAGCGTCATTTCCTACAGACAGCTAAACGGGGTGTCTCCAGGCCTTCAAAGGGACCGCACGAGGGGCAGAGTGGAGGCTAGGCCTGGGAGAGTACTTTCAGAATCCTCAGCCCCTCACCTAGGGAGGAGCCCAGAAAAGTAAGGTACAAAGCTCTGTCCCTCATCAGTGAAATGGGCTTTATGTAGGGAGAGGCATAGTGAGTTACTTGAGGCCTCAGTAGAGAGATAAGGACACCCACATTGTCCTGAGGATGGGGGGGGGTGCCTTCTCTGCAGCTCCTTTGGGATAGGAGGCTGCCTAGCTAGGGACTTCTCAGTGCCTTACCCTATTTCCCTGAACCTCAAAGAGGGTATCCCTCCTCCATTACCCCACCCCCCACCCTGCTCCTTTCACAGCCAAAAGCTAAGCAGAGGACTTCTCAGGCAGGGCACCACCAATCTGGGTTCCCGGGCTGTATAAATGGCAGAAAGCCTTCCTGTTCAAGTGCCTCTGTGAGGAAAAGGCAAGCAACGATTGCCTGTGACCTGGGATCATCTCTAGCCAGAAGGAGCCTCTGGATAGGCAAGTCCCACTGCAGGAGTTGTCAGGGAGGATAAGTGGAACTGGAGGTCTCACATAGGCAGCCATGTTCCTGAAATGCAGGGCTGGCATGCAGCAGAAGAGTGAGATGCAAGGCAAGGTGCAGAGTGCAAAGGGTCCAGGGAAGATGTGAGGGTCAGGTGTGGGCTTAGGGTACACAGTAATCACAAGGTGTTGGAGGGAGCTTCAGGCAGGTAACCACACAGCCTGAACTGTGTATTCTCAATAGATGCAGACTTCCCACTCTGCAGAGGGCCTATATAACAAATAGCCCACCACAGGGATTTCTTCACACCTTCCCCCTCCCCCCTGCCCTAAATGCTAGAGCCCTACACAAAGAGGTCCCTCTTTCCTGAGGCCCAGGCCACATTAGACCTCAAGCTTGGCTGTGGGCATGGATTCAGTACTGTCTGGTACTGGGTTCCCTTGGGGCTTGTCCCTAGGCTGCAGCACCCAGGAATTAGAAAGGATGGAAGTAAGGCAGAGTGAGGCTCAGACTTTGAATGCCCAATTTACTATGTGACTTTGCAAAAGGGAGTGTGGTCTAGTGGTAGAGTGCTTGAGTAGCATGCATGAAGCCCTGGGTTCGATTCCTTGGTACCATATACACAGAAAAAGAAAGCCAAAGTGATGTTTTGGCTCAAGTGATAGAATGCCAGTCTTGAGTCCAAAAACCTCAAAAAGTCCCCCTAACTACAACTGTGTGTGTGCGTGTGTGTGTGTGTGTGCGTGTGTGTGTGTTTGAGGCTTGGGGAACTCAGTTTGGCTGTGCCTTGTTCATGAGGCTTGTCTACCATCTTTTTTTTTTTTTTTTTTTGCCAGTCCTGGGCTTGAGCTCAGGGCCTGAGCACTGTCCTTGGATTTTCTCAAGGCTAGAGCTCTACCACTTAAGCCTCAGCACCACTTCTGGCTTTTTTCTATACATGTGGTACCAAGGAATCGTATCCCGGTTTTTGTGCATGCTTGCTAAGCAAGCACTCTACCACTAGGCCACACTCCCAGCCCCTACCAGCCTTCCTTCCCTCCCCTGCCCATTCAGTCCTGGGGCTTAAACTCAGGGCCTGGGCATTGTTCTTGGACTTCCTCAAGGCTAGAGCTCTGCCACTTGAGCCACAGTGCCACTTTCAGCCTTTTCTGCACATGTGGTACCAAGAAATTGAACCCAGGGCTTTGTGCATGTTAGGCAGGCACTCTACCACTAGGCCACACTCCCGGCCCCTTGCCTACCATCCTGTCTTATTTCACATTTCCTCAGGTAACTCCTGAGACTTGGCCATCATTGTTCCCCACAAACATGGGACCAAAAAGGGATGGACACAGGGGCAGGAGACTACAACAGGATCCGGTTTATTCTGCCTTGGCAGGGTGGTCCAAAGAGTGGCAGGTGCCACCCTGTCCCGGGCGGAGGGAGGGCCCGAGGGCCAATTAAGGCCAATGGCAGGAGAAGCAGGGGGCATGTAGCCCCTGGAATGCGGTGAGGCCAGGCTGAAGCCCGGAGGCAGCTGTGGTAGGCCAGAGCAAGATGCCTCTGCCACCCAGGGTGGAAGGCACCGGACTGTGACCGGAATATGGCTACTGGGCCGAGGACCTAGGCCACATGGGCACCCTGGGTAGTAGGGCAGAGTCATGTGACACAGAACACGAAACACAAGCATGTGGCTCACAAATAAGCACATGGATAAGTGGGCACAGATTCATAGGCCGGAGGAGCATTTGCCACGGCTGAGCTAGACACATGGACACAGGGTGGTATCACATACTGACCACGGGGGAGATACATCGCTATGGAACACACTATGGCCACCACAAACAGACCACGCCACGGAGCGCAAGGGACAAGGGGTCCTTTTGGCACAACTGCACTGGAATCATAAGAGACACAGTGGTGGGAGTTGGTCTGGAGCGTCTGGGACAGTCCCCGCAGTCTCTGGATTTAGTCCGTCTTCCATATTTTGTTGAGCAGCTTCACCACCTCATCATAGATGACGAATACAATAGCCACGTCCATGCAGACCCGGCCCAGGCGGGGGACAGTGCCCTTGTAGAATCTGGGTGGAGGAGGGGAATGCATGAGCAGAGGAAGGATGGTGTCCCTAAAGAAGCACCCCTCCCCATAGAAACTGCAAGAGGATACCAAGGCCTAGAGGAAGAAAGCCTGGAGCACAAAGGACAGTCTGGAGTGGATACCACAGTCCTGTCCCGTTCCTACTTACGCCTTGATTCCCTCGTTCCTCAGGATCTGCAAGCTGCAGTCCAATGTATTCCGGTATTTGTGTGCCTCCAGGCCCTGCAGGAGCCACAATACTCAGCACCTAGCTCATATCCCAAGTCAGTACCCTTCCCCGCCTTCCCAGCACTCTCCCCCAACCTGCATCCGGGTCTTGATCACATCCAGAGGTGTGTTCCCAAGCACACTGGCTGCGCCTGCCATGGCTCCAAACACCCCTGTGACCAGTGGGTTCATGGGCTTGTTGGGATTGTCCCCTAGATGTGAAGAGGACATGTGGTCAGAGAAGAGTATGAGGAAAAGGAGGACAGGGCTTTGAGGGTTGAGGACAATCCTGGGCCTGTGACAGTTCTTCCCCCAGGGTGGAGGCAGGGTTGGGGGGCACAGACTTACCCCGGTACCAGTTGCGCAGGGAGGTCATCACAAAGAAACGGATGGCTTGGTTAGAGCCCTGCTTTAGCACAGTGGCTGTGAGGCCCTGGTAGGTCCCCCTCAGTCCTGGAGACAGGCAGGCATAGAGTCACCGGTGGTGCCTCCCAGGACCCAGCCGGGGAATGGGCAGAGGGAAGGGAAAGTGCCAGTCCTTTCCAGCCTAGCCATGGTCCTTTGGTCCGGAGTGGCTCACCTTGCTCCCGAACAATCTCCCTAACCCCATGGAAGAATCCTCTGTACTTGGGGTTGGGGGAAGTCTGATCGTGGATGAACTTCACCTGGGAGAGAGGGAAGCAAAGGAGCTGCTGGCTTGATAGGCACTTGATAGGCACTTGATCGGCAAAGAGCCTACCCAGGGAGGCCGAGGCTGGGGGAGGGGGAGGGGGACGGTGGGGGTGGGGGGAAGGGCATCTCTAGCTCAAGCAGAGCCAGCCATCGACCCAGGAGGCCTCGGGACACCAGTGGGCCACGCCGCCGGAGTAACAAAGGTGTCTTGTTTTTGCGCCGGTTCCCCTGCGTATCTTGGCGATTCTCCCCGCTGTCATCTTGCACACCCTGCACGCGGGGGGAGGGGGGGGGACCCTCCCCACCTTGATGGTCTCCATGGGACACACGATGACCACCGCCTCGGCCACGCCGGCGCCCAAGCCGCACAGCAGCCCGCGCTTGCTGTCCAGCCGCCCCTTCGAGTCCCGCATTTGGTTACTGAGGAACTCGAACACTCCGAACCTGGGGGTGAGGTGGGACGGGGTGAGAGCGCGGTCCGGCCTCCGGGCCTCCAGTCCCGGGGGGCCCGCGCCGGGGCCAAGCCCTGCCCTCACCTGACCGCCGCCTTGGGGATGGAGCCGTAGAGCAGGGAGCTGAGACCCCGGTACAGGCCCAGGACGCCATGGTAGCGGACGGTCTGCCGCACGCAGTCCACTGCGGAGGGGACGGTTAGGGCTCGCGGGTCCCCCCGCCGGTCCCCCCGCCGCCCTCCCCGCCCGCGCCCCCCCCCCCCCCCGGCTCACCGATGCCCCGGTACCGCGGCGGGTTCGAGCGCTCGTCCAGCTGCAGCTGCGTCTTCACGTACTCGGTCGGGAAGGTGATGCAGATCTCGATGCCGCCCGCCAGGCCTCCTGCCGGGGACGGGACACCCCGGTCCGGAGACGCCCCCGGACGGCGGCCCCAGCCGCCCGCCGCCCCTCCCCCGCCCGGACTTCGCCCCGCGCCGCCGCCGCCTTCCCGAGCCTCGAGGAGGCCGGGCCGGATCCCCACGTCCCCGCCCCGGGGTCCGGGAGGGCGGCCTCGGGGCGAGCCCACGCGCTGGGTGGGAAGCAGAGCCGTTCCCCCCCCACCACCCCCGACGCCCCCACCCCCGCCCTGCCCGGAAGTGGGGCGGGGCCTCGGTGTCCCGGGCCCACCCGGAAGCGCGGCGGGGCGAGTGAGACCCGGGTTCGCGTCCCGGTGGGGGGCCCACCTGCCAGGATCGCCTTCCCGGGGTGCGTCAGCTTGGCCTTTCCGGACGCCGGTGCGGCGGCCGCCAAAGCGCGGGGAGCGCGGGGCTCAGCCATGGCGGGCAAGAGGCGGGGCACCCGGCGTCGGCCTCGGGTCCGAGCCTCGGGCTCCGGGTATTCGAGAAGCAGCGGCGGTGGCGGCGGCGGCTACGGTGACCGGTTATGGTCGCGGGGGGGGCGGGGCGGCCTCGTCAGCTCCTGGGCTCCGCCCCGCGTGGCCTGAGCAGGGCCCCGCCCCCTGCCCGCCCCGCGCGGGCCGGGAAACTGAGGCTGGGGCGGGGCGCTGCTCAGGCAGGCGTCGGGGCGGGGACCGAAGCTCAGCCAATGGCCAGTGGGGGCTCCCGGGACCGCGGAGCGCGGCGGGGGCCGGGGCGTGGTCTGCGGGAGGCCGGGCTGCGCCCCGGCGCGGTGCTGTGGGTCAAGGTGCAGCTTCCACGCTCCGGGAGCTGAGCCGGGACTCCCGGATTCCCGGGACTCCCCGGGTTCCCGCAGCCTGGAGGTGCAGGACCGACTCCCAAACCCAGGCGGCTGGCCCCATCCCTAGCCGCCTGACGACACCCCAAAGGCCTGTGTGGGTGCCACCCTGCACTCCAAGTTGGCCAGCAGAATGCTAACATACAGCCTAGCTCCATTCTCCTAGGCGCCTTTTTCTGGGTAGATGCAGGTTCTCCCTTCCTCCCGGAGGCCCCAGCAGATCTTTAATAAGCTGTGATACCTATCGAATTCGGCCCTGCCTTCTATCCATATACATGTTTGCCTTGATAAACCTACTGTAATATTCACGGTGGAAGCCAGGCACTGGTAATTTACGCCCTTAAATACCAGCCACCTAGGAGGGTGAGATCTGAGGATTGTGGATCAAGGCCAGCCCAAGCAAAAAAAAAAAAAGTCAATGAAACCCTTACCTCCAATTAAAAAGCCATTCAAAGCCTGGCGCTGGCAGCGTATGCCTGTAACCCTAGCTACTCAGGAGGCAGACATCTAAGGCTTACGGTTCCAGCCAGCCTGGGCAAAAAAAAAAATCCGTGAGTCTTTTATCTTCAATAAATTACTCAGAAAAGGCCCATAGCGCCATTGTGGCTCAAAGTAGGAGAGCACTAGCCTTGAGTACAAAGAGGCTCAGGGATAGCACCCAGGCCCAGAGTTCAAGCCCCAGGACTAGGTAGGTGTGCAATTGTACACACACACACACACACACACAATGGCAGGCTGAAGATTGAATTGAATTGTGAGATCTCGTGTCTCCACCCTGCCAGTGTTGCCTCTGCTGCTGAATGGTTTGGAAGGAAGAGAATGCTTTCTCAGAAGCTCCTGGGAATCCCTGAGACTAGAACCTTCCTAACAATGCCTTGTTCCAGCCAGAGACCAAGAGGCAGGGTCCCCTCCTACTGGGCAGTCTTTTTTTTGTTGTTTGTTTTTTTCCCACCCTGGCCTCCTCAGGCTCTAGGATGCCTCAGAGGCTATCACTGGTTTCAGCAAAAATAAATACTATCCAGATGCCCTGCCTATTATAGTCTTTGTGCTTCCAGAAAGCCACATTTTGTGGAAAAGTTAATAACTGGCTAGAGGAGTGGTGTGGATACTGGGTGCCAATAAACACAAAGGCTGCTGGGTAAACCCAGGAGCCAGACGGATGATAACCATAAGGAAAGCCAGCAGAGACTGGCCCTGCTGTCAGTGCCAGCTTCTGGCCTGCAGAGGGAATGAACTCACAGTGAGCTGAGTTCCTGCTGCATGTGTGTGTGGGGGAGGAGGGAGACAGGTTATTTCGAGGCCACCCCAAGAAGCCAGTGGCCCAAGGAGCATGGAGCAGGGTGGCTAGGATAAACCTTATCTGTTGGATAAACCCTATCTGTTGAGCCTGAGCATGGAGACAACTGGCTGGAGGTTACAGTGTAACATGCTGTCTAGAGGCCAGTGGCCTAGAAGACAAGCTGGTCTCCAGAGAACAAAATCTCAAAGAAAGCAGGGTGTTTTGGCTTAAACCTGTAATCTTAGCGACTTGGGAGGTGGAGATTGGGGGATGGCAATATGAGTCCAGCCTGTGTATACAAGTTCAAGAAATTCAATCTACTTTAATGGCTATGCACATGCCTTACCTTCCCCAGTAATCCAAGGAAGCACAGTAACAGGATTGAGCCCAGGCTGATCTTGGAATGAGACCCTACCTTGAAAATAACCAAGGCAAAAAGAATCTAGAGGCTAAAGTGGTAAAGCCCCTGCCTAGCAAGCGTGAAACACTGAATTCAAGTCCCAGTTCTCCCCCCAAAAATCAATCTCCCGCCTCTCTCTCTCTCTCTCTCTTTCTTCCCCCTCCATCCCCAGTCCTGGGGCTTGCACTCAGAGCCTGGGCACTGTCCCTGAGCTTCTTTTGCTTAAGGCTAGCACTCTACTACTTGAGCCACAGTGACACTTCTGTCCTTTTCTGTTTATGTGGTACTGGAATCGAACCCAGGGCTTCACGCATGCTAGGCAAGCACTATACCACTAAGCCACATTCCCAGACCTCCCCAAAATCTCAAAGAACCAGATTGGTAAAGATATTGAGACATCTCATTGGAAGTCAGGTGCTAGTTGTCCTCACTTGAAATCCTAAAGGAGACTGAAATCTAAGGGTCTCAGTTCAAAAACAGCTTAGGGAGGAAAGTTGGTGAGATTTTTTTTTTTTTTTTTTTGGTGTGGGGGAGGTCAGTTGTGGGGCTTGAACTCTGGGCCTGGTCGCCCTGTCCCTGTGCTCTTCAGTTCAAGGCTGGTGCTCTGCCACTTTGAGCCACAGCACCACAGTTTTGTTTTGTTTTGTTTTAGCCAATCATGGAGCTTGAACTCGGAGCCTGGGCACCATCCTTGGACACTTCTTGCTCAAGGCTAGTGCCCTGCCACTTGAGTCACAGCACCACTTCCGACTTTTTCTGTGTATTTGGTAGGGTACTGAGGAATCAAACCCAGGACATTGTGCATGCTAGGCGAGCACTCTACTACTAGGCTATACTCGCAGCCCACAGTACCACTTTTGGTTTTCTGGTGGTTAATTGGAGATAAGAGTCTCACGGACTTTCGTGTCCAGGCTGGCTTTGAACCATAATCCTCAGATCCTAGCCTTCTGAGTGGCTAGGATTACAAGTGTGAGCCACCAGTACCTGGCTGGTGAGATTTTGCATATGTGTGTGTGTGTGTGTGTGTGTGAATCCTGGGGCTTGAACTCAGGGCCTGAGCACTGTCCTTGGGCTTTCTCAAGGCTAGAGCTCTACCACTTGAGATATAGTACCATATCTGGCTTTTTCTATGTATGTGGTATGGAGGAATTGAACCTAGGTCTTTGTGCATGCTAGGCAAGCACTCTACCATTAGTCCAAACTCCTAGCCCTGGCTGATGAGGTTCTTATCTCTGATTAACCACCAGAAAACCAGATGTAGAGCTGTGGTTTAATGTAGTAGAGCTCTAGTCCTAAGCACAAAAGCTCAGGAGCAGTGCCCAGGCCCTGAGTTCAAGCTCTACAACCAACAAAAGAAAAGAAAAAGAAGGGCCAGGACTGTGGCCTAGTGGTAGAATGCTTGCCTAGCATGTTCGAAGCCCTAGGTTTGATTCCTCAGAATCACATAATCGGAAATGGCCGGAAATGGTACTATGGCTCAAGTGGTAGAGCTCTAGCCTTGAAAAGCCCAAGGACAGTATCCATGTGCTGACTTCAAGCCCTAGGACTGACAAAAAGGAAAAAGAAAAGAAATCTCACTGAACGCTCTTAGAAAATAGGGGGGCATAAGGGCAGAAAAAGAACAAAAGAAGGTATACACTCAAATATAAGCTCTGGTTCGGTGCTGGTAATCACACCTCTAACCCTAGCTACTCCAGGAGCTGAGATCTGGGGATTACAGTTCAAAGCTAGTCTGGGCAAGAAAGTCCATGAGACTCATAGCTGTGGCTCATAGCATGCTAACCTGTAGCAAAAAGTTTGAGGAAGGCACCTAAGCCCTGAGTTCAAGCCCCAGGACTGGCACCAATCCTAACAAAAATAAATAAGACGTAAGTCCCCATAAGCACCCGCCTGATCAACACAGTCTTTTTCTTTTTCTTTCTTTTTCCAGTTGTGGGGCTTGAACTCAGAGCCTGAGCACTGCCCTTGGATTTTCTCAAGGCTAGAGCTCTACCACTTGAGCCACAGCACCTCTTCCAGCTTTTTTCTATGTATGTGGTACCGAGGAATCGAACGCAGGTCTTTGAGCATGCTAGGCAAGCACTCTACCACTAGGCCAAACTCCAGGACCTACAGTCCCATTTTCTAAGTGAACATTGGAATGGAAGTCTGACCACAGAGCTCTCCAGAGGTGTTAAGAGCTAAGGGCACACATCAGCAATCCATCCCTCATCCTATGGCCATTTCCAGTGGAGGTACTGGGATGAGGTCGAGACAGAGTACTCGGTATAACCCTGGTGGGGCCTCAGTGGCTGCTTCAGTCAAACATTTCCCATGGTGCCCTGTGGCTGTGGGCAGGGATAGCCATAGTCTATGACCTGGCTCTTGAGCTCTGATTCGTCCTCTAGACACACAGACACCACTGACAGGGCTGGGGCAGCATGCTAGCCATCTTCCACTTCTGCCACCAGCCAGTCAGCCCTGGCTGCCCACCCCTCCTAACCAGAGGAGAGCCTTAGTGGTCCTGGGAGATTCGTCTCTGATATCTGAGACACTCCATAATGGAGGACAGTGACGGGTCACAGGCCACGCAGGGAACAGGGTAAGGGACCTTCAGAGGAGGAACTATGCTAACAGGAAAGCAGCAACTGAGCCACTGGGATTCCTCCAAAGAAGCCTGAGAGAGAAGACACAGCACCCTACTTCCAAGATGTTGGATCTAGTGCAGTTAGGCCCAGTGCCTTGCCAACCTCTGCAGGTCCTGAGCCAAGGCTGAAGTAAGGAAAGAGTAGGGATCCCTTTTGAGCAAACATTTAAGACAATTCTTACTTTCCAAATCCCTTCTAAAGGAAACATTTGTGTGTGTGTGTGTGTGTGTGTGTGTGTGTGTGTGTGTGTGTGTCCTCAATTCTCTTTCCCAAGTCTTCATAGAATTTCATAAGCTCTGTCTTATAAAACTGAACACATCCCCCCTTCTTTCTCCCTACTTTGTTAAGAAGGCTATCTGGCTGGGTCTGTGCCGGGCAGATTTGCCTGGCCTTGTCCTTCGGTGGTGGCTTGCCTTGTCCTGGGTGGTGTCCTGAGTGAGGGCTGTTAAAGAGAAACCTCAGGCAAAAGACTGCTGAGCTCAGGCGGATGAGCGATGTGGTTATGACTGCAGAGTTTCAAGCCGCCTCTGTTAGTCAGGGGGTCAGCAGCACACGTGGCCTTTGTCTCAGGCTATTTACGGCATTGTAGATGCCACTAGGATTGTTATTTTTACAAAGATAAGCTTTGTAAAACTCAACACATACCATCCTGGAAGCCCCCAAGACCCTTTTTACTTTTTTCTTTTACATTTATCACAGAACAAATGTCCCATAAAAATCTTTGTTTCAGGGCCGGGAGTTTGGTCTAGTGGTAGAGTGCTTACCTAGCATGCACGAAGACCCGGGTTCGATTCCTTGGTACCACATACATAGAAAAAGCCGGAAGTGGTATTGTGGCTCAAGTGATTGAGCTCTAACCTTGAGAAAGCCCAAGAACAGTGCTTAGGCCCTGAGTTCAAGCTCCGGGAATGGCAAACAAACAAATAATAAAAACTCTTAAGTTTCAGCAGATCCAAAGTAGACTTCCACCAGGAAGCAATTGCGTGTGACTTGAGCCTATAACCATTTCTCAAAGGTTCTGTCTCTTCATTGTTTCTCTTGCCTCTTTAAATGTAGCCCGCCTCAAATGACTCTGGTCTCTTCATTTCAAGGGAAGTTGAGGAGCAAGGCTCCATCTTCTGTCACTTCTTCAAGCTGACTCAGGGGTGTTGACCTTACCTAGCAAGAAACCTCTGACTTTAGCTTCTTTTACCAAGGGGTTGGCAGGACCATATGTCATTAGGAACCATATTTTACTCCAAATTGGAACTTACATACAAAATTTAACCTTTAACATAGATCCTTTTTGATTGGGGCTACAGCAGTATAGCCTGTTTAGCACTTTGGTTTACAAACGCATTTTTCTAACCGGGGAACCCAGTCTCTGTGACCCTACCAATAACTAAGTTACCTGTGCAGGCCTTTGTAAAGATCAAGAGGGACACAATCTCACACCCACTATTTTTTTTCCTGCATTTACATGGCTGATGTCAACCACAAGTTTACTCAGTTAGGGCTTTGGGCAGATACAAGGGGTTGGAATTAAGTTATCCCCTACATTTGACAACCTTAGCTTTTTATTACCCATCATCACCGATGACTGGCATGTCCCTGCTCACTTATGGAGTGGACAGACATGGGTATTAGAAAGGCATGCTTACAAACTATTCTGATATGATCTCCTGGCTTTGATTAATTTTGAAGGGCCAAGCATAAGTGACTCAGGATCTGACAGCATCTCTGCCATCCAAGCAGTGGTTTACTGCCTCTGGACGCTCTATTACTTTTGTTCCAGGAGTGCTTTCTCCATGCTGAGATAAATGGACCATTGGTATTTCCCTTGGTCTAATGCTGGACTTGAACTCAGGGTATGAATGCTGTCCCTCAGCTCTCCAACTCAAGGCTAGCACTATGCTACTTTGAGCTCCAAAGCAACTCTGCTGGCCAGCCTAGTCAGAAAAGTCTATGAGATTCTTATCTCCAGTTAACCACCAGAAAACTGTAAGTGGCTCTGTTGCTTAATGTGGTAGGGTGCTAGCCTTAAGCAAAAAAGCTCAGGGATGGCTGGGAGCTTGGCCTAGTGGTAGAGCGCTTGCCTAGCACGTACAAAGGCCTGGGTTCCAATCTTTGGTACCACATACATAGAAAAAGCTGGAAGTTGTGTTGTAGCTCAAGTGATAGAACTCTAGCCTGAGAAAGCCCAAGGACAGGGCTCAGGCCCTGAGTTCAAGCCCAGGACTGGCAAAAAAAAAAAAAAGCTCAGGGATAGTGTCTATGTCCTGATTTCAAGCCTTACAACTGACCAAAACAATTGTCTCACAGATTTTTCTATCCAGGCCGGCTTTGAACCAGAATTCTCAGATCTTACTATCCGGAGTAGCTAGGATTACCAGTATGAGCCTTTGGTACCTGGTTTCCCAGAGGGTTTTTCTAGAGCATTGCAGAACTGGACAGAAAATGACTTTTACTTAGAGAGAAGAGTCCATTCTAGAAGGCAGGCCAAGCTGAGTGGGCCCTAAAGACTGGTATCAAATGGATCTGCCACCAGGTCCCTACAAACCTGAGCAAGAGTTGCCACCAAGGATTGACTATGCCACCGAAGGGGGCACAGTACAGCCAATACCTACTTTGCTTAGGCATGCCCTCATCACCTGGATAAAGTAGGGCACAGTGAAATCCGTGGGTTGCATCTCCAGGTCAGCCTCAAGCACTGAGTCCTGGAGAAGATGACAGGCTCCGAGGCACACTGCTTGCCTGATCTCACAGCAGCAACTTCTTGTCCAGCTCAGGATTGGCATGATTCGGCATCCTCCTGCATGATGTCCTAGAAGCAAAAGCAAATGCATAGCGTGAGCACCCTGCATGTAGTGATGGGGACACAGCTGAGGCATTACCTTTCTCTTCTGGTAGGGCAGATAGGGACTGAGTGTAGTCTTCTCGTGCACTGCTGAAGTGCCCTATGGTAGCACACGTAGGCATGGCATCTGGAAGACACTGGGTGCAATGTTTGCATGTGGGGTTGTCCTAGAGGCTGCAGAGGCAGCACTTGCTCAGGCCCCAGTCAGGGCTCTCTAAAGCCTGACCCAACATACAACGGGTAGAATGGTGCCATTAGTGCTTAAGATATAGCAACTTGAGGGCCGGGAGTTTGGCCTAGTGGTTAAAGTGCTTGCCTAGCATGCACAAAGACCTGGGTTCGATTCCTCGGTACCACATACATACAAAAAAAAAAAAAAAGCCGGAAGTGGTGCTGAGGCTCAAGTGGTAGGGCTCTAGCCTTGAGAAAGTCCAAGGACAGTGCTCAGGCCCTGAGCTCAAGCCCAGGACTGGCAAAAAAAAAAAAAAAAGGGGCCGGGAGTTTGGCCTAGTGGTTAAAGTGCTTGCCTAGCATGCATGAAGACCCGGGTTCGATTCCTCGGTACCCCACATACATAGCAAAAAGCCAGAAGTGGTGCTGAGCCTCAAGTGGTAGAGCTCTAGCCTTGAGAAAATCCAAGGACAGTGCTCAGGCCCTGAGCTCAAGCCCAGGACTGGCAAAAAAAAAAAAAAAAAAAAAAAAAAAAAAAAGATATAGCAACTTGAGCAAGGTGCCAGTAAGCTCACCCCTGTAATTCTAGTTCTTCAAGAGACTGAGGTTTGTCACTTAAGGCCAGTTTGGATGGGAAAGTCTATGAAACTATTCCTCCTCCACCTCCTCCTCCTCCTTCTTCTTCTTCTTCTGTCTTGGGGCTTGAACTCAGGACCTGGACACTGTACTTGGACACACTTTGCCACTTGAGTCGCAGTACCACTTTCAGCTTTTTCTGAGTATGTGGTATCAGGGAATTGAACCCAGGGCTTTGTGAATGCTAGGCAAGTACTTTACTACTAGGCTATGCTCCCAGCCCTGAAACTCTTATTTCTAATAAACTACCAAAAAAGCAACAAATGGAGCCATGGCTCAAGTAATAGAGCCCTAGTCCTGAGCACAAAAGCTCAAGGCAGCGTCCAGGCCCTGAGTTCAAGCCCCAGGTCTTGCACACAAAAAAATAGCTAGGTGCCAGTGGCTTACACCTGTAATCTTAACTACTCAGGAGATGTGGTTCAAAGCTAGCCCAGGAAGAAATGTCTGTGGGATTCTTATTCCCAATTAACCAGGAAAAAAAGCTGGAAGTAGAGTTATAGCTTAAGTGGTAGAGGTCCAGCCTTGAGTGAAAAAGCTGAGAGTGCCAAGGCCCTGAGGTCAAGCTTGAGTATTGGCACCAAAACAAAACAATCACAACAAAAAGTCAACATAAAGCTGGATGCTGGGGGCTTATCCTAGCTACTCAGGAGGCTGAGATCTGAGGACTGCAATTTGAAGCCACCTTGCCCTGGATAAGAAAAGCCCATGAGATTCTTTTCTTGTTGTTGTTATTTTTGGTGGGTCATGGGGCTTGAACTCTGGGCTTGGGTGTTGTGTCTCTGAGCTCTTCAGCTCAAGGTTAGCGCTTTACTAGTTTGGCCACAGTACAACTTCCAGTTTTCTGCTGGTTAACTGGAGATAAGAGTCACACAGACTTTCATGCCTGGACCGGCTTTGAACCTCGATCCTTAGATCTCAGCCTTCTGGGTAGTTAGGATTACAGGAGGAGCCCCATCAGACTCATCTCCAACTAACTGCCAGAAAACTGGAAGTGGTGCTGTGGCTCAGAGTTCTACCCTTGAGTACAAGAGCCTGAGGTCAAATGCCTAAACCTTGAATTCAAGGCCATTGACCAACAAAATCCCCAAGTCTGACATCAAGGCCTGATGGTCTGTGCCACAGACTGAGGGGCATGAGAGTGAGGCCTCTGTGCCCAGGGAGTAAGGGCCAATTGCTGTACAGGTGTCTTGGGAAGATAATTCGGACTGCTCAAGGATGACCCTCTGAGGTAAGCCTCCCTGCTCAAGCTCATTGCCTGATGGGGTGCCAGGATCCTGATACATGAGGAGTCATGAGGGCCCCTTGTGCAACTCTTTTGACCCCATGGGGAGTTGTTCAGGTGGGCGGAGCACCACAGCAGCTTCAGGATGTTGGCAATCCATCTATAGGGCCCAACCTGACTGCCAAATTCTCAGATCTAAGGTCTATGAGCAAGACTGAGCCTTCTCTCACTAGCACAGATTTGTGTCTGAACCTAAGTTTACTATATATATATATTTTTTTTTTCTTTGTCAGTTGTGGGGCTTGACCTCAGGGCCTGGGTCCTGTTCCTGAGCTTTTTCACTAGTGCTCCACCACTATGAGCCACAGTTCTGCTTCCAGTTGTTTCTGATGGTTAATTGGAGGTAAGAGTCTCCAGACTTTCCTTCTTAGGCTGATTTGAAACTGTGATCCTCAGATCTCAGCCTCCTGGAGATCTAGGATTACAGCCATGAGCCATGGGCATCCCATTTCATATTGGTTCCCATTTCCCCTTTCTTTTTATGCCTTTCCTGGGGCTTAAACTCAGAGTCTTTTGTTTTTACTTGAAATTTTCACTTACGACTGACACGCTTCCAACTTGAGTTGCTTTTGTTTTTTTTGTTTTTTTTTTTTTTCCCCAGTCCTGGGCTTGAGCTCAGGGCCTGAGCACTGTCCTTGGACTTTCTCAAGGCTAGAGCACTACCACTTGAGCCTCAGCACCATTTCTGGCTTTTTTCTATGCATGTGGTGCCGAGGAATCGAACCCGGGTCTTCATGCATGCTAGGCAAGCACTTTAACCACTAGGCCAAACTCCCGGCCCTTGAGTTGCTTTTGCTTACAGTTTCAGGCTAGTTAACTGGAGGTGAATCTCACAGAGGACTCTTCTGCTGGACTGCCTTTGAAACTGGATCCTCAGACCTTACCTCTTGAGTAGCTAGCATTATATCCAGGAGCCACATGTACCCAGCTCACAAATAATTGCTTTTCTTTTTCTGTCTTCAGCTCAAGGCTACTGCCTCACACCTTGAGCCACAGCCCCACTTCTGGTTTTCTAATGATTAATTGGAGAGAAGAGTCTCAGATCCTTTAGTGCCTAGACTGGCTTTGAACCACAATCCTCAGATCTCAGCCTCCTGAGTAGCCAGGATTACAGGTGTGAGCCACCACTCACAGCTCCACAAGTAATTTCTAAAGGGCTTTAGATACCTCATGTCTCCCCAAAAATGTCCTCTCAACATCAGTCTCTTCACCTCCTCCCTCAAGATCTGAAGCTCACAGCTGGATCTTTGGAAAAAGGAAGACTATGAGCCCAACTATCACCTCCAAGTCACCAGGAAATACGGAGCGGAGGCTAGGTGGGAGGGACCTGGGGTGAGGCACTGACCTTGCAGAATGGTCCTTCCTGCCAAGATCCATGGCGTGTTTCTATGCTAGGGGTCCACACCAGAGAGGTTGTTTCACATGTACATTCATTCAGCTACTGTTCCAGCCTCTGAGTCAGGCCAGTGGAGGTCAAAATTGCTGCAGGCACTGATTGATAGATGTCTTCATACGCTGGGATGACAACACTACTATGAGAAAGGAGTCACTGTGACATGGGTCACCTGCGGCAAGCAGGCATCTAGAATTACCTGGTGGTGGTTGCTGTCGCTATGGCCTCAAAAAGACGCCTGCTCGTGTGTCTACTGGTGTCCCGCGTGGTACACATGCCCTCCTGTGCAGAGCAGTTTTCTGGGGAAACGGCCTGGTGGATATAGGAAAAAACCTGTGACCCCTGGGCTGTTCATTCTCTGTTTCAGTCAGTAGGTCTGTGAGCCCCTTGATCACCTGGTTATGGCCCTGGACTTTGCCAGAGGTTGGAGGCGTGGCTCAGTGGGTAGAGCACTAGCCAATGATATCAGCTTTTTTTTTTTTTTCCAGTCCTGGGCTTGAGCTCAGGGCCTGAGCACTGTCCTTGGACTTTCTCAAGGCTAGAACTCTACCACTTGAGCCTCAGCACCACTTCCAGCTTTTTTCTATGCATGTGGTACCAAAAAAAACGAACCCAGGTCTTCGTGCATGCGAGGCAAGCACTCTACCACTAGGCCAAACTCCCGGCCCCCTGATATCAGATTTTAAAAAAGAAGAAAGGTAACATTTGACCAGGTCCAGCTGCCTGCCTGATAAATGGAGGAAACTGATAATGGCTCTTCGCTGTGCTCACCTGGGGGAATTTTGGCAGAAGCCACCTGGGACACACTGACAGATGGTGTAGGTGTGTAGGAGCCATTACTGGGAGCCACAGGACCTCTTCTAGGCACAACTAGGAGCCACAGGCTCAGCTGATGTGCTCAGTTGATGCCAGCCAAGAGTGGGGCCAAGAATGGGAATGCAAACCTCTATCTGAACCTTAAAACAAGTTTGCTAAACTGTTGAAATTGCTTTCTGGGGGAAGGTGGTTCAAGCAAAACCTGTTTTGACTGAGCTAGGTGCCAGCAGCTCATGCCTGTAATCCTAGCTGCTCAGGAGGCTGAGAGCTGAGGATTGACATTCAAATAGGAAAGTCCGTGAGACTTCTTTTTTGTGTGTGGGGGTCATGGGGCTTGAACTTGGCCTGGGCACTGTCCCTGAGCTCTTCAGCTTAAGGCTACCACCCTGTCCCTGGGCCTGTGTGTTGTCTCTGAGCACTTTAGCTCAAGAGCGACTGCCCTATCCTTGGGCCAACTCCCATTTTCCATTTTTAGAAGTTAACTGAAGATAAGAGTCCCAGGTCCTTTTGTGCCCGGAATGGCTTTGAACTTTGATCCTCAGATCTCAGCCTCCTGAGTAGCTAGCATTATAGGTGTGAGCCACTGTGCCGGTGCTGGGACTGGGAGACTTTTATCTCCAATTAGAGATCAGAAAACTGGAAGTAGTTCTGTATCTGAAAGTGGTATTGTGCTAGCCTTGGGCAAAAAGAGCTCAAGGACAGTGCCCAGGTCCCAAGTTCAAGCGCCACGACTAAGAAAAGAAGACTTATTTTATTTTATTTATTTTTTTGCCAGTCCTGGCCTTGAGCTCAGGGCCTGAGCACTGTCCTTGGACTTTCTCAAGGCTAGAACTCTACCACTTGAGCCTCAGCACCACTTCTGGCTTTTTCTAAGTTTGTGGTACCAAGGAATCGAACCCGGGTCTTCGTGCATGCTAGGCAAGCACTGTACCACTAGGCCAAACTCCCAGCCCTATTTTATTTTATTTTGGCCAGTCCTGGGGCTTGAACTCAGAGACTGGTCATGGTCCTTTAACTTTTCTGGTCAAGATTGGTGTTCTACTATTTGAGTCAAACCTCCACTTCTATCTTTTTTTAGCTAATTAGAAAGGAGAGTCTCACAGACTTTCCTGCCCTGGATTGACTTTGAACTATGATCCTCAGATCTTAGTCTCCTGAATAGCTAGAATTACAGGAGTGAGCCACCAGTGCACGGCTTAAACCTGTTTCCTAAAGCCTTGACAAAGACAGCCTCACATACACATTCTTCTGTGGACACAGGATTACAGCTGTCTTTCTTCTGAAAAGAAACTGACCGTGGAGTTGTGGTGCAGCTGGGGAGACAACACTAGAAATGGGCCATTGATAAGCAGAAGTCAGTAATCAAATAGAGGGACAGGGCTTCCTAAACGAGCTCTCTATCCAAAAGATAAGATTAAGTATGGGCAGGAAAGCCCCATTAGTTCTATTCTGTTTCTTTTTATCACCATCACTACCCTATTTTTTTTTTTTCTTTAGTTGGGGCTTAAACTCAGGACCTCACACTCTTGTTTAGCTTTTTCACTTACGGCTGGTACTCTACCAATGGAGCCATAGCTCCACTTGTAACTTCTTTTGCTTGTTAGAGGTAAGTAACTCACTGACATTTTTTTTGGGGGGGGCCGCTGGATTGGCTGGCTTCCAACTATGATCCTCAGATGTCAGCTTCCTGAGTAGCTGATATTACAATCGTGAGAGACCAGCACCTGGCTTTACCTATGCCATTTCTGATGGAGGCCTAGAACTTACCTAAAGAGCAGAAGCAAACATCAGCATGCTTTGATTGCAGCAGATTCCCAAGCCCTCTCTGAGCTGAAAGCATTAGTAATGCATGTAGTTCAGTTATGTCCTAATGCTTGTGGCCAAAACTGTGGTGTTCAGGCCATGGGCAAGCCACGTAGTAGCCCCCACTACACTAAGTTAGGCCATTGTGGGCAGCCCCTGTGTCTTCAGGAAGGCTTGTCCTCCCAGGTTTCAAGGTCTGGCCAGACTCCTGTGTCTCTTAACTCTATCCTCATTGGTCCTTTGCCAATATCCTTCTGGCTGATGTCATCCAATGGCTTTGCCAATTATATCTCCCGTGTCCAGGGCCAGCACAGGCTCTGCTGTTCAGGTTGTGAGGCCTAAGTGTCTGATAGGGTTCTGTGCGTGAGCAGGGTTCTGGGATGTCTGTGGAACATGACCAGTATGAATGACAAGCTGGAACTGTCATGGATGCCATGGAATTCCTCCTCCTGCCCCAGGCAATGCTGGGTCTAGGTGACACAGGGCCAAGTGGAGTGTGCAGAGAAGGTGGGGGAGAAGCCCTCTATGTTTTACTCTCAACTTTTTTTTTTTTTTTTGCCAGTCTTGCAGCTTGAACTCTGGACCTGAACATTGATACTCAAGGTTAGGGGTCTACCATCCAGCCACAGCTCCATTTCTGGCCTTTTGTGGTTAGTTGAAGATATGAGACTCATGGATTTTTCTGCCCTGGCTAGATTTGAATCTTGATTCATAGATGTCAGCCTCCCGAGTAGCTAGGCATGAGCCACTGGTGCCAGCTTACTCCCAACTTTTATCTTTCTTCCTACTCTTTTTCTTCTGTCCTTTCCCTCTTTGGTTTGAGCTACACATCCACTTTTGGCTTTTTGTTGTTGTTGGTGGTGGTAGTGGTGGTGGTCATGGGGCTTGAACTCAGGGCCTGGGTTCTGTTCCTGAGTTCTTTTGCGCAAGGCTAGCTAGCAACCTATCACTGTGAGCCACAGCATAACTTCTGGTTTTCTGGTGGTTAACTGCATATGAGTGTCATGGACTTCCCTGCCTGGGCTGGCTTTGAACCACAATTCTCAGATTTCAGTCTCCTGAATAGCTAGGATTACAGGTGTGAGCCACCAGCACTTAGCTTGACTTCTGGCTTTTTGCCAGTTCGCTGGAGATAGGAGTCTTAAGGATTGATTTGTCGGAGATCCTTAGATCTCAGCTCCTGAGAAGCTAGGATTACAGGCATGAGCTAAGGGTGCCTAACCATTCAACCCCTTTTAAACATATCCATAGAACATACATTGTAAAGCATCCTGGATCCCTCCAGGTTGCATAACCTGTCACATATGCCTCTCAGACTTTCTGATGCTGATGGAGCAAGAGAGATGTGTTTGTGTCTGGTTAAGATTTGAAGATTTGAATCTCTGTCACCCTGAATGTGGAGGGTTTTGTGGGCTACCTGGAGTGGGCCCCGCTCTGGGGTGGGAAACACTGGCATCTGTGCAGGGCTGCCTTCTGGAGCGACACTAGAAGACAAACACAGGCAAGGTCATGAATCAGGACACAAAGCACCGGGCACTGTGCCAGCAGAACCATCAATAAGGACAGCAGCTCTGGCTTGTGCTGAAGATGTCACACACGTCAGCTCTGTTGTGCCTGCAAGACTGAGGACAAGGCATAACTCTGCTTTGTAGAAAAGAAAACGAAAAGGCCAACACTGGTGCCTCACAGCTGCAATCTCAGTTCTTAGGAAGCTGAGCTCTAGAGGATCATGGCACTTTTTTTTTGGGCCAGTCCTAAGCTTTGAACTCAGGGCCTCAACACTGACCTTGGGCTTTTTTTTTTTTTTTTGAGTTTTAATAGGAATTTCATTAAGGTTAAATTCCTAGGAATGAGAAAATCCTAGTTCGAGGGCACAAAAGCCGGCGAAGCTTTCTCAGCTATCATAGTGAAGCACAGGTTCAGGTTCTTTGGTGGGATCACCACCTCGTTCCAGGTACAGATTATTACAAGGATCCTGCTTCGGCCCCACAGGCTGGTAGCTGGGAAAAACATCCCCAATCCAGAACAGGAAAACCATGAAAGCAATGGGGCCAAGGAGCTGCTTGCACGTGAGATCCCAAGAAACAGGTGTGGGCATCGTGTCCATTCGGCTCCTGATGTACATGTCCAGGTCCCAATGTAACGGTTCACCCCAATTCGTTCTCAGGTCCTGGGGGTCCTCGGGATAGTCACCGTCCCCCATGCCATCATCCGGGCACGGCTCGTGGTCGTCCACACACGCATGCCACACTTCTTGGCGGTGGTGGAGGCGCGTTCTTTGGGGGGGTCTTTGGATAGGGCCCGGCATCATGTCTTTGCTCATGTGGCACTGAGGAATTGAACCCAGGTCCTTGAGCATGCTAGGCAAGCACTCTATCACCAGGCCACGCTTATGACCCGATCATGGTACTCTTATTTTTTGTATTTTGTGCCAGTTCTGGAGCTTGAACTAAGGGGTCTGGGCACTCTTAGCTGGTTGTTCGAGGCCAGCACTCTACCGCTTGAGCCACAGCTCGACTTTTGGCTTTTTGGTGGTCCATTGGAGATGAGAGTTTCAGGGACTTTCCCGTTTGAGCTGGTTTGGAACCACTGTCCCCAGATTTCACTCTCCTGAGAAGCTAGGATTCTGGTGTGAGCCATGGGTGCCTGATTTAATGTCCTTGAGATTCTATCTTCAATTAGTCAGGAAAAAAACCAACACGCTAGAACTATTCATAATAACCAAGTAATGGAAACAGAGCAGATGTCCTACAATAGATAAGTGAATCATAAAAGAAAAATAAAAAGCAGTAGTTACACCCAATGGAATGTTACTCATCCATTAAAAAGAATAAGATTATGTCATTTTCAGGGAACTAGATCAACTAAAAACAATCCACGTTAAGAAAGCCAAGCTCAGAGAGGTATATGGTACATATTTTCTTTTTCTTTTTTTTTTTTTTTGCCAGTTCTGGACTTGAGCTCAGGGCCTGAGCACTGTCCTTGGACTTTCTCAAGGCTAGAGCTCTACCACTTGAGCCTCAGCACCACTTCCGGCTTTTTTCTATGTATGTGGTACCGAGGAATCGAACCCGGGTCTTCATGCATGCTAGGCAAGCACTTTAACCACTAGGCCAAACTCCCGGCCCCATATTTTCTTTTATATACAGAAGTTAGATCTAAAATACACCAGGAGATATACGCTACTGGGTCAAGGTTCAAAGGGAGCCCGGTCTGTAAGACTTTTTTTTTTTTTTGCCAGTCTTGGGCCTTGAACTCAGGGCCTGAGCACTGTCTTTGAGCTTTCTCAAGGCTAGAGCTCTACCACTTGAGCCACAGCACCATTTCTGGCTTTTTCTATGTATATGTGGTACTAAGGAATCAAATCTGCATCTTTGTGCATGCTAGGCAAGCACTCTACCACTAGACCAAACTTCTGGCCCCTCTGTAAGACTTTTATCTCCAATTAGTCACCAGAAAACTGGAAGTGGCGCTGTGGTCTAAAGTAATAGAGCTCTAGCATTAAGTGGAAAAACTCAGGGTCAGTGCCCAGACCGCGAATCTTTTATTTCTTTTTTTCTTTTCTTTCTTTCTTTCATTCTTTTTTTTTCTGCCAGTCCTGGGGCTTGAACACAGAGCCTGAGTACTGAGGAATTGAACCCCAGTCTTTGTGCATGCTAGGCAAACACTGTACCACTAGGCCAAACTCTGGGCCCTCTTATTTATTTTCCAGTCCTGGGCCTTGTACTCAGGGCCTACGTACTGTCCTAGAGCTTTCTCAAGATTAGTGTTCTACCACTTGAATCATAGCACCACTTCCAGCTTTTTCTGTGTATGTGGTACTAAGGAATTGAACCCAGGGTTTGATGCATGCTAGGCAAGCACTCTACCACTAGGCCACACTCCCAGCCATGTGAGAGTCTTAGCTCCATTTAACCACCAGAAAACCAGAAGTGGTGCTGTGGCTCAAAGTATTAGAGTGCTAGGCTTGAGTGAAAGAGCCCAGGCCCTGAGTTCAAGCCCTATAATAAAAAAACAAAACCAAAAAACTGAACCAAAGAAAGTATACAAATCTAAGTAAAGCATTTACTGGTGACTCATGTCTATAATCCTAACTATTCAACAAGCTGAGATCTGAGGATCTAAGTTAAAAGCCAGCTTAGGCAGAAAAGTCCCTTTTTTTTTTTTTTTTTTGCGAGTCCTGGGCTTGAACTCAGGGCCTGAGCACTGTCCTTGGACTTTCTCAAGGCTAGAGCTCTAGCACTTGAGCTTCAGCACCACTTCCAGCTTTTTTTTCTATGTATGTGGTACCGAGGAATCGAACCTGGGGCTTCGTGCATGCTAGGCAAGCACTCTACCACTAGGCCATACTCCCGGCCTATTTATCTTTTTTTAAAAACTTGTATTTTATTGTTGGGGGAATGTATAGAGGGTTACAGTTACATTCGTCAGGTAGTGGGTGCATTACTTCTTGAACATTGATACTCCTTCTCATGTTTTTGTCCCCCCCCATCTTTTTTTTTTTTTTCTCATGCCAGTCCTAGGGGTTGAACTCAGGTCCTGGACACTGTCTCTGAGGGTTTCCTCCCTGCCCCCAATCCTGGGCTTTGAACTCAGGGCTTGAGCACAGTCCTTGGGCTTTCTCAAGGCTAGAGCTCTACCACTTGAGCCACAGCACCACTTCTGGCTTTTTCTATGTATGTGGTACCAAGGAATCGAACCCGGGTCTTCGTGCATACTAGGCAAGCACTCTACCACTAGGCCAAACTCCTAACCCCGTCCCTGAGTTTCTATGCTCTAGGCTAGTGCTTTGCCGCTGGAGCCACAGCTCCATTTTTTTAAAAAAAATAATTTATTAGAGATAGTGTCTTACAGACTTTACTGCCTGGACTGGCTTTGAATGGTGATCTTCACAGCTCAGCCTCCTGAGTAGCTAACATTACAAAAGTGAGCCACTGGCACCCAACTACATTTTCTGTTTGAGTAAACAAACAATGCTCAAACTGAAGTAACCTTAAGACTCAGCTTCCTGGAAGAAAAATTAGCATAAGAAGATCCTAATGCACACACTTAGCTCAGCAGGATGGAGTCATTAATGTTTGCTAGCAGACACTCTTCAGTGGAGTATCCCTCCAGGAGGTGGCTACAGATCAACAGAGCAGACACAAGAAGCGCTCCAGCCCTGCCACATGGAAACTGGGAGGACAAAAATCACCACGGCTAGGACTAAGTGCAGAGATGACGTCATCCTTCTCCAGGGACCACATGGACTCTCCCGCACAGCGCAGCCAGTGGCCTGCTGACATCTTGAAAAATGTCTGATGACGGTGAACTGGAAGGTAGATCATCCCAGACTATTTTGTGTGTGTGTGTGTGTGTGTGTGTGGTGGGGGGGTCATGGGGTTTGAACTCAGCCTGGGTATCCCTGAGCTCTTCAGCTTAAGACTAGCACCCTACCCTTGAGCCAAGGCCCACTTTCTGTTTTCTAGAGGTTAATTGGAGTCTCAGGTTCTTTTGTGCCAGGGCTGGCTTTGAACCATGATCCTCGATCTCAGCCTCCTGAGTAGCTAGGATTACAGGTGTGAGCCACTGGGCCTGGCTGATCCTTCCAGACTCTTAAACCAGTTCTATCCCCTGTTCTACTTTGTTCCATGTTAGGAAGTTGAAGCTGATTATCATAAAGATTCAAAACCTTAGCTTCTGTAAATCTAAAAGTGCTTTAAAATAAGTTCATTAAAAATGTTAACCTGAGCCAGGCACCAGTTGCTCACACCTGTAATCCTAGCTACTGAGGATGAGGATTGTGGTTCAAAGCTCTCTGGGGCAGGAAAATCCATGAGAGTCTTATCTTCAATAAACTACACAGGAAAATCCAGAAGCAGTGCTGTGGCTCAAGTGGTAGAGCACTGGCCTTAAGCAAAAGAAGCTTAGGGACAATGCCTCGGCCCTGAGTTCCCCAGGAATGACCAAAAAAACTGGAAGCTCCAGGTGTGGCTCAAGTAGCAGAGCACCAGTGTTGAATAAAAAGCTAAAGCACATGGCTCATGCCTTTAATTCTAGCTATGCAGGAGCTTGAGATCTGAGGATCATGGTTCAATGCCAGCCCAGGCACAAAAAGTTGGTGAGACTCTTATCTCCAATTAACTGCCAGAAAACTGGAAGTGGGACTGTGGCTCAAAATGGTAGAGCACTAGTTTTGCTTGAGCTGAAGAGCTCAGGGACAGTGCCCAGGCCCAGAGTTCAAGCTCCATGACTGACAAAAAAAAAAAAAAAGGCTAATGGAGAGCACCCAGGCCCTGAGTTCAAGACCCATATCTGAACAACTATCTATCTATCTATCTATCTATCTATCTATCTATCTATCTATCTATCTATTTTAAAGCAAAACAAAAATAAAAACAAAAAACAAAACAAAGAAACAGCTTAGGCTTCAGAGAAGTGGGTAGAAAACAAGCAGGTACTTTCAGTAGAGATTAAAGTAGAATTCAAGGCTGGTCACTGGTGGCTCATACCAAAAGTCTAGCTACTTAGAAGCTGAGATCTAAGAATTGTGGTGTAAGCCAGCCTGGACAGGAAACTGGGCAAGAAACTCGAACCGCCAATAAACTACTCAGGAAAAGCCGGAAGAGGTTCTGTGGTTCAAATGGTAAAGCAGTAACCTTAAGAAAAAGATTCTCCAGCCAGGTGCTTGTGATTTACACCTGTAATCCTAGGTATTCAGGAGACTGATATCTGAGAATTGCAGTTCAAAGCCAGCCTGCTCAGGAAAGTCAGTGAGATTCTTGTCATGAATAAACTAACTACCAAAATGTCGAAAGCAGAGCGATGGCTCAACTAGTAGAACATTAGTGGAGCAAAAAAACCTCTCCGAGACAGTGCCCAGGCCTTGAGTTCAAGCCCCAGGACCAGTAAAAAAAAAAGGTAGAACTCAGTCCTTGCCTGTGTATGTGTGTGCAGGTATGGGGGTTTGAAGTCAGAGCTTTGAGTTCTTGCTTATTTTATTTTATTTTATTTTTACTCAAGGCTGGTGTGCTACCAGTTGAGCCACACTCTGACTTTTGACATTCTGCTGGTCATTGGAGATGGAGTCGAGCAAACTTTTTTTTTTTTTTTGCCAGTCCTGGGGTTGAGCTCAGGACCTGAGTCCTGTCCTTGGACTTTCTCAAGGCTACAGCTCTACCACTTGAGCCTCAGCACTACTTCCGGCTTCTTTCTATATGTGGTACCGAGGATTCGAACCTGGGTCTTCATGCATGCTAGGCAAGCACTTTAACCACTAGGCCAAACTCCCGGCCCTCGAGCAAACTTTTTTGCCTAGGCTGGCTTCCAATTGTCATCCTAAATCTCAGCCTTCAGAGTACCTTGTGTTTCAGATGTGAGCCACCGATGCCAAGTTTCAGCCTGAATTTAACCCCCTTGATTGTTCAGGTACCTGAAGGAGGTAGGATCTCCAGCTGACCATATTTTTATGTTTAGTGCTCAGCCTTTTATGGAGAACCAGCATTTTGTTTGCATATTGTCTTTTGGGCACACTAAACAGAATATCCAGGAGCCAGTGCGTGCTCTAGAAGTCTGAGAGAAGGCTCCAAGTTTGGCCTAATGGTAAAGTGCTTGCCTAGCATACATGAAGACCGTGGTTTGATTCCTAGGTATCAAATACATGGAATAAAAGCCGGAAGTGGTGCTGTGGCTCAAGTGATAGGATTCTAGCCTTGAGAAAACCTAAGGACAATGTTCAGGCCCTGAGTTCAAGCCCAGGACTGACAAAAAAAAATACTATAAGTCTGAAAGAGATTGAGCCTCTCCCAGAACCACAAGGAACCTCAGAGGCCCAAGCCTCTCCTCTGGGCCAAGTCTCTGCCTGCATTGTGGCCCCAACATTGAATTCAGTGAGGCAGGGGCAGTCACAAGGGCATAAGAAGTGACTAGACACAGAAAAGCCAGCTGACTGAGATACAAGTTCTGCCAACAGGAGGCTCAGCTGGAAAATCACAGAAGAAGCTGGCAAAAGGTTTTTGTTCATTCGTTCGTTTGTTGTCTGTCAGTCATAGAGCTTGAACTCTGGGCCAGGGCACTGTCTCTGAGATCTTTAGCTCAAGGCTAGTGCTCTGCCACTTGAGCCACAGGGCCTCTTCCCTGGCAAGAGTCTTGTACCTGCAAATCTCTGCTTCATTTCCAAAGGAAATTCCACATCTCAGCCAATGCCAGGCTCGGTGGCTGTACACCCAGGGGAAATGCTAGGCAAGCTTCCTCTGCAAGGAGAGGGTTTATGATGGCTGTTGGCTTACTTAATCCAGAAATCAGTCACTGGAGCCCCAGTGTGAATGGCAGCTGAAATGCAGGCAGGCAGGTCCTGGCCTTCCATGCTTCCTCTGGTGTCTGGCTGTCTCCTCCATAGACTGGTAAGCTCAGGACAGGGATTTGCAGCTAGGTGCTGATGCCCGTATCTCCTGCAATCCTAGCTACTCAGAAGGCTGAGATCTAAGGATTGAGATTCAAAATCAGGATGGGGGCAGGGGCATGGCCTAGTGGTAGAGTGCTTGCCTAGCATGCACAAAGCCCTGCGTTCAATTCCTCAGTACCACATACATAGAAAAAAAGCCAGAAGTGGTGTGGCGAGTCAAGGGTAGATAGCTTGAGAAAGTCCCAGGACTGGCAGAAAAACAAAAACATCAAACACCAGGATGGGCAGGAAAGTTCATGAGACTTATTTGTGGGGCTTGAATTCAGGGCCCAGGTACCGTATTTGAGCTTTCGCACTCAAGGCTAGCTCTCTACCACTTTGAGTTTTCTGGTGATTTACTGGGGATAAGTGTTTCATGGACTTTTCTGCCTGGGTTAGCTTTAAACTGTGATCCTTAGATCTCAGCCTCTTGAGTAACCAGGATTACTGGTGTGAACCACTGGTACCTGGTTTTCCATGAGGCTTTATTGTTGTTGATGGTTGTGGGGCTTGAACTCTGGGCCTGGGCAATGTCCCTGAACTCTTCAGCTCAAGGCTACTGCCCTACCCCTGGAACCACAGAGCCACTTCCAGTTTTCTGGTGGTTGATTGGAGATAAGAGTCTCATAGTCTTTAGTGTCTGGGCTGGCTTTGAACCACGATCCTCAAATCTCAGCCTCCTGAGTAGCTAGGATTACAGGTGTGAGCCATCGTACCCAGCTCCATGAGACTTTTATCTTCAATTAATCATAAAAAAAAAAAGTCAGAAGTGAGTTTGTGGCTCAAGTGGTAGAGTTTCAGTTTTGAGAGAAAATGACAGGGTAAAACTCTTTGTATTTCCTGAGCACGAGGTAGCAGGTGCAAACCTGAGGTTAGTACACGTATATGTGTGCAACACAAGCAGAAACTTGGAACATGCCAGTCCCCATCACCTACTGAATAACTTGGCTTTTCATTATTTTTTTTGCTAGTTCTGGGACTTGAACTCAGAGCCTGGACACTGTTGTTGAGCTTTCTCAAAGCTAGCATTCTACTACTTGAGCCACAGCACCATTTTTAGATGTGTAGATGTGTGTGTGTGTGTGTGTGTGTGTGTGTGTGTGTGTGTGTGTGTGTGTGTGTGTGTGTGTATTGGACCCAGAGCTTTGTGCATGGTAGGCGCAAGCACTCTACCACTAGGCCACCCTCCCAGTCCCTTCAATTTTTTTTGTTTGGTGCTAGTCATAGAGCTCGAACACAGGGCCTGGGTGCTCCCTGAGCTCTTTTACTCAAGGCTAGCTCTCGATCGCATTGAGCTATAGTTCTGCTTTTGGTTCTCTGGTGGCTAATTGGACATAAGAGTCTTGGTGTAGGGGGAGTTTGGTCTAGTGGTAGAGTGCTTGCCTAGCATGCACAAAGATCCGGGTTCTATTCCTTAGTACCATATACATAGGAAAAAAAGCCAGAAGTGGTGCTGTGGCTCAAGTGGTAGAGCTCTAGCCCTGAGTTCAGTGCACATGCCCTCAGTTCAAGCCTCAGGACTGGCAAAAAAGAGTCTCATGAAGACTTTTCTGCCTGGGCTGGCTTTGAATTGTGATCCTCAGATCTCAGCCTCTTGAGTAGGTAGAATTACAAGGTGTGAGCCACCAATACCTGGCTTTTGTTTGTCATATTTACCTGAAGGTACAGAGAGACACAGAGACAAAGACAGAGACAGTCTGAGGTCAGTGGTTTTGAACAAACCCTCCAGGCCACTGAATATTGCAGCTGCCAATGAGGAAGGAGGACCAGGAAATGTCAGAACTGGGGGAAGGGGGGAAGGAGAAAGAGGAGGAAAAGAAAGGAGGGGAGAAGGAAATTACCTTCTAAGGAATCTGCCCGCTGAGCTGATGTTTATGGAGGTGATCCGGTTAAAGCAGGATTTCAAATCCCTGGCACACAGGAGAGAGACCTCGCCAGCCTGTGGCACATACAACTGCCACACTTCCAGATTTGCCCTCTTAGTCCACAGCATTGCCCGAGGACACATGGAAACACTGCAATGACTGTGCATCGAGCGAAATCTGCTGACGGAGTTGTATACTAACTTGGCAGGGACAAGATGTCCTCTCCACTGCCACAGCCCTCACTTTACCAGTGACTATAAGAATGGGGGGGCTGGATTGTAGGAGACTACAGTTCAGGACTTCCTCTCCCAGGATGCTGGAGGGAGAATTTACTTCTAGCTTCATCTTATAGCATGGTCTTGGCTACAGCTCCACATCAGGCTTTTGTTGGGGGGGAGGGGAGGGATGGTTAATTGGAGATAAGAGTCTCATAGAGGCTGGGAATGTGGCTTAGTGGTAGTGTGGCTTGTCTAGTGTGCATGAAGCCGTAGGTTCGATTCCTCAGGACCACATGCACAAAAAAATCCAGAACTGGTGCTGTAACTCATGTGGTAGAATGCTGAAGAAGCTCGGGGACAGAACCCAGGCTCTGAGTTCAAGCCCAGGACTGGCAAACATAAATAAATAAATAAGTAGGTGAAGATCCCAACATAGAGACATCTCCAACATAGAGACAAAGGAGGACATATACAGAAATGAAGTCATAAGAGATGGAATTTAATAGAAAAAGGGGACATACACCATTCGGGGAAATTAAAGAGTGAGGGCATGATTACAAAATTTCGTCTTTCTATGACTCCTGGAAATATGGGCAGAGTTCATAGAAAGGACAGTGGGCTGATCTGAATGAAACAAAGAATCATTCCGAGGGGTGGGGGAGGAAATGTGCATGTGCAATATTGCCATCTCACCATTTTTGTGTGTGTATGCCAATCCTGAAGCTTGTCCGTGTGCTGCCCCTCAACTTTTCTTGCTTAAGGTTTCCTGCTTAAGGTTCCACTTCTGGCTTTTTTGCGTGCTTAATTGGAGAAGAATCTCATAGATTTTTCTGCCCAGGCTGGCTTCAAATTTGAATCCTCAGGTCTGAGCTTCTTGAATAATTACGATTATAGGTATGAGCTACCTATCCTGTCCCAGCGGGCATCTTATAATTTTAAGTAGATGTAAGAGATGCAATTCAAATGCATGAATCCTTAAGGAGAGGTTTATTGTGCAAAGGTCAAGCGAGGACCATTTCCACTGTGAAGCTGTCTCAGGCTGGTGAGAAGGAGGCAGACCCAGAGAATTATGATATTCAGTACATTTATGAAAATGGACTCATGTAACTTGGCTGTAAGTTTGTTTGAGGCTAGTTTGTTTTCCTTGTCAATTAAAGAACTAAAAGGCCGGGAAGGGCTTAAGTAAACAGCAAGCTTATTTGAAAGGGAAAGAAAAGTTGTGAAAGAAAGTAAGGAGGATTTTGGCTTCCTGATCAGGAATTGAACCCTGGCTGCAGCAGTGAGAGTACCCGAATCCTATCCATTAGGGGGAAGCTGAGGCCCCCAGCCGCCCAGATGCTACACAGAACCTCAGGCCCTTGAAATCCGTGCATGAAAAGAACCTGAGGGTTTGTCACAAAAGGAGAGTCTCACAAGATGAAAGTTTTAGCCAGGGTTTAATGTAGGGAGAAAGAGAACTATTTCCTAAGGCTCAGGCTGGACAAAAGAATTAAAAACTCAAAACGACAGCAGCTGTTGCCTGCTACTTTTAGTCCTTTCAAGAAAGGGAAACAGAGGAGCCTAATGGTAGAGTGCTTGTTTAACATGCATCAAGTCCTGGGTTCAATTCCTCAGTACCATATACACCATACATCAGCTGGAAGTAGCGCTGTGGCTCGAGTGGTAGAGCACTAGCCTTGAGAAAGCTCAAGGACAGAGTCCAGGCCCTAAGTTCAAGTTGAAGGAAGGAAGGAAGGAAGGAAGGAAGGAAGGAAGGAAGGAAGGAAGGAAGGAAGGAAGAGGGAGCATCCGTGGTCCTCTAGGAGACCTCGACCCTGAGGCTATGGTTTCAGGTAGCCAAAGGGACTTGCTCCTTCTTCCCTCCCTCCCTCCCTCCCTCCCTCCCTCCCTCCCTTCCTTCCTTTTCTACTTTTTTTTTTTTTTTTTGGCCAGTGCTGGAACTTCAGCTTTGGGTCTGGGTGCTACCGCTGAGTTTTTGTGCTCTAGGCTAGTGCTCCAGTACTTGAACCATAGCTCCACCTCTGGCCTTTTGTGGTTAATTGGACTTAAAGGGCACAGGAACTTTCCTGCTGGGGCTTGGTTTGAATTGTTACCCTGCTGCTATCTGAGCCTCTTGAGTAATTAGGATTATAGGCGTGAGCTGCCTGCTTCTTTTCTTTTTTCATTTTTTGTTGATCATGGGGCTTGAATTTGGGGCCGTGGCGCTGTCCCTGAGCTCTTTTGCTCAAGGCTAGTGCTTCCAGTTTTTGTTTTTGTTTTTGTTTTTTTTTTTCTGGTTAATTATAGGTAAGAATCTCACAAACTTTCCTGCCCAGGCTGGCTTTGAACTAAGATCCTAAGATCTCTCAGCCTCTTGAGGAGCTAAGATTACAAGTGTGAGCCACACTGGGACAATAGGTAAAGCCATAGGTCCTCTCCTGCTCTGGAGCTAGAGAGTCTCTAACAGTTCACAGAAAGATGCTACTTTTACCATGTCAAAGGAGAAAGCCAGAGAAGGCTGGATTCCCTGGATCTCCATGCTTTGTAATTAGCATCTAAACAGAGGGAAGCTTAACTGTTTCCATTTGTGTCTGGCCCTTTTTATATTGCTGGGTACATGCTGGCTCCATGCCAATGGGATCTGAGGGTCTTGGTTCAAAGCACAGTCCAGGCTGGAAAGTTAGTAAGACTTTTCTGTGTGTGTGCTGGTCCTGGAGCTTGAATTCAGGGCCTGAGCCCTATCTCTGAGCCTTTTTGGGCTCAGAGCTAGTGCTTTACCACTTGAGCCACGGAGCCACTTCCAGCTTTTTCTGTATAGTTTATTGGGAAAAAGTATCTGGGATGTAAGGGCTGGGAATGTGTCTTAGTTGTAGAGTGCTTGCCTAGCATGCACGAAGCCCTGGGTTCCATTTCTGAGTACCACTTAAACAGTAAAAGCTGAAAGTGGCACTGTGGCTCAGGTGGTAAAGCCTAGTCTTGAACACAAAGAGGCTCAGGGACAGTGCCTAGGCCTTGAGTTCAAGTTCTAGGACTGGGGGAAAAAAAAAAGAGTCTCATGTACTTTTCTGCCTGGGGTGGTTTTGAACTTCAATCCTCAGTGAGACTCCTATCTCCAATAGATCACCACCACCACAAAAAAAAAAAAAAAAAAAAAAAAAAGCTGTGGCTCGAAGTAGAGCACTAGCTTGGAGCACAGAGGCTTAAGGACAGTGCCCAACCCTGAGTTCAAGTTCCAATAGCAGTGTGTGTGTGTGTGTGTATGTGTGTGTGTGTGTGTGTGTGTGTGTGTGTGTACACGTACGCACATGCACACACACACCTCACACCAATAATACTATTTAAAAAGGGGAAAAACAACAACAACAACCCTAGGAAGGCACTGGTGGCTCATGCCTATACTCTTAGCTATTCAGAAATCTGAGATCTGAGGATCACAGTTCAAAACCAGAAGAACAGGAAAGTCTGTGAGAGTCTTATCTCTAATAACCACCAGAAAAATTGGAAGTGGAACTGTCGCTCAAAGTAACAGAGCACAAGCCTTGAGCAAAAGAGCCCAGGCCTTGAGTTCAAGCCCTACCACTGACAAATACACTCCACAAAAACCTAAAGGAAAATACTGAGAATTTTCATGACCTTAGATCTAAGGTATCTTTTTTATTTTTTTTATTTTGTGGGTCATGGGGCTTGAACTCTGGCCTGGGCGCTGTCCCTGAGCTCTTTAGCTCAAGCTATTGCCCTACCCTTGAGCCAAGCCCCACTTCCTGTTTTCTAGAGGTTAATTGGAGATAAGAGTCTCAGGTCCTTTTGTGCTGGAGCTGGATTTGAACCTTGATCCTCCGATCTCAGCCTCCTGAATAGTTAGGATTATAGGTGTGAGCTACCGTGCCTGGCTAAGGCATCTTTCTTTTGTGTATGTGTGATAGTTGGATTTGAACTCAGAGCCTCACATTCACTATGCTTTGAATATATAGATAGATATAGAGATAGATAGATAGATAGATAGATAGATAGATAGATAGATAGATAGATTTTTTTTTGGAGAAATTCCAGGACTTGTTTAGGACATGAAGACTTCATCTCATTGAGACAGGGTAATTTGAGGAAAATGAGGCCTGGTAAAGGCAACTCAGAAATTTAGAAACATAGAATTGCCATCTTTGCTTCAAAGAGAGACAACAGGATGCATCTCTTCCTGAAGGATGATTCCTCACCCCAAGAATTAACACTTGTCTGACAGGATTATCCTTTCCTGAGAAAAATGCTTCCCCCAAACTTAAGCCATCTCCTGCCCCAAATGTAGATAAGAGGGAACCTCCTTATCTCAAGGATAAGGATCTGTTTTATGGCAGAATGTATTCTTACCTGGAAATTCAGAAAGTAACATCAAATGTGATTAGAGCAAACACAATCCCCCCCTCCTTTTTTTTCCCCAGCCCTGGGGCTTGAACTCTGGGCCTGGGCATTGTTACTGCACTCGGCTATCACTGACACTTTTTGCTCAAGGCTAGGCCTCTACGACTTGGGTCACAGCGCCATTTCCAGGTTTTTCTGTGTACTTTGTAACAAGGAATTGAACCAGGGTTTTGTGCATGCTAAGCAAGCACACTACCCTATAGGCCACGTTCCTGGCCTGACAAAGTATCTTCCTTTGCATAACTCTGAAGCCAGATCCCCTGCCTTACTATATAAATACCCTAACAGCTAAGGAGCTGCGTGTGTGTGTGTGTGTGTGTGTGTGTGTGTGTGTATCTCCTTGTGAGAGCATCCACACTCTGCTAGAATGTGCCCCTGCCTTTCTGCTTGTCTTTCTGCTTACGTGCTTGTTTACTTACTCAATAAAGCTCTGCCAGATTTTCTTACCATAGTAATATGTTCAGAAATTCTTATTCTGCCATCAAGTCAAGGACCACAGGGGAAGAGTTTCTATCTTTAAAGGAAAATTTACTAAACTTCACTGGTGTCCAGTGACACCACTAACAAGTTAATGCTGTCATTAAAGGTTATGCTGGAGAAAGTTTGGCTCCTTTGTGCCCATCTATCACACTCCCAGCATGCCCTGCTATGACAGAGCGCACTGCACAGCCCCTGGAGGACACAGCAATATGATGACATCTTAGAAGTAGAAATGGCTCCCCAAACAGACATCAAAACTTTGTACTTCCCGGCTCCAGAACTGTGAGAAATGCATTAATTGGAGATAAGAGTCTCATGAGCTTTCATGCCTGGGCAGGCTTTGAACCTGGATCCTCAGATCTCAGCCTTCTGAGTAGCTACGATTACAGGTATGACCCACCAACACCCAGCTAATATGTTTCTATTCTTTATAAATTTCTCAAATCTTAGGTATAAAATAGCACAAATGGACTAAAAACAAGGTAGCATTAGAAAAATAAAGAGCAAGCTATAGAGAGAAATATTTATATCTATATCTATAGAATATGTAAAGAACTCTTGTTGAAGTAAGGGAAAATCTAGGTCTAAGTAGGTGTTGGGGGCTGGCTATGCCTAACCAGCTTCCAAGGCCTAGAGATGAGACAAACCATCCTTGAATTGCAGATAAATCCATGTAGTTTAGACCAGAGAGGATTTGTAAATGCATCCTGTTGTTTAGTCCCAGGAAGACCCTGCTCTTGGTGCCTCTCAGGGTGCCTTTGTTTATACTGGGGCTTTGTCTCCACCCCAACATGTGGTTTTTGTCTTTAAAAGCTATGGGCTAGCTCTGTTCTGGATGGCTGGTTTGCTTTTCTTTCTTTCTTTCTTTTTTTTTTTTTTGGCCAGTCCTGGGATCGAGCTTAGGGCCTGAGCACTGTCCTGGGGCTTTCTCAAGGCTAGAGCTCTACCACTTGAGCCTCAGCACCACTTCCGGCTTTTTTTTTTCTATGTATGTGGTACCGAGGAATCGAATCCGGGTCTTCATGCATGCTAGGCAAGCACTTTAACCACTAGGCCAAACTCCCAGCCTCCTGGCTTTTTTTTCTATATATGTGGTATTGAAGAATTGAGCCCGGATCTTCGTGCCTGCTATGCAAGCACTCTACCACTAGGCCAAACTCCAGGCCCAAGAGTTCCTACATTTAAAGGGAAGGTTCACTAAACCTCACCTCTGTCTCTTGACAGTAGAGCACTAATCTTATAGAAAAGAAAGCAGTGCGCGCATGCGCGTGCACATCCCCCCCACCCCCCACCCCACAGAGGCCACTCTCCTGAAGCAGAAATCAGGATGAAGCTGCCCCAGGCTAGGTGGGCATGACTAGTATAGGCTGAAGGAAACTTTGTAGAAAGGTGGATGAATCCTAAAATGCTTCCTCTGTGGTGGTTCCACAAGTCTAGAAGTCCACTAGTCAGCGCGTTGTATGTTTCAAATGGGTGGACTGATGGCATGGAAATTACAGAGAACTGAAGTCATCAAGGAAATAATAAAAGATGGCACTAAATACATGTTCAGGAAAATAGAGGTGTCTTTTGATCAAATAACCCCAGATCACAAATGAAATCTCCACTGACTTGAAACATTTTAAGTTATGATTAGACTGGTTTCAAAGAGCTTGTGCTAAGTGAAGTTCAACATATTTAGCATCTCACAGAGAAAAGTAATCTCCTTTAGGAATCAACGCAAATTCAGATTAGGGCTATGAAGGGGTTGATGGCCACCACAAGAGGGCGCCATGTCACCACTCACCACCATTCCACCTGGATTCCGCTACTTACTGGCCATGCGGTCTAGAAAAGCCTGTGCTCACTGCCACTTTCCATGGACACTCACGGGCAATGTTTCACAGTAACAGTGGAAATCTCCGACCTGAATATACAGAAGATGACCGTCAATGTTATTTTTTCTTTTCTTTTTTGCCTCTTCCCCAAGTTCACTTATAACACTTTTTTTTTTTTCTTGCCAGTACTAGGCATTGAACTCAAGAGCCTGGGCATTGTCTTTGGGCTTTCTCAAGGCTAGAACTCTACCACTTGAGCCACAGCACCATTTCTGGCTTTTTTCTACGTATGTGGTACCAAGGAATCGAACCCACCTCTTTGTGCATGCTAGGCAAGCACTCTACCACTAGGCTAAACTCCCGGCCCTTAAATGTTTTGTTTTTGTTTTTTTTTGGTTGTTGTTATTTTTGCTAATTCTGGGCCTTGAACTCAGGGCCTGAGCACTGTCCTTGGGTTTTCTCAAGGCTAGAGCTCTACCACTTGAGCCACAGCACCACTTCTGGCTTTTTTTCTATGTATGTGGTACCGAAGAATTGAATCCTGCTTTTTGTGCCTTTTTGTGCATGCTAGGTAAGCCAAACTCCAGGCCCCAATACTTTTTTTTTTTTTGACCATCAATGTTTCTATAAAGAGACTACATGTCTGTCACATTCTTGTTTTGTTTTCACACTCCCCTTGGGAAAAAAAATTACAGAGCTGGGCATGGTGGCTCATGCCTATAATTGTAGCTACTCAGGAGGCTGAGACTTGAGGATCAAGGTTCAAAGCCAGCCATGGCACAAAAGGACCTGAGATTCTTATCTGCAATTAACCTCTAGAAAATGGGAAATGAGGCTTGGTTCAAGGGTAGGGAGGTAGCCTTTAGCTCAGGGACAGTGCCCAGGCTGAGTTCAAGCTCCATGACCCACGGGGTGGGGGGGAATATATATATATATATATATATATATATATATATATATATATATATATATATATATAATGCAAGGGCTGGGAGTGTGGCCTAATGGTAGAGTGTTCACCTAGTATGCATGAAGCCCTAGGTTTGATTCCTCGGTACCACATATACAGAAAAAGCTGGAAGTGGCACTGTGGCTCAAGTGGCAGAGTGATAGCCTTGAGCTAAAATAAAATGTCCAAGGACAGTGCCCAGGCCATGAGTTTGAGCCCCAGGACTGGCAAAAAAAAAAAAAGACAAATAAATAAATGTAAAATTTGTTGTGTAGCCAGGTACCAGTGGATCAGGCCTGTAACCACCAGAAAACTGGAAGTGGTACTGTGGCTCAAGGTGGTAGAGTGCTATTCTTGAGCTAAAGAGCTCAGGGACCATGCCCAGGCCCAGCGTTCAAGCCCTATAACCAACCAAAAAAAAGGAGTTTTTTGTTCTGTGTATGTGGTGGTCTGTGTGTGTGGGGGGGTACAGGAGGGGAGGGAGGGTTCCTGGGCCTTATACTCAAGGGCCTGGGCACTATCCCTGAGCACTCTATCACTTGAGCCACAGTGCCACTTCCAGTTTGCTGTGGTTAATTGGAGATAGAGTCTCACAAACTTCTGGCTGGCTTTGAACAAGCATCCTCATAACTCAGCCTCCTTAGTAGCTAGGATTACAGGTGTGAGTCACCACACCTGGCTCCTCTTCCTCCCCCACCCCATTTCTTATTTATTTATTTATTTATTTTTTGCCAGTCCTGGGCTTGAGCTCAGGGCCTGAGCACTGTTCTTGGGTTTTCTCAAGGCTAGAGCTCTACCACTTGAGCCTCAGCACCACTTCTGGCTTTTTTTCTATGTATGGTGGTATTGAGGAATCGAACCCGGGTCTTCGTGCATGCTAGGCAAGCACTCTACCACTAGGCCAAACTCCCGGCCCCCATTTCTTATTTTATGCCTTCACTTCAGCTTGAACTCAATACTATGTGCTCAGCCTCCTGGAGCCACCAGCACAGAGCTCAGCCTGATTTTTTTCTTTTTTTCTGCTTAATGGAGATGGAGTCGCACAGACTTTTCTGATAGGGCTGACATTAAGCAGTCATTCTTCGGGTTTCAGCCTTCTGAGTAGCTAGGATCACAATCACCCAATTACTGTCTCTCCCCCATAGTTCTTCCTTGTTTATACAAAAAGAAAACAGCCTTCAACATTGTTCAGCAGGGGGAAGCAATCCATATAAACAGAAGAAGAAGAGAGAGAGAGAGGAGTTAGCCCAGTTAAAAGCCAGTGGCTCACACGTACAAGGAGACTGAGACCTAGAGGATTGAAGTTTGAAGCTAGAATGGGAAAAAAAATTCACAAGACTCATCTCCAATTATGCACTAAAAAAAGCCAAAAGGGAAGGTGCGTCTCAAGGGATAGAATATCAGTCTTGAGTGAAAAAAACTAAGGGATTGCTTGGCATTAGCATATACACATAAAATACATTTTTATTCATTGACAGATTGACACACGATTCATTGACACATATTACTATTCATTGACACATAAGCAAAATAAAGAAGATATATACTAACCAAGCTGATATATTAATGAGCCTATAAAAGGACCATGCTATGGGGTTTCATGCTTGATCTCCTCTCACCACAAGTCCCAAAGATGATTAATACTTTTTTGTGGGGGAGGGGGTGTTGGTCATGAGGTTTGAACTCTGGGCCTGGGCACTGTTTCCGAGCTCTTCAGCTCAAGGCTATAGTGCTCTATCACTTAAGCCCTAAAGCCACATTCAGTTTTCTGGCAGTTCACTGGAGATAAGACTTCTCATGTTTTTGTGCCTGTGCTGGCTTTAAGCCTCCATTCTCAGATCTCAGCCTCCTAACGCTTAGCATGCGTGAAAATCTGGGTTTGATTCCTGGGTACTACATACACAGAAAAGCTGGAGGGAAGTGGTGTTGTGGCTCAAGTGGTAGAGCACTAGCCTTGAGAAAGCCCAAGGACAGTGCTCAGGCCTTGAGTTCAAGCCCCAGGACTGCCATGAAAAAAAAAAAAGCTATTCATGGGCCAGGAATGTTGCCTAGTGGTAGAGTGTTTGCCAGCATGTAGGAAGCCCTGGGTTTGATTCCTTGGTACTACATACACAGGAAAAGCTAAAAGCTGATGGTGGTGATGGGGATAGTGGTGGCCCATGGGACGCCTGTGTCAACAGCTACACAACAGTTTGCAGGTACTTACATCACTGCACTGTACATTTCGGATTGGCTCAGGTGAGTGCAGCTGCTACTTAGTGGTAGACACTGGTTTTAGCCTATGCCAGGCCCCGAGTCCAACCTTAGCCCTGCAATGAACACATAAGCAATAAAGAAAGAAAGAAAGAAATGACAAGACGGCAAAATTTATGTTGGATTCACAGTTCGAGATGCAAGAATATCATCTTATGTTTGAGGTACTTTAGTCTTTTTGAAATATGCATACGCATTCTTTTTTTTTTTTTTTTTTGCCAGTCCTGGGCTTGAGCTCAGGGCCTGAGCACTGTCCTTGGACTTTCTCAAGGCTAGAGCTCTACCACTTGAGCCTCAGCACCACTTCCAGCTTTTTTCTATGTATGCGGTACCGAGGAACCGAACCTGGGTCTTCATGCATGCTAGGCAAGCACTTTAACCACTAGGCCAAACTCCCGCCCCCCAAAATATAACCTCTTAAGGAATAAAATATCACAAGATACAGTAGACTTAAGAGGATTGAGATAATGAAATTATCAGACATAGACTTGAACTTCCTACATTTATCATGTTAAAAAAGTTAAATGGGGGCCAGGAGTTTGGCCTAGTGGTACAGTGCTTGCCTAGCATGCACGAAGACCCAGGCTTCATTCCTCAGTACCACATACATAGAAAAATCTGGACGTGGTGCTGTGGCTCAAGTGGTAGAGCTCTAGCCTTGAGAAAATCCAAGGACAGTGCTCAGGCCCTGAGTCCAAGCCCAAGACTGGCAAAAAAAAAAAAAAAAAAAAAAAAAGTTAAATGAGGCTGGGTGCTGGTGGCTCATGTCTGTAATTGTAGTTACTCAGGAAGCTGAGATCTGAGGATCAAGGTTCAAAGCCAGATCAAGCAGGAAAGTCTGAGAGACTTATCTCCTGTTAACCATCAGAAACCAGAAGTGGTGCTGTGGCTCTAAGGGGTAGAACACTGGCTTTGAGCAGAAAAAGTTCAGGGATGGGCTGGGAGTTTGGCCTAGTGGTAGAATGCTTACCTAACATGCACAAAGACCGGGTTCAATTCCTCAGTACCACATACATAGAAAAGTTGCCAATGGTGCTGTGGCCCAAGTGGTAGAGCACTAGCCTTGAGGAAAAAGCCGAAGGACAGTGCTAAGGCTCTGAGTTCAAGCCCCAGGACTGACAAAAAAAAAAAAAAAGAAAGGAAAGGAAAAAGAAAAAGCTCAGGGACATGTGCAGGTCCACATGGCTCTGCTAATTCTGAGTATAAATTCGTGGTCAGTTTGGATTGGACATGAGATTATTCAGCCTCATCTGGGGCCACCTCCTTGTTTTATCATGTGCCTTCTCTGACTACTGAACAACTGTTAAGAAACCTGTACTATCTTGTTGGATGTTGAAGATTCCTATTCTCCTTGATCTTTGCAACATAATTGTTACTTAGATCCTTTGAGGCTTGCTTTTCTTTTCTGTTAGATAGAACCTGTAAAGTGCTTTTATTATTTTCTAGTATAAGGCAAACATTTCCAAGGATATACTCCAAGCCTGTGGGTTATGGCTTTTTTTCCCTATGGTTACCAAAAGCAAAGCCCTATTCCCAGCTGAGTAGAGTCATTTAATCTGTTTCTTCCAGATGGTCCCTTTTCCTGAATGCAATGGTTTTCTGACATGGTAGTTTTCTTAACGGACAGTGTGGATCTAACAACACAGCAGAATGCTCCAGGCTGCCCTACAGAATCTAGGGCTTACTTTTTCTTCCAGTATTTAGACTTGAACTCATAGCCTGGATATTATCCTTTAGTTTTTCTTTGCTCAAGGCTGGCATTTTGTCACTTGAGCCACAACTCTACTTCCAGCTTTTTTAGTGGTTAACTAGAGCTACGAGTTTCCAGGGACTTTCCTGCCCAGGCTGGCTTGGAACGCTTATCTTTAAACCTCAGCCTCTTTGAGTATCTAGGAACACACACACACACACACACACACACACACACACACACACACACACACACACACACACACACACACACACACACACACACATCCAGTCCTGGAGCTTGAACTCAGGGCCTGGGCACTGTTCTTGAGCTTTCTCAAGGCTAGTGCTCTATCACAGCACTACTTCTGGCTTTTTCTATGTATGCAGTACTGAGGAATCAAACCCAGGGCTTTATACAAACTCTGAAGGAATATTTTTGTTTTTTATTCTGGTGCCAGTCTAAGAGTTTGAACTGAAGGCATGGATGTTGTCCCTAAGCTGTATTTCTTCTTAAAGTTGGCACTGTACCACTTGAGCCACAGCTCCATTTCTGGCTTTTTGCTGGTTAACTGGAGATGAGAGTCTCACAGACTTTTCTGTCCAGGTTGGTTTTGACCCACAATCTTCAGATCTTAGCTTCCTGAGTTGTATAAGCCACCAGCGACCTGGCTGAAGGGAGCATTTTTCCAGAGGTCAGGACTTGGCCTAACCCATCCATTTGTCCTTATAATGAGCCCTTTCTAATCCCTTCATCTTTCTTTTTTTGGTCAGTCATGGGGCTCGAACTCTGGGCTTAGGTACTGTCTCTGAGCACTTCAGCTCAAGGCTACCGCCCCTATCCCTTAAGCTCCAGCACCACTTCTGATTTGCTTGTGGTTAACTGGAGATCAGACTCTCAAGGACTTTAGTGCCTGGTCTGGCTTTGACTACGATCCTCAGATCTCAGTCTCCTGAGTAGCTAGGATTACAGGCGTGAGCCACCGTGCCTGGCTCCTTTCATCTCTTTTGAAAAAAGATAAGGCAGAGGGGCAACTTTGGATCCTAGTCAAGCCTGCTGCGCGTGTGTACCACACAGTGGTTGCCCAAAGTTCTCAATGTTTTGTTGACGAGCTGTCTGACCAATAGAAACTGTTTTCTACTCCTTCCAGCAAAGTTCCCAGGTAGCACTGGTGGCTCATGACTGTAATCCTATCACGGCTTGAAGCCAGCCTGGGCAAACAAGTCCATGAGACTCTTTTCTCCAAAACTACTCCGAAAAAGCCACAGGTGGCACTGTGGTTCCAGTGGGGGAACCCTAAACCTTGAGCAAAAGAAGCTTGGGGACAGTGTCTTAGGCCCAGAGTTCAAGCTCCAGGACTGGCACATGCATGCACGTGTACACACACACACACACACACAGTTCCTAGGTAGCCCATTGCACTCTGGCATTGCTGAGCATGTATCTATGCGCCTCTGGGTCCCATCCAGACCTGGGACATGTGAAGCAGGGAGAAGGGATCTAGACAGGGAAACATTGAGATGTCAGAGGTCAGAGCCACCCAGGCCTTGTCCTATTCACTAGATGCGGAATCACATGTATGTAGCGGGCAGAAAGTCAATGAGGGGGTTTCTGGTCACCCTGAAGGTCTGTTAATCTGACTCCTCTGATGTGCATTAGTGTCATGTCTGCTTTCCAAGATTCATCTTTCCTGATCATTCAAGACAGGGTCTATGTAGCCCAGGGTGTCCTCAAAACTCAGGATCCTTTTGCCTCCACTTCTGAAGCCCTAGGATTACAGGTCCGCATCACCACATATTTGTACTTAACTTTTTGTTTCATTTTGTTTCCACCAGGAAATAGGCCAAGTATCCACTGGCCGCCAAAACCTCATTTGGGACTGGTTCTCAGTTAGTCTAGAACCTCATTTGGGACTGGTTCTCAGTTAGTCTAGAACCTCATTTGGGACCATGTCAAAGGTGGCCCGTGCTTACTCCAGATGGGCCTGACGTGACCCCACACCGAGGTGAACTTGTAGCAGGTTGCTGGAGGCTCATGCTGTCATCCGAGCTACTCAGGAGGCTGAGACCTGGGGATAAAGGCTTCACACCAGGAGTGGTGGTAGAATATTTTCCATGATTCTTATTCCAACTAACCAGCAGAAAAACCAGGCTGGAAGTGTAGAGTCAAATTCGGGTAATAAGAGTGTTAGCTGTGAGGGAAGCCAAATAAGAGCAAAAGGCTGAGTTCAAGCCTTGGTACCAAGAAAAACAAAGAAAGAAAGAGATGAGGTGTGGGGGGAGAGGCGAAATCCGATGATTTAACAAGGTCCTTTCGGGTTCCCATGTTCTGTCACTGCCCACTGGAGAGGCCAGGGGATGGTAAAAGGCAAAGGCAGGCCAGGCCAGATGCGTTTGATATCCAATGCGTCTTCATTTATTTTACACTTAAAAAAGAAATTACCCTCCCCTGTGCCCCATCCCCCAAAAAAGTCTCTTTTTACAAACATTTAAAAATTAAACCAAATGAAGATAGACAAGTTAATTTCAGTACAATTATTTTTCAGTGTAGCTGTCATAATTAGAGTTTAAATTTCCTACAAGTAACCAATGTCCAAGGAACTTATAGGGATATCCTGATTATCGGCCAAAGGAAATTCCATATGACAAGTTAGCAAATTCTAGTACAAAAATAGTCCGTGTGTTGGAACAGCTTTCCTCTTACACAGGTCTTAGGTCAGTCTGCTGACTGTGTGATACCTAATGTTTCTGGATTCTTGCTCTCACAAATGGCTCATTCGTCATGGTGGAAGCAGCATGGCACCCGCAGTGGCAGGGGCTGGCGTCCACCTCAGGACTGAGCTGGAGACGGCAGGCCTAGGAGGGCCTAGCTGGCCCCAGGGCAGCTGGGCAGAGCCCCGGTCCCACCGCCTTGTGGGGGCCCTGGAGGAGGGACGAGCTTCCTCTCTTCGAGGCAACCTCAGGCCCAGGACGCGGGGCACGCCCAGCGCGGCACCGGCCCAGGACAGCATGTCTCCTGCCAGCGTCTCCTCATCCCACTGCAGCCAGCCAGGGGGGGGCTGGCTCTGGGCGACTGTCGGCAGTGAGAGCGGGGCCCTGCCTGTGCTGCAGCTGAGGCAGGCCAGGGCAGGCTACTTGTCCCTCAGGATGTCCAGCTGTTCCTGGCACTCGGTGAAGAGGCGCTGGAATCGGAGGTTCTGCCCGATGACCGGCAGCAGCTCCTTTAGCAGCTCCCTCTTCCGCAGCCCCTGTGGACACAAAGTGGCAGCTGAGTGGAAACGTGGGAGAGGATTCTTAGACCATGGGGGGACTTTCCTGGCTCAGAATTGGCGAGACCAAAGGGGGCAGAGAACGAGTCCTCCTCGAGTGATGACCCCGGGTAGAGCTTTGCGGTGGGGCGGCTCGGCTGGGCGCGTGTGCGGGTGGAGTGCAGTGCTGGGGAAGGGAGAGAAGCAGGCCCTGATCCTCGGCCCGCCCTGGGCCTCAGCGGGGCTGAGAAGAGGAGGTGGACACTGAGGAAAGGCTGCTCCTCGAGCTGATGCTCTCTAGGCACTGGAGGTCAGGCTGAGGGCGAGGAGGTGCCTGGTGCCTGGCTGGTGGCTCTTGGGTTGGCTGCCTCATGCACTGAGTGGCAGTCTCTGCTGCACAGGTGGAGAGCAGACCCGCCTGAGAGCAGCTTCCGTGGGGAAGTGGCAGGCCCAACGACACAACAGGAAGAGAAACCCAAGATTTGGAAATAAATGTGACAACACATCTAGCTGTAATTACGGCTACTAAGAACTTAGTAGCCGTAAATACATCTGCTAAGAACCAGTACAGCTGGGTGCCTGTGGCTTATGCCTGTAATCCTAGCTACTAGAAGGCTGAGATGTAAGGACTGTGGCTTGAAGCCAGCCTTGGCAGGAAATAGTCTTATTTCCAAAAAATTACTCAGAAAAAGCAAGAAGCGGCACTATGGCTCAAGTAGCTGAGTGCTAGCATTGAGCAAAAGAAGCTCAGGAACAGTGCCTAGACCCAGAGTTCAAGTCCTAGGAATGGTAAAAAACAAAACAAAACGAAAACAAAAGACAAAAAAGGAAAAAGAAAGGATAGGCAGGCAGACAGGACGGCAGTGAGTTCCATGAGATGCATGAGAGTCCAGAGGGAGGAAAAAACATGCAAAGAAATAATATGAGAAATACTTCATATAATTAAACTGAAAATCTTAGAGTGAAAGACTGTAGAGTGCTGCTTCTGCCTTTTTACTAAGGAAGCGATTCTAAGAGTCACAATAAATTAGTATTTTTAACATATTAGAAAAATAGTCTTGCTGGGCTTGGTGGTACATGCCTATAATACCAATACTTGGGAATCTAAGGCAGGAAGATTGTGAGTTTTAGGCCAACCTGGGCTACAAGAACCTCTCATGGGGGGGGGGGCAGACAGACAGACAGAGACAGGTAGGGAAGGGGAGGGGAAGAGAAAATACAAAGAAGGGGAGAGAAATCCTTTACAAGCTAAAAATTTAAATCCAGCTAAGACGTTATTTATACATAAGGTTGTTGTTCTTATGGCTGGGGCTCAGTGTAGAACACTTGTCTACCACAAGCAAGGCCCCAGGATCCACCTCTAGCATCAAACAAACTAGAAAACAAAACAACACATTAACATGGATATAGGAAGTTGAAAGTTAAAGATGGCAAGAGATATATTATCAAAGACTAGGGGCTGGGAGTTTGGCCTAGTGGTAGAGTGCTTGCCTAGCATGCATAAAGACCTGGGTTCGATTCCTCAGTACCACATACATAGAGACTCAAGTGGTAGAGCTCTAGCCTTGAGAAAGTCCAAGGACAGTGCTCAGGCTTTGAGTTCAAGCCCAGGACTGGCAAAAAAAAAAGACTAAAGTAACACTTATCTTACAATGATTGGACAGAAATTATCCTCAGTAGTCAAAACAGAAGGACATCTGGGTACTGCCTGTAACCCTCCCTAGCTACTCAGGAGACTGAGATCAAAGCTAGCCTGGGCAAGAAAAGGTGTGGTGACTCCTACTTCCAATTAATCCTCCCCAAAACCCCAGAAGTAGAGCTGTGGCTCAAGTGGTAGAGCTCTAGCCTTGAGAAAGCTCAGGGACAGCACCCAGGCTCTTAGTTCAAGCTCCAGGAGCAGCACACACAAAAAATAGTATGTAAAACTCCTGGGTCAAGTAGTAAATATTCTCTCTCTCTCTCTCTCTCTCTCTCTCTCTCTCTCTCTCTCTCTCTCTCTCTCTCTCTCTCTCTCTCTCTCTCTCTCTCTCTCTCTCTCTCAGCAGGGGTGAGCCACCAGCACATGGTTAAGAAATTCATATTAATTAACTAAAATGTCTTGCAAGAGATTAGTACTGCAAATATTCCAAAACTGGTTCAATTTAGAAAAAGCAGGGCAAAACTAAACAGCTTATGAGCCAGATGTGGCATATGCCTACAGTTCCAGCACTTGAGCTCAGCAGATCAAGACCAGACTGGACAACACAGCAACACCTTGTTTCTAAGTAAACAAACACAGATGTAAAATAAGCAGACTATAATAGAGATCATGAAACAATGATAAGCTGAGTCCAATCTAAGCAAGCTATTATGGGACAAAAAGGATATGGGGAGGGAGAGAAATGGTAATAATCAAAATCCAAACAAAATAAATTTAACAAGAAGATGATTAAAGACAAAAAAGTTTTTTTTGTGTGGTTTTTTTTTTTGGTCCCACCTGGGTTTGAAAACAGGTCCTGGACACCTTAGCTTTTTTACTTTATCACTTGAACTAACCTCTACTTCAGGCTTTTTTGATGGGTTATTAGAGATAAAGAGTCTAAAATCTTTCCGCACTAGGATTACTTTGAACCATAATCCTAAGAATTTTGCTTTCCGAGTAGCTAGCATTGCTGGCATGAGCCAATAGTGGCCAGGTTATATTTTTATTTTTGGCCAGTCCTGGGGCTTGATCTCAGGGCCTGAGTGCTGTCCTTGGGCTTTCTCAAGGCTAGAGCTCTACCACTTGAGCCATAGCACCATTTCCGTTTTTTTTCTATGAATATGTGGTACTGAGGAATTGAACCTGGGTCTTTGTGCATGCTAGGCAAGCACTCTACCACTAGGCCAAACTGAGCCACTGAGACTCATTCTTTTTTTTTTTGGCCAGTCCTGGGCTTGAGCTCAGGGCCTGGGCACTGTCCTTGGACTTTCTCAAGACTAGAGCTCTACCACTTGAGCCTCAGCACCACTTCCGGCTTTTTTTCTATGTATGTGGTACCAAGGAGTCGAACCCGGGTCTTCATGCATGCTAGGCAAGCACTCTACCACTAGGCCAAACTCCCGGCCTCTGAGACTCATTCTTAAAACAGCAAAAAGCTAAAGTCCCACCCAAGCCGGTTATTATTGATTTTGTTTGATAATTCTACTTTTACTTTTTTTCCTTTTTGATTCTGAGGCTTGAACTCAGGGCCTGAGAGCTCTCTGAACATTTTCAAAGTTAGCATTTTACTACTTGAGCCACAGCTCCACTTCCAGCTTTTTGTTGGTTAGTTAGAGATGAGTCTCACAGACTTTCATGCCAGGTCTGGCTTTGAAATGTGATCCTCAGATCTCAGTTTCCTCGGTAGCTGGGTTTATAGGTGTGAGCCTCTAGCACCTGGATGTTTTTTCTTCCCATCTAAGATCAAATTTGAACTCTTGATCTGATGCTTTTGCTCACTGGCTGACATTTTATCACTGGTGACATGCCTCCTATCCACTTTTTTTGGTCCTGGTCCTAGATTTGAATTCAGGGCCTAGGTGTCATCTCTGAGCTTTTCTTGCTCGAAGCTAGAGCTTTACCACTTGATCCACAGCTCTACTTTCTGCTTTTTCGTAGATAATTGGAGATAAAAGAGTTTGCCAACTTTCATGCCCAGGCTGGCTTCCAATTATGATCCTTTAGCCTTCTAAGTAGCTAGGATTACAAGTGTGAGCCACCAACTCAGTGCCCAGCTGTTCTCATAGCATTTGTAAGACAAAAGCAATAAAAAAATCTAGTACATATACCACATATAAGATATAATTTGTCTCTCTAAATAATTTATGGTATTAATAACTCAAAATGGGCAGGATAGAGCTACAGTGAAGGAGAATTCATGTGAAATTGAAATTAAATTACCAGCTGTCATTTCAGAATGTTTTACATAATTCCCAGGTAACCACAAAGAAAATATCTACAGAAAACAGACAAAAGGAAGCAAGAGGGAATCTAAATATGTCACTAAGAAAAAAAAACAAACAGCCACACAGAGAAGAGAGTAATGGAGAAAATGAGAGGCATAAAAGCTGGGTGTGGTGATATGTTCCTGTAGTCCCCGCTACTTAGGGGCTGAGACAAGAAAATCACTTGTGACAGGAGTCTGCTCAGCCTGGGAAACATAATGAGAACTCTTTATCTCGAAATGCCAACAAAACAAACAAACAAAAAACCTCATAACATTACACAAAATTTAAAAAGGCAAGTTTTTTATCTCTGAGTTATACTGTAAATACAAACAGACTAGCTCTTTGTTTTTGGTCAGTAGTGGGGCTTGAAGTCTGAGCCTGGGCTCTGAGCTCTAGAAAGCTGGGTACTATCCTTGAGTTCTTCAGCTCAAGGCTATCACCCTACCCTTGAGCCAAGCTCCACTTCCCGTTTTCTAGAGGTTAATTGGAGATAAGAGTCTCAGGTCCTTTTGTACCTGAGCTGGCTTTGAACCTTGATCCTCAGATCTCAGCCTCCTGAGTAGCTAGGATTACAGGTGTGAGCCACTGTGCCCAGCTCCCCCTTCTTGACCCTCTTTCCCCCGCCCCCCAATCCCTGTCCTGGGCCTTGAACTCAGGTCCTGGGCTCTGTCCTTGGACTTTCTCAAGGCTAGTGCTTTACCACTTGAGCCACGGCACCATTTCCGGATTTTTCTGTGTATACGGTACAGAGGAATGGAACTTAGGGCTTTGTGCATGCTAGGCAAGCACTCTACCACTAGGCCACACTCCCAGTCCTCCTTGACATTCTTATCTTAAAGAGGTAGAATGCTAGTCTTTAGCAAAAAAGCTCAGGGACAGCAATAAGGCCTTGGGTTCAAGGCCCAAGACTGGTGTGCACACATAGACACACAATAGAATCAACTGTATGTTGTCTACTAGGAATGAACTATAGATTTCAGGACATGCTTAGGTTGAATGAAAAGGATTAAAGAAGACATTCCATGCAAATACTGACCAAAGACAGAAGTAATGGCTATATACATTCGAGTGTCCCCATCTGAAATCGCTGGGACCATGAGTGTTTTAGATTTTGGAATATTTGCAAATACATAAATCAGCTATCATAGGAATGCAAACTAAGTCTAAACATGAAATTCATTTATGTCTCAAATATACTTCATACATATGACCTAAAATCAATTTTACTTTGCCTTTTGTTTGGTGCTGGGGAAATCAAATTCAGTCTTCAAAAGTTTATTTATTTATTTTTTTGGTCGCTTATAACTAGCAATAAGAGTCTCATGGTCTTTAGTCTTTAGTGCCTAGGCTGGCTTTGAACTGCAATCCTCAGATCTCAGCCTCCTGAGTAGTAAGGATTTACAGGCGTGAGCCACCACGACTGGCTCAAAAGTATTTTATACAGTATATTTGATGTACCAGGGCTCTGACCATGGACATGAGCTCAGATGTGAACTTTCTACTTGAGATGTTATGATGCCAGTCAAAAAGTTTCCAATTGTGGGCATTGCACATTTTGGATTTGAGGATTAAGAATTTTTAACCTGCTGTAATACCAGACAAAATAGACTGTCATGAGATTGTTATGCTACACATTTTGTGATGAAAGAGATCACCAAGAAGATGTAAATACTACATAAAAGATTATAAACATGCATGCAACAAACATCACAGCACCTAAATATATAAAGAAAATACTGTCAAAAATGAAGAAATTCATACTTTACAATAGGAAAGTAAAACATTGTACTTCCAGTAAGCAACAGAGCAACCAGATGATTAATAAGAGAGACCTGAGGCCCAGGTAGGGTGGGCCCTACTTGTAATCCTAGCTAGGTGGGTGGCATTAGGTAGAGCCCAGACAAAAACCTAAGACCCTATCCACAAAGTAATAAAATCTTAGGGTTGTGTGTGTGTGTGGCTGTAGGGACAGAGCATCAGCTTAAGCAGTGTAAAGTTGTGAACTTATATGCTGGTACTGGGAGGTTAAAAAAAAAGAAGAAAAAGTGGAAGGAGGAAAGAAAGGAAGGAGAGAAGGCCTGAGGTCAATACCTGAGGTCAAACAGATTCAAATACAGACCACTCCACCAAACAGCAGCACACACATTTCAATTGGACCAGAATAATCAGGAGGACACCATATATGCTAGCTCACAAAATAGGTCCTAATTACCTTTTTTTTTTGCCAGTCCTGGGGCTTGAACTCAGGGCCTGGGCACTGTCCTTTGAACTTTCCCAAGTGGTAGGCTAGAGCTCTACCACTTGAGCCACAATACCATTTCTGGCTTTTTCTGTGTATGCGGTACTGAGGAATCGAACACAGGTCTTCGTGCATGCTAGGCAAGCACTCTACAACTAGGTCAAACTCCTGGTCCCCCTTAATTTATTTTTTTATTTTTATTTGCCAGTCCTGGGGGTTTCTCAAGGCTGGAGTTCTACCACTTTAGCCAGCTTTTTTCTGTGTATGTGGTACTGAGGAATCAAACCCAGGTCTTTGTGCATGCCAGGCAAGCACTCTACCTCTTCACCAAACTCCAGTCCTCTCTCTCTTCTCTTTCCCCTCTCCCTCTCCTCTTCCCCTTTTCCTCCCTCCCCCTCTATTGGTGGGTCATGGGGCGCCCTTTAGCTCAAGGCTATGCTTTGTCCTTGGGTTAAGCCCCACTTCCTTTCTAGAGGTTAACTGGAGATAAGACTCTGAGGTCCTTTTCTGCCCAGGCTGGCTTTGAACTTTGATCTTCAGATCTCAACCATGGCACCTGGCTCCTTATTTTACTTTTAAATTGAATTATTATCGATATTATATCCTACAACTTGAATGAGGTCTGGGCACTGCCCCTGAACCTCTTTTTGCTCAAGGCTATTACTATCACTTGAGTTAAGTTCCACTTTTAGCCAATTAATGATAGATAAAAGTCTCATGGACTTTCCTGCTCTTTCTGCCTGGGCAGGCTTCAAACCATAATGCTCATCTCAGTCCTCTGAGTAACTAGGATTACAGGTGTGAGTCACCAGTGCCTGGAGGCCTTAATATATTCTATATTATTATAATTGTAATTATTACTGCCAGTCCAGGCCCTTGAACTCAGGGCCTGGGCACACTGTCCCTGAGCTTCTTTTGCTCAAAGCTAGCACTCTACCACTTGAGCCATAGTACAATTGAAAAATACAATAGAATTTAAAAACACTGTTAAATAACCAATGATTCAAAGAGGGGGCCACAAGAAAAACTAGAAAAAATATTGAGATAAATGAAAGTTACGAGACACAGTGAAAGTAGAGCCTCTATCTATCTATCTATCTATCTATCTATCTATCTATCTATCTATCTATCTATCTATGTATCTATCTATCTATCTTAAAATGCTATAATGTGAAAAGATTTCATATCAGCAATATATTTTTATACCTTAAGGAAACAGCAAATTAAGAACAAAGTAAAATCAAAGCTTAGTAAAAGAAAATAATATAGACCAGAGCAGAGATAAACAAAGTAGGGAATAGGGTTATCAATAAAACAAAGAGTTGGGTTTTACTAGATTAAAAGGTATGTATGGGAGGGGGGAAGGGAGAATGACTGACACAATGACAATCATAAATGAAAAAAAAATAAAGAAGAGGGGACTGCGGGTACAGCTCAGTGGCAGATCAAGAGTTCTGGGATTAGTCCCCAAACCATATAAACAGACAAACCCAAAACTTTACAGAGTTGGTGGGATTGGAATACATAATAGAACAATGGAAATGATAGCATAGATCCAGATGCACTGAGAACTGAGATTGTGGTTCAAAGCCAGCTCAGACAAGAAAGTCTGTAAGATTGTTACTTCCAATTAACCAACAGAAAATGCTGTGGCTCAAAGTGGTAGACCACCAGCCTTAAGCAAAAAAGCTCAAGGACTACTGCATCCAGGTTTTGAGTTCAACGCCCCCCCCCCTCCCCACTATTACCACTGCCACCACAACAAAGTTCACAAAGAAATTCAACAAAAGAGGACAAGATGATTAAAAGTAACCAACCGGACAACAAAAAAACAAAAAGGAGAAATCCAGAAAAATACTGAGGTCAGGAGAGTGTAGGGCAGACATTGAGAATTGGCCATTTATATCCTCTGTAAGGGATCATAGACCTTTTCTCATATGTGTGTTCTTTGCTGCCTGAGTTGGCTTTGAACTGCAGTCCTCAGATCTCAGCCTCCTACGTAGCTAGGATTATAAGTGAGAGCCACTGGTGCTTAGCTCTTCCTTGGATTTTGATGATCATAATGGAAAACTCAAGAAAATCAAAGCTACAAAGCCACAGCTGCCTTGGGATGACTGGTTTTGTCAGACTTCAGCCACCACTAGAAGAGTTATCGTTTACCTGCAGCTGAAGGCATCCATTGTGGGTACAGGAAGTTTAGAGAAGACAGAAAATAGGTGAGACCACAAAGAGAGTGACTCACTAAGATAGCTTGGTTATAATTTCCAAGAACAAGTAGAGTCTTCTACCAGACTTGATGGCATATGGAAACCAAAGCTAGGACTAGAGCCTAACAAGCTGGGAGAAGAGGTTCGCCTGCTAACTTACTCCTCTTACTTTGTACTGGTGCCTAAGGGGTAAGTAAACTGGGAGCAAACTGGCCCCTGTGCTGTTAAGCATCCAGCTTGAAGTCCCAGTCAGCCCAGCAAAACACCACCCTTGACCTAGTTATGTACTTTATGGGTGCCTTGAGAAGTGGTCTATGGAAGAAGGTAAAACCACTGCAGGCTACGTATTTTCAGAGCCAATGCCCACAGTTAGAAAAATTACCAGGAGCATAAGGAGATAAGACAAGATGGAGACATTAAATAGACAACAGAAACATCTATTAGGGCTTCTAACACTTTGAGAGAACTTGGGGTCTGGAGTGTGGCCTAGTTGGTAGAGTGCTCACTTAGCATGCATGAAGCCCTGGGTTCAATACCTTGGTATCACAATACACGGAAAAGCCAGAAGTGGTGCTGTGGCTCAAGTGGTAGAGTGCTAGCCTTGAGAAAGTTCAAAGACAGGGGCCAGGTCTTAAGTTTAGTCCCCAAGACTGGCAAATTTTTTTTTTCTTTTTTTAGTAGAGAACTAAAAGTATAAAAAAATAATTTAGGCTTTTTCTTTGTGCCAGTCCGGGCTTTGAACTCATGGCCTTTAGCTTTTACTTTTTTTTTTTAAACTCCGGGCTTGAGCACTGTCCTTGGGCTTTCTCAAGGCTAGAGCTCTACCACTTGAGCCACAGCACCATTTTTGGCTTTTTCTATGTACATGTGGTACTGTGGAATTGTGCATGCTAGGCAAGCACTCTACCACTAGGCCAAATTCCTAGTCCCCATCTCTTAGCTTTTTTGCTTGTTAAGTGTTCTACCACTTGAACCACAGTTCCACTTTCATATACATAGTGTGTGTGTGTGTGTGTGTGTGTGTGTGTGTGTGTGTGTGTGTGTAATTGGATAAGCGTCCCATGCACTTTCCTGCCATGGATGACTTCAAACTACAACTCTCAGATCTCTGCCTTGTGAGTAGCCAGGATTACAAATATGAGCCACCAGTGCTCAGGTTTATGTTTTTTCTATCTTTTTTCTTTAATGAGGAAAATAAAAGGGGAGATATAATTTAAAAAGAAAGAAAGAAAAAAAAAATCACTCTTCTCTGTTTTCATCAAATGAAAGGAAGATAAGACAGAGCTTGAGAATCCCAAGACAATCAGGTAGTGGCACACACCGGTGATCCTAACACTGGGGAGGCTGAAAAAGGAGGACTACACAGCAAGATCCTGTCTTTGATAGACAGCCCAGAACACCACAATGACAGGATCCCCCAAACACTTATAAACCAGTAGAAATCAGATTTAGGTCAGGTTTTCTAGGGATGTCTCTGGAAGCTAGATTCTATAGCAGAATACTTGTAGGGATCTGAGAGGAATGGTTATGAGCCCAAACACAAGTACTACAACTGGATTGGAAAACAGAGGTAGCCATTGTACAAAGCAAGACCTTGAAGAGCTCGCAGAGCGAACATTGTACTCTCCCTGACTTTATCTCCTTTCCCCCTGCCATTGTTGCTGGAGCAGCCAGTATTTCCTTTGCTGTAAGAGTTCTACGTCAGGCCTTTGCATCTGTCTCTCCCTCTGCCTACATGCTCTCCACTATTGCCCCTTTTCTATCTCTGCTCAGTTTTTGAAAAAAAATTTATGACTCTATAGACATGTTTTATTACATAGATTAATATGTATCTATGACATACAACCCTCAGCATAATTTTAATTATGTTCTAAAATTTAAGTGCCAGTGATTGTATATAGAGATTCCCTTCTTGCATACTTGTTTGTTAAACACATCATTTAAAATATGATGGGAAAAATCAATGTTAATAATTCTTTGAAAAAAAAAAAACAAACAAAAAACCCCATTCATCTCTCTAACCCTTTATCTTCTTAAATTCTTTCCACTATATTTTTACAGTGTGTTCTAGCTGAGTCTGTCTCTCTCCACAAGAAACCAAATTCACAAAAGGGAAACATAGGAGGCTGCGCCATTCTTAGAACATCTTGACCAGAGCAGGCACACACAGTAACTGCTGAGTGAATAGAATGACTCAAACCAAGTGCTAACTTAGGTCCACAACTTCTCCCATTTCTTGTCAACCTATTCCATTTTCAAGTCCATCAGTGATACTAACATCCACCTCAAATATCTAGAGATCCCAAGTCCAGTATTTTCTTTCTTTCTTTTTTTTTGTCTTGGTGGGTTGTGGAGCTTGAACTCTGGGTCTGAGGTCTTCAGCTCAAGGCTACTGCCCTATCCCAAGAGCCTCAGCCCCACTTCCCATTTTCTAGTGATTAATTGGAGATAAGAGTCTCATAGTTTTTGGTGCCTGGGCTGGCTTTGAACTGCCTTTGAACTGCGGCAGTCCTCAGATCTCAGTCTCCCAAGTAGCTAGGATTACAGGCGTCAGCCAGAGCCCTGCGGGCCCCCCTTCAAGTCCATTATTTTCTTTCCATTCATACCTACCAAGTCTTGTTGGCTCTATCATCAAAATATATCTTCTGGGGCTGGGAGTTTGGCCTAGTGGTAGAGTGCTTGCCTAACATGCATGAAGACCCAGGTTCAATTCCTTGCTACCACACATATAGAAAAACGCTGGAAGTGGTGCTGTGGCTCAAGTGGTAGAGCTCTAGCTTTGAGAAAAGTCCAAGGACAGTGCTCAGGCCCTGAGTTCAAGGCCCACGACTGGAAAAAAAATATCTATCTACACACACACACACACCTTCTGTTTCTTTGATCTCCAAGGCCAACAATGACTTAAACTCCTCCATCTATTCCTGGGACATATCTTCTTGAGTTTTTTCTTTCAGTTCATGTCACTTCTGTGCCAACTCTAAGAGCCCCAGAACTCTTAGGTTCCTAAGGAAATGTTATGGTCTACCTCCTGCCTCTTGTTATATCCCCAACACTTGCTTCTTCTGTGGTAACAGAGAGGCCACACATTTGCCAAGACTTCTTTCTGTCACTACTATCTCACTACCATCAGGAAGTATTGCACCAGGCCTCTACAAAGCCGAAATGCTCTCCCCTGCCAGTCTTTCCCTGGGCATTTTTGTCTCACATCTGCTATTTCCTTCATCACACATGTGCAGTCTGTAGTATGTACTCCGTTGCTCCAACTGCTTATGTGCACCTCCCTACCAGACCATGTGTTCCCACCAACAGGCACTTTCAAAGTCCTTTAGCTTGGAAAAGAACTCTCTACTTTCATGTGTCAAGAGGAGTCTTGTGGCAAGAATGAAAGAAGCACCTACCACTACTGTTGACTCCCACTGGCTTCCAGTGGAGCAGTGAACCGGACCCAGTAAGTCCTTGCATATTTCCCGGAGTCGATATTCAAACCCTAATTATAGAAAAACAATAAAAACAAAACAAATAGGAACACATTATAAGAGAAATGAAAATCGACAATCTAAGTTCACACACTCGCACAAAACCAACTTTTTTTAAAATTGCCTTCAATGGGCAAAACACCTCTATGTCTCAGTTCGGGGAATGCTGCTCCACGATCAGATTCCCATCCATTCATCTAAAGTTCCAGACAATACATGCAACAACTTCTCTGTGAGCTAGGTCCAGGAGAAAAGAGGAAATGAGACATGAGAAATGAGAAATGTGAAGTGTTACAATGAACTACCCAGGGAGGTGAGAAAACACGGGGAAGTGGCAGGTGGGGTGTGGGCTAGTGGGATCTATTTGAGAGAAGATAGGTCGGCTGGTAGGAGAGGTGAGACGGAGGGTCAGAGGTAGCCTCAGGAGCCAGCTGATCGCAAGGCCCATCTTTACAGTGACACTGAGTATGAAAGTACCAAGCATCTCCTGCTGCACCATGGGTGGAGCTGCCAGAAAGGCTGGCAGCAAGCAGTCTGAGGGGTTTGGCTACAGGAAAGGATAGAATGAAGCTAGAATCAGAGGAATGTTGGAAAGTGAACACCATCTCACCTGACTCCTGCTCCTATGGGTGGAAGAATGTGGGGGACTGGGATGTGGTGTAGGAGACACTGGAACATGTGTGGAGGACAGAGAAGTAATAGAGAGCCATGGGAGGGAAAGCCTGGAGGAGGCAGGGCCTCGGTCTGGAAATCAGGATGAGTCCTGCGTAACCCTCAAGACTGGCAAGCTGGAAAGGAGGTGATTCCGGGAGGAATGGATGCAAGGCCCAAGATACGACTAGAGTATACCAGGAATGAAGACCTGGGATGCTGAGTATTTAGGAAAACTGAAGACCACATATATATGGCAGCTACATAGGCGGTTTGAGACAGCAGTGTCACTGGGGAGGGTGGTAGAACCAGCAATGTTTGCCATTAGCACATGTGTAAAGAAACATACACACTCAGATTTATAGTGCTCATTTGGTACATTATTCTGTATTATTTTTTGTACTTTTTTGGTATTGGGGTTTGAACTCTGCAAGTGCAAGTGCAAAGCAAGTAGTCTACTCCAGAGCCAGGCCTCCAGCCCTTTTTATTGGTCCTGGGGCTTGAACTCTAGGACCTCATGTTATCCTTGAGCTTTTGTGCTCAAGGCTAGTGCTCTACCACTTGAGCCACAACTCCACTTACAGTTTTTGGGTTTTTTTTTTCATAGTTTATTGGAGGTAAGAGTTTCATGGAATTTTCTCCTGGGCTGGTTTTGAACTGCAATCCTCAGATCTCAGCCTTCTGAGGTAGCTAGTTATAGGAATGGGCCACCAGTGCCTGGCTGCACTTACTGTTATTATTTATTTATTATTATTATTAATTTTTTTGGCCAGTCCTGAGGCTTGAACTCAGGGCCTGAGCACTATTCTTGGGCTTTCTCAAGGCTAGAGCTCTACCACTTGAGCCACACACAGCACCACTTTGGGCTTCTCTCTTTCTCTTTTTTCCTTGTCAGTCATGGAGCTTGGACTCAGGGTCTGAGCACTGTCCTTGGGCTTTCTTCAAGGCTCAATCACTTGAGCCAAATCGCCACTTCCGCCTTTCTCTGTGCATGTGGTACCAAGAATAGAATCCAGGACTATGCAAGGATTCTACCACTAGGCCATGCTCTGACCCACTCCCAGTTTTTTCTATGTATGTGGTACCAAGTAATTGAAGCCTGGTCTTCATGCATGCTAGGTAAGTACTCTACCACTAGGCCAAACTCTGGGCCCCTGCACTATTTACTTATTTATTTTTGCCAGTCCTGGGGCTTGAACTCAGGGACTGGGCATCCTCCTTAGACTCGACTCTCCAGTTTTTTTTTTTTTTTTTTTTTTTGGTGGGTCATGGGGCTTGAACTTGGCCTGGGCTCTTGTCCCTGAGCTTACTGCCCTACCCTTGAGCCAAGCCCCACTTCTTGTTTTCTAGAAGTTAACTGGAGATAAGAGTCTTAGCTCCTTTTGTGCCTCGGCTGGCTTTGAACCTTAATCATCAGATCTCAGCCTTCTGAGTATCCAGGATTACAGGTGTGAGCCACTGAGCCTGGCTCTGGCTTTTTCTATGCATGTGGTACCGGGAATCGAACCCAGGGCTTCCTGCATGCTAAACAAGCACTCTACCACTAGGTCAAACTCCCGGCCCGCACTAGTTATTTTTAAGAGCGGCTTTCCTTTTTCAGCTCTGGCTTGTGTCTAGCCAACAATCCTTTTTTTTTGCTTCCTGTCATGGCTAGATCACAGACACATGCCTCCATGCCCAGCTTCTTCCCTTGAGAAAAGTCTTGTAGACTTTTTCTTCCCAGGCTGGCCTAGAAGTGTGTTCCTCCCAATTTCAGCCAGCCAGCTATTGGTTGAAAAATGGTCTTGTGTGTATATACTTGCCCTGGCCCCAAACTACAATCCTCCTAATCTCAGCTTCCCAAGTAGCTAGGATTAAGGTATAAGCCACAGTTACCTGAATCCGAGCCCCCCCCCCCCCCGCCCTTTCCTTCATAATTTAAATGGGGAAGGTAATGACAAGAACAAAGTAAAAGGCCAGGAAAGGCTGTGGAAGAAACTCTTGAACTAGGTGCGGGGCCTAGAACCAATGGGAGGAAGGCCTGATGAGACAAGGTGGGAATCTTGTCCAGAGGTTACTTCACGAAAGAGTACAGCTGCCTCCTCCAGCACACTTGGTTTTTGTGAAGGATGCTGCCGAGTGGGCACAAGTGCTGAGAATCCTGGGACAGCCCACACTAGAGGACCATGGGGCGTCACTGGTCGTCAGGCATGACCTTTTAAGGCAGGAAGGGCTCAGAGAAAAGAGGGAAAGCTGTCAACATTTGATCTCACCTTCGTTCACAAGGTACCGTGCGTAGAGGAGGAGCCAATGGCGGTACTCGTGGCTGGACTGCAGGGTAAGTGCTGCTGCGACCTGGTTCTCTAAGTAGGCCAGTGTGGTCTCTTGCTGTACCACATGAGGCACGGAGAAGAGCCGGGCAGCTTGCCTTCCAGAGCTGCAGAGATGGGCAGAGCTGGGTCAGTGAGGCAGAAGGCAGTACTTGGGTGTAGGAGGCTATTTCTATGTGCCTGAGTATCATCAAGGCTTGTGGGCTGTTTGAGGACTTCCATCTACAAGCCAGTCTCTTGGGAGATGGCATAGATTGCTGACCTGCCCATTCACATCCCAGCTAGATTACCAGGCACTCTGGGATTTTCCTGCTCTGCATGTGCTGTCCAGATCCCATGAGCTCATTCCCTTTGCCCAAAGAGCTGGTAAAGATCAGATCTTTACCACTCACAAACTGTCACCTGGGCTTGTGAAGAGGCAAGGCCTGTGCTTCGGCCACCTCAGAGATACTACGTGATGAGGGCCCCCATCTCTTGGACATTCTACCCATGCGGAGCAGCTGTTGGGGTGCAGGGGATAGAAAATCAGATCAGGCCTTGCCACCTCTTGGGGGTAGGGGCCCTGGCTCTCAGCTCACGTACTTGGAGGTGCGGCCCTGGATTATGGCTAACGGTCCTGAGCACAGCATGGCGTCCTGGGATGGAAGGCTGTTCCTAAAGTCCGCACACTGTGCCAGTGAGTCCTGCTTGTCAGAAACTAGGTTCCTGGGGAGGCAAAGGCAGGAACAAAGGTCAGGAAAAATAGAAGGCCTGCTAGAGGAGCCTGAGAGACACTGCCCCCACCCCCTGTCCTCCATAAGTGCCCACTGATGGTAGGTTTCAGAATCATGGCCTGACATATAATTTTTCCCCAAAGAAAGATCACTGCCATAGCCAGGCACTGGTGGCTCACGCCACCTACTACTACTCCTAGCTACTCAGGAGGCTAAGATCTGAGGATTGCGGTTCAAAGCCAGCCTGGGCAGAAAAAAATCTATGAGACTCATATCTCCAATTGACCACCACAAAACTGAAAGTGGTGCCATGGAGCTGAAAAGCTCCTGGACAGCAAATGCCCAAGCCCGGAGTTCAAGCCACATGACTTATCAAAAAAACAAAACAAAACAAAACAAAACAAAAAAAGAAAAGAAACGAAACTCTATTGACAGGCCTATCAGTGAACACTTCAGCTCGGGCCAAGTTCCTAATGATGGAGAGGCCTCTATATGTGCACTGTATTCTGGAGGCCTGGCTCACAGTGCCATAGATACCCAGGAGTCTGTGAAGGCTGAGCCTGCTGCAGCCATCAGGGAATACCAGGTCTTCACCATTCCTGTGCCTTTCCAACAACATCCTCGGCAGGCAGTTCTTCCTCATTCTAAGGGTGAGACCTTTTACATCACTGTTAAAAAAAATGTTCTTCTTTGGGGCCGGGAGTTTGGCCTAGTGGTAGAGTGTTTGCCTAGCATGCACGAAGACCCAGGTTTGATTCTTTGGTACCACATACTTAGAAAAAGCCGGAAGTGGTGCTGAGGCTCAAGTGATAAAGCTCTCTAGCCTTGAGAAAAATCCAAGGACAGTGCTCAGGCCCTGAGCTTAAGCCCAGGACTGGGGAAAAAAAAAAAAAAATGTTCTTCACAAAACATCTGTGCAGGGATGGGAATGTGGCTTAGTGGTAGAGTGCTTGCCTAGCATGCTGAAACTCTGGGTTCGATTCCTAAGTACCACATACACAGAAAAAGCAGGAAGTGGCTCTTTGGCTCAAGTGGTAGAGTGCTAGCCTTGAGTAAAAGCACCCCAGGGACAGTGACCAGGCCTTGAATTCGAACCCCAAGTATGGTAAAAGGAAAAAAAAAAGGGCTGGGAGTTTGGCCTAAAGGTAGAGTGCTTGCTTAGCATGCATGAAGACCAGAGTTCAATACACAGAAAAAAACAGAAGTAGTGCTTGAGCAAAAAGTATACAAGGACAGTGACAGGCCCTGAGTTCAAGCCCTAGGATTGGCCAAAAGAAAAAGAAAAGCGCATTTTTGCAAAAGTGTTAAAAATAATCGATTATATGTATTCCCCTCCTTCCACCCCTTTCTGAGTCAGGGTCTTGCTAGCCTCATTCTCTAAATCATCCTGTCTTACCTTCCTTAGTGCTGGGATTATAGCCATGTCTTTTTTTTTTTTTAATACGCCTGTGTTTTCTTAAAAATAATAATCAGCTTCTTTCCATTATTAAAGTAATCATATATAATATGCAGCTTGTTACATCATGAACAAGGTAGTAGTAGAGGTTTAATTTTTTCTTTTAGTTGTTTAAAAAAAAAAGTCCAGGAGTTTGGCCTAGTGGTAGAGTACTTGCCTAGCATGCACGAAGACCCAGGTTCAATTCTTCGGCACCACATACATAGAAAAAAGCTAGAAAGGGTGTCATGGTTCAAGCAGTGGAGCTCTATCCTTGAGAAAGCCAAGGACAGTGCTCAGGCCCTGAGTTCATGCCCCAGAACAGGCAAGAAAAAAAAAAAGAGCTCAGGGACAGAGCCTAGGCTCAGAACTCAAGTCCCATCCGACAAAAAACAAAACAAAACAAAACAAAAAATTAAAAAAAAAAAATTGGGAGGGGGAGGAAAGAGGGAAATGGGGACAAAAACATGAGAAGGGATATCAATGTGCGCGAAGTAATGCACCCACTACCTGACGAATGTATCTGTAACCCATTTACACATTATCCCGACAATTAAAACAAGCAAACAAAAAACCCCCCAAGGGCCGGGAGTTTGGCCTAGTGGTTAAAGTGCTTGCCTAGCATGCACAAAGACCCAGGTTCGATTCCTCGGTACCACATACATAGAAAAAAGCCAGAAGTGGTGCTGAGGCTCAAGTGGTAGAGTGCTAGCCTTGAGAAAGTCCAAGAACAGTGCTCAGGCCCTGAGCTCAAGCCCAGGACTGGCAAAAAAAAAAAAAAAAAAAAAAAGACTCAGGGACAGAACCTAGGCCCTGAGTTCAAGCCCCGAATTATTTCACACACACACACACACATACACACACAATAACATTAAAAAAACAAACAAACCATATTGTACAAGGTAATTAGACTCCAGAAAATTATACCAAGAAACTCCACTGCACATGGAGCAGCAGTCTCCCATGGAAATGGCAGGGCATGTATAGGCTGTTACTGAGCTCTAGAAGCCAGCTCTCAGAAGTAGGGCCAGGCAGGCCTGAACACTAGGATTCAGCTATCCAGTGCAGAATGACACTCCCAGGGATCCAGAGGCAGGGGTGGGGGTGGGGGAGGGTGCAGGGGGTACAGGGGGGGGGTGTGGTTAGGATAGGGTGGGTGTAGAAGACTGGCTTCTTACCATGTAGAGAGTGACGGATTAAAGCAGTATGCCTTCCCATCAGACAAGTTCATCACCGGGATTCCATGCTGCGTCAATAAGATCTGTGACACTGTCATATCACTTCCTGGGGGGACACCACAGAAGTAAGTTCCATGTGGTCTGATCAGCAAGCATTTCCATATTGAACCTGACTCCCACTATCCCCTAACAAGGTTTAACGGGTATGATGAGGGATGGCTGCTTGGTGCTCTTGGTGAGCAATTTCAATGCCCACCAGGATCTTTGCACTTCCTTGTGACCCTTTCTATCATGAAAGCATATCCCTGCCCTGGAATCCATGGGCTAGACCCTGGGCCTGAGGGAGCCTATCTGTGGTAGGCTCCAGGCAGGAGACAAGTGTCCACAGTGGGCCTTACCTGCCAAGATGGAGTGTAGCGATTCTTCTTTTACCACAACCACTTGCCTGTGAACATCCCTAAGAGGAAAACAGAGAACACATTACTCCCTACTTGACATGAGTTCACCCGAGTTCTCGGCTACCCAAATACTGTGATCCCAACATGTCCTTAACCCTCTGCCCTGGTGTACAGAATACGTCCTGGGCAACAGAGCTCCAGGGCCACTCTAATGCTCACAATCCACTCTGGGAGAAGCAGGGGATACCCGTCACACCAGGAGTGGGGCTCCCCTTTGTCAGCTGACATCCCACTGTTGACAAATCCATCTGAGGACATTGGCACATGCCACTGAGCAGTGAGATCTCTACTGGCCTGCTCCTATAAGCAAGTACGTGTAAGGAAAGGTTATCCTCCTTCGTCTTGCATGGCCTTTGGCCACAAGGGTGGCCTAAGCAATGCTGCTTAACCTGATCTGTGTCACCTGCCTTGCAGAAATCAAGAACCTCTTAGCCCTGCCCGGCCCAGCCTGGAGACCATCCCACCCAGGGGCTATTTCTCACCAGACTGATAGTGTGGCAGCAGCAGTGAGCGCCATGACGTAGGAACCCGTGCAGTGCAAAGTAGAGATGGGGGAAGGTAAGAGGATGGGAGGGAGGAGGCGGCGACCACAGGTGGAGAACACTGACAGCATCCTTTTTTCACAGGCAACACACACCACGTCACTGTGGAGGCAGAGTGGGCAGGTGTCATGGGGGCTGGACGTAGAAATTGGAGGTGCAGAGCCTTGCCTTTCCGAGGTCCTGCCTGGGCTTTCATCAACAGGAGAATTCTGTCTTCCTGCGTACACAGGGCCACCCTTACTAGTATCATCCTGAGCCCACTAACACTGCTCAGGGGTGCAGGCTAGGGAGAGCCAGTGCATCAGTGGTTACCTAGAAAGGGCCCTCACTCATCACATGAGGTCAGTCTCTGGGGATGAATACAGGGAGAAGGGGGGATGAGATTCCACAGACAACACCTACAATACACTCAAGGCCGTTAGGGTTAGGCACTGCCCAATGCCCCATGTAAGGATGTGTCAGGTCCTTAGTCAGGCCCAACACCTCACAGCAGTGCACTCGTACAGCGACGTTTTGACCACAGCAGGCTGGTTAGTCTCCTCTGATGACTTCTGTGGTTGGCATGGGTGAGGCTGCTTCTGCCCCGATAGGCCCAAAGCAAAAAGGTCAGCTAAGGGAAGCACTCTGCCATATATGAATGGCTGCTCAGAAGGAAGAGGCAAGTGAGATATTTTTGTTCCAACTGTTTTGAAAGTTTGAATCAGAGAACCCTGAGCAGGGCTCAAAAGCATGGAGCTCTCTGTGGTGCTGTGACTGGGTACTGTCTCCTCAGTTCTGAAGGCTAGGACCTTTCTAAGCTGGCTTTCTTCAGAGAAAGCTGCCAATCTGGGCCGCAGGCTGAGCCTGGGTGGGCAAGCCTATAAGAGAGGTATAAATTTCTGGAAGACTCCTTTTAGTGGCTGCTGTGTCAACCACAAGGGAACCCTTGGCCCCCAGGTGGGCCTGACACACCTGCCTTAAAACCAGAGATGGAGAGTGGGAGCTGACAGCAGCACCCAAGGTGTTTGGGAGTGTCGGTGTGCTTTTCTTGAGGCAAATCTTAGAGGAACAGGATGGGGAGGTCCTTCTGGGCTTAATGTCACGAACTCACTGAAGCCCATGAGAATCCTAACCTTATCCAAAGCCCAGGACTGCAGAGATGAACAGAAGCATGCATATGTGATCTAATGAAAGACAAAGATCTAATTAAAATGATTTTCTGAGGGAGCATGGTGCTGCTGCCCTGGCAAAAGTATCTGTCACGTGGTTCTGACTGGCTTTATGTTTATGGGCACTTAAGAAAAATGTTAGTCATCTCACAGGTTAAGTAACAGGAAGGATGGAGCTCAAGAAGCCTGTGGAAGACCCTGGGTGATTAACCACTGAGTGAGGACCTGTTAGAAACTGAGTCATCTGAGGAGAGTTTAATCCACCCTGGCTATCTTGAATGAAAATTTGGGGTCAAGGTAAAGAATCTGTTAAAGCTAGGTCAGAAGTTGAGACTTCAGAATCTGGCCAGACAAGTAAATGGAAACCATCAGGTTTGAATCTTAGCTTGGGTATCTCTCAAGGAAGGGCTCAGGCTCTCTATCTAGATTATGAGGACAGTGACACCAACTTCATTGAGATGACAAAAGCACGTGCTGGCCCGGAGGGAGGCTTACTGTGAGTCTCTGTGTAAGCTGTTCTCTCAAGACAGGCTGCACTCCAGGACAGTAACAGCATCCTACACCATAGCATGTGGTGCCTGCTCTATGTGGCAAGGTAGGTCCTTGCCTACACTTACCAGCTGCCAGCGGCAGTGAGGATCCGGCTGGTGAGCACTGTCTCCCACTCCTTCCCTTCTCTGTTGCACTTGAGGCGGCTCAGCCTCACTCCTCCAACAGCCGTCACTTCATTCTCCACCTCGATATACATGGAAGGGTCAGAGCTCACCTGGATGGAGGAAAGCAAACACGTATCTTCTCAGGAAACAGTATGCCATGCAGGAGGTGGTCCCAGCAAAGGTGAGATGTTTGGGCTCTGTAGCTGTGGTCTCTGAGGCAGGGCACAAATAAACCAGTTGGCTGACCAACAGATGGTAACAGATCGTCAGGGAAGGGGGCTTCCACTCAGGAGAGTGGCTTGTCCAAAAATTCAATGTAAGGACTGTTGCTAGGCAGGGAGAGAGCTGGAGTGAAGGATCTCCAAAGACTGTGGTATTTGGTATAAAGAGAACAATGGTAGTTCTGGGAGGCAGGTCTAAAAACTCCTAAGGTGTTCTTCAGTCTGTGGCGGTGAACTTAATATGCTCATATGACAGCAGGCTGACACAATATTCTCTTGCATAACAGGTCTTAGGCCCGTGACATGGGTCTAACTCAGTACCCAGTACAAATGGGCTCAGCTGGAAAGCTGACCAACTGATGTTCAATGTTGAAAGCCAAGCAGACATAGCCAGGAGCCATTCTCAAACCAAGGAAAGCCCAAGGTAGTATATGGAGGAAGGCTTGGTGTTTGGAGGAGAGTTCTCAGCTGCTGACTACTAGAGATGCCCCTGCCTCTGTTCTCATTAGAAACAAGCTCAAAGTGCAAGGGTCTCTTCACTTCCACCTGTTCCACTCCCAAGGACCTGTGGCTAATGAAGGCTGATAGAAAGGGCTACCCTGGCTGTTAGGACTTCAAGGGCAAAGCCACAGAGAAAGAGACATGAAGGTAGGGGCACTGGAAGCTAGCACCTGCATTAACATTTGGCAGCTCCAGGTTGAGATCTGAGGATCTTGGTTCAAAGCAAGCCTAGGCAAGAAAGCATGTGAGACTTATCCCAAATTAATCACCAAAAAGCTGGAAGTGGTAGAGCATCAACCTTGAGTAAAAAGGCAAAGGCCCTGAGTGGAAAGCCCTAATATTGGCACCAAACAAACAAAACAAAAAAAGAAGGCAAGACCAGGAGTTTGGCCTAGTGGTAGATTGCTTGCCTAGCATGCACTAAGACCCAGGTTCGATTTCTCGGTACACAAACATAGAAAAAGCCAGAAGTGGTGCTGTGGCTCAAATGGTAGAGCTTTAGCTTTGAGAAGGTCCAAGGACAGTGCTCAGGCCAGGAATGGAAAAAGCAACAACAACAACAACAACAATAACATACCCAGCTGGGCACAGTGGCTCACACCTGTAATCCTAGCTACTCAGGAGGCTGAGATGTGAGGATCATGGTTCAAAGCCAGCCTGGGCACAAAAGGACCTGAGACTCTTATCTCCAATTAACCTCTAGAAAACAGGAAGCGGGGCTTTGCTCAAGGGTAGAGTGGTAGCCTTGAGTTGAAGAGCTCAGGGACAGAACTCAGGCTGAGTTCAAGCCCCATGGCCAACAGAAAAAACAATAACAACAAACAAACCCCAAAAAACAAAACAAAACAAAATAAAAAACAAAACAAAACAGAATAACAACAACAAAAAAAACCAACAAGGCAAGTACTCAGATTCTCTCAGACTGTCTCCTACAGGAGAATGGAGATCCACTGCAGCCCACTCCACAAAGCAGTCTCCTCAAGAGTAGAGAGAGAATAGGTGAAGGGCCCACACTTACCTGGAGAGTGAATGCTCGCTGGGGGCCTGGAACGGGCAGCTTCAATGTAAGTGCTGGTGCAGAAAGACACATAGCGTCTTTCTCTGCAGTCAGGGCAGCTGGAGACTAGAAGAGCCAAACTTAAGTATGAGTGCCACAACACCACAGGAGTTGTCACCCACAAGTTACGCTGGGCCTGCTTCCAGAACATTCCTGTTCACCAGGGAACCTGCTTAAGGACTCTGGGTGGGTAGAGGACAGGTGTGAGGGAGTGTGGCCTCTCTATCACATTCCTCAGTTTATGGGTCTCAGCACTGGCTCCTACAGCATCCCACACTGATCTGTACTCAGCACTGAGTCCAGGGAGCTGGGGCCAGGGTAAGCAGGTTCCTGGGGGCCTCACCTGGACAGACAGGGACACAGGCAGAAGACGGGTGTCTTTCCGAGGGCGCCCTTTCTTCTTCTTTTCCACAGTCTCTACCTCCAGCTCAAGTTTTCTCTTAGACAGGGAAGAGGGCTTGGATAAGGGGGCCTTTTCGTCACTATCACTGCTGCTCTCCAGGAGGTCTCGGGGCCTCAGATCTTTCATAAGGTTCTGATCTTTCAACCTGAGCAAACATACACATTCATGACTGTCCACACAACTGATTTTATAATTTAAATAATTAATTTCTAATTTTATCATTAAAAATCTACACTCTTTCCAAAATGGGAGTAAATAACATAGAGGAACTCTGGTTACTATTCCAACACATAAAAAACTTGGAGGCTGAGACTAAAATTCAGAAAAGCAACATCACTTCTTAGATCCAGCAGAGAATTTAAGGAACTGTCATGTTACTGGAGGCTAAAAGTGGACAAGCTCCTGGGAGCCCAGTGGTAGGAGAGTATCTACACATTTCCTGTGTCCTCTGAACTTAAGGGGGACAACCAATTTTTGTGTCATTCCTGGTGATGGATCAAAGGGTCTAGGTGCTGTCCTTGAGCATCCTTTGCTCAAGGTTAGTGTTCTACCACTTGAGCCATAACTCTACTTTTGACTTTTTTGAATTTATTGGAGATAAGAGTCTCACAGATTTTTCTTGCCCAGGCTGGCTTTGAATCACGATCCTCAGATCTTAGCCTCTTGAGTAGCTAAGACTACAGATGTGAGCTACCTGTGTCTGGCAGGACAACCAATTTGAAAAAGGTCCAAAACCCTTCTATTTTCAATGACTAACTCTGTCCTCAGGGGAAATTACTGTACCAGGGACATGTCTCTTCTTGGGCAAGGCAGGCAATTAGCCAACTCCAGTATTAGAGTATTGGGGGTGCCAGGAGTTTGGCCTAGTGGTAGAGTGCTTGCCTAGCATGCATGAAGACCCAAGTTCGATTCCTTGGTACCACTACATACAAAAAAACCAGAAGTGGTGCTGAGGCTCAAGTGGTAGAGCTCTAGCCTTGAGAAAATCCAAGGACAGTACTCAAGGCCCTTAGTTTAAGCCCAGGACTGGCAAAAAAAAAAGAAAAAAAGAAAAAAGAGTATTGGGGTCTAGCCAGGTTTTATAACTTGAACCACATCTCTACTACCGGCTGTTTGCTGGCTAATTGGTTTTATGTGCCTAGACTGGCTTTGAACTAGGATCCCCAGATGCTCCTGAATAGCTAGGATTATATATATGAGCCACTGGTGTCTACCTTTGTTTTGTCTTTTTTTGCTCATGTATCACTAGTTTTAATTTCTGTTTGTTTTGTCAGTTGTGGGGCTTGAACTCTGGGCCTGTGCGTTGTCCCTGAGCTCTTCAGCTCAAGGACACTGCTCTACACTTGAGCCACAGCACCACTTCCATTTTTCTGGTGGTTAATTGGAGGTAAGAGTCTCATGGACTTCAGGCTGGGAGTTTGGCCTAGTGGTTAAAGTGCTTGCCTAGCATGCATGAAGACCCAGGTTCAATTCCTCGGTACCACATACATAGAAAAAGCTGGAAGTGGTGCTGAGGGTCAAGTGGTAGAGTTCTAACCTTGAGAAAATTCAAGGACAGGGCTCAGGCCCTGAGCTCAAGCCCAGGACTGGCAAAAAACAAATAAAAAAGTCTCATGGGGGCTGGGAGTTTGGCCTAGTGGTAGAGTGCTTGCCTAGCATGCACGAAGACCCAGGTTTGATGATTCCTTGTACCACATACTTAGAAAAAAAAAGCCAGAAGTGGTGCTGAGGCTCAAGTGCTAGAGTTCTAGCCTTGAGAAAAATCTAAGGACAGTGCCTCAGGCCCTGAGCTCAAGCCCAGGACTGGCAAAAAAAAAAAAAAAAAAAAAAGGTCTCGTGGACTTTAGTGCCCAGGCTGGCTTTGAACTTCAATCTTCAAATCTCTCCTGCTGAGATTACAAGCATGAGCCACCTGCTTTTACTTAATGGTACTAGTGAAAGTAATGATATGAACATTTGGGTAGAAGTTATTACATGAATACATATTTTCAGTTCTCTTGGGTTTATGTTGGGGTCAGTATTGCTGGGTTACATGTTACCAGTGGAGGAACTGCCTGGACATTTTACATTCCTACTAGCTTCATTAACACTCATTATCTGACCATCTAATCTTTGGATTACAGCCATCCTTGAGGGTGTATTTTTGATTTGTACTTCATTCCAATGGGTAATGATTGTTTTTATGTACTTAAGGTTTATTTGTATATCTTTTTTTTTTTTTTTTTTTTGCCAGTCCTGGGCTTGAGCTCAGGGCCTGAGAACTGTCCTTGGACTTTCTCAAGGCCAGAGCTCTACCACTTGAGCCCCAGCACCACTTCCGGCTTTTTTCTATGTATGTGGTACTGAGGAATTGAACCTGGGTCTTCATGCATGCTAGGCAAGCACTTTAACCACTAGGCCAAACTCCCGGCCTATTTGTATATCTTATTTGAAGAAATTGCTATTTAAGTCCCATGTCCATTCTCTCTCCTCTCTTTATCCCCTCTCTTCTTTCCTTCCCCCTCCCTCTCCTATCTTTCTGTGTGTGTATCCTATCTTTGCTTGTACCAGGACTTGAACTTAGAACCTTGAGTTCCTCCTTGATTTTCTTGCTCATAGCTGTTGCTCTTCCACTTGTGCCACACTTCCAGCATGGCTTAGTTAGAGCCACAGCACCATTCCCAGATTTCTGGGACTTGGCTCAGGGACTTTCCTTCCACAGGCTGGCTTTGAACTGTGATCCTCTAGCTCACAGCTTCTTGAGTACCTATGATTATAGGTATGAGCCATTTGGCTACGTTTTAAATTTTGATGAAATCCCATTTACCTTCTTTGTAAAACTAGTTGTAGGTGATTTGGATATATCTAAGAAAGAATCTCCTATTATAAGGTTACACTGATTTCTGTATTACTTTGAAGAGTTTTACAGTTTCAGTTCTTACATATAGTACTCTCACCCACATTGAACTAGTTATTATGTACAGAATCGTGTATTAATTTTGTTTCATATTTTTATCTTTTTGGTCTTTCATGATTTTAAGGGTATTTTTAGTTTTAGTACCTTTAGCTCTTGATTAGTTTATCAAAGGTTAAGCCTGTTATTTATTCCATCCCTTATGTGTGTACTGAACTGCATTTTCTTATGTGTTTTGCTACATCTAGGTAATGCTTCATTTATTTAATGCAACTTCTTTTTTTTCTTTTCATTTTTTTAAACTATACTCATACACTAAGTGTTCTTTCTCCCCAGCCAAAATAGGTGATGCCTTGTTGTTGGGAATGCTGTTACCCCTGGGAACAATGACTGTCCCTGTAGACTAGATCTGCATCTTTGCTCAATACTTTTGGATGTTTTGGTGATTTCTAGATGACTTGGGTGATGTTAACTGAACCCAGAGCCTGTGTGGTATGCACTGAAGTTGGGGGGATGGCAAGTTCCAGACTAGCTTGGACTACATCGTGAGATAGTGCCTCAAGAAAAAAGAAGAGCCAGGCACTGGTAGCTGGTACCTGTAATCCTAGCTACTCCGGAGGCTGAGATCTGAGGATTGTGATTTGAAGTCAGCTCAGGCAGGAAAGTCTATGAGACTTTTATCTCCAGTAAACTCAGAAAAAGCTGGAATGATACTATGGCTCAAGGGGTAGAGTGCCAGCCTTAAGCCAAAGAAGCTCAGGGACAGTGCCCAGGCCCAGAGTTCAAGTCTGAGGACCAGCACAAAACGAAACAAAACAACAAAAGAGAAAGAAAAACCCCAATTAAATTGGCCCTAGATCTACAAATGAATAATCTCAAAAGAACTCCTGCCTAAGGCCGTGCTGAGATATACAATTTGTCTGCCAAATTTCTGTACGCTTTATGTTCTAATGCTTATCTTTCAAGGAATCTGTACAATCGCTCGACTTTATGCTGGTGACTTGAATTTCACTTCCTACATGGCTCAGGCCAAAGATTGCCATGAACTGGTGCTGTCCATTAAAATTCAAGGTCTTTGGCCAACAGCTGGGTAGCTCCCTAGCCCATAGAGTACTCTTTTTAGTTCACTTACGAATTTTAGCTCCTGGGAAATATAGACAAAGTATTTCATAGAGGAAAATCCTTTATTGCTAGGTAAACTACTAGATAAAAAGACCATATGGATTTTTTTTTTTAAATGTAAGCACAATAACATTAAAGTGTAACATGAGGTTCTGCACCAACTTCATAGATAGTGTAGATTTGAAGGGTGGTGCTTCTGCACTGGGCTCTAGGGACTGTTCTCCAAGGAAAACAATTATTCCCACACAAAGTCTTTTGAGACAAGGAGCAAAACCCAAGATACTGGGATGCACAGTAAATTCCCTGGCATAGGGCAGGCTTGCAAAGGCCCCTCCCATGAGGTGGCAAAGCTCAGGGTCAGTGGAGGCCACACATGTTCTGGCTGTCTCAGAAGGACACTCTACTGCAACTCCAAGGAATAAAGAACTACAGCTCACGTTTGTTGCTGCTGCATGCTAGAGTTGGCTCACGTCTATAATCCTAGTTACTCAAGAGGCTAAGATCTGAGGAATGCAGTTCAAAGCCAGACTAGGTAAGAAAATCCATGAGACTCATGTCTAATCAACAGAAAGCCAGAAGTAGAGTTGTGGCTCAAAGTGGTAGAGTCCTAGCCTTGACAACAAAGTTCAGGGACAGTGCCAAGGTCCTGAGTTCAAGCCCTGTGGCCAACAGCAACACAAAAAAGAAAATAGATGGGCTGAGAGTTTGGCTTAGTGGTAGAGTGCTTGCCTAGCATGCACGAAGACCTGGGTTCAATTCCTCGGCACCATATACGTAGAAAAAAAGCTGGAAGTGGTGCTGTGGCTCAAGGGTAGAGCTCTAGCCTTAAGAAAAGTCCAAGGACAGTGCTCAGGCACTGAGTTCAAGCCCCATAGCTGGCAAAAAAAAAAAAAAAAAAAAATACTGAAAAAAAAAAAAAGAAAATAGATAAACTGCAAGACCTCAAAAGCTCTGCTCATAAAGACCTTCCATCTTTGTTCCCTTCTGCTGGCTGTTTCTAAGCAGAAGGCTTTGACTTGCCTGGTCATGTCAGAACCTTCTATCTCTCCAACTACTTCTTTGCCAGTCCTGGGCTTGAGCTCAGAGCCTGAGCCCTGTCCTTGGACTTTCTCAAGGCTAGAGCTCTACCACTTGAGCCTCAGCACCACTTCCGGCTTTTTTTCTATGTATGTGGTACCGAGGAATCGAACCCGGGTCTTCATGCATGCTAGGCAAGCACTTTAACCACTAGGCCAAACTCCCGGCCCCTCCAACTACTTCTTATTCCTCTTTTCAGAAAACTCTGGGTTCTAGTCAAAGGATGACATCACTCTCAGGACAGACAGAACTGCCTAGAACCTGCAACTCTACCCTCACTCTTCTTTTGCCCATGGCCCCCTCCCTAACAGCTCCTTCCAGCCGCAGCCCATCTTTCAGAAGCAGTTCCTTCCTCCTGGGAGCTTCAGGTCTCTGCAGTCTTGCTCCCCTGTGGGAGGCACCTGCAAAGTAGAGGATCTGGGGAGGTACTGCAACCCTGGTTTCTTGGAGTCTTGTGCATTCAACACTTTACCTTTCCACAGATGTTGGGGTGACACTCGTCAAGGAAGGAGCACCTGGTGTGGCTTTGGACCGCTCTGTAAACCGGGAGTCAAATGCTTTCATGGGTTCAATCTTGGATGGGGTCGTTAACACGGAGGGTGACAATGCAGCAGGAGTAGAGGTAGCATTCATACTAGGGAATAAAGATGGAAGGTATGTCAGCACAACGCCTAAAGGATACGGAAGGCCTAGGACTTGCATAGTTTGGAGCCTGTTGAAATGGGTACAAATTTAAACTTCTAAAGCATTAAAAAATTTAAAGTGCGATTTGTCCCTTAAAAAAAAAAAAAATCAGGTTCACACATTAAAAACTCTGGGAGTCTGGCTACCTGAAAAGGTTATGAGCAAATGCATTTATTTACATTTTCCTCTAATGTTGTTCTGAGAGATTTGGGGGTAGCTAACCATACAGCTGGATCTCTACAACCTGACTATAGTATGCTTACCCTGCTCACTTCAACTATCAGCCTTGGGGGACCGGGAGTTTGGCCTAGTTGTAGAGTGCTTGCTTAGCATGCATGAAGACCAGGGTTCAATTCTTCAGTACCACATATATAGAAAAAGCCAGAAATGGTGCTGTGGCTCAAGTGAAAAAGCCCAAGTATAGTGCTCAGGCCCTGAGTTCAAGCCCCAGGACTGGCAAAAAAACAACAACAAAAAAATATAAAAAAACCCAAACCCAAACCCTAACCGAAACTACCGGCCTTGGTCGCTTTCATGATGGACAAGACAAGAAAACCCCCTATCTGAAGGCCATGAAAGCCATGCCAATTCCTGGCTTTTATTCTTACTCTCTCACCTCCCTTCCTCCTGGGTGGCCCCTCCCATCTCTCACTGTGACAGTGACAAATTCCTAGCACTCTCTTCCAGGTGCTTACCCCATGGCCTTTACCTTCTACTCTACAGAGAAAGGAGAGGCTTAAAGCCACTGAGACCGGGCTGCAGAGTTCTACCATCTGAACTCCATACCAAACACCTGGTCATTCCTGACAGCACTTTTCTCCTCCTCCACGATCTGAGGCCAATCCCTGACAGGTTGGTCTAGCTACAATGTCCCCATTTCCTAAGAGTAGCAATCCCCAATTCTCAGTGTGCCTGCACAGCCCTACCAAGAACCCAGAGCAGGAGGCAGTGATAACACAAGGTCCCAGCCCCTACAATGGAGAGTCATTCTCACAGCAATAGTTATGTGTCTACGTTTTGCTACTACTGCCAACTAGAATCAAGGTATAAAACTCAAGCTTCAGAGACTTCTAAATCTTCATTCTGGGAAAAACCCAGCCTACCTGGTTTAGAGCAGAAACTCAACCCTTTCTCTTTCCCATTTCTTTTCAGGGCCTCAGAGTTCTGCTTTTGCCATCACCCCTATTTCTCACCTGCCTGCCCTGGGTTGGCTTGTGTGTGTCCTGAGAGGGACGCTTTCTGAAAAGTCTGAGATTTATGCACTAATTCCTTCTTTTGGCTTGCCATTTTCTTCCAAATAGATCCCAGAATATACCTTGCAATATTGTGGTTGCCTCTTTCTCATCAGCTTTCACTCTTCCTGAAGATGAGGAGGTCCTCATAAATGGCCAGTAAATGGCTTGAGGATGCTCAGTGCCTGTAGTGTGTAATCCAGAGCAGGTACGGGGCAAACTTTCATGGCTACCTCTCATTCATGCTCTGCCTCTGGCCTTAACAGAGCTAATGGTCAGTGAAGACATGGCCTTGGAGTGAATTTGATTCTACTGTGTGAGGAGAGTCTGTTTGCTCATATCAGTGCCCCATCTCAGATGAGGCTCATAGCATAGTAAATTGGAGGATAAAGCCCCAGAAACCTGAGGTCTCTTCCAGTGTGAATCTGCGGAAAAAGTGGGATAACGGTAGGTGGCATCTCACTGACGGGTCCCTGAGCTTTTATACCTTAACACTCAGAAGCTTTATGTCAGTCTCTTCAGAACTAGTCTTCCATTTTAAGGAGGCCCTCATATAAAATCAAGCATTCTCTATCCCCCATCCCCCCACGACCATTGAAGGGATCATGGAGAACAGAATGAAATTCTCATCTTCAGAATCAATGTCCATCAAACCATGGCATTTACTAACCTGTCCTTACTGACAGATTCGCCTGTAGGCCTGGCACCAGCGGCCACCACAGGCTCTGTGCAAGGCTTCGAGGCGCCGAAGGAAGGGGTACTGGTATCTAGTGGCAGTAACTGCTGACTGCTAGGAGAGGAGAGCATGGAGCCTGCCAGGGAGCCGGAGAGCGGGATGCTGTTAAAGAAGGCTGTGGAGAAGTCCCTGTTGTTAAATGAGAACGAAAGTCAGTAGGAAAATATGATACCAAGTATTTTACAAATAAGATATCAGAAAAGAAGATTATTAAGTACTTTATACTTTTTATTGACCCAGAGGCAATATATTGTTAGGGTAGATAATTTGGAATACAGAAAAGACAAAAGGAAAAAAGCCAGGTGATGGTAGCTCATACCTATAATGCTAGCTACTCAAGAGGCTGAGATCTGAGGATTAGAGTTCACAGCTCGCCCAGGGAGGAAAGTCCATGAAACATTTATTTCCAATTCATCAGCAAAAATCTGGAAGTAGAATAGTAGCTCAAGTGCTACTAGAGTGCTAGCTTAGAGCAAAAAAGCTAATGGACAGTACCCAGGCCCTGAGTTCAAGCTCCAGTACTAAAACACACATAAATACACAATTTAAAAAAGACAATAGAAAGACCTTCATGTACCCTATCTGAAGCTATGATGTGGCAGTGCTACATGAACTAAGATAACAATGCATGCATTCTAATAGATGTGTTGACAGTGCAATGCCTTCTGAGCTCAGAGGATTTAAATGGACACCGTGGGTCTTGTTTTTACTAAGGACTGTAAGCCTTCTCGGCTGATGGATAAAGTATAATTTACCTAACAGCTTCTGCTGAGGAACAGGGCTGTTTCCCAGCTTCTTCTGTAATAGATACTGCTGCCAAGGAACCAAGATATTGCATTGTGCAGCCCAAGACCTTTCATACTTCACCACTTTTTTGCTGTGCCTCAAGTTCCAGTCTATAATGCTAGTGCTAGCACTGTCCCCATGGGGTCAAACCTGAGAAGTTTCTGTAGCACCTATTTAGAGCACAAACTAGGTGCTCCAAGCAGCTTAGAATTACAGAAGCTGTCATTAAATCTATTGCTTTACTTAGTATGTGGGATACATTTTTTCTTTTTGTTTTGTTTTTTTTTTTTTTTTCCAGTTCTGGGATTGAACTCAGGGGCTAAGTAAGCACTATCCTTGGGCTTTCTCAAGGCTAGAGCTCTACCACTTGAGCCACAGCCACTTCTGGCTTTTTCTATGTATGTGGTACCATACATAGTGCTTGTGTGCTAGGCAAGCACTCGAATACTAGGCCAAACTCCTGGCCTGTGGGATACATTTTTAGAGCACAGTTGTATTATTAGCAAATGTACTGTTCATTCAGGATTTCTGACAAGCATTTCTAAAGTTCTCTCCTTAGATGTTTAAATTATGTCACTCCTATTTAACTGCTTAGTTCTACTGAGAGAGGGTTTTAATTCATAAATGCTTATTTCCCTACAATCTCAACAAAAATTTTTATCTTTTTTTTTTTGGGGGGGGTGCTGTTACTGGGGCTTGAAATCAGGGTCTGGGTACCTTATCTTAGTTTTTTTTGTTCAAAGCTGATGCCCTACAACTTGAGCCACAGTTCCATTTCCAGCTTTTTTTCTGGTCATTCAGAGATAAGTCTCATGGATTTTCCTGTATGAGCTGGCTTTGAACTATGATCCTTAGATCTCAGCACCGTGAGCAGCTACAAATACAGGTGTGAGGCACCAACACACATTTTTTAATTTTGTGAACTTTGTTCATACCTATTGTTCCGCTTTATTATAGGTCTTCATTGCTGATTTGTAAGAACTCAATACACAGTAAATAAACACCCCACCCACCCAAAAAATAACAACCACCCACTGTTCTTTATATGAATAGGAACTATTTTCTTTGGGTATTCTGACTCTTTATGGTCTGTTTTTCTTATCAATAGATGTGAAACATTAAAAAAACTATTTGAGCCAGACATAGTGGCTCACGCCTGTAATCCTAGCTACTCAAGAGGCTGAGATCTGAGGATCATGGTTCAAAGCCAGCCCAGGCACTAAAGAACAGGAGACTCTTATTCCCAATTAATCATTAGAAAACAGGAAGTAGGGTTGAGGCTCTAGGTGTAGGGTGGTAGCCTTGAGCTGAAGAGCTCAAGGACATCACCCAGGCCTAGAGTTCAAGCCCCATGACCCACAAAATAAAATAAATAAAAATTAAAAACTAAAAATTATTTGAAGCCAGGCCTGGTGGCTCACACCTGTAATCCTTGCTACTCAGGAGGCTAAGATATTAGGATCATGGTTCAAAGCCAGCCCAGGCATTAACGTCCATGAAACTCTTATCTCCAATTAACCATTAGTAAACAGAAAGAAAGTGGTGCTGTGACTTCAAGGGGTAAGGAGGTAGTCTTGAGCTCAAGAGCTCAGGGACAGCGCCCAGGCCTAGAGTCCAAGCCCCATGACCAATAACAATAACAACAACAAAAATTATTTGAGGGGCAAGGAGCTTGGCCTAGTGGTAGAGTGCTTGCTTAGCATGCACAAAGACCCAGGTTCGATTCCTTGGCACCACACACATAGAAAAGCTGGAAGTGGTGCTGTGGCTCAACTGGCAGAGCACTAGCCTTGAGGAAAGCCTAAGGACAGTGCTCAGACCCCCTGAGTTCAGTCCCCAGGACTGGTTTAAAAAAAAAAAATTGAGAATGTATTACTAGTCCAGCCTGGTCTTGGAAATCCTGATTCTTCTATCTTGGCCTCCTGAGTGCTAGAAGTTACAGGTCTATATCAAGTTCAGCTAAATTTTATTCTACTCATTATCATTTTTGTTGCCAGAACCTGGATGCTGTCTCTTGAGTGATAGCCCCATTTCTGATTTTTTGCTGGTTAAATGGAGAGAAGAGTCTCACGGACTCTCCTGCTTAGGCTGGAGAGTTGAACTGTTATTTTTAGATCTCAGCCTTCTGAGTACCTAGGATAATAGTCATGAAGCAAAATGTCATTTGTGTGTGTTGGTTCTAGGGCTTGAACTCAAGGCCTGGGTACCATTCTTGAGAAATTTGCTCAAGGTTAGTGATCTAAGTGACACTTCCGGCTTTTTTTGGTGCTTAATAGGATATTAGAGTCGTACACTTTTGTGCCTGAGCTGGCTTTGAACGGCGATCCTTAGCTCTCAGCCTCCTGAATAGCTAGAATTACAGGCACAAGTCACTTGTGCCCAGCTTTGCGGTCAAAATTTCATCTCATTTGTAGAAAACTTTTTTTTTTTTAATGCTGTTAATGGGACTTGAAGTCTAGGTCTCAAACTATCTTTTTTCCTCTTATGGCTTGTGTAAGACATCTTGAGCCATACCTCTACTTATAGCATTTTGCTGGTTAATTGCAGATAAAGTCTCATGCATTTGTCTGCCAGGTCTGGCTTTCAGGGATCCTCAAATCATAGCCTCCTGAGTGGCTAGGATTATAGGCATGAGCCACTGATACTTGCCTTAGAAAAATTTTTACCTCTTGAAGTTATAATATTTTTCCATGGACTCTACAAAAATTTTAAATGAAAGTATTTTAGTCAGCAAAAGTTAACATGGAACAAACAAGCTCTGAGTTGTTTAGTGTGTTTCTAGTTCTGAAATTAGGATTTAACTTGGTTTGTAGCATGGTAGGTAGTCCTGGTTCTCATTTATTGAATCAGCAAATATTTCATCACAGATACCTCCCATGAATATCTGAGTATTTTCTGGAAATTCTGTTATGTTCCACTGCTCTAGTTATGTGTTAGTAGTACTCCAATGATTTCACTGCTGGTGAGAACCATCCATGATTAGCCTTTGTTTCAGAAATACTGCAGTTCTTCTGATGTACTTTTCCATACAACTTCAAAATTACCTTTCTGAATCATTTTTTTTGTGGGGGAGAGGGGTGCCCCAGTCTTGAGCTTGAACTCAGGGCTTAGGTACTGTCCCTGAACTCTTCTACTCAAGGTATTGCTACTACTTTGAGCCACAGTTCCCCTTCTAGTTTTCTGGTGGTTAATAGGAGATAAGCATCTCATGGACTTTCCTGTCTGTGCTGGGTTCAAACTATGATCTATAGATCTCAGCCACCTGTGTAGCTAGGATTATAGCTTGGGTAAACAGCACTGTCACCTTTCTGATTCTGAAAATTATGGTTAGTTGTATTGACTCATGTTAAATTGATATGTCTCCAAAGAACTGACATCTTTTAGTCATCCTAACTAATTAATGGTATATATTTTTATAAGAGTAGCTTGGGGCCAGGTGTGTGGCCAGGTGGTAGAGTGCTTGCCTAGCATTAACAAAGCCATGGGTTCAACTCCTTGGCACCACATACACAGAAAAAGCTAGAATAGGGGAGTGGGGCTGTGGCTCAAGGGTAGGGTAATAGCCTTGAGCTGAAGAGCTCAGGGATAACACCTAGGCCCAAAGTTCAAGCCCCATTACCAACAAAAAAGAAAAAGCCAGAAGTGGTGCCGTGACTCAAGTGGTAGAGTGCTAGCCTTCAGTAAGCTCAAGAACAGTGCCAGGCCCTGGGTTTAAGCCCTTGCACTTTCGGGGGAGTGGGGGTAAGGGAGGGGTAGCTTGAGTAGTATAGTAAGACTCAACTCAATTCTTTTTGTTTATATTTCTTGTTACATTGTAGGTATTTCATTTGTAAATGTGATTGATTCTTCTTGCCCACATCCCCCCTCATTGCCAGTACTGGAGTTTGAACTCAGAGCCTGGTAACTGTCCTTTAGCTTTTTCCCTTAAGGTTAGAGCTCTACCACTTGAGACACACCTCCATATCCAGGTGGTTAATTGGAGATAAAAGTCTTACAGACTTATCTGCCTGGATGACTTTGAACCATGATCTTCAAATTTCAACTTTCTGAGGAGATAAGATTACAGGTATGAACCACTGGTTCTCTTATATTCTAAAGGTAATGGTCTCATATTGCTTACATCTAGTTGTTTTACCTTCTTTTTCTTCTTCTTTTTTAAAATTAGACAGGTCTTACTATGAAGTCCTGGCTCCCTTCAAATTTTGATTCCTTCTGGGTGTGCAATAAGACAGCATTTCCAAAATCACCAGAAAAAGCCAGAATGTAAGTATGGCTCAAGTGTTAAGAGTTACAACCAAGCAAGCTCAAGGTCCTGAGTAAGCCAATAAATAAAATGAAACAAAACAAAAATCCATGAAAGTGTTTTTTCAGCCTTCTTCCTACCTCAATTTCTTGAACACTGGGATCAAAACCATGTATTACCACAATAGCTCTACTGTCCTCTTCTTTTTTTGGCTAGTACTAAGGCTTGAACTCTGGACTTAGATGGTGTCACAGAGCTTCTTTTGCTCAAGACTCTACCACTTGAGCCACAGTGCTACTTCCAGCTTTTTGTTATTTAATTGGAGACTGAGTCTCACACTTTCCTGAAAAGCCTGGCTGAGAACTGTAATCCTAAATTTCAGCCTCCTGAGTAGTTAGTATTATAGGTACCTAGCTTTGTCTTCATCTTTAATACGTTTTACATTCTTCTTACCAATTTATTCTTTTTTTGAGGGGGGAGGGTGGTGGTGGTCAGTCCTGGGGCTTGAACTCAGGGCCTAGGTACTGTCTCTGTGCCTGTGAGCAAGGCTAATGCTCTTAAGCCACAGCACCACTTCTGGCTTTTTCTGTGTATGTGGTACTGAAGAATTGAACCCAGGCCTTTGTGCATGCGAGGCAAGCACTCAACCACTAGGCCATGCTTCCGACCCTATTTATTTTTGCTAGTCCTGGGGTTTCCACTCAGGGCCTGGCCACAGTCGTTGGATGCTTTTGCTCAAGGCTAGTGTTCTACCACTTGAGCCACAGCACCACTTCTGGCTTTTTCTCTGTGTGTGGTACTGAAGAATCGAACTCAGGGATTTGTGCATGCTAGGTGAGTACTCTACCACTAGCTACAGTCCCGGCTCCTCCAATGTATTCTTGTGTAAGTGATAGACCAGAACTTGTAAGACTATGTGAAATTATAGTCCCAACAGTAAAAAATTTAGTTTCTAAATCTGATGAAAAATTTATTGCAATAAGGAAACATCCATCTAATCTTACTTAAGTAACAATAATGTTAACATTTATGAAGCATCTCTGCAGATCATACTATTCTTCTCTTTCTCTTTTACTCCTCTCTTCCCTTCCCCTTTCTTCCCTCTTCTTTCTTTCATGGCAATACTGGGGCTTTCTTTAACTCAGGGTGCTTCATGTTCTTTGTTAGCTTTTCTTCCTCAAGGCTTGCACTCTACCACTTCAGTCAAACCTCTACTTCTGGCTTATGGAAGCTCATTGGAGATTAGGATTCTTATGAACTTCTCCCTCTTTCCCTCCCTCCCTTCCTTTTTCTTTCTTTTTGCCAGTCCTGGGACTTGAACTCAGGGCCTGCGCACTGTGCTCAAGGCTAACACTCTTATCACTTGGGCTACAGCACCACTTCTGGCCTTTTTGGATTGCGTGTTACTGAGAAATCGAACCCAGGGCTTCATGTATGCTAAGGAAGCACTCTACCACTAAGCCACATCCCTAGCCTCTTATGAACTTTTCTGCCCAGGGTAACTTCAAATCAAGATCCTCAGATCTCAGCCTTCTGAGTAGCAAGGCTTACAGGCCCTCAGCAGTGCCTATTTCTTTTGACATGTAGACTTAAAACCTGAACTTCTTTGCTTCCCTGAAATAAACCTTAGTCATGATTGCTAACCTCTTAAGATGCTGCCAAGTCCTACTTATTGCTGTTTTATTTAGTTTTCTACCAACACTAAGGTATAATATAGATCTGTAATTAATTCTCTTTTCTCTTTAGCTGGAGCTTTTCTAGGTTGCAGAGGCTAGTCTTGAACTCCTTTGTCCAAGTTATCTTCCTGCCTCATCCTCCTGGATACTTGAGACATACCAAGTTTCCCACTATCTTTATTATGTTCTTGAAACAAAAGAATTTGTACGTGTGCACTGGTGGCTCATGACTGCAATCATATTCAGAAAACTAAGATTTAAGGATCATGGTTCAAAGGTAGCCTAGGTAGCACCATCTAGGAAACCATTATCTCCAATTAGCTAGCAATAAAACATAAAGTGGAGGTGTAGCTCAAGTGGTAGAGTGCTGGCCTAGAGAGAAAAAGCTAAGGGATAGTGTAGTTCAAGTCCAGTACTAGCACAAACATAAAGTTTCCAAGTTGTTATGTATTAGAAGATGTAAGATAGTATTATCTACTCCTTGAAAGATTGTTGTTAGAATTTCCCTGTAGTCTTATTAGTTTGATGGCTTAACTTTGGTAGAATTAACCTTTTTTTTTTTTGGTCAGTCCTGGGCCTTGAACTCAGGGCCTGAGCATTGCCCTTGGGCTATCTCAAGGCTAGAGCACTACTACGTGAGCTACAGCATCACTTCTGGCTTTTTTCTATGTATGTGGTACTGAGGAATTGAACCCAGGTCATTGTGCATGCTAGGCAAGTACTCTACCACTAGGCCAAATGCCCAGCCTATCCTTGGACACTTTTTGCTCAAGGCTAGTGCTCTGCCACATGAGCCACAGAAGCTACTTCTAGCTTTTTCTGTGAATGTGGTACCAAGGAATCGAAACCAGGGATTCATGGATGCTAGGTAAGCATTCTACCACTAGGCCACACTTCTGGCACTGGAATTAACCTTTAAAAAAAAGTCTTGTATTCCTTCTGTAACAATTCTTCACATTCTATGTATTTTTTTCTCTTTCTCTTTTCTCTCTCTCCTTTTTTTTTTTTGGTCAGTCCTGGGTTTAAACTCTGGGCCTGGGTATTGTCCCTGAGCTCTTCAGCTCAAGGCTCCTGCCCTACCCCTTGAGCTACAGCACCACTTCCCATTTTCTGGTAGTTAATTGGAGATTAAGAGTCTCATGGACTTTAGTGCCACGTTTTTTGGTTTGTTTTTTTTTTGTGGGTCATGGGGCTTGAACTCTGGGCCTGAGCGCTTCCCTGGGCTCATCAGCTCAAGGCTACCACCCTACACCTTGAGCCACAGCTCCACTTCCCCCTTTCTAGTGATTAATTGGAGATAGAGTCTCATGGTCTTCAGTGCCAGGGCTGGCTTTGAACCACGATCCTCAGATCTCAGCCTCCTAAGTAGCCAGGATTATAGGCATGAGCCACCGTGCCAGGCTTCAGCAATTCTATTTTCTAAAAACAAACAAACAAACAAATAAATAAATCATCCACTTGGAGTCAGGCATGGTACTATACACCTACAGTCTCAGCACTTACAGAGGTTGAAGCAGGATTATGATTCAAAGTCAGTAAAGGCTAGCCCAAGTTATATTGTGATTTCTTGTCTTAATTTTTAAATTTATTTGCACAGTGTACAGCAGAAAGTTCTTATTTGAGGGGGGGGAGCAGTAGTGGGCTTTGGACTCAGGTCTTGGAAGTACTCTGGTCACTTGAGCCTTACCCTGGCCCTTTGTTTTATTCTTTTCTTTTTCTTTAGCAAACAGGACTCAGACTTGGCACCTGATGTTTTTGGTTCATTCACTGGCACTCTACCACCTCACTCATGCCTCCAACCTTTGATTTGCTTTGTCAATCAAGGGGCTTGAACTCAGGGCTTGGACACTGATCCTGAGCTCTTTTTGCTTTACTGCTTTGAGCCATAGCTCAACTTCTGATTTTTGAATGGTTAATTGGAAATAAGAGTCGCACAGGAACTGTTCTGCCCAGTTTGGCTTTGAACCGTAATCCTCAGATCTCAGTTTTCTGAGTAGCTAGGATTACAAGTGTGAACCATAAGCACTTGGCGCTTGGTTTATTCTTGACCTGTGATTATTTTCTCTTGAAAATCACTCCTTTTCTTCTTGACTTAACAAATACTTTCCGAAGTGGTTGCTATCTGATTGAACTTGAGACTCAAAGAAGGGCGGGGGAGGGGAGGAGACAACACTTTTTAGAACAAAAAAGCAATTATCCAGGTGCTGGTGGCAAATACAATAATTCTAACTATTCAGGAGGCTGAAATCTGAGGATCATGGTTCATAGCCAGCTGGGGCAGACAAATCTCCAATTAACCAGCAAAATACTGGCAGTGGAATGTGTGGCTCAAGTGATAAGAGTACCAGCCATGAGAAAAAAGTGGAATGAGAACTTAAGGCTGAATTCAGGTTTTACTATGGGTGTGCACATGCACTCATGCACATATGTGTGCGAGTGTGCACGCACGCACACACATACGCGCGCACACACACACACACACACACACACACACACACACAGACACACACACACACAAAGTTTTGGTGCCAGAACAAATGGCTCCAGGCCAGTCATGAAGTCACTTGTCTCCTTCTTGCTCACCATGGAAGGTTTAGCAAGACCCACAGAACAATAGTGGAACCACCGCCAGAACTATCTCCCCTTACTGCTCCAGGTCCAGCAGTGTTCAAAGCACATTTGGTATCATGTGATAGTAATAGTAAGAGCTAGGCAGTAATTTTATTCCTATAAGCTCATAATGGAAGAAAGGTCCTGTCTGGGCACTAGTGATTCATGCTTGTAATCCTAGCTGCATAGGAGGCTGAGATCTGAGGATTGCCAGCTTGGACAAGAAAGTCTGTGAGATTCTTATCTCCAATTACATTTAAAAAAAAGGCTGGAAATGGAGCTATGGATCAAGTGGTTGCATGCTGGCCTTGAGGACAAAAAGCTCAGGAACAGTGTGTAGGCCATGAGTTCAAGTCCCAGGATCAGCACAAAATAGAAATTTTAGAAGAAAAAGGGAGTCATGGGACCTGATTTTGACCAGGCATCTACCACCTGGGTCCTCTGTGCTTTCATATCTAACCTGAAAGGAAGGGTCAGCATATTAAATAGATCAAAGTCTCTTAGCTTTCAAGGAAGATTTGGAGTAGCTCATGAATGGACAAGTGCAATGTACTAAGATCGCCTTGTAAGCATAAAAGGTATGGTTAGGTGCCTTGACAATGGAAGTCTGCTGTTTTCCCACAGGTCTTTATATCCTCTGAATCAACATATGTCATTTCTGGAGAACAAAAGTACAAAAGCAAGCATGACTACAGATATGGAGACAAGGGCAAATGAGGAAGGCATTCAGACTTCTGCTGGAAAATGTGTCTTAGAGCCTTATTTTTTGCCCAGCTGCACTTCTAGAAATTATTCTGAGGAAACAGTCATAGTGTGTGCAAAGACTTATTTATAATAACAAAAATTTTTGCAACAAAAAAACTGGATACAAACTCCAAGACTGCAGTTAAGAAGCAGTTTAGTAACTCCTGGTGCATTCACAGGACAGGAATCTGGATAGGCAGTGAGCAAATGCTGCAGAGAACCACTTAAGTGAACAAAAGGTCAAAGGTAGGAACAAGTAGGGAAAAGACTGAAACATAGACATTAAAATGTTCACAGAGACTGGATTATGGAGAATGCTAATACTCCATGGACTTTACTATTTTCTAAAATTTCAGCAATGTGCATATGTACCTTTCAAAAATCAGAAAGGAGGTATATTTTAAAAGAAGAAGAGAATAAATCAGTGTGGCTTCTTTTCCTGCGTGTTCTCTGGCAGCTCGCAGCAGTGAGTACAGTAAGGGCACTAGCCTGAGGAGGCAATCTGGCCTAGGCTCTCAGGCCTCTTTCCTTCCATAGGACTCAAGTGCACAGAACTCTGGGAGGAGGATGAGCCTTTGAGGCTTCGGGGAGGCTGGCATTGACACTCTTGCTTCCACACTGTAGGAGACAGGTTGGCCCAGGAGTCTGTGAGACCCTAACTAAGAAAGTGCTAACTGGCTAAAGCAGAGAGGAAGACCTCCCAGAGAAGGTCACAGAAAGTTCGGTGAATGAATGAGTACCCAGTGTCCAGCTGTGCTATGCAGAGTGGAGTGATTCTTCTCCGACCATCTGCTGTCCGTGTTTCAACTTGTTTCTTCAAAAGGTTCTGGGAAAGTAAAGTCATATAAATGAATAAGTGAATGGAAACGTTTCTGCCAACTGGCTCCCAATTTTTTGTTTTTAAATAGTTGCTTCTTTTTCGTTTTGTGATAAGAACATTTAGCATAAGCTCTCAGCAAACTAAGCATATGATACAGGATTGTTAACGAGCCTGAATAAATGGTACTGTGCTCCACTTGATCTCCAGTTCCTCCTCCCAGGACCCCTGCTACCTGTCATTCTAATCTGCTCTGTGAATTTGATTAATTTAGATTTCTCATAATAGCTCTACCAGTACTATTTGTGCTTTGGTGTCTGATTTATTGTCAAATAGTAAATGTTAAATATGTATAGCTTTTCGTATGTCAATCATAACTTACTATGATGGGTTTGGGAAATTAAGGCCTTTAAGGAAATGTATTCTAACTCCCCCTTCTACAGACTTTTTTTTAAAGTACACTGAGGCTAACCAAACCAGCTCTAAGAACTTCCACCTCAGATCAGCACCACAGGCTGAGGAGAAGCAGATTCTCAGAGCTCTAAGCATATGCCAAGCTGGCCACCTGACAGTCTGAAGTTCTATAATGAGCCCAAAGAACTAAGACCTTTGTGAGACAAACTTTTGTCACTAAATTGGTGACTTTCTTTCAAATGGATTTTCTTTCTTTTTCTTTTTTTTTTTCTGGATCGTGAGGCTTGAACTTTGGGCCTGGGCACTGTCCCTGAGCAATTCAGCTCAAGTCTACTGCCCTTCCACTGGGCCTGGGCATTGTCCCTGAGCTCTGCAGCTCAAGGTTACTGCCCTATCTCTTGAGCCACAACCCTACTTCCCGTTTTCTAGTGATTAAGAGTCTCAGGTCCTTTTGTGCCTGGGCTGGCTTTGAACCTTGATCCTCGGATCTCAGCCTCCTGAGTATCTAGGATTACAGGGGTGAGCCACCATGCCTGGCTCAAATGGATTTTCTTAACTAAAGACTCAACTAGGGGCTGAGAGTTTGGCCTACTGGTAGAGTGCTTGTCTAGCATGAATGAAGACCTGGGTTCAATTTCTCAGTACCACATACACAGAAAAAACTGGAAGTGGTGCTGTGGCTCAAGTGGTAGAGCTATAGTCTTGAGAATGCCCAAGGACAGTGCTCAGGCTCTGAGTTCAAGCCTCAGGACTAGCAAAAACAAACAAACAAAAACAAAAAAAACTCAACCACTAAAGGCTCCCAATCACATTTTCTGTCTGAATCACCTAGAGGAAGTCCACCAATTAACACAAACTCCTGGAGATGACTTAGTTATGTGGGTGAGTTCAACACGCCCTGCCCTGTTCTCGACATATCTCTAATTCCCCACTTGTATTAGTAAAATGAAGAATTCCAGATGAAGTGGAGCCACAGAAATCTTTCCAAGGCAGAGCCAATGATCTACTATTGCAGCATGTAGAATTCCCTAGAAAGATGAGCAGGTGAATACTTGGGTTTCCTGTAAGACAACCTCCTCTTAAGCTCCCTAAAACAAGGCCTTTGATTAAGGTGCTTTATTTATTTTTTGGTTTCTCATGATGCTTGAATTCGGGGCCTGAGCACTGTCCCTGAGCTCTTTTGATCAAGGTCAATGATCTACCCTGCTGAGACAGCACCACTTCCTGTTGTCTGGTGGTAACTGGACAGAAAGAGTCTCATGGACTTTCTTGCCTGGGCTGGTTTTGAACTCAGCTTAGATCTTCCTTAAATCTCAGCTTCCAGAATATCTAGGATTACAGGCATGAGCCACCTGCACCTGCTGATACAGATGCTTTCAGCCTTGTTAGTACCCCCATGAAGGCAATGGACAACTGGTCCCAGCTAACTCAGGCTCAACATATACACTTCTCCACTCATACCAATGGCTGGATCTTTGTTCTCTCTTCAGGCTGCCTGTGTCAGATTGCCTTCCTACCTGTGTTCCCTTTGCCCCATCCTCAGTGTTATGGGACAAACCCTCACCTTCCTGATATCTTCCAGACTCTCTCCATTGACAACGCCTGCTACTGAGGAAGCTGAGCCCATCTCCCTGGCTGTGGCAGTCTTCTGGTCCAGTTGTTGCTGCTGCTGTTGCCTCCTCTGGTACTTGAGCATCTCAGGGTTCTCAATGACAGCTGTAGAGAGCTGGGCCTCAGTCATGATGGCTAGGCTCTTGCCATAAGTGGACTGGTGAATGCGGCTCTGCCAGAAAAAGGAAGCGGTTGATTTGGTGTGTGGATGAATATCACCACAGTCAGTGATATCCACCAGTGGATACAAAGTGGAGTCTCCTGGCTCTATGAGCAGGAGGGCTTGATATTGATAGACCAGCTCTCTATCACTTTGTGCTCAATTCTATCTGTCCAGAAGATGCATTGAAGTCTCAAGCCCTCATGATATATTACAGATTCTATGTATCTATAGCTGGGGTAATAGTAAAATAGTGGTAAGAAAATACTACCTGGAGCAGGGCGTGGTGGCTCTCACCTGTAAGACTAGCTACCAGGAGGCTGAGATCTGAGGATAGCCCTTCAAAGCCAGCACTCACCCTAAAGAACCAGAGCCTCTTATCTTCAATTAACCACTAGAAAATTGGAAGTGGGGTTGTGGCTGCAGGGGTAGGGTGGTAACCTTGAGCTGAAGAGCTCAGGGACAGTGCTCAGGCTCAGAGTTCAACTATATGAGCCATAACAACAACAACAAAAACAAAAAGGAAAAAGAAAAGAAAGAGAAAAAGAAAACACTACATGGTTTGGGTATAGATTATATTACAAGAGATACCATCCTGATTGATATCTGGGTGCCCATGTTGCTAACTTAAAGTTCTACAAGGACCTTCGGTTGTGGGGCTTGAACTCTGGGCCTGGGCCTGTCCCTGAGCGCTTCAGCTCAAGGTTACACCCTACCCCAAGGCCTGGGCATTATCCCTACCTCTTCAGCTCCAGATTACCACCTTAACCCTTGAGCCTCAGGGCCACTTTCGGTTTTCTAGTGCTAAATTTAATTGGAAATAGAGTCCTTTGGTCTTCAGCTGGCAGTCAATCTTGATCCTCCGATTTCAGCCTCCTGAGTAGCTAGGATTATAGGTGTGATCCACTGCACCGGCTCAGTCTGCTCTTGTTAGCAGACCTCAACCATCATGGGCAGGACCCACAGTGTCTCTAAGACAAGGGGAGACATAGCGCAGCAGATTGGGGAAACCTCTGTCTACTTTCCTGTGGATCTGCTGAAAAGAATGTCCTCTTCTCTTTGCCCTATTAGTCCTGTGCCATAGCTAGGCAACAACCTAAGGAGAGGAGGAGCAGTGTACAAAGCACACTACAGTGAACAGTGCTTTTTAATATGATGAGGATTATGCAAATGACCTTCAGATATTCAGATTCTGCTCAAAACCTGAATTGTAGTTAACAAATACCTGCTTTATATCACAAGATCCTGGCAGGGTGAGAGTGGCTGCAGCTTCCCAGAAAGGGGAGTTGTGAAGGATGTTGACATTTACTCCTGCAGGGCCTAGGTTTAACCTGGAATCTTCTTCTTCTGTCATCCTGGTTTCCCCTCACTCTTAAAATTCATCTCTTGGAATCTCAAGACAGAATGCACAGGTTTTCCTAATGTCTCTCCTCTTTCCCTTCTCCCCTTAACCTCTTACCTCCCTTCCCTCTTTCCCCTCCCCCTTCCTTTTGGTACAAGTGCTGGGTCTTGAACTCAATATTTGGGCTCTGTCCCTGATCCTTTGTGCTCAAGGCTAGTGGTCTGTCTACTACTTGAGCTACAGCTTTCCTTCTGGCTTTTTGGTGGTATACTGGAGATAAAACTCTCACAGACTGGGCTGGCTGTGTGGCTTATTGATAGAGTGCTTGTCTAGCGTGCATGAAGCCCTGGCTTTGATTCCTCAGTACCACATATACAGAGAAAGCCTGAAGTGGTGCTGTGGCTCAAGTGGTAGAACACTAGCCTTGAGAAAACCTAAGGACAGTGTTCAGACTCTGAATTTACGCCCCAGGACTGAAAAAAAAAGGTCTCATAGACTTTCAGTCTCTTGAATAGTTAGGATTATAGGCATGAGCTACTGGTGCCTAGCTTTTCCCCATAATGTTTCTTAGATCCTGCAGTGACTTGGAAAATGGTAAGCTAGATTTTTTTTTGGTTTTGTTTTTTTGCCATTTATGGGGCTTGAACTCAGGCCTGAGCACTGTCCTTGGACGTTCTTAAGGCTAGAGCTTCACCACTTGAGCCTCAGCATCACTTTTGGCTTTTTTCTATGTATGTGGTGCTGAGGAATCGAACCCAGGTCTTTGTGCATGCTAGGCAAACACTCTACCACTAGGCCAAACTCCAGGCCCCTTGATGGGGTTTTGAATAGGCTTCCACCTTCTCTCTTAAGGGGGGGACAAGGCAAAGCTGGGTATGTGATGGCAGTGGCCCAAGGCCACTAAGACACTCATCCCTTTATTAAACAATGACAGAGAATGTCAGGCCCCATTTTAGGGGCAGTGCACAAGGCAGACCCCTATCTTGTGAGAAGGTCCCAAACTAGGTTAAGAGGAAGCTTCCTTAAGCAGGAGTTTCACTAATGGGAGAGTTGCTGACCTGCACTTTCATAGAACTTCTTTCAGACAATATGAGAAATTACTAAGGGTCTGTGGGTAGGAATCACAGAGTTCTATTTCCATAGTAAGTAATGCAGAGCCTTTCCCAAAGCTATTTCAAAAAGAGCATATAGTCTCCACCACTGCAAGTAGAGCACAGAGGAAAGGAGGCCTCCTGACTCAAAGGCAGTCAACCTAGTTTCATTTGTTCTTATACATCTCAGTCCCACATAGTCTTGACAGAGATCCAGGATATTTCCTAAGGTATAGTTACCTCATCAATGAAACAGGTAAAAATCCCTCCTCCCCAAATGCCTCAGTTCTCTTATTATGGCATTCAGGGTGAAAAGAACTGCAGAAATAAGTAGGAAGGGGGGAGAGAAGGAAAAGATATGGAGCAGAAAAAGAAGATATAATATAAAAAGAATGTCAAATACAATGTATGAAACAAGAAGGGGTGAACAAATTCAACAACAGTACTCTCTAGACACTATGTCGAAAATGAATTATGCAACTTGTGGGTAGGTATGGGAGGGAAAAACTAGGAGAAAGTATGAGGAAAGGGGTGACCAAAAAGAAATGTATACTTACCTGACTTATGTAACTAATTCCCTTGTACATCATGTTTATAACAACAACAGCAAAGAAATGAGGCATCATGGAATCATTTGCTTCTAATCCTTGTTTTCCAATTAACCGCACCAATAGGTCTCATTCATTCATTCATTCATTCATTTATTTATTTATTTATTTATTGCCAGTCCTGGTCTTAAGCTCAGGGCCTGAGCACTGACCTTGGACTTTCTCAAGGCTGGAGCTCTACCACTTGAGCCTCAGCACCACTTCTGGCTTTTTTCTATGTATGTGGTACTGAGGAATTGAACCTGGGTCTTCATGCATGCTAGGCAGGCACTCTACCACTAGGCCAAACTCCTGGCCGGGACTCCATTTTTAATAGGCTTGCTTACACATTTTACTGCAGCTAGGGATACAGCTTAGTTGGTAGAGCACTTATACATGCTAACTGCATGTATAAGGCCCTTATTCAGTTTCTTCTTTAAGGGTTTGGTGTGATTTAAATGAAATATACATTCAGAGCACACAGGCCAGACTTTGACACATAGGAAAATTTAAAAATGACTAAGGTTGCTGGGTGCAGTGGCTCATACCTGTCATCCTAGCTACTCAGGAGGCTGAGATCTGAGGATCAAGGTTCAAAGCCAGCCCACACACGAAAGAACCTGAGACTCTCATCTCCAATTAATCATTAGAAAATGGGAAGTGGGCCCGGGAGTTTGGCCTAGTGGTTAAAGTGCTTGCCTAGCATGCATGAAGACCCGGGTTCAATTCCTCAGTACCACATATAGAAAAAAAGCCAGAAGTGGTGCTGAGGCTCAAGTGGTAGAGCTCTAGCCTTGAGAAAGTCCAAGGACAGTGCTCAGGCCCTGAGCTCAAGCCCAGGACTGGCAAAAAAAAAAAAAAAGGGGAAGTGGGACTTTGGCTATAGGGTGGTAGTCTTGAGCTGAAGGGCTCAGGGACAGTGCCCAGGCCCAGAGTTCAAGCCCCATGACTGACAAAACAAAAAGAAAAAAAGAAAAAAAAAATAAGACTAAGTATAATCTTATAATTGCTTCGATGTCAGCACAAGACAATGGGCTAGGGAGAGTGACAAGAAGAGGGATCCCTGGGGACTAACTCCAGCTCTCTCTAGGGCAAAAGGCTCCCCGGGGTGAGGGAGAGACTATTTAAAGAAGGAAAACCAGTTATTCTTAATTCTGAAAGCTGTTTCTCACCTGAATAGACTTATTTTTATTCATCTATTTTGCAAAGAAGATAAAGATTAAAATCTTAAAAAGCAAACACCCCACAATACTTAAACAGTGTATATATATCCCACAAGAAAGTGGTCTGATGGAAGCCTGAAGCAGCATGTAGGCTGCCAGCTTACCTTCTCTTCTTCACTCAGGGGGTCTCCGAGTTCATCCTGGGAAAAGTCAAGGAATGCCACAGAGCCATCCATGGAGCACACCAGAATGCCCAGCCCATTCAGAGTCCTGAAAGAGACAGCTGTAAGCAGGATGGAGCAAGTGCCTGGGGAAGACAGCATGTCAATGGTTCAAAGAGGGGTGACAGGCTGGGCTTGGTGGCTCACGCCTGTAATCCTAACTATTCAGGAGGTTGAGATCTGAGGATCAAGGTTCAAAGCCAGCCTGGGCACAAGGACCTGAGACTTTTTCATTCATTCATTTGTTCATTTATTTATTTATTTTGCCAGTCCTGGGCTTGGGCGCAGGGCCTGAGCACTGTCCTTGGACTTACATGTGATTTGGTGGCTCATTGGCTCACGCCTGTAATCTTAGCTACTCAGGAGGCTGAGATCTGAGAATCAAAGTTCAAAGTCAGCCTGGGCACAAAAGGACCTGAGATTTTTTTTTTTTTTCCCCAGTCCTGAGCCTAATAAGCTCAGGGCCTGAGCACTGTCCTTGGATTTTTCTCAAGGCTAGAACTCTACCACTTGAGCCTCAGCACCACTTCCGGCTTCTTCCAAGTATGTGGTAGCAAAGAATTGAACCTGGCTCTTCGTGCATGCTAGGCAAGCACTCTACCACTTGGCCAAACTTCCAGCCCCAGGACCTGAGATTTTTATCTCCAATTAACATCTAGAAAATGGGAAGGGGGGCTTGGCTTAAGGGCATGGTGGTAGCTTTGAGCTGTAGAGCTCAGGGACAGTGCCCAGGCTGAGTTCAAGCCTGAAACCCCACAAAGAAAAAAAATTTTTTAAAAAGGAAGAAAGAAAGAAAAAAGGAGGAAAGAAAGAAAGAAAGAAAGAAAGAAAGAAAGAAAGAAAGAAAGAAAGGTGACAATGCCCTAATGGCTAATGGCAATCCTTTAGTTTTAAAAATATGTGCCCAGTATCTCTAAAATCATTTTTTGTTTTTTTTGGCCAGTCTTGGGGCTTGAATTCAGGGCCTGGGCACTGTCCTTGGGCTTTTTCCTCAAGGCTGGTACTCTATCACTTGAGCTACAGCACCATTTCTGGCCTTTTCTGTTTATGTGGTACCGAGGAATTGAACCTTTGTGTATGCTAGGCAAGCACTCTACCACTAGGCCAAACTCCTGCTCCTCTAAAATCATTTTTAAAAGCATCCAGAAGTCAGGCTCACACCAGTAACCCTAGCTACTCAGGAGGCTGAGATCTGAGGATCAAAGTTTAAAGGCTGCCCAGGCACTAAAGACCATGAGACTCTTATCTCCAATTAACCACTAGAAAACCAGAAGAGACACGTGGCTCAAGGAGTAGGGTTGGCAGCCTTGAGCTGAAGAGCTCAGGGCCAGTTCCTAGGCCCAGAGTTCAAGCCCCATGACCGACCAAAAAAAACCCATCTAGATAAGACAGTCTTCCATAAGCATATACAGATCCTAGTTTGTCTGAGAAGCTTTTTCCTATGGTGCATCCTACGCCAGGTGCAGAACTGCTAGATATCGAATTGTGTGCAAACTGCACCTTGGGATCTGCACTGCCTGTAAATGGGGCAGATGGCTTCATATCCTTGTCTATGCACTGTAACAAGAGTCCTTCTTACCAGGAAATATCCATGATAGACTTGTCAAACAGTTCATGGATGACAACCAGAGGCCGTTTCAAACATGTGAGCTAGAAAAAGAACCAAAGGTTAAATTCATTAATATGAACCCTTGTTTGTATATTCATCTTAAGTCATTCTACTATCCCAAAAGCTTTGGTCAGTTTATTTATTTTACTTTATTTTATTTTTGTGGGTGATGGGGCTGGAACTCAGCCTGGGCGCTGTCCCTGAGCTCTTAGGCTTAAGGCTACCACCCTACCCCTGGGCCTGGGCCTGGTCCCTGAGCTCTTCAGCTCAAGGCTACCACCCTACCCTGGAGCCAAGCCCCACTTCCCATTTTCTAGAGGTTAACTGGAGATAAAAATCTCAGGTCCTTGGGCCGGGAGTTTGGCCTAGTGGTTAAAGTGCTTGCCTCGCATGTATGAAGACCCTGGTTCAATTCCTCGGTACCACATACATAGAAGAAAGTCGGAAGTGGTGCTGAGGCTCAAGTGGTACAGCTCTAGCCTTGAGAAAGTCCAAGGACAGTGCTCAGACCCTGAGCTCGAGCCCAGGACTGGCAAAAATAAATAAATAAATAAAATAAAAAAATAAAAATCTCAGGTCCTTTTGTGCCCAGGCTGGCTTGGAACCTTGATCCTCAGATCTCAGCCTCCTGAGCAGCTAGGATTACAGGCATGAGCCACTGAGCCTGCTTATTTATTTTTTGTCAATCCTGGGGCTTGAACCCTGGGCCTGAGTGCTGTCCCTAAGCTCTTCATCTCAAGGCTAGGGCTCTATCCCTTGTGCAACAGCACTGCTCTTAGTTTTCTGATGGTTAACTGGAGATAAAAAGTCTCAGTGATTTTCAGGCCTGGTTTGGCTTTGAACCATGATGCTCAGATCTCAGCCCCGTGAGTAGCTAGGATTACAGGCACCCAGCTATGCCAGCTTTTTCATTTAACACATAGTGAGCATTTCACTGAATGTCTAGTAAAAAAGACTTTCTGTTTGACTGCCTAATATTTGTACATGCTCACTAGGTAGTCGTGCAAATGTTGTGGATATGTGCCATGAACTCCACAAGCCCCAAACTATATAGTGAGTTCTCACATTCAGCTAATTGGCCAGCTTTGAGCCACAGGCCTGGGTAGAAAAAGTTCTTTCACAGGATAGTGGACTCCTATGGGTGTTGCTGAAGATGCTTGAATGCTTAACTACTGAGTCTAAGAGTAGTGTTCCAAGAAGAAGTAAGACTGTCCCAATCTTGGGAAAGAGGCTGAAATTGGAGCTATCTAGAATCTATACCCAAGAACCTTGCTCCTACCTGAATTGCATTTCTATGAATGGGGTGACAAATGTGCATGTAAGACATCACAGAGATCTGGGCCTATGTGACCAACCACTTGACATGAGCATTCTAAGATGCATGAACGGGCCTTACAAACAGCACATTCTAAACCATCAACAAGGCAGGTTCAAGTTTCAGAGTGGACGTTAAAAAAAAAAAAGCCCTGGATCAATTCCTCAGTACCACATTAACAGAAAAGCCAGATGTGCCTCTGTGGCTCAAGTGGTAGAATGCTAGCTTTAAGCAAAAGAAACTCAGGGACAGTGCCCAGACCCTGAGTTCAAACCCCAGGACTGGAAAAAGAAAAAAGGAAAAAAAAAGTCACAATATACACAGCATCAGAATTTTTGTCACATATTTTAACAAATGTAGCCACAGGGTGGGTAACTTTCAACCCCAAATCTATTGTTCATAAAGTGTTACTAATATAAAGCATTTCCATGTGTGAGGCCAAGTGCTGGTGGCTCACACCTATAATCCTAGCTACTCAGGAGGCTGAGATATGAGGATTATGGTTCTAAGCTAGCCTGGGCAGGAAACTCCATGAGGCTCTTGTTTCTAATAAGCTACTCAAAAAGCTAGAAGTGGTGCTGTGAAAGCTAGAAGTGGCAGAGTACTTGCTTTGAGCAAAAGAAGCTCAGGGACATGGCCCAGATTAAGAGTACAAGCCTCAAAAAAATTCCCTAAATAAGGTGGTATGTACTTGGTGCCATGGGCACCTCCTGCATGAATGTGGAGTTGCAGAGGTCATGCAACACAAGCGTTTGGTGATAAGGAACTTAACAATGCTTCATTAGCCTAACTTAGTAACTGTCACAGTTCTTTCTTGGGGTAAGGCATTACTAAAGTTTGAACTCAGGCCTTAGTCTTAGCTAGACAGATATTCTACCACTTGAGCCATATCCTGCCTCCCTTCTTTCTGGTGTTTCTGGCCCTTTGTGTCTACCCCCCCTCCCACCAAGAGGGGGAGCATGAACTTGGGGCCTGGGTGCTGTCTTTGGGCTCTTTTGAGCAAGGCTAGTGCTCTATACTATGTCAGCTTTAGCTCCACTTCTGGCTTTTAAGCTGTTAACTGGAGATAACGAGTCTCACAAACTTTTTTGCTCAGGCTGGCTTTGAACTATGATCTTCAGATTTCAACCTCCTGGGTAGCTTCTTAGAATTACAGGCATGAGCCACTGGCACCTGGTTCCAGACACTTCTTTTTACTAAGTTTTAGTTATTCTATTCTAAGTGTGTACCTAAAGATAAATGAAAGCACATTGGGTATGGAAGTAAATGGCTGTAATTGCAGTATTTTAGGAGGCAGAGGAGGCCAATATTATCTACAAAGCAGACCTTGTCTCATAGAGCTCAATAGTAGAGTACTTGCCTAAAACATACAGGCTGGACTTAATTCCTAATACTGACAGAACATATGCCCACAAGAAGCTATCAGCTTTAGTCATATTTTGCAAATGAAACAACTGTAATGTCCATCAAAAGAACACACAAGCAAATTACAGTATGTTCAAAAACCACACAGATAATAGGAATAAATTCTTGTGAAATGCAACAACATACACAAATCTCAAAAACATGCTAGCCAGGCACCAGTGGTTCACACCTGTAATTCTAGTAAGGGTAATTTTAGGAGGGTAAGATCTGAGGATCATGTGTTAAAGCTGGCCTGAGTAGACAAATCTAAAAGACTCCAATTAAAGAGCAAAAAGCCAGTAGTAAAGATAAATGGTGCAACGTCATCTTTTTTTTTTGCCAGCCCTGGGGCTCAAATTCAGAGTCCACTGTCCTTGGACACTTTTTCCTTAAGACTAATGCTCTGCCACTTGAGCCACAGCATCACTTCCAGCTTTTTCTGTGCATGTGGTAGCGAGGAATCGAACCCAGGGGTTTGTGCATGCTAGGGGAGCATTCTACCACTAGGCTATGCTCCCGAATCCGTAAAAACATCATCTTGAGTGAAAAAGGAAAGGGCTGGTACCTAGAACCTGAATTTATGCTTTAGTACTGGCATACATGTTTCAGTTCTGGCATACTTACATACAAAAAAGCTAAGATACAAAAAAGTAATCATTATACAAGTAAGTGTGTGTGTGTGTGTGTGTGTGTGTGTGTGTGTGTGTGTGTGTGTGTGTGTGTGTGTGTGTGTGTGTACTGGTCATGGGGCTTGAAGCAGGGTCTGAGCACTGTTCCTGAGCTTCATTTTGCCCTAGGCTAGCACTCTACCACTAAAGCCACACAGCACCACTTCTGACTCTTTCTGAGACAAGAGTCTTATGGTCTTTTCTTGCCTGCGATGGCTCTGAACTGTAATCCTCAGATGACATGAGCCATTGGTGCCCAACTCACAAGTACATTTTATATGAAGTTCAAGAGCAAGCAAACTTGTTTTTGCTACTCCTGGGGCTTGAACTTGGGGCCTGAGCACCGCCCTTGGGCTTTCCTTAAGGGTAGCACTCTACCACTAGAGTCACAGCACCACTTCTAGCTTTTCTATGTATATGGTACCGAGGAATCCAACTCAGGTCTTCATGCATGCTAGGCAAGTACTCTACCACTAGGCCAAACTCCCGGACTGAGAGCAAGCAAAACTTATCAATGGGAAGAGAGGTTGTAGAGTGGCTGTCTGGGGTGCAAGTGGAGTGGAATATTTTCTGGGCATGAACAAGAAGTATTCTGGGCAGTGGTCACACTAAAATAAACATATAACAATGTAATTTCAGGTGAATACATTTTATAAATGTCATGTATCAGTACAAAGTATTTTTAATAGGAAGAAAACATAATATGCCATCTGTGGCACTGACTGCTTAGGAGTTTTCCTTGAGTCTGGACACAAAGTTGCCTTGGCTGAAGATTAGAGTAGTTTCTCCTAGGTGGGTCCAGACCCGGTCTTCAGTGTTTTTTCCTACACAGCAGGACAGCCTGCAGGTTTGGAGGAGGGGATGACCCAAGCCACAAGGTATAAGTATACAATGAGGACTCTGAAAAGCAGTGGGTTTCTCCTCCTTTCAGGATTTTAGGCTTACCACCTATCAGCCCAAACCTTCCACCCTTCAGCAAAATCTCAGATGGCTTACCCATACAGAGAGTGAGCGGTCCTTGCTACCCACAGCACAGCAGCAGTACGGGCAGCTGGGCTTTGCAGAACTCCCGTTTTTCTGCTTCTTTTTGAAGATTTTTGGGTTGAATTTCTGGAGCCAAATAACAAAGGTTAAAAATAAGTAATCAAGGGCCAAGCATGTACCCTTTGCCCAAGCATAGAAACAACTCCCAACCTATCTCCCAGCACACTAGAGAGAGTCCCTCACAGAGTTTCTGAGTTCAGCAGTAAGCATGTGTGATTTTTGTATTCAATTGCTGATGATACAATAGAGGTTCAAGGAGGACAGAAAATCTGCATAGATTCATAAGGACACTCTTCAGTTAAAGTTACCCAGAATGTGACAGTCTCAGAATAAGAGAAAGATGAGCAGCTATCTTGGCCCTCTTCATCTACATCAAGACTAAATGAACAGGATGAACCTGACTATCTTTGCTGGGCATGGGGACAAGCACACTGGTGGGTGTCTAGGCTGTTTTGTGTTCAGGTAGGTCTGAAAGTAAGTACAGAGCTACAATGTTTCTAAGGACTCATTGATCCAGGTGATATTAACTAGTTGACAGTTTGCCAAAAACAAAACAAACAAACCAGAAGTCCACATAGCTTCAGTATCCATGCAGCCAGTCTTGCTTGGGAAAAGCTTTGTGGGGAGCCCACACCCTACGCTTGAGGTACATGTAGCTGGCTGCAGCAGGCACTCAGGTTTATACTGCTTGCTGCCAGGACTTCTGAGGCAAAGCATACTCACCACGACAGTCACAGCTTTCCTGTGCCCCACAAAGTCCATGTTGGTCTTCCAGCCTTCCCGCTCGATGATCTGGGCAGTGGGGCCGGAGTTGTTCATGGCATGGGCAGATACCAGGTAATGCCCATCAGGTGACCAGCTGAGCCGAAGCACATGGGTTGTCCCTCCACACTGAAAGAAAGATTTGGGATATAAAGGAGCTCAAGGCCAACTCTGGTCAATACTCTTACCTCAAAGGATAAAGTCACACCATGTTTTATAAATGCATGATTTATAAATTTATGGCTGCATTCTACCTTCTCAGATGGCACAGCGGTGTGGTGACTGTGGCATCCTCTACACCTTCGCAGGACTGAGCATGGAATAACACCACAGTATACTCCCAGAGGGGAATCTGTAGGAAGGCCACCCTATCAAATTGCCAGCTCTGAATGTGGCACATCTATATGGCCACTGGTCCAATGCTTTTGCACAGCACCTAAGAACTATAGTACAAGAAGTTGACAGATAATGCTCATGACATAGTATGGCAGAGAAAACATCCTCTTGATCCTCACAGTGCAGCAGGTCAACAGTGCAGAAGGTGACTAGAAGACAGCATTACTCTCCCTTAAAGCTGTCACCTTACACCTTGCCAAAGAGTGGCAAGGAGATCACAAAGGTGAAGAGGCTGGCTGGTACCATCTTTACAAACTCTGACAGGGACAGCAGGAAGACATTATTTCCTTGACTTGGATCCCTGCTGCCTAGCAGTTTAAACCATGAGGAATTCCAGATGCCAGGATAGATTACCTTTTTAGGTGACTTCAGGCGAAAGGGTAGGGCTAAGTCAGGTAAAATCTGGAATTCACAAACCCAGCCCAGGAGCTTACGTTGCTTTGGTGAGGAGATACAATTTTCACTTTTTTCTTGGAGCAAGCCCTGGCCAGTGAGCAAACACTTACGCTTCCTACAAATATTAGCTTCTAGGACCTTTAGTTCAAATAGCCCATTCTGATGCTATTCCCTTTCTGAGCCACGACTGCAACCTCTGGACACTGCCCTCACCACACTTGAAATTCCCGTTAATGTTGGCCTTCCCACAAGGTAATAGAATAGAGAGATGCTCCATCTCACATATTTTTATTTCCTGTATCTAGTACTTTATATTAGTAGGTTCTTAAATAAGAACTCAAATATGAGAGATCAAAATACTATAGAAACTACTGTAGTCTCATCTCCACGTTTTTGAAGACCATACTAACATCACCAGAGAAAAGAACTTGGCTGGCCTGAATCATAAGCACAGCCAAGAGAACGTAAAAGACAATCTCACTGGGCACCAGTGGCTCACACCTGTAATCCTAGTTACTCAGGAGGTTGAGATCTGAGGATTGAGGTTCAAAGCCAGCCTGAGAACTAAAGTCCATACAATTCATCTTCAGTTAATCACCAGAAAAGCAGAAGTGGCACTATGGCTCAAGTGGTAGAGCGCTAGCCTTGAGCTGACGAGTTCAAGGACAGTGTTCAGGCCCAGAGTTCAAGGCCCACGACTGACAAAAAAAAAAAAAAAGGACAATCTCATCCCTTCCATGTATCATCTCCCACCAACAAGCCATTCAATAAGCTAGCTCAATGTAAACTCCTGTAGGATTACACCTATAATCCTAGTAACTTGGAAGAATGAGTTTGAGGCTACCATCTTTCCAAGCTCAGACAGAAGTTTGTGAGATCCTCCCTCCCTTTTTTTTGGCCAGTCCTGGGGCTTGAACTCAAGGCCTGAGCACTGTCCTTGGGCTTTTTTCAAAGCTTGAGCTCTACCACTTGAGCCACAATACCACTTCCAGCTTTTACTATGTATGTGGTACCAAGGAATCAAATCTAGGTCTTTGTGCATGCTAGGCAAGCACTCTACTACTAGGCCAAACTCCCAGCCCCAGTGAGATTCCATTTTAATCAATAGCTGAGCACTGTGATATACAGCTGCCATTCTAGTTATATGGGAGACCAAAATCGGGAGGTCCACAGTTCCAGACCAGCCTGGGCAGCAAAGTTCTCAGTATTTCACTCAATGGAAGAAGCTCATCTCAGTTATGGCATGAACAAAACACAGGGAAAGATCATGGCTCAGGTGCTTACTTGGGAAAGAAGGCACTACTGCAAAAATAACCAACACACAAGTGTGCACACAGACAAAAGGCTGGGATAAGGCTTTGTGTATAACATCTGCCTAGCAAGCAGTAAGCACAAGGTTCTGAGTTCAAACGTCAATGATGCAAAAAATAAAAATAAATAAATAAAAGAAAAGAAACAGGGCCAGGAATTTGGCCTAGCGGTAGAGTGTTTGCCTAGCATGCATGAAGACGGGGGTTCAATTCCTTGGTACCACATACATAGAAAAAATGCCAGAAGTGGTGCTATGGCTCAAGTGGTAGAGCTCTAGCCTTGAGAAAATCCAAGGACAGTGCTCAGACCCTGAGCCCAAGCCCAGGACTGGCAAAGAGAGAGAGAGAGAGAAAGAAAGAGAGAGAGAAGAGAAAAGGAACAGTTTTATCTATATATCATAATTTTGGTACCCAATGGTATAAGGGCAGTTCTGGAGATTTAAACTCAGTAAATCCTTTTTACTTCCAAGTTGTACATTTAATACCTTTTCAGAAAGAGAATGTGCACTTCAGAAAACAGGCTGTTCAGAATGCCAGACATTGTCAATTTTCCCACATTGTCTTGAGTAGATCCTGCTGCCCTCTGTGCAGAGGTCAAGCAGGAGCAGTGGCAAACTCTGGGCTGTCTCCAGTTACCTCGTCAAAAGGCTTCGTGATGCTGGTCTCTAGCTGCCAATCCAGTGTCCTCCAGACTTTCAGGCTGCGATCATCAGCTTGGGAGGCAATATATTTACCAACAGGATCCCAAGTTAACCCTTTCACCAAGCCAGAATGACCTCTCAAAGTAGCGAGAATTTCTACAAAGAAAATAAGAGAAAAAACTGAACAGACATTCCAGAGAGAGAGCGAGAGAGAAAGACCATAAAGACAAAATGAGCTGCAATGGGCTAAGGGAAAAGATATCTAAGGAAGGAGACTTGAGTTCTTCTTGGCCAGCCTTACACACTATCCCCCACCACCACCCGACTTGACTAGCTCTGAAAGGTAGCAGGCAAAAAGCTCAAGAAGTCAAGGACCTGGGCACTCAGCAGAGTAACTCTTTTCAAAGTTACTGCTATAGATGGGCATAAGAGCAACTCAAAAGATTTGTAATCTGAATGCTACCAGTTCCTACAATTGTCCCCACACATGTTGGTGGTGGGTTCCCAACAGAATTAAAGTGACTTGGCCTTCAGTCCCAAGGAAAACATATTCCATATACCAAATAGGAATAGGAGTCTTACTACATAAGCTATAAATTATGCCAAATCATGGAATCTTTAATGACTTCAAACATGAAAAATAACTTGTTTGCAAAATTAGGGTTGTGTTAGCCTGTGTCTGCTTGAAAGCTTCATAGATACAGCAACTGAGTTGAGGCCACAGCTTGGTGGCAGACAGTGTACACAGCACTTGTGGGAGTGCCGTAGTTCTGAAGGCCAGTTGTTCACACAGCATCCTCATGATTAGCATATTCGTGTCAGCTACTTTAGAAATTTCTTCAGCAAGGTCTTTAAAAAAATAAAATAAAGAGCCTGTAATCCTAGCTACTCAAGAGGCTGAACTCTGAGGATTGCAAGGCCAGCACAGGCACCAAAGTCTGTTAGACTCTTATCTCCAAATAACCACTAGAGGACCGAAAGTGGCGCTGTGGTTCCAGTGGTAGCTGTGGCTCAAGTGGTAAAGTGCTAGTTTTGAGCTGAAGAGCTCCCTAAGCTCAGCACACAGGCAGAGTACAAGCCCCACAACTGACAAAAAATAAAAATAACAAGGGGCCAGGATTGTGGCCTAGTGTTAGAGTACTTGCCTAGCATGCATGAAGTGCTGGGTTTGATTCCTTGGTACCACATACACAGAAAAAGCTGGAAGTGGTGTGCTGTGGCTCAAGTAGTAGAGTGCTAGCCTTGAGAAAGCTCAATAACAGTGCCTAAGCCCCAGGACTGTAAATAAATAAATAACAAAACAACAAGCCAGACACCAGTGGCTCACATCTGCAATCCTAGCTACTCAGGAGACTGAGATCTGAGGACTGTGGTTCGAAGTCAGCCTAGGCAGACTTATCTCCACTTAACCACCAGAAAACTGGAAGTGGTGCTGTAGCTCTAAGTACTAGAGCACTAGCCTTGAGCAAAAAGAGTTCAGGAATAGCACCCATGTCCAGAGTTCAAACCTCCCAACTGACCAAAAACAAAACCCTTTAAGCCAATGTAATTGATAAAGAAAAAAAAAATGGGGTATTGATAAGACACACAAATCCTGGGCTACTATAATACTAATGAGACAGGTAGCTCAGTGCCCCACACCTATACCCTGCTCTAGACACCAATAGGCAGAAATACCAGCACCAGCATATTTCTACTGGCAACCGATAAGGAGAACTTCAGACCTGGAAACTTCACAGCATTCCAGATGACAACAGTGTTGTCCACGCTGCATGAGGCTAGCCAGGCGTCGTGAGGAGACCATGCTACATCCATCACATCTAGAAGAGAGGAGGTTTGTGTTGAGATTTCTTGACTGGCACTTGTGGCAGCTTTGTTTTGTAGGCTAGGCCAGCCAATCCCTGGGTTCTCATGTTAAAGATACTTGCCCTGGGATTGCCATAGCTACTTTACTTGTAAAGCAATCTGAAAAACATTTCCAAGTTTTTTCTATAGTGATAAAGTATTGAACTGTGGTTCAAGTGGTAGAATACTAGCCTGAAGGAAAAGGTTAAGTGCGAGTGCGAGTACATGGCTTTGAATTTAAGCTCCAACACACACACACACACACACACATATAACTTAAAGCACTGAACTGGCCATGACACTCTCCTCTTATAGCTGAAGCAACCAAAGAGGTGGTTGAGAGCTTGTAGACCACGTGGTAACGCAGCCATGTATTAGAAACATAGCCTAGGAGGTATGAATTAGAATACACTTATACAATTTCCCAACTGGGCTTTTCCCAGAGATGCTCCTAAATACCAGATGAAACACAGGAGGGAAAGCACTTAGCAGAACATCTGGCATACAAGTAGATCAAGAGGCACTAACTGAATGAAATCATCTTCACCTTGCTACTTGCTCCTACACTTGATGTCACCTCCAAGGTGTTGCTAGAATAGTTCTTTGCTTTTGAGGCCCCAGAATGAATCATCAGATTAACACTTATTTCTTTGTGACTTGGGTTTCTCCCTCCCCCCAACCCCCGTAAAGTGAGAATTCGAGTACAAAATGCTGTCTTCCTGGGGTTAGAAGACTAAGTGTATAGCACTGTTCTAGGATAGTGCAAGGAACAACAAAGTATCAAGAAAGACCAAATGAGCAAGCCTATCATGCAGTTCTGGTGGGAAGGATGTACTCTTACTAATTACTCTTCTAACTTCCATGTCTAGTGAAGGTAATAGACATATAAGCTCTTTCCTTACACTTAATTTTTTTCTTTTTTGTTATTATAAATGTAATATACAGAGGGAATAGTTACATAAGTCAGGTAAAGACTACATTTCTTTTTGGATAATGCTACCTTTCCTCCCTCTCTTTTTTTTCCCCTTCCTATCCCTTCACACAAGTTGTATAGTTCATTTGTAACCACTGCTGCATCTGTTCACCCCTTGTTCCTCCATTTTTGTGCCCCCTTTATCCTGCCCCAAGTCAGATAAATGAACAAAAGCAGGGGCCGGGAGTTTGGCCTAGTGGTTGAAGTGCTTGCCTAGCATGCATGAAGACCCGGGTTCGATTCCTCGGTACCACATACATAGAAAAAAGCCGGAAGTGGTGCTGAGGCTCAAGTGGTAGAGCTCTAGCCTTGAGAAAGTCCAAGGACAGTGCTCAGGCCCTGTGCTCAAGCCCAGGACTGGCAAAAAAAAACCAAAAAAACAAAAAAACAAATGAACAAAAGCAGCAACAAAGAAAAAAACCTCTTGTTTCTATCTCTTAGAGTTCATTTCAATAAATATTATTTGTATGATCAGATGCACAGAGGCATTGTGTCTTTTGGGGGGGGGGTCGGCTGTGGGGATGGGTGCTGACCCTGAACTCTTCAGTTCAAGGCTACCTACTGCCCTACCCCTGGGCCTACGTGTTGTCCGTGAGCTCTTCAGCTCAAAACTACCACCCTACTACTTGAGCCACAGTGCCACTTCTGGTTTTCTAGAGGTTAATTGGAAAGAGACACATGTTCTTTAGTGCCTGGGCTGGATTTGAACTGTGATCCTTGGATCTCAGCATCTGGAGTAGCTAGGATTACAGGTGTGAGCCACCATATTCAACTAGGCATTATGTCTTTGTGTTCCTCTCCTAAGTTTCTTCCTCTGCTCTCACTGTGTATGAATACACAGAGTCCTAATTTATCATGTCCCAGAGTATTTTAGATCTAGCTTCCATATATGAAAGAAAATGTGCTGTTTTTCTCTTTGAGCTTGGCTCTCTTAACATGATTTATTTTAGGCTTATCCATTTCCCTGCAAATGACACAATATTCTTTCTAATGACCGTGCAAAATTTCATTGTGGGTAGGTATCACATTTTATGGACCCACTTATCTAATGTAGGGCATCTGGGCTTTTTCTATGATTTTATTGTTGTGAATAATAGTGCAGCAAGGAACATGGATATGCAAGTGTCTTTATGGTATCCTGGCTTGCAACTCACTGGAGATAAGAGTCACATAAACTGTCCTACTGGGGCTAGCTTTGAACCATGATCTTTAGAAGTTGGCCTCCAGAGTAGCTAGGATTACAGGAATAAGCCACTTTAAGATTCTTTATGATACAAACATTAGCTGTAAACTTCATCAATTCATATCCCTATACTGTTTTTGTCCCCTCAGTACTAGGCCTTGAATTTAGGGTTTAGGCACTCTGAGTATTTTTTTTTGTTGTTGCTCAAGGCCAGCACTGCCACTTTTGTCACAGCTCTATTTCTGGCTTTTCTTGGTGGTTAACTGAAGATGAGTCTGACTAACTTTCCTGCCTGGGATGGCTCTGAATCACAATCCTCAGATCTCAACTTCCAGAGTATCCAAGCATAAACTATTGGTGCCCACCTAGCTACGTTAAGTTTTAACATAGGGCCGGGAGCATAGCCTAGTGGTAGAGTGCTTTGTCTGGCATGCATGAAGCCCTGGGTTCAATTCCTCGGTACCACATACTCAGAAAAAGCCAAAAGTGGTGCTGTGTCTCAAGCAGCAGAGCACAAGCCTTGAGCAAAAAGTGTCCAAGGACAGTGCTCAGGCCCTGAGTTCAAGCCTCAGGTCTACTCCCCCTGCTCCCCCCCAAAAAGAAGTTTTAGCATAGTAAAATCTACCTTTCTAGTATTTGTTAATCTTTAAAATGTCTCCTCTAAGGGGTGAGATTCATCAAGATGCACTGTATTCATAAGCTGACATGTTAAATTGTCCAACTACTATTTAAAGGTAATAATAGCAGCAGCAGCAGTAGTACGTTGCCAAGCTCTAAGTGGCTCATGGAGCAGCCATCTCAGTGGTCTTCCTACTGCTGCTCTCAGGCCTCCCTCCGTAACCACTGTAGATATTCTCAACTTCTCTGCCCCAACCTTTCCTGAGCCTTCCCATCTTGACCAAAGAGGTCAACATGTTGCCCTCACAATGGTCTCCAGGTTTCTCACAACCACTTCTTAAGCATACAAAGCATATCCATGCTCCAAAAACTTTGTTCTGGCTATTTCTTCCACATAGAGGGCAACATGCCCATCTTCTTAGTGCTGTCTAGTTTGCCTCTGATGTCATCTCACTGAGTCCTAACTTTGAGAACCATCTCACAGTGGTGCCCCTCTCCTCACCAGCATCTATAATCTAGTTCCTTCCATGACTCTCTCTCACTAGGACTCGTTATATTTCCTACATGAGTACTTTGCTATCTGTCCTGTTTATAAGAATGAAAACTCTAGCTGGGTCCTAGTGGCTCACGCCTATAATCCTAGCTACCCAGGAGGCTGAGGTCTGAGGATCATGGTTTAAAGCCAGCCTGGTCATGAAAGTCCTTGTTATTCTTATTTCCAGTTAACTACCAGAAAACTGGAAGTAGTGTTATGGTTCAAAGTGGAAGAGCACTAGCCTTGAGCTGAAGAGCTCAGGGACAGAGCCCACGTTCAGAGTTTAAGCCTCATGATCTCCCCCTCCCCCGCAAAAAAAAAAAGAAAAAAGAAAAAAAAGGAAAATTCTGTGAGAACAGAAAAGGGCCTAGAACATAACACATGTTCAATAAATATTTGTAATGTGGATGAATGTGAATATTGACCGCAGAAAAAGATGTATTTTTTCTGTTTGTGAAATATCACTCACATCTCTCAAAAAAAGATTTGTAATACTAAATCGGTATATATCCATTTCCACTTTGAGACATAAAGCCACTTCCTAAGTACTTTCCATATAGTCTCTTTGTTATCTTCTTCTCCTTTTCAGAGATTACAGGCCCAGTCTAAGCACTCACAGCTGAACCATTAAAACTTCCTTTTGGCATACACATCAGAATGACCTTCATACTCTGAAGCTTTAATAGCCTTGTCCTTTTTTTTTTTTTGGCCAGTCCTGGGCTTGGGCTCAGGGCCTGAGCACTGTCCCTGGATTTTCTCAAGGCTAGGGCTCTACCACTTGAGCCACAGCACCACTTCTGGCTTTTTTCTATGTATGTGGTACTGAGGAATCGAACCTGGGTCTTCGTGCATTCTAGGCAAGCACTTTAACCACTAGGCCAAACTCCTGGCCTGTCTTTTTTTTTTTTTTGTCCGTCGTAGAGCTTGAACTTTGGGACTGAGCACTGTCCCTGAGCTCTTCAGCTCAAGGATAAGCTCTGCCACTTGAGCCACAGTGACGCTTCTGGTTTTCTGGTGGTTAATTGGAAATAAGTGTCGTGTGGAATTTTGGGCCCAGGCTGGCTTTGAACCACGATCCTCAGATCTCAGACTCCTGAGTAGCTAGGATTACAGGTGTAAGCCACCTGGCCTTGTCTTTTTCATGAGGAGAGTCCTTGCTAATAAAGCATATGAATTCTCTAGGACCTGGCTTGGCACACTTGGCCAGCCTTAATTTGCAGGCTTTCTGGTTTGTCTGTAAAGATCTATCCACGATGAAAGGCCTCAAAGTCAAAATTCACATCAAGCCTTTATCCCTACTGCTGTCTCCTTGCTAAAAAAACCAAAGAAACAAGGGCTGGAAGTGTAGCCTAGTGGTAGAGTGCTTGCCTATTATGCACATAGTCCTGGGTTCTATTCCTCAGTACCACATATACAGAAAAGACCAGAAGAAGTGTTGTGGCTCAAGTGGCAGAGTGGTAGCCTTGAGCAAGAAATGTACAAGGACAGTGCCCAGGCTATGAGTTCAAACCCCAGGAAATGGGGGGAAAAAAAACAACAAAAAACAACTTCATATTCTTTGCCTGGGGGCTAGAACAAAGGCTTTCTGAAATAAGCCTACAGTGTATTTACTTAACTTGTATTCCTGGTATCTGGTACCCAAAGAGTGAGCTTTGGACTACTACAGACTACAACCTAAACAGGTTGAAATGTACCTCTTTCCAATGTGCTGTTTGCCAAACTAACCCTATTGAAAACACACTCAAGGTCTGGCTGCAAAACTTCATTAGGACTTGCTGGTTTCTTAGGAATAAAGTATGTTTATAGGTTTAGTAATCCACAAATAAAGGAACTAAATTCAGTTTAGGAGGCAGGAAGTGAGAAGTTTGATATTATAGGGTTAGGGAAGGGGACTGCATTCAGCTGGACTACTGACTGCATAAGCCTTGAGGGACAAACCAGTAACCAATGGTGATGAAAAGGGACAGCTTAGATACAGGGTTGCTTCTAGAACCAAAGGGTAGCACAGGGAAAGTAGAAGTGATGCTGATTTGAAAGCCACTGTCAGGACCTACCCACCCCAACAGGAAGACCTACTCACCGCCTGAGTGACTCCGGAGGATGGAGACACAGCGCCACTGCTCCACATTGGCAAGCTTACCACTGGAGCCAAACACAGTGCTGGGCCCGATGTACCTGTATGAAACAGGAGTCAGACTGGTATCTCTGGCATTTCAGAAATATTCCCTGTAGCATGGCTTAACATGGCAGATAGTACAAAGCAAAAGCAGACAATGGCTGAAAAGCACTGAGATGTGTGACAAAAGAGCCTGAAAAAAAAAAGGTATCCATGCAGTCACTGAAAAGTTACACAACCACTACAATCTTGCACGGGTAAAATGCTCACAATAGATTAATTCAAAGAAACAGGCCACACAACGTCATATATAATATGATGTCCCTTATGCAAAAGAAAACATATATCTAGTGTAGACATCATCTATGCATGGAATAGAGCAGAGAGATATACACCAAAAATACTAAAAACATTAGCCATGGCTTTCTTTAGGAGGTAGGACTAAGATTCCCCACCCCCACCCCATATATTTTTTTAACCTTTCAAATTGTTTATGTTATTCATAGTGGCGATTTAAAGAAGCAAAATTAATGTTTTGTTTTGAGAAAGAGTCTCATTATGCTGTCCTCGCTTTTCTTGAGCTCCTGAGTTCAAGCAATACTCCTGCCTCAGCTTTCCTAATAGCCAGGGCTATAGCTGGGCACTATCACAAGGGGATCAAAGATCAAAAGCATTTTTAAAGTCTCCCAATAATAAATGAAATGCAATTGGAGGCAGAGAAACCAGGGGAGCCTCAGGTATTAACTCCTTCCGGATGAGCAGTCACATGAAGACAGGCATCACCAAGGCTCAGAACTTCTGTGAATAAAGGGTTTGCTTTGTGAGAGCAAAGAGGTTTGTTTTCATAAAGCTCTCTACCAACCCGGAGAAAACTCATGAGGCAGCCAAGTGGGCCCAGTGGATAGCATGCCTCTGATCTCAAAGCCATGTCCACAGAGCTACTCTGGCTGAAAAATTATGCTGGGTCCAAGCAGGGGCTGCCTCAAGTTGTGGCTGCCTTAGAATGAAGGGAGGTGGAGTTCTGTCTCCCCCATACCCTATACCATCAGAACCTCTTTAGTGGTTTCTTTTACTAGGTTCCATGTCAAATTTCACTTGGAAAAGGAAACAAATGAAGCCACCATGTTAACACTTGAGGGGATTAAGTGCTCCATTTCAGGTAAAAAGCCCTGTATCCCTATAAGGAGGCAGTTGACCAGGACAGCAAGAGGGCCAGTAGCCTCCCAGTTCTCTTATCTGCTCCGGACCTATGTGTGCTTCCTGTAACTAAGTAGGAGCTCTGGGGACATCGGCACCAGGGTGGGAAAGGTGACTTTGATAGAGACCAGCAAAGAAGCTTCTAAAAATTAAGTGTGAAGAAAGGAAAATAATGCTTACGTAGCCCGTTTCCACACCATAATCAGTTTGTCATCTCCCCCAGAAGCTAAATACATCCCACTGTTTGACCACCGCACACAGTTCACACATGCTGGGAAGAAAAAAAATAGTATGATGAAAATCCAATAGTCATGCCCATTTGCTTTATGTAGAACTCGGCAAGATGTAAAGGGTTTATAAAAATCTATCTAATCTATTTAAGGCATCTACTGTGTGAGAGCCCCAGAGAAACAATTCCATTGAAGCACTAACCAACTTGTGCTATAACAAATTATCAGAACAATCTGGAGGGAACAAATATGCATAATCTGAGGATTGTTAGCGGTGAATGAAGCAGACAAGGCTTATTTCCATGAAGGGTGATACATCTAATTATTTCAAAAGGGCTGTCCATTGATGAGATGCATTTCTGACTGGGGACTATTCTCAACATGGAGGCATGTGCTCAAAATGTCAATGTGCCTTTTCCATAACAGACTGATGGAGGGTGAACCTGTAATTCCACTTGTCAGAGCTAAATGTTTAAAGTCTGGATTTTTGAATCTTATCATCATGGCAGATTGAATTACTTGTAAACTAAGATCAGCAGAAATCTTTCAAACCTATACTAGGTCAAAGCTTCCAGCAGTACACACAGCCTGGTCTTTGGGATATGTGAAATATGCCGGATAAAGCTCTAGTTAACAAACAGCCTCTGAGTAACAAGTGGTTGTGCTCCAAGCCCAAGGACTCTGAGAGGCATATTGAGAGGACAAGAACACACACAGCAGAGGAAGAGGCTGACATCCCAAGGCCAGTAACTGTTAATGGGCATCTTAGGGGTGGGCCACTTAGGCACTGCAGCAGGAAAGGAAACCATGGCGCTGTCCAACAGCTTAAAGAGCCCTGGCAGAGAGCCTCGGAGTGACACAGAGCCAATCTGAGACATTTGATTGAGTGAGTTGTCTTTTATACACCCTTCCCCAAAACCCTATTATGTCCAAGTGGCTGGCCCCAAAGCCCCATGGAATCAGGCAGAAACGACTCATGAGCAGGAAATCACCAGAGGTACCTGCAGACTGTCCAAAGATGGTTCTGTGGGCGGGCCGAGTCTTCTGCCGAATAACTCACCCAGGTGTGCAGCCAACATCTGTGCCTTCAGACAGCAGGCCGAGGGGAGTTACCGCCGCACGGGGCCTTATCTTTCTAATTACAAACACATGTGCTAACCTTGGGCACTCTGCCAACACTCAAAGCCTGCAAAGGGCCACTCTGTAATACCTAAGTGATTGTCCATCTGGCAAAGCATCTTGGGAATATTTTCATCCTTCTCGTCATCCTCCTGGAGGACTGGAGACATATTCCAGATCACAACCTTCCCAGAATCCTGCCCTGGAATGAAGGAGCAGAAATTGCTGAATGTGCAAGGAGTAGAAATTTGTTATTGGCATGTAATATTAACTATGGGAAGTCCTTATTGAGCTTCCATAAATCATAAATAATTAGATTTAAGGAGACAGAACTTGAATTACTAATGTAATTTACTACAGAAGTGAAGAAAAAGAAGTACTCAGGGGGACCCAAAAAGAGTTGGATTTAATAGTAGCTGAGGCCAGCTTGACTTTATGAAGAGAACTCTGGACTAGAAATTAGAAAGGGACTGAGCTCTGGTCTGGCCTTTAATCTCCCAGGGACCCCTAAGGGATTCTCTTCCCTGCCCAGGACCCAGACTCCTCATCTGCAAACTAAAGAGGATGGAAAGTCAATGTCCCAGGACCCTTTCAGGCCTGTGCATGTGCACCCGAGGAAGCAAGGAGAAAAGCACAGTCCCTACCAGGGTTTCCCTCCCCTTCAAGGTGCTGCCTGGATCCATGGCTGTTTTCAGAGCTGACTGGACGCTTTGAGACCCAGATTTGAAATGCCCTGAACACAGGAAAAAGGGCTTGTTACCTTCTTATCTGCCCTTTGAAGTCACCTATAGATGGGAGATCAACCAAAAAAAGGGATTTAGGATTCCTATGGTTCATAAGCTGATGCATGGCTCTGCTGAAAACTATATCTGTGCATTTACTAATGATTTCTCTTATTAAGTTTTCCTTTACTGATAATAAAATGATGAAAACACAATGAATGCCTGGAAATTGACATGCCAATGAAATAATAAAATCTTTGAAATTTCCTCTTGGTCAGTATGTAAAAATATTTCCTAAACACCTTTCCTAGACTTTACTATTTCTTCTTATCCTGAGTGGCAGAGGGTATGCCTATCTTGAAGATCAGAAGGATCTGCTGCTAACTCCCCCCTAACCCCCCCAACACCTGATTTGAGGATGCCCTCACAAAGGCAAGACCTAGCAGGTACTATCTGAGGAGGCCTGGCTAGACAGTGAAAGGCCAAGGGGAGCTGAGCCTGTGGGAATGCTACTTCCAATAATTATATATTATCTTGGTTTTCTGGCTTGAAAAATGGTTTTGTCTTTCCAAATGGACCTAAGCTACCCCCCAAAGATTCCAATATATGCTGTGAACAGTAGGATCATATTTTCATATGCTGGGGGCATTCTTTTGTTTGTCCACAGTATATTTCTTGCTAACCCAGTAGAATTCTTGTCTAAAAACTGGTCTTAATACATACTTGCTATTTTAACAATCTGCTCTCCTCTTCAGATAAGAAAAACATGGACAGAGTCTTTGCCCATAGGGATGAAAGGGACCACTTGCTATCCTCCACATTCAATAAGCCTGCTTATGGGGATATATTTACTTTAATTTTAATTCAATAAATAGTAATTAGAACGATAAGCACAATAAAATTACTAATAGAGATTATACTGCAGCCCCAAATGTTTTAGTTTTGTTCAAGACAGGGAAGTGGTATGTAGTCCCAACTGGTCTCAAACTTGCTTGTAGCCCAGGCTGGCTTCAAACTCAATCCTCTTTCCTCAGCCTCTCAAGTGGTAAGATTATCAGGCATGTGACATCATACCCAGCCCCCAGAAGGGTTTTATCTAACTTGTACACTGAGTTACATCCGTATTGAAAACCAACAACTTATCTCTTTACAGTTAACCACGGACAACCAGGAGAAGCAGAGCAGGAAGGCAGGGCAGTGTTGCTCAACCTTGTTCTTTCTATGAACGTACCTTGTCCTCCAGTTGCAAACTTGGTCCCGTCAGGGTGAATATCAACTGAAAAAATCGGCTTGCCTAGAAATGAAGAAAAACACAAACATCTAACCTGGCTTTTATTTACTGGAGAAAAGCAATAGACTCAAAATTTGAAACTATTGATTATTTGATATCTCTAATTGCTGTACCAAGGACAAAATAATAGCAAAAGATAAACTATCCATGGCATGGGTTAGGAACGTGGCTCAGTGATAGAGTACTTGTCTCTCATGTATGAAGTCCTGCATTCAATTCCCCAGTACCACATACACAGAAAAAGTTGGAAGTAGCACTGTAGCTCAAGTTGGTAGAGTGCTAGCCTTGAGCAAAAGAAGCTCAGGGACAGGTGCCTAGGCCCTGAGTTTAAACCCCAGGACTGGCCAAAACAAACAAAACAAAAACCAAAACCTATCCATGGCAAAGAAGGAGCAAGCTAAAGGCGAGAGCTATATCTACACTGTTGGGAAAGTATAAGTAACAAAAGCTCAACAGGCACTCCCTAAGCCTTAGAAATCCCATAGATTTGTAAGCTTGCCTACCACTTCCTAGTGACACTTTTTTAGTTTTTGGTGCTGGTTCTGGAGCTTGAACTCAGGACCTGGTCACTGTCCGAGACTTTTTGTTCAAGGCTAGCACTCTTAACACTTTAGTCACAGCTCCACTTCTGATTTTGAATAGATAATTGGAGATGAGAGTACCTCATAGACTTTCCTGCCCAGGCTGGCTTTGATCCTCAGATCTCAGCCTCCTGAGTAGCTAGGATTACATGCAAGAATCACTGACACCCAGCAAGGGACACATGTTTGTAAAGGCTGACAGCTATTGATAAAAAGTCCCAAGTTATGCAAGATCTTAGTGAATGGAGTACAGAGTAATACTTGAAGACATCTCCCAGTCATATGGGTCTGCACTTGTCTGGTAGCCCGGACAAAGGGATATTCTCTATCCTTCCTTGACTGGCTGTCTGGAGCTAAGCAGGAACAATGCCTGCCCTTGATTCCCTTGTCAAGCTACGACTGTCAAAAAGCCATCCAATTTCACAGAAAAGACCTTTTTCTCATTATCTTGTCTGGCTGAAGCTTCATCATTGGCTGCTAAATGCTCAGTGTCACTTTCTCCTTTTAGGGGAAATGGCCGTAGCTGACTATGGGCCCACCACCTATGCCTAGACCTGTATGAGGAAGCTATGGCTGGCAAGGGTGGACCAGACAAGGAAAAATGTTTTAAGAGCCTTAAAACCAATTAGGCTGGAGAAAGTAAACCAGGGACCTTGTGCCTGATGGGCACAGACCCAACTCTCTGGTCTGTTTCCAAGGCCAAAAATACAGAGCTACAGGTGGCACATTAGTTGCTGTTGAGTTCATCACTATATTTTCAGTCTCTAGCCTAGTGCCTGTTGAACAACAGCTCAATAATATTTGTTAAAGGACAAATTAGCTCACTGTGACCATCAAGCAAGGGGCTACTGCAAGTATCTCTGCATTGCGTAGTGTGCACATGCACACGTCGATACTTGGGTTTGAACTCTGGGCCTGGGCCCTGATCCGAGCTCTTTTGCTCAAGGCTAGTGTTCTACCACTTGAGTCACAGCTCTACTTCTGGCATTTTGTGGTTAACTGGAAATAAAAGACTCATGGAGTTTTTCTACCTAGGCTGGCTTCAAATCACAATCTTCAGATATCAGCTTCCTGAGTAGATAGGATTACAAGTGTGAGCCACTGGTATCTCGTAATTGAGGATGCTCACTGAATCTGTCACCAAAAAGAAGGCAATATGGACAATGGGATGAGGAGCACTGGCTGCAGACTCACATGGCAAGTGAGGTAGGGTGGAACAAGTTGTGGCTGTCTGAGAGCTGTAAAGTTGTGCCAGGGTTCCCATGCATGTATGGAGAATATGGAAAATATGCAAAGGCAATGCCCAGCATAGGTCCAGGACACATCCTCCAGAGTGCAGCTAAATGAGACATAAACTTTCACAAGACAAGGAAAATTCACTTTTCTTCTAACTGGTCAGTATGTGTAGTGAGGGAGACAATACTAGCATGCCAAATATAAGCATCCTACTTTGTGTCAGGAAAAAAGCAGAAAGAAATCCTAAGTTGGGAATCACATGTTCTAACACCTCTAAAACCGAATTCCAAAACAACAAAAACTACCGGGACAGCTCCTTTGCTACTGTCCTGGCAGTCTCTAGACTCAAAGAGAAAGAGGTCCAGTTTTGTCCACAGAAACTATCAAGTTCTGTTATACAGTCGGTTACCACTTTCCTGGGGGCATATGCAGCATGCTCAAAGTCATCCCAAAGCCAGGAGACTTCAGTCTCTGTAGCAGACATAAGTCTGTTCTGAGCTTTCATCGTATGGGCTCATGAAATAAGCTCCCAGACAGCATCAAAGAAGCAGATCTGACAGAAGATGCCCTCAGAGGAGGCAAGAGCCTTCAGAGCCTAGACAGGAACAATACCAATTACTTATGTCTTAATCTTTAAGAGAGGACTACAGAAAACCTCACACAGTGGGATAAGAGAAGAGAAGCCTTAAAAGTACAGTAAGATGGTCCAAAAGGGCTTTTGTGGTTTCTGTCTACTTAGGTCTACAAGAGCATGCCCTGTCCCTTCTAGGTACCACACTTTCCTCCAGGCTGAGAGGCTAGGAGAGAAGTAACTGTAAAACAATGGCTTTTCTACCCATCTGAACTAAGAGAAATCTTTCATGGGAAAGTCCTGAGAAACAAGGAAGGGCATCTGAGGTTAAGGGCCCAGGCCTGAATTATGCAAATGTCACTGCTCCCATAACTATAAGAGCTAGGAGGCCAACTGTGGCAGCCAACGCTGAGATCCAGGCTGAGTTCTGCCAGATACCAGGGGACAGTGACAAAACCAATAAGAGTCCTACAAGATTAAGAAGAGACTTCTCTAAGTGTGCCAAAAATAGAAACAGGAGGAGGAGATCCCAAGGCCTGCCAAACTCCGGAGGTGCCTTCAGGAAGAGTCAGAGCTGTGCTAGGGAACGCCTCATGAACTGTTAATCTTTCCAAGGATAAAATCAACCCTCCTTAGCCTAGAGTGTGCTCTTGCACATCTGATCTGTACTTCAAACTTTGTAGGAGGCTCATTCCAGGCAATTTCTAAATTGCACACAGTATGGAGTACATATTCTTACCATTCTTACTTCACATCTGAGGAGGAATCTAAGGTATACCTGAGGCTCAGAGGTTGCACAAAACCACACTAGTAGAATCCAGATTTCCACCCCCTCACCCAAGAACTTAAGGCTTTAAACACTATAGCATGCTGTCAAGCTAAGTGACACCATCTAGTGCTGCTATGTGAAGGCGAAGGAAGACATGCAAAGCCTAAAGGAGTATGACTGTGTATGGGTAATTACACCAAGTCCTGATAACTTGTTACAGGCCCTGGGAACTGCTGCTGCACGGGACATTTCAGGTCTACATGGGAGATAACTATTAGAGTTTCCTGATTCCTGTCTTTCTTTGTTTTGCTGGTACCAGGGTTTGAATGCTGGGACTGGATGCTGTCCCTGAGCTTTTGCTCAAAGCTAGCACTCTACCACTTAATCCATAGCACCACTTCTAGCTTTTTTGAATAGTTTATTGTAGATAACAGTCTCTGGGGGACTTTTCTGCCCAGGCTGGCTTTGTACTGTGATTCTCAGACCTCAGCCTTCTAAGTAGGTAGGATTTCAGGCATGAGCCATGGGGCACCTGGTTAGGAATCCTGACTTTATGTGCTTCCCTTGTCATGTATTAGAACTGGCCCTGTGACTTGCTTTAACCAAGATGATGTTAAACCCAGTAAGCAAAGTCCACAGAAACTCCAATTAACCAGCAGAAAACTGGAAGTGGCATTGTGGCTCAAAGTGGTATAGTTGTAGCTTTGAGCAAAAAAGAACTCAGGGCCGGTACATAACTCCCAAATTCAAGTCCCAACAAAAAGTTAAAGCAGTGCTGCTCAGTGCCAGGATTAAACCTAAAAAAGGTCTAGCCTTTCTCTATTCACTCTCTCTGAAGAAATCTACATTCCATGTGAGAAACCCAACCATCCTTGAAACCATTATTTCATGAGGGCCCAAGCTGCTATGTGGAGAATACTGATGAAGTACTCTACTCAACCCATTCCAAGTTACAGAACTGAGCAAAACATCAAATGGTTATCACGAAAAGTTTAGGGTAACTTGTCTTAAAACAAGAGATAACCCAGAATGCCAATGTGTTTACTTTCCTGCTTGTCAATTTGAAGAAAGCACTTGTCCTTTTAACCAAAGCAGTTCCACATGATGGAGCATGAATTGTGACTAGAATTAGGGAAGACCAACAATCATTTGCCCTTGGACTGCTTTCCAGTTATATAAGTTTGAGAGACATTATATGATATTGGCCTTCTCAGGAAGTACGTCAGAAATATCTGCACATCACAAGTCACCTTGCTCACCAAGAACACAGGCAGACTGAGCTAGACTATGCCTGATGGCTGGCTGCATGGCTACTAAACATGACCTATGTCCTTTAGAAAGTCATTTGCTCATCCACTGGATACTCCATTCACTCTTGTGGGTATCTACATAGTGCCTAGTGTGGGCTAACAATGAGAAAGTAAAGATGTATCTGGCACATTCCCTACCCTCAGTTTCATATCATATAAATCCCACTGGTAAATGTCCTATAATGGATAGCTACCTGGTAGACTACCACCTAATTCAGTCTGGAGCATCCTGTAGAAATAACAACTGAATTAAATCTCAAAGGTTGAGAGGGCATCAACCAAAAGAGTTGGGAAGAATTTGAAGCAGAGAGACATATAACACAGAAGTAAGAGATAGCTTAAAGTGCTGCTGCAAAGCAGAGCTCAAGAGAGATGCGCAAAGCCTGTCAAGGCCGCATTAAGGAGCTCAGATCTCCTTTAAAGGTACCTCTGGAGTAGGAAATGTCAAGATTAAAATCACATTGTAGTTCCATAGCAGCTGTATGGAAGAAGACTGGTGGTGGGGAAGCTACAGCTTCTGGGACAAGGTGGAAGCAAGGGATGGGAACAGGTTTGGGATTTAGTCTTTACTTCTCTGGGTTCAAACTGCAACCAGATTACTATTAGCTGTGTTGCTTGCAGTAAATTATTGAATCTCTTCAAATGTGAGTATCCTAATCTGAAAAAAAGGATATATTCATCCTTATAAGCATTCTGTTAGATAGCTTAAGATGGTGTGCTACATGTTTCTAAGACATGTCTGTTTCATGTTTCAATGTTTTTCAGACTGGAATGTGCCTTGGTATAAAGGGATGATTGCTTTAGCTGGCATCATTCTTTCTTATTGATGCACAACGGAGTAGATGAAGTATTACAGTAAATCTACACAAAGCCACCAGCACTGGCTGAAAGTGCCTCCTTATAGGTCTACAGCTTTTGGCCTCAGAAAAGCAGTAACTCATTCTGTCTGTAGGAAAGTACCATTTCTAAAGAAAAGAATCTGTGAGAAGAACCTGAATAGAGAACTTTTTCTGTGGCATGGTATTAATAAAATTGTGTTCTTAACTACCCTCAAAGTCTGGCCTTTCTTTGTATATAGACAGAAATAAAGATAACTTAACAGATACCCTAGACCTTGGGATGCCAGATAAGCTTCTCTTAGGATCAACTCTGGACAGAACACTGTCCTTACAGTCTATTTCTTTTCTAAGGCTGGGCTTCTAGGTTATTCCTCCTTAGCCCAAACATGCTTTCCTTCTCCACTGACACTCCATCCATATAGTCTACAGGTGATCACTGAGTATTGCTGGGATTTTGCTGATTTGATAACAGCAGTATAAATGCTTTCCACCTTGCAAGGAATGGAGTTACAATAAGAAAGCTGGAATGATGATCTGGGAACATCAAGCAGAATAATTTCCTCCTTTGCATCAGAGGAAAGATTCCTAGAGGGGAAGAAAGGCAAATGTGCAAACTTAATTTGAGCAGAGAGAGTCGCCAGAGAAGTTGGAAGGTGAAACTGATAATGGCTGGCCCTCTGTACTTAGAGATCCTGCTGTCCTTTATTTTGGGTATTTAAAAATCTCCAGGCTGAGCCAGGCACTGGTGGCTCATGCATATAATCCTATCTACTCAGGAGGCTGAGAGCTGAAGATCACGATTCAAAGCCAGCCTAGGAGGCAGGAAAGCCTGTGAGACTCCGGGCTGTAATATATATATGACAATGCTCAGTAATTAATGTTGGGAAACTGGGCATCCATATCCAGAAAACTAAAAGTGGATCCTAGTTTGTCACTATGTACTTATATTGACTCAAAGTGGATCAAAGGCCTCAAACTAAGACCTGAAACTCTGGAATTACTGCAAGAAGGAATAGAAGAAACACTAGAACTTATAGGCATAGGCAGAAACCTTTTGAAAAGAGATCCAGGGGCACAGCGAAGAGTAGAGAGAGAGAGAACAAATAGGATCACATCAAAATAAAAAGGTTTTACACAGAAAATGGCATAGTTACTCATCTAGAAAGACAACCAACAGAGTGGGAGAAGATCTTTACCAGTAATATATCCAACAAAGACCTAATATCCAAAATATACATGGAGCATAACAAATTAAGCCCTCCCAAAGCTAATAAATGAAGGAACTAAATGAAGCCAAGGAGAGACTTTTAGAAGATAAATGGCAAAGAAACATCCCTGGCCACAAAAGAAATACAAAAGAATAAGCCAAGCAAGAGTGCAAGGCCCTGGGGGTGGGAGGAGAGAAATGGGGACAAAAACATGAGAAGGGGTATCAATGTATGAGAAATAATGCACTTACTACCTGGCGAATGTAACTGTAACCCCTCTATGCATTACCTCAACAATAATAAAAAAAAAAAAGAGTGCACGGCCCTGAGTTCAAGCCCCAATACTAACATAGAAAAACAAAAGAAAAGAAAAAAATATTGGACCTGTTAACTGTCTTGACTTGTGACAGATACAGGTATATACACAGGTGATAAAATTGTATAGTACTGAACACACACATACCAAAATGAGTATAAATGATATTAGGGGAATCTCAGTAAGATAGGCAGATTGTATCCATGTCAATGTAATAATATTAAAAAATGTTACCAGGGGCCAGGAGTTTGGCCTAGTGATAGAGTGCTTGCCTAGCATGCACGAAGATCCTGGTTCAATTCCTTGGTACCACATACATAGAAAAAGCTGGAAGTGGTGCTGTGGCTCAAACGGTAGGGTTGAGAAAATCCAAGGACATGGCTCAGGCCCTGAGCCATGTAAAGCAAAAAAAAAAAAAAAGTTACTAACAGGCAAAATGCACAAAGGGGATCTCTCTATATGTCACACAATAGTGTAAATCATCTACAATGGTCTCATAAATATGCTAGGCTCATACCTTTAATCCTACCTACTCAAGAAGCTGAGATTAGGAGACCAGTGATACCAGGTAAAAAAGTTCAAGACATCCATCTTAGTCAATAAAAGTAGGGTATGGTGGTGTACACCTGTCATGTCAGCTAAACCAGAAGCAGAAATAGGAGGATCCAGTTCCAGTCTGACCCAGGCATAAAAATGTAAGACTTAATTTTAAAAATAAAGCAGGGACCAGGAGTTTGGCCTAGTGTAGAGTGCTTGCTTGGCAGGCAAGAAAACCTGGGTTCAATTCCTCGGTACCACATATGCAGAAAAAAAAGTCAGAAGTGGTGCTGTGGCTCAAGTGGTAGAGCTCTAGCCTTGAGAAAGCCCAAGGACAGTGCTCAAGCCCTGAGTTCAAGCTCCAAGACTGGCAAAAAAAAAAAAGTCGGGCCGGGAGTTTGGCCTAGTGGTTAAAGTGCTTGCCTAGCATGCACGAAGACCCAGGTTCAATTCCTTGGTACCACATACATAGAAAAAAGCCAGAAGTGGTGCTGAGGCTCAAGTGGTAGAGCTCTAGCCTTGAGAAAGTCCAAGGACAGTGCTCAGGCCCTGAGCTCAAGCCCAGGACTGGCAAAAAAAAAAAAAAAAAAGATTAAAAAAAAAAAAGTCACCGGGTGCAGTGGCTCATGCCTGTAATCCTAGCTAAGCTACTCAGGATGCTGAGATCTTAGGATCACAGTTCAAAGCCAGCCCGGGCACTAAAATCAGTGAGACTATTATCTCCAATTAACTTCCAGAAAACCGAAAGTGGTGCTGTGGCTCAAAGGGTAGGGCAGCAGCCTTGAGATGAAGAGCTCAGGGATGGATCCGAGGCCCAGAGTTCCAGTCCCATGACCGACCAAAAAAAAAAAAAAAAAAAAAGTCTAACAGTATGGTTCAATGCCTGCCTAGCAAGCATGAAGCTTTGTTCAAACTCTAGTACTGAAGTAGGGAGACTGGGTCAAAGCAATACCACTTTGTTCTCACAAGCCACTCTGGCGCCTCGCTGTGTGATGGGAGCTTTTCACCCAGCTTCAAAGGCCTAGAGGTAAGACAAGCCATCTGTTGAACTGCAGATACCAAGCTCAGTTGGTAAGGCAAGGAGGATTCTGTTTGAGAGGATATGCTGATGCATCATGTTGTTTAGCCCCAGAGAGGATATGCAAATATATCATGGTGTTTAGACCTAGAGAGAAAAGAAAGCCTTGCTCCTGGTGCCTTTGTATATGTTGGGGCATTGACACCACCCAAATACGTGGGTTTTGTCTTTAAAAGCTTGGTGCAGGCATTGTGCAGGGCTGCAGGTCTTTGAGACAGGAGACTGCCTGCTGATGCTGACTTTCTAGTAAAGAGTCCAGATTCAATTTCTCAAAATATGGCTTCTCTGTTTTCTCGCAACTGGATTTACCTTACAACAGTACTACCAAACACCAAAATAAGGCCTTGCTGCTTGTACTGTGTAAATTTATGCATGTTAGTATATAAAGGTAAATATCAATACATCAAGTTAAGGCACAATAAAATTGAATTTTTTTTTTTAACTCAGGCGGGGTGGCTCACGCCTGTAATCCTAGCTACTCAGAAGGCTGAGATCTGAGGATTGTGGTTCAAAGCCATCCCGGGCACTAAAGTCCATGAGACTCTTATTTCCAATTAACCACTAGGAAAAAAACAAAACAAACCAAAAACAGACCAAAAAAAAAATCCCCAAAAAACAAAAACAGGAAGTAAGGCTAAGGCTCAAGGGCAAGGCCATAGCCTTGAACTGAAGAGCTCAGGGACAGCGCCCAGACCCAGTGTTCAAGCCCCATGACCCACCAAAAAAAAAAAAAAAAAAAAAAAAAAAAAAGGGCCAGGATTTTGGCCTAGTGGTAGAGTGCTTGCCTAGCACGCACGAAGATGGGGGTTCAATTTCTCGGTACCACATACATAGAAAAAAGTCAAAAGTGGTGCTGAGGCTCAAGTGGTAGAGCTCTAACCTTGAGAAAAGTCCAAGGACAGGGCTCAGGTGCTGAGCTCAAGCCCAGGACTGGCAAAACAAAAACAAAACAACTGAGTTTTTTCTTGTGCAAGTGACAAAGTGCATACTCTACAACTAGCAACAAGCTCTCTGGAGAAACCTGTTACCTATAACTAGCTGACAGTCTCCAGAGTGGAACTCCTTATGTCCTTATCCAAGTATGTCCTATCCATCCATGATCTGCCCAGCAGAGTCAAGATCATCCTTAAAAAGGAGAAGTCAACAGACTCTACACAAGTTACACCTTACCACATAAACTGGCTTTTCTACCCTCAGTACTGCCCATCCCCACTGCCACTTAGGTTCTGCTCCTGGACTGCACACTCTTGCCCTTGGCTTTGTAGTGTTCTCTACTTCTAAAGCCCAGATACCTATAGTAAACTCACTTCCACACTCTCTTCAAGTCTTTGCTAAATGTCAACCTCTCATACTTCTAAGTTGCTTATACTGTAAAGACTCTACCTTAAATATACTACTAAATAATATTAGGAGACTGAAATTGAAGACCACAGTTCAAAACCAGCTCAAGCAGGAGAGTCTATGACTCTTACCTCCAATTAACTATCAGAAAAACTTGAGGATGTGGCTCAAGTGGTGTAGCCCTATCCTTGAGCAAAAAAGACCAGGGACAGTGCCCAAGCCTTGAGTTCAAGCGCCAGGACATACACATGTACACACAGGGGCGTGTGCGCGTGAGCGTGCGCACATGCGTGCGCGCGCACACACACACACACACACACACACACACAAACACGCGCACGCGAGATGCTAGGTGCCTGTAAGCCTATCTACTTAAGAGACTGAGATCTGAGGCTCGATGCTTGAAAGCCCAGGCAGAGAAGTCCATGTGATTCTTAACCACCAAAAAGCTGGAAGTAGAGGTGTGCCAATTAGTAGGACACCAGCTAAGCAAGAGCATAAGGCCTTGAATTCAAGCCCCAGTTCTGGCACATACATACAAAAATAGTATCTTTCCTATTCTTAATACTTGGGAAGCTTAAGCAGGTGGATCACAAGTTCAAGGCCATGTGCAAACAAAAGTATTATTCTGCAACCTGACACAAACCAATTGGCCTGGTAGTAACCTGACTCCATTTTTTCTTAACTACTTCTCCCCTTCCTCTAAGGAGGTCTTGCTATATACCAATATCCTTGAATATAAACCCTTGGCTTAATAATTATGTCTGTTTAGTTCATTGATTCACTTCTAATGCCCTAGACTAATGGCTTGGAACCTATCAGGAAGTTTGGTTTTGAATAATTGAAGAAAAGCCCACAGTATAAGTGTGAAATTCGAACTTCTTTTAGTGCCAAGGGTACCCTAATCTCTGGAAGGCAGACTTCTGATATCCTGCTGTGGGACTCAGGTTTCAACAACTGCCTGCAGGTGGGAAGCACCCTTCAAAGCCACTGCTGCTGTTATCTCTACCAGCCTCAACCACAAAAACTTCTCTTAGTCTTCCTTAGTAAGTGCCACAAAATGACAATTCATAGGTGTCAGATGGCTAAGACTAAAAACATTCAACACAGGAAGGAAATTGTAGCAACCATATAAATCTCCCCCTACTCCCCCTCGTCCCCCCCCCCCCAGTCATTTTTGCCAGTCCTGGGCTTGAATTCAGAGCCTGGGCACTGTCCCTGAGTTGCTTCTGCTCAAGGCTAGCGCTCTACCACTGGAATCTCATTTCCAGTTTTTTGGTTTTTTTTTTTTTCTGTTTATGTATTACTGAGGAATTGAATTCAGAGCTTGATGCATGCTAGACAAACACTCTAAGACTAAGCCACATTCCCAACCTCCATATAACCAGTTCCCCCTTCCCTCCCTCCTCTCCTTCCTCCCCTTTCTCCTTCTCTTTCTCCCCCACACCCCAAACTCTCAGCCATCAGCTTTTTGGGTAATTTATTAGAGACAAGAATTTCATGGACTTTACTTCCAAGGGCTAGCTTCGAACTGTGATTCTCAGACCTCAGCCTTCTGAGTAGCTAGGATTTCAGGTGTGAGCCACCAGTACCTGGCTAGATAATAAAATTTCGGTAGTACTGTTTCTTCATAGTCTTTTTTAACTTTTGTTTTTCTAGCATAGTCCTCAAAAGTTTTCTGCAAAATGAATTTCTATAAATCCAGTTTCGTCTATCTACTTTCATTAGAAATGTAATAGGATGGGACTGGGAGTTTGGCCTAGTGGTAGAGTGCTTGCCTAGCATGCACAAAGACCCAGGTTCAATTCCTCAGTAACACGTATACACAGAAAAATCCAGAAATGGTGCTGTGGCTCAAGTGGTAGAGCTCTAGCCTTGAGAAAGCCCAAGGACAGCACTCAGGCCCTGAGATCAAGCCCCAGGACTGGCCAAAATAGATAGATAGATAGATAATAGGATAGCAGGGTAATGGTAGTTCCCACCTGTAATCCTAGCTATTCAGAAGGCTGACATCTGAGGATCGTGGTTTGGAGCCAGCCATGGTAGAAAAGTCCATGAGACACTTTTCTCCAATAATCTACTCAGAAAAAAGAAGCGGTGCCGTGACTCAAGTGGTAGCATGCTAGCCTTGAGTACAAAGAGGCTCAGGGGCAGTGCCCAGGCCCTGAGTTCAAGCATAAGGACCAGCCAGAAACAAAGAGAAAAAAGAAAAGAAATGCTATAGAATTTAACCATTTAAGAGGAAGTCCTACATTACTATGTGGATAGCTAAACAACCATAGTTAAGGAAACAATAAAGCAAAGATTCTGTTCAACTAAACATGCACAATGTTTTTAGCTACTTTATTATTTGCCAGTATGGGACTGTCCGCAATTATATACACTGAAAACAGCGACTTGCTAAGTTAACAGATGGAGATTTGGCTAAGGTCTAAAAGTAATTTCAGATATTTTTATCTTGTGGAGTATACTCAAAATAAAATGTGCTTTATAAAAGCACCTATTGGGGCCAGGAGTTTGGCCTAGTGGTAGAGTGTTTGCCAAACATTTGTGAAGGACCAGGGTCAATTCCTTAATACCATATACATAGAAAAAGCTGGAAGTGGTGCTGTGGTTAAAGTAGTAGAGCTCTGGCCTTGAGAGAGCCCAAGGACAGTGCTCAGGCCCTGAGCTCAAGCCCACGATGGGGAAGAAAAAAGCACCAGCACCACCTCTCAGGGTGGCAGTGGCTCATACTTGTAATTCTAGCTACTTGGGAGATTGAGATCTGAGGATCATGGTTCAAAGCCAGCCTGGGCATGAAAAATCCGTGAGTGTCTCCAATTAACCACTAGAAAACCAGAAGTGGCCCTGTGGCTCAAAGTGGTAAGAGTACTAACTAGCCTTGAGCTAAAGAGCTCGGGGACAGCACCCAGGTCCAGAGTTCAAGCCCCACAACTGACAAAAACAAAACAAAACAACAACAACAAAATCACTCAAGAACAGTGCACTCCATAAGAACTCAAGACTCTGAGTTCAAGTGCCAGGACTGGAAAAAGCGGAAAAAACAAAAAACAAAACAAAACAAAACAAAACCCTGCTTTAGTAGCCAGGGGCTGGTGATTCACCTTTGTAATCCTATGTTGGGGACCGACTGTGGGGTCAATGACCTTGGACCTGACCTTGGACCTACACAACTGTATACACAAGGAAGTAACTCTGATCAGGATGACTTTAAGCAAAGTCAATCAGTTCTTATCATGATGACTTTAAGCAATGTCAATCAGTTCTTATCATGATGACTTTAAGCAATGTTAATCCTTTCTCATTTATCCTATATGTGATTTGTTTACTATTTTGTATGAATGTAGCCTCTGGCAACTCCAAGTTTTAAGAAGAGTATTTAAGGTCGGAACTTAAAATAAACGAGAGAGTCTTAGGCGGCAGTCTGGAGCTCACAGCCTTTTTGGACTTCTGACTTGGGCTGTAGTCCTCCCGAACTCCATCTGTTTGTCTCTCTTCTATTTTTTCCTAGTCCTTGCCCCTATTTCAGGAATCCCAATCCGCGAACCCTGGTTTGCTGCCGGCTGGCCCCGGCAACTGGCGCCCGAACAGGGACCTGAAAATCTGGGACAAGGTGAAGGACCCCCCCTGTGGTGAGTAACACGTCGTAGGACTATTAGGAGAGTGTATAGTCAGGAGAAAAAAAAATTATGGGTCAAGTTAATAGCTATATGTCATATTTACCGATCTTAACAGGCCTACTTGAAGCCCACGGAATGTGGGTGGAAAAAGGGGCACTTCAGAGCTTCCTACAGTTTCTCGAGGAGGCATGCCCGAGGTCTATAGAGGAGGAATTGCAAAAAGCCTGGCAGGGGATAGGAAAAAGAATTAAAGATTATTATAATGTATATGGCCCCGAAAAGACCCCAGTAGAGGCTATTGATGTATATAATTTAGTAAGTGAAGGCATAGATCCTGAACATGAGAATGCTGAATTTGAATTAAGGGAACTTTATGAATTAAAGGACCCTTCTGAAAAACCTGAGACTGAGCCATATGCCGCAGCCCAAGAGAGTCTAAGTGAGATCTTGATAAGGGAACAACAACCAGTAGATATTGAGTATCAGAATTCAAATTTTAATATGAGGGAGGAAAGTTATGATGAGCCGATGGAGGACCGGATAGCTACAATAGAAAAGAGGTTAGAAGAAATGCTACATCTACTATCTAAAATGGGGATAGAGCAGAGAGCCCCTCCAGAAGTAGGAAGGAGATATGACCCTCAGGCCACTATGGTTTCTGATTCTAAATCCTATCCCTCACACCCACCGCCTCCGGCTGCAGCCTTACGGCCTCAATCCCTTTTCCAACCTTTCAAGCCTAAAGGCCCTAGCAATAAGTCCCTTTTAACAGGCACTACAACCAGGCACAGTGCATCGCAATTAAACCTGGCTCAGGCTGCTAGAGAGAGGGAAGTTATTTCAGAGCCTCGATGCTTCCCTAGTTTAGTTGATCAGGATGAACAAGTATACCATCAACCTGTTACTGTTAAACTATTGCAGGATTTAAAGAGTGCCTGCTCCCAATATGGGCCAACTGCCCCTTTTACTCAAGTAATATTAGAGGCCGCGTGTGCTGGTATTGTATGCCCAAATGACTGGAAGCGGCTTGCCAGAGCATGCCTTAGTGCGGGAGAGTACTTATTATGGGAGACAGAGTTCACTGCACAGTGTCGGGCTAAAATTGAAACAAATAGGTCTAAGAACCTGCCTTACACTTTTGATCAGTTGTTAGGAGAGGGAATCTATAAAAACACCGAAGATCAATTGGGTTATGCAAAGGAAGCCTATTTACAAATAAATGCTGCGGCGAGAGAGGCTTGGAAAAGGTTACGTAATTCCCATCGTACAAAAAATTTAGTAGAAGTTAAACAGGGACCGAATGAACCTTATCTAGAATTTTTGTCTCGATTAATGGAGACTGCAGACCACCTAGTACAAGATGAGAACGCAAGGAATATTATAGTTAGACACATAGCCTATGAAAATGCCAACGCCGCCTGTCAGGCGGCTATCAGACCCCATAGGAATAAGGGAGGAATCAATGACTTTATTTCACTATGTGCTGATATTGGACCCTCCCATGTACAAGGCCTCACTTTAGCCGCCGCTCCTCAAGGAAAGACTGCTACTGAATTTCTAAAATATAGAGGCCAGAGGCCAGAGGCCCGGGCTGCTAGACCCCCAGGGCGTTGTTTCTCTTGTGGACAAATAGGACATTGGATGACGCAATGCCCACGCCAGGCCAGGTTAAAGAGAGAAAAATCACCTGGCACATGTCCACGCTGTGGTAAAGGGAAGCACTGGGCTAAAGATTGCAGGTCAAGAACAGATCGCAATGGCCGCCCGCTTTCGGGAAACTGGAGAAGGGGCCAGCCTCTGGCCCCGCAAAACCATGGGGCAGTCCCTCCCTCTTCTCGGCCACAAGTAAATCTTCTAACAACCCCCCAAAATCAGTCTCCAGCCTCTTCCGTGCCACCCCAGGCAGCGCAGGATTGGACCTCTGTTCCTCCACCTGCTCAGTATTGACCCCAGAGATGGGGACACAAGCTCTCCCCACGGGGGTCTTCGGTCCCCTTCCCCCGGGAGTGGCTGGATTGCTGTTAGGGCGAAGTAGCTCAGCCCTTAAAGGGATACAGATTACACCTGGCAAAATTGACCAGGATTTCACTGGAGAAATCAAAGTTATGGCCTCTGCCCCGAAACACGTAGTATCAATCCCAGCCGGTCAAAAATTAGCACAACTAATACTTGTCCCTTTATCTCATGGGGAGACTGCTAATTCTTCTGCCCCATGCGGACAGAGAGGATTTGGATCCTCTGATATCTATTGGGTACAAAGCATAAAACAAGAGAGGCCTGAGATGACTATATTTATACAAGAAAAACCCTTTAAAGGAATATTAGACACAGGAGCGGATGTGTCTGTAATATCTAAAAAGCATTGGCCAGCCCAATGGCCCCTGACAACCTCTATGACTTCCCTACAGGGGATTGGGCAAGCAACTGACCCACAGCAGAGCAGTGCGATCCTTGTTTGGAGAGATGAAGAAGGGCACTCTGGTCATTTTCAGCCATTTGTCTTGGATCATCTGCCAATTAATTTATGGGGTCGTGATATCATGGAAAAAATGGGAGTGTATATGTTTAGTCCTAGTGCTGCGGTCACTAAGCAGTTACTTGATCAAGGCCTCCTCCCCTTTAGGGGACTAGGCCGAGCAGCACAGGGGGAGCTAGAGCCACTCCAACCCCAGTCTCACCCTACGAGACAAGGATTAGGGTATTCTTTAACGGGGGCTGTTGTTTGTCCTGCCCCTCATGCTGATCCCATAAATTGGCTCTCGGAAGAACCGGTATGGGTCGAACAGTGGCCTCTTTCTCTAGAAAAGATCATTGCAGTTCAGCAGCTGGTACAGGAACAACTAGACTTGGGACATGTGGCCCCTTCTAACTCTCCATGGAATTCTCCAATTTTTGTTATAAAGAAAAAGTCAGGTAAATGGAGGCTGTTACAGGATCTGAGAAAGATAAATGCAACTATGGAACTGATGGGAGCCTTACAGCCCGGCTTGCCTTCCCCCATGGCAATCCCAAAGGATACTTATAAGATTATTATAGATTTGAAGGATTGTTTCTATACTATACCCCTGGCGCCTCAAGACTGTAAGCGCTTTGCCTTCAGCGTCCCCTCTGTTAATTTTAAAGAACCCATGAAGCGATATCATTGGCTTGTGCTCCCACAGGGCATGGCAAATAGCCCAACTTTATGTCAAAGTTTTGTAGCTAGAGCCATTTCTTCCACCCGTGAAAAATTCTCTTCTGTTTATATTGTTCATTATATGGACGACATCTTGTTGGCTTGTTCTGACCCTATCGTCGTACGACAAGCCTTTGGACAACTAAAGCAAGATCTGAGCCGCTTTGGCCTTATAATAGCAGCTGAAAAGGTTCAGGAACATCCCCCTTTTACGTATTTAGGCCATATATTAGGCCCACACTATTTTAAAAGCCAAAAAATACAATTAAAAACTTCACACTTAAGAACCCTTCATGATTTTCAGCAATTCTTAGGAGATATAAATTGGCTTCGTCCTTATCTAAAGCTGTCCACAGGAGAGTTAAAACCCCTCTTTGATCTCTTAAAAGGAGATACCAACCCTACATCCTTGCGCAATTTAAATCCCGACGCCGAGAGGGCCATCCAAATCGTAGAAAAGGCAATTTCCCAGCAACAAGTGAACTATTGTGACTACTCTAAACCATGGGGAGTTTACATTTTAGCTACTTCTCACTCCCCAACTGCTGTATTGTGGCAGGATGGCCCACTTTTATGGCTTTATCTACCATCAACACCTGGCAAAGTGCTGACCCCCTACTATGAATTGGTAGCTAATCTGATACATATGTGCCGAGTGGATTCCCGTAAATATTTAGGTCAGGAACCTCATTTTATCTGTGTCCCATATAATTCACAACAACAAGATTGGCTATTCGCCCATTGCGATTCTTGGGCCATTGCTTGGGCCAATTATACGGGAAAAATTTTGCATCACTACCCATCTAACAAACTCCTCCAATTTGCTACGTGTCATACGTTCCTATTTCCTTCCATAGTACGGGCCTCGCCTTTATCTTCTGCCGCTTTAGTATTTACAGACGGATCCTCTAATGGAACGGCTGCTTTGACCATTAATGGGAAAACTCAATCTTGGGTTACGGGTTTTACCTCCGCCCAAGAGGTAGAGTTAGAGGCTGTTTTACAAGCACTCGTCCTGTTACAAGATGAGCCCTTTAACTTATACTCAGACAGCCAATATGTAATTCGTGCTCTTCAAGTCATAGAAACTGTTCCCTTTATTGGAACTACTAACTCCAATATCCAGACCCAATTTCGCCAAGTACAAACTTTGCTTTGTTCTCGCAACCACCCCTGTTTTTTTGGCTTCATTCGAGCTCACACTAATCTTCCTGGCCCTTTAAGTGAGGGTAACGCAGTTACTGATTCTTCCACCAGAGTTTATTTAACTCAAGTTGAACTTGCTAAGCAGTCACATGCCATCCATCATCAAAACAGCCGAGCCTTGCGCCGACAGTTTAAATTATCTAGAGAAGCGGCACGTCAAATAGTTAAAACTTGCTCCAACTGTGTGCCCTTCTCACCAGCTCCTCATTTAGGTATAAATCCACGAGGACTGCTTTCTAATCACATTTGGCAGATGGATGTCACACATGTTCCATCATTTGGCCGATTAAAATATGTTCATGTTACTGTAGATACTTATTCTAATTTTATCCTAGCCACCCCCCTTGCTGGGGAAGCTACTAAACATTGTATTTCTCACTGCATTCGATGTTTTGCTGTGATGGGGATTCCCTCGCAAATAAAAACAGATAATGGCCCTGGCTATGTAGGCCAAGCATTTCAGTCCTTCTGCCATTCTTATAATATCACTCATATTACAGGCATTCCTTACAATCCTCAAGGTCAAGGCATCGTGGAGAGAGCTAATGGATTATTAAAACATCAAATTGCTAAAATACAGAAAGGAGAGTCGTATCCCGCTACTCCTGTGAATATACTTAATCATGCTTTATTTGTTTTAAATTTTTTGAATCTGGATTCAAATAATTTATCTGCTGCTCAGCGATTCTGGGAAAAAAGAGAGCAGCGTGCTTTTGCCTTAGTAAAATGGAAGGATCCCCTAACTGGTGCTTGGCACGGACCAGATCCTGTTCTAACCTGGGGTAGAGGGCATGTATGTGTTTTCTCACAGGAAGAAAATGATGCCCGCTGGCTGCCCGAACGCTATGTTCGGATTGTGGAGAGTGACAGTGGTCATCCAAGCAGCGACCCACTGGACCTTCACCCCCAACCCTCCAGTAATGCATCCAGTAATGCAGAAAAGACCTGAATTCATGTTTTTGTGTTAAGTGTAAAAGTCTCTGTTTCTTTGTCTTGTTCATGTTACATATTTTTTCTTGTCCAGTTTTGTCTTTGAAATTGGTACCAGTTTTAAATATGGATCCTTATGTTTTTTCTAAAGTTTTGTTTTGAACCTGGTTCTCACCTGCAAGAGTAAAATTGGCAAAGCTCTCTTGACACAAACTTCCGGAAAATGAATGGCCAATATTAATTTTGTGCACTTTAAAATCTTTGAGTATGAATGTGTGTGAATGAGTGAGTGAACATGTTCAAGGTTTAATCAAGAAAATCATTTATGTTTGAATTATTGCATTGTTTTAAAGAGGGGGGAGAATGGAATGTTAGATCAAAAAAAATGTACTTGATGATTGTATGACAGCTCTTAAGTCCCATTAAGAAGGTCGAATCAGTAGATTGGAGAGAGAACTCCGAGATCATAAAGGGAGGCACTTGGAGCAGAGAAAAGAGCCTCAAGAACCTACTAGTAAGGTCCCAGAACAGCAGAGACTGATCACGTTGAAAACGACTGCAGCTTCTGAAGAATGAGGAATTGCCAGCACTTCAGATCCACCAACAGCCAATATCAAGCCAACTGCTGTTGTTTCTACTCCAAGTAAAGTGACAACTGAAGCTATGGTTGGGAACAAATCAACACCTATGGCCAGTAGCCGTCCAATGGTCACATCTGCAACAGTCACCAATCGAACAACTCCGCAGTTCTAAGCCCCAGATGGATGAATTCCCCCCCCGAGAGGAATCGCAGTCAAGGATGGGATAAGAGGGGACGCTCTCTGACCAACCTAAGACAGGGCCTTCAGCTTGATCTGAAGAAGTTCCCCATGACGGGTAAGGCAGAGTCAGCGATCCACCCAACCCAAGACAAGCAAGACCGCATCTTTTAAAAGACAGACGGGGGAGATGTTGGGGACCGACTGTGGGGTCAATGACCTTGGACCTGACCTTGGACCTACACAACTGTATACACAAGGAAGTAACTCTGATCAGGATGACTTTAAGCAAAGTCAATCAGTTCTTATCATGATGACTTTAAGCAATGTCAATCAGTTCTTATCATGATGACTTTAAGCAATGTTAATCCTTTCTCATTTATCCTATATGTGATTTGTTTACTATTTTGTATGAATGTAGCCTCTGGCAACTCCAAGTTTTAAGAAGAGTATTTAAGGTCGGAACTTAAAATAAACGAGAGAGTCTTAGGCGGCAGTCTGGAGCTCACAGCCTTTTTGGACTTCTGACTTGGGCTGTAGTCCTCCCGAACTCCATCTGTTTGTCTCTCTTCTATTTTTTCCTAGTCCTTGCCCCTATTTCAGGAATCCCAATCCGCGAACCCTGGTTTGCTGCCGGCTGGCCCCGGCAATCCTAGTTACTCAAGGCTGAGATATCAGAATCACAGTTCAGAGTCATCCCAAAGAGGAAAATCCATGAGACTTTTGTATCCAATTAACCACCAGAAAACCAGAAGTGGCCCCAATGCTCAAAGTGGTAGCCTGCTAGACTTGAGCAAAAGAGATTTTTGCATACACATAGAAACACATCAAATGAGTTATATAATGCCATGAGGGTAGAGTGTCCTGTATGCAGTTTATGTTTAACAATAGCTTTGTCCTCTGTCAGTGCTATCAGCACTCTATCCCAGCAGCTATAAAACTCAAAAGGCACCCCCCCCCCCGCATCTGACTCCAAAGTAGTTTTAACAAGGTTTCTTTTTCTATTTTTGAATCTTTCCTAAATTGAACTATGTTGTTTTTATCATTAGGAAAAGTATTTTAAAATTTATTAAGTTAAGCTGGGCGTGGTGGCTCATGCATGTAATCCTAGCTACTCAGGAGGCTGAGAACTGAGGATCGAGGTTCAAAGCCAGCCCAGGCACTAAAGTCCATGAGATTCTTATGTCCAATTAACCACCAAAAAATCAGGAGTGGGGCTGTTGCTCAAGGGGTAGGGTGGTAGCCTTGAGCTGAAGAGCTCAGGGACAGTGCCCAGGCCCAGAATTCAAGTACCATGACCAACCAAAAAAAAAATTATATGTATATATACATATATATGTACGTATGTATGTTAAAAGCACGAAAACAGCTTTAGAGTGGAGCTTGTGTCTTCCAAAGGGAAAGGTAAGTGAGGTCACGGCTGCTGGAGGATGGTCCTGTTTTTGGTCTCATTCATTTGGCTGGTCCTGTCTACATTTGAATCTGGAAATTTCCCTCACAAATCTGCCCCTATCTGTGTTACTGAGTTCAGATGACAGCAACTCTTCTCACAGAAGCAATCCTGTTTTCCCTTATTCTACTTTCCACTTTTCACCTTGTTGATTCCACATTTCCAACAGATTCACAGGGACATTCAGATATTTCTTATCTTGATCAAGGAATAGGTTATAGAGTATATAGCCTTTTGTCAAATCTCATCAAATTATATCTGGGCATTTCATCATATAGGTAAAAAGAACTTATTTATAACTAGATAAGGTGGTACATTTCTGTAATCCCAACACTTATGAAACTAAAGCAGGTAGATCAAGAGTTCGAGGGCCAAGAGTTGGCCTAATGGTAGAGTGCTTGTCTAGCATGCACAAAAACCTGGTTCGATTCCTCTGTACCAAATACAGACAAAAGGCAGATGTGGTAATATGGCTCAAGTGGTTGAGAGCTGGCCTTAAGGAAGGCCCAAGGACAGTGGTCAGGCACTGAATTCAAACCCCAGGACTGTCCCAAAAAAAAAAAACAAAAACAAAAACAATTTGAGACAGTTTGGGCTATATAATGAGATTATCTCAAAAACAAATCAACAGTTTATTTATGGCAGAGAGCTTGCCTAGCACAAGAGAAGCCCCATGCTCCAAGACTATCACTAAACAAAAAACTGCCTATGTGTGTATAGGTAAAATATGTATAATGTATCATATTACTACATTCACACTGTATCATTGTGTACATTATATTCTATGTAATATACAAAATATAGCAAGTAATATATAAATATTTTGTATAAAATGCATAAGGTATCCTTATACATTGTGTAATATTGTGTATTCCTTATCTACAATATTTAGAACCAGAAGTATTTAAGATTTTACATTTAAAGTAGAACTGTGGCTAAAAGTGGTAGAGCATACATAAATGTATGCTCATTTAAATATATACTTGTCACTATCTTGACCATTGCTATCCTCCTGGTCCAACCATGATCACATCTTGACTGAATCATTTAATAGTCTCAAAACGGGTCTGGCCTAGTGATAGAGTGCTTGCCTAGCATGCACAAAGACCTGGGTTCGATTCCTCAGTACCACATACATAGAAAAAAGCCGGAAGTAGTGTTGAGGCTCAAGTGGTAGAGCTCTACCCTTGAGAAAGTCCAAGGACAGTGCTCAGGCCCTGAGTTCAAGCCTCAAGACTGGGGAAGAAAAAAAAAAAAGGTCTTCCAGCTCTCTTACACTCAATCTATTCCAGTGTATCAGGCAGAAAGACCTCCAAGTCAATGAGTCCTCTGTTTCCAATGCAGCACTGGCAAGTACAATAACAACCCTGCTATTTCTCAAACTAGTAAGACAAGTTCTTGTCCATCTCTCTGCCTGAAATGCTCTATCCTCACATGGCACCATCCTCACCTCCATCTGGCCTACCATGGATGCGACGGGGGCAAAGGTCTTCACGCATACCTTCCCACAAGATCATAGTTACACAAAATGTGAAACCCTATCTAATAAACAATAGGTGCAAAAAGGGCCTTTAGGTATGGCTCAGACGTAGAACATCTGAAGGCCAGGAGCAGTGGCTCACGCCTATAATCCTAGCTACTCAGAAGGCTGAAATCTGAGGATCACAGCTCAAAGCCAACCCCGACACAAAATATCTCCAATTAACCACCAGAAAACCCGAAGTGGCACTGTGGTTCAAGGGGTAGGGCAGTAGCCTTGAGCTGACGAGCTCAGGATCTACGCTTAGGCCCAGAGTTCAAGCCCCTTGAACTGCACGCACCGCCCCCCCCACACACACATAAACAAAACAAACCAAAAACAACAATGAGCTCAAACTCTAGTTGTGCTAAATAAATAAATAAATAAATAAATGTCGTGGGGGAAAGAAAAAGGATGATCAAGCTGATCGTGCCTGTAATCCTAGTTAATCAGGAGGCTGAGATCTGATGATCATGGTTTGAAGCCAGCCCAGGCAGGAAAGTCAGTGAAACTCTTATGGGCAATAAACTATCCCCACAAAAAAAGCAGGAAGTAGAGCTGCGGTTCAAGTGGTAGAATGCTAGCCTTGAACAAAGGAAGCTCAGGGACAGTACTCAGGCCCTGAGTACAAGTCCCAGGACCTATACTCGTGTGCATGCACACACACACATGCATGTACACACGCACACGCGCGCACACACACACACACACACACACACACACACACACACACATGAAATGCGTTAGAAATGCCACGAGGGTAGAATATCCTATATGCAATTTATGCGTAACAATAGCTTTGTCTTCTGCCAATGTTATCAGCACTCCATACCAACAGCTATAAAACTCACAATATCACCTGCCATTGCCCATTTGAGAACCAATGATTTAGAGTAACTACCAAGTGAATCTCATCACCACTGCACTCATTTATCATCCTTAGTTCCCTCCCAGCCCACTCTTAGCTATAGGACTACAGCCTTTACTATGAGGGCTCTTGACTTCATTATCCTCCCATCTAACCCTTATTTCTGTCAAGTTGACTCACCTCAGCAGGATGTCTTAAAATGCTCTTTCCAATGAGACGGGAGAGGGGAATCACAGAACATCCATCATAAAATAATGTCACTATTATTATGTTATGTCATTACTACTATTGAAAATGTCCCAGTATCACTATGAAAGCAGGAACCACAGGCAAAGGTGATCAAGAGGTTTTTCAGTCCTGGTCTTCTTGGTTAGAATAAGCTTCACTAAACAGGTAAAAAGGAATGCTATCCATCTAGGAGTAAGAATTCTAGAAAAAAAATTCCCAGGGATGAGCATAGCCATTGATCTTACTAAATAAACAAATCATAAACTCTGAAATGAAAAATCCAGGGCTGGGAATGTGACCTAGTGGTAGAGTACTTGCCTAGCATACAGGAAGCCCTAGGTTCAATTCCTCAATACCACATAAACAGAAAAAGCCAGAAGTGGGCTGTGGCTCAAGTGGTAGAGTGCTTGCCTTGAGCAGAAGAAGCTCAGAGACAGTGCCCAGGCCTTGAGTTCAAGCCCCAGCACTGACAAAAAAAGAAAAAAAAAAAAGAAAAGAAAATACAGTTGCTTTCACAATGAGGCATACCCCTAGCTTGGTTGTCTTTATTTCAAAAAAGTCTTGTTGAAAACGAACTAAATAACCATCGATGGGGACAAGAGGGAGAAACTGGAAGAGAGGAAAGAAAGGAATGACAATGTCCAAAAATAAATGTACTTTTGCCGGGCTACTGTAATCCTAGTCAATTAGGAAGCTGAGATCTAAGGATCCAGGTTTGAAACTAGCATGGGCAAGAAAGCCCTGGGACTCTCATCTCCAATTAACCTCCATAAATCCAGAAGTGACATAATGGCAAATAGTGATAAGAGAGCTAGCTTTGAGCAAAAGAGCTCAGGGACAGAGCCCAGGTCCTAGGTATAGCCCCAGGACTATAAAAAATAAGAGGAGGGAAGGTAAGGGGGGGGGGTGACTGGAAGCCTGGCCTAGTGGTAGAGTGCTTGCCTAGCATGCACGAAGCCCTGGGTTCCATTCCCCAGTACCACATACACAGAAAAAGCTGGAAGTGGTGCTGTGGCTCAAGTTGTAGAGCATTAGCCATGAGAAAACTCAAGGATAGTGCCCAGGACTGGCAAAAAAAAGAAAGAAAAAGAAATGTACTCTTTACCTGACTTATGTAACTGAACCCCACTGTACATCACCTGTAAAGTAACAATAAGCAAAAATTAAGCTGAGCTCGGTGGCTCATGCCTTTAATCCTAGCTAATAAGGAGGCTGAGACCTGAGGATGAAGGTTCAAAGCCAGCCCAGACCCTAAAGTCTGAGAGACTCTTATCTTTAGTCACCAGAAAACCATAAGGGTGGTAGCCTTGAGCCAAAGAGCTCAGGGACAATACCCAGGCCCAGAGATTAAGTCCCAGGACCACAAATAAATAAACTAATTAATTAATTAAAGAGCTGGTGTGGTGGCTCTCACCTGTAATTCTAGCTATTCAGTTCAAGTCCCACAGGGCAAAACAAACAAACAAACAAAAGTCTTGTGGGCTGGAGTATAGCCTAGTGGTAGTGTTTGCCTAGCATGCAGGAAGACCTGGGTTCGATTCCTTGGTACCATATATACAGAAAAAGAAAGAAGTGGTACTGTGGCTCAAGTGGCAAAGCACTAGCCTTGAGCAAAATGTGTACAAGTGCCCAGGCCCTGAGTCAAGTCCCAGGACTGGCAAAAAAAAAAAAAGTCTGTTAATGGCTAGACTGGTCTTAAACTCATATGATGATTCTATTGAATGCTGGGCTTATAGACATAGCCCCACACCCAGAGCCCAACTGTAATCTTTGAGGTTTTTTTTGTTTTGTTTTGTTTGGTGGTGGTGCTGGAACTCTGGTCCTGAGCACTATCCCTGAGCTGCTTTGCTCAAGACTAGCACCCTACCACTTGAGCCACAGCTCAAGCACTCTACCACTAAGCTGCATTCCCAGGCACCAACTGTAATCTTAACCTAACTCCTAGCTTATTTTGGTAAATCTAAAATAGAATAAAGTTCAGAAAACTATAATAAAAGCAATAAAATATATGGGTATGTTGGGGGTGGAAGTAAAGGTAGAAAAGTGACTAGCATATAACTTCTATGTAAATGACAAATATATTATTAGCTACCATTTCATACCTTAATTTAAGGTAATCTTTTTCTTTTTTAAATGCTGGTTCTGGGGTTTGAACTCTGAGCCTAGGTGCTGTCCCTGAGCTCTTCAGCTTAAGGCTACCACCCTACCCCTGGGCCTGGGCTTTGTCCCTGAGCTCTTCAGCTCAAGGCTACGGCCCTACCCTGGAGCCAAACCCCACTTCCCATTTTCTAGAGGTTAACTGGAGATAAGAGTCTCAGGTTCTTTTGTGCCCAGGATGGTTTTGAACCTTGATCCTCAGATCTCAGCCTCCAGAGTAGCTAGGATTACAGGCATGAGCCACTGTCCAGCTTCCAGAGCTACTTTTGCTCAAGGCTCATCACTGGAGCCATAGTCCACTTCTGGCTTTTTGGAATAGTTTATTGGAGATAAGGGTCTCCAAGATTTTTCTGCCTGCCTTCAAATTAATCCACAGATCTCAGCCTTCTAAGTAGCTAGGATTATAGGTATGATCCACTGACACCCAGCTAAAACAATCCTTTATATTGGGTATAGTGTGAAGTAGAAGTATACAATTTTATCAAGACCTCCAATTTAGATATAAGACCAAAAATTAATGCTAGTAAATGATGGCATCTTTGCCAGATGCCAGGGGCTCACACTTATAATCCTAGCTACTTTGGAGGCTGAGATCTGGGGATCTTGGTTCCAAGTCAGTTCAGGCAGACAAATTCAAAAGATTCTCCTTTCCAATTAACCAGCAAAGCTGGAAGCAGAATTGACTACTTTAACCTGCATTACTGTAGGTGCCTTCTTTCTCTATCATGTCTGAATGGATCACTTGTCACCCTGGAAACAAGCAATGAGCTTTCTTTTCCTTCCCTTTTTGGATTCAGATGACAGAAACTGTATGCTCATGCTGTATGAGACAGGAAATGAGATTAGAATGAGATTAGAGAGCAAGAAAGCAAGAAAGTACAATAATGTGCTCCTAAGGTAGCACTGTGCTTTTTTTTTTTTTTTTTTTTTTGAATCCAGAGGCAATAGGAGTTTACTGACCAGTCAGTACCTACTATTGAGGCTCTAGCTGGAAAGCAGCTCCCATTACTACTACTCACTATTGTTAAAGGTCTGCTCAGCGGTGAATCATACCAACATTATGTCCTCTAGGATAGTGAATTTTACTCCCTAATAGGCCTCCTAACCACAACATGAGACTGAGTTTGATTTTAGACTTTAAAAGGAAGAAAACTGACAAAGAACAACTATAAAAATGTTAAATCCCGCTGGGCGCGGTGGCTCATGCCTGTAATCCTAGCTACTCAGCAGGCTGAGATCTGAGGTCTGAGGATTGTGTTCAAAGCCATCCTGAGCACTAAAGAACATGAGGCTCTTATCTCACTAAAAATTAATCACTAAAAGTGGGAAGTGGGGCTGTGGCTCAAGGGGTAGGGCACTAATCTTGAGCTAAAAGGCTCTTGGACAATGCCCAGGCCCCAGAGTAGGGCAGTAGCCTTGAGCTGAAGAGGCTCAGGGACAGTGCCCAGGCCCAGAGTTCAAGTGCATAACTGACAAAAAAATAAAAAAGTTAAATCCCACCCTGCTAAAGCCCTTATTTCTGTTCCCAATGGAACTCTATAATCATATAGGGAAGTATGTAAAGCAGTTTTGTTTTGCCAGTCCTGGGCCTTGAACTCAGAGCAGGAGCACTGTCCTTGGGCAGTCTCAAGGCTAGAGCTCTACCACTTGAGCCACAGCTCCATTTTTGGCTTTTTCCTATGTATGTGGTACTGAGGAATTGAACCCTGGTCTTCATGCATACTAGGCAAGCACTCTACCACTAGGCTAAACTCCAGCCCAAAGCAGATATTTTCAAGCTCCATTCTAGTCCCATGGAGAGGCTGCAGGGCACCACCATTCTTCTCTACCAGGCTGATGACTTGGTTGCAGACTCATTCATTGGTGCCTATATAATTGCTTAAGCAACTCTACATGCTTTTGCTTACTCAGCTTACAACTTCAATCCTACAAAAGAATTTATCAACAAGGAAGAACTTAGGCTGGGGGAGAGTGGCTAAAGCCTATAATCCTACATAATCAGGAGGCTGAAATCTGAGTATCACAGTTCAATGTCCGCCCAGACAGGAAAGTCCTTAAGACTTTTATCTCCAATTAACTAACAAAAAGCCAGGAGCAGAGCGGTGCCCCAAGTGGTAGTGCAGTAGCCTTGGGTAGAGACGCACAGGGTCAGTGCTCAGGCCCTGAGTTCAAGCCCCAATTCCAGCTTGTACAGATACACAGACACACATACACACACACACTCGCAGCAGCCCTTTGCCTGATGCTCAGTGAATTAATTTGTAGTTTAACGAGTATTAAAGGACTAACACACACACACACACACAAAGGAAGAAATCAAATGGCAGAAGATAGGAAAAAGGCTGCAAAAGGCTAAATGCACAAAAGGATTCAGGCTAATCATTTCAATACAATACAAAAATTCCTCCAGACTTTCACTTACATAGCCAACTAGTTCATAACAAAATGTTTCCTTTTCTAATTCCAAGAGCTGTAGTTTGGAATTTTAACACATATGTCTACTTCTCTCTCTCCATTTTGTTTGGTTCTGGAGCTTGAACTCTGGCCTGGATGCTGTCCTTGAGCTCTTCAGCTCAAAGCTAGTGCTCTACCACTGGAGCCACAGTACCACTTCTGGTTTTCTGGTGGTTAATTGGAGAGAAGAGTTTGGAGGACTTTTGTGCCTGGGATGGCTTTGAACTGAGATCCACAGATCTCAGCCTCCTGAGTAGCTAGGATTACAGGTGTGAGCCACCAGCACCTGGCTAAGATGTATACTCTTTATATCAAGAAATGCTCTTCAAGATCAACAGGAGATGGCTGGGAATGTGGCTTATGGTAGAGTGCTTGCCTAGCATGCATGAAGCTCTGGATTCCATTCCTCAGTACCACATAAACAGAAAAGCTGGATGTGGTGCTGTGGCTCAAGCAGTAGAATACTTAGTAAAAGAAGCTCAGGAACAGTGCATAGGCCCTGAGTTCAAGTCCCAGGACTGGCATCAACAGCAGACATTGAAGTTTAAGGATTTCACTAGCATGCACAAGAGACGTAGTTGAATCTTCATAAATAATTGAAACCTCAGCTTTCTTGGTTTTAACTAATATTTATTATATACTGATTACATGAAAGGTATTGCTGAGTTCAGTAGGAAATACCAAGGGGAATGAAAATAGTCACAACTTCCACGCAAGTACACAACACATGTGGTAGGATAACTCCTCTGCCATGGCTTCAAAAGGAAAAAGATTAATGCCAGGTACCAGTCACTGAGGCCGAAATCTAAGGATCATACTGAGAAACCAACTCAGGCAGAAAAGTCTGTGAGACACTTATTTCCAATAAACTATCCAAACGCCCTGAAAGTGGAGCTGTGGCTTAAATGGTAGAGTGTTAGCCTTAGGCACAGTCCACAGACTCAAAAGTACACAGACTCAAAATTCACGCTCTAAGACCAGCACAAAAAAGAAAAAAAAAAAAAAGGTGGGTGCTAATTGCTAATGCTAATAATCTATTTAGGAGGCTAACATCTGAGGATTAAGGTTGGAAGCCAGCCTAGGCCGGACTGTCCCAGAGACTCATCTCCAATAATCACCAAAAACTGGAAGTGAAACTGTGGCTTCAAATGATAGCACACTAGCCTCCAGCAGAAAAGCTGAGGGACAGCGCCCCCCCCCCCCCAGTTCAAGCTTGGTGGCCAACAACAAAAAAAAAAAAAAAAGGAGGAAAGAAGGAAAGGAAAAAGATGACCTGACCTGAACTCTGAAAAATGAAAATGATGTAATTACAATAAGTTGGAGGGAGAGCAGCACTTCTGGCAACAACAAACACAGGCACACCGACACTACATACACACACACACACACCTCATGTTGAGGTTAGTTTGGCTGTAGGAGTGTTCTGGGGTCAAGTTGAAAATGAAAAAGGGCACATATATTTAAGAAAAAAAAAAAAGGCAGAAAGTATCTACTACTCCTGCTTTTAAAAGAAAACTGTAGCTCCCTCTAGTTGCACTACAAAGTAGACAGTATCAGGACAACCCTTTAGCAAAAGGGGTGAGTGACGGGTGCCTCCTGGGACTGCATTCTGGTAATTCAGTACTATCAGTGGAGGGTAGGGGTTCTCTCTCTTCAGAGTTGCCCTGGGGTGCAAAGTCCAATTCTTTTGACAAGAAGGCGCGACTAGGACAAAACTGCTAGTTATCACCGACCTCGGTTTACCGGAGCGAGATCGCCACTAGAGTGGATGAGTCCCTGGGGGGGGGGGGGGAGATTCTTGGAGGTCACTACTGCAGAGCTAAGAAGCTCCTTGCCCTAGGTCACACGTGCCCACTCGTCCCCAATCCTAGCTGCTCTGATGTCCCTGGTGGGCACCCAACGGTGGCCTTTACACGGTCCAATCTAGGATTTTAGTCCTAGACTGCCTATTCCGGGACGACAGTCCCCCCCGAATGAGGGCACTGTCACTAGGCTCCAGGCCTCGGCAAAGGTAGTTCACAGTTCCTCCCGCAGATCTAGGTCTCCATCGGGCCACAGGGAGAGGCCGCCCTGGTTTCACCCTCGGGACCATGGGAGTACCTTCTGATCAGTGCAGATGGGTGGCAGGACCTGGTCGGCGCCCGGGCGCGCGCGCGCCCCCCCCCCGCCCCTAGGTCGAGGCCCCCTCCGCCGACTACGGGTGGGCGGGCGGCGCAGGAGTCCGCGCCAAAGCCTTTCGGCGAAGGCGGACGTCGCCGCAAAGCACGTGCCCGGGCTCGCTGGCTTGTCGGCGCGCAGGACAAAGTCCGTTCCGGCCGGCTCTGCAGCTCGGGAGCCGGGCACCAAGACACCCCGGGAACGAGGCAGGCAGGGCCTGCGCGTGGTTCCAACCCGACTCCAGACGCCGACCCCACTCCGGGATCTGCCTCCCCCCCCCCCCCCGCGACTCCCTGCGCGCACTCACCATTGTGGTTGACCCAGGTTGGCTTCAGGAGCTTCATTGTTCGGCCGCCGCCGGGCTGAAGCGAGAGCCGGGTCCCTCAGCGCGCCCGGGCCATGGAGCTGCCGCCGTCGCTTCCTCCCGTGCCGCCCACCCTCCGGCCGCCGCCCACCCCGCTCCCTCAACGCCGCCGCGCCATCGCCGGCCCGCGACCCCAGCCGCCGCCACAGCCGCCCCCCGCGCTCGGCCGCCGCCGCCACCACCGCAGCCGCATCCCCTGCGCCGCTCCTCCTCCGGCGGCTCCCGGGCAACGCCGGAAGTCACGGCGCGCACCTGCCAAATCGCCCCGGCGGGAAACCGCTCCCAACACGGACCGTGCCGCTCAGGCTCTTTCGACAGGCTGGGGGGCAGCGTCGGGCGACTCCGCTTGGGAGTCCAGTCGGGGCGCGGCCACTGACCGAGGAATGGGGAGGCCTGGACAGCGGCAGGCCAGCAGAGCCTGGAGTTGCAGCGAGACGGGACAGGCTGTCCAGAAAGCAGGCTGTTCCAGGGTGTTGTGGACAGCCTGTCACCAGCTCCACCTGGCTGGTTCCGAGTCCGACTTGTTAACTTAGCTTCCGTCATACATCAATGCGCTCTACTGGGCATCTTGCCAAGTGCCAGCCCCGTGTTGGCGCCTGGATGCAGCCACGGCGTTCGGCTGTTCCCCCCCCCACCCCATCCCGCCCCACCCAGACTCGGGAAAAGAGCAGGCCAAGGCTTTCAAGGGGTAGCGGGGGGAAGCTGAAAGTGAACGTCTTTATTGGAAGATCGGGGCTGCTTTGACAGTTATGGACATTGGGGCCTGGACAAGTAAGGGGACAACCTCTTGGCCATCCCTTTGGCACTGCGGGGGTGCCGATGGGGAGGGTGGAGGAAGAGGCACACCGACTCTCTAGGCGGAGCCTGCGCTCGCCGTCGTAGGGGCGGGCGCTGGAAGCCGGGTGGAGGTGGAAGCGCTTGCGGCGTGCGCTGCGACGCCCAGGGGCGGGGCTGCGTCAGGGGCGCGGCCAGGATTGGCTTAGCCGGAGAAGGGCCGGAACGCGAGAGTCCGGGGCTAAGCAGACAGTCGAACCTCCGTCGGGGTACCGCAGGCCGGACCGCCACAGGGCGCGCGCCCGGAAGTCGCCGACAGGTCAGCTGCAGGCTAAGCCATGGCCATCGCGGCGCGGCTGTGTGCCGCGCGGGCCCTGCGCCCGCCAAGTGGGTAAGTACCAATGCAGGTGGCGTGGCAGAGTGCCCAGGGCATGGGCTGGCGTATTGCAGCTGGGGCCTCTCTCCCTGGTCCACTGGTACCCCAGGAAGCTGTGTCTCCCATGGGTGAAAAATCTGTGATTACAGACCTTTCCCAAGTGGTATGTGGTGTGGGCGGGGATTTTGAAAGTTTTCCTCCTTGACCTTGTCATATGTAATACTTAAAAAAATGCCCCGGCTTTTTTTGGCGAGCACTGTGATTTTGTGTGTGTATATGTGTGTGTGTGTTCGTATAAATCGGTGAGAGTCACTATACATAGTCTTCTCTCCTTCAGGCTTCCTGGAATTTGGTTGATACAGATCAGAGACACCCACCAGCGAGCTTCATTGTTGTCCTTTTGGGATCTCATCCCTATGAGGTAAAAATTCAGCTCTGGGTCTGACCTCTTTTAGGGGTGTGAGCAACAAAGCAAGAATTTTCTATGTTTGGTTAGCCAAATTTGCAACCTATAAGGCTTCTCCCAGTTAAATTTAAGTATCAAATTACTTTAAAGAGCATCTTGTGTGTTTTAAAAGGCACAGTTGAACCAGTGGGCCTTTATCTTCCCTGCTCATTCTGACTCCCCCGCGGTGGGAGAGGTTCAAAGATTAAGGTAATTTCCACCTAGAACTCTGAACACTTGTCAGGAACTTGATTCAGTACATTTTAATGTTAAAGCATTTTTTTTTTGGTAATTTCTGGGTACCAGTGGCTCAGACTTGTAATCCTAGTTACTCAGGAGGCTAAGATCTGAGGATCACAGTCCCAAGTCCAGTCCAGCAAGAAAGTTCATAAGAGTCTCTCAAATTAGCCACTAAAAAGCTGGAAGTGGAGCTGTGGCTCAAGTGGTAGAGTGCCAGTAAGGTAAGGGCAGTACTTAGGCCCTGAATTCAAGCGTTAGTACCTGCATACCAATTTAAGAGAAAAAGAAAAAGGCCAGGCACTGATAGCTCACATCTGTAATCCTAACTCCTCTGAGGATCAGAATTGGAAGCCAGCCTGGGTAAGAAAGTCTGTGTGACTCTTACCTTTACTAACCTTTCAAAAAAGCCAGAACTGGAGTTGTGGCTTAAGAAGTAGAGCACTGGGCTGGGAGTGTGGCCTAGTGGTAGAGTGCTTGCCTAGTATGCACAAAGCCCTGGGCTGGATTCCTTGGTACCACATTCACAGCAAAAGTCAGAAATGGTGCTCTGAGTCAAGGGTAGAATGCTATCCTTGAGAAACAAGAACTGAGTTCAAGCCCCAGGACTGGCAAAGAAAAGGAAGAAAGAAAAAAAATAGAGACCCAACCTTAAGGAAAAGAAGGTCAGGAACAACACATGAGCCCTGACTTCAAGCTCTAGAACCAGCATTGGGGGCCGGGGATAGTAGAAGCTGGGTATCAGTGGCTGATGTCTATAATCCTAGTTAGTTAGGAGACAGAGGGCCGGGAGTTTGGCCTAGTGGTTAAAGTGCTTGCCTAGCATGCATGAAGACCCGGGTTCTATTCCTCGGTACCACATACATAGAAAAAAGCCTGAAGTGGTGCTGAGGCTCAAGTGGTAGAGCTCTAACCTTGAGAAAGTCCAAGGACAGTGCTCAGGCCCTGAGCTCAAGCCCATGACTGGCAAAAAAAAAAAAGGGGGTTAGGAGACAGATCTGGGGATTGTGGTCCAAAGCCAGCCCAGGCAGAAAAGTCTGAGACTCTTCCCCCCCACCCTCCAGTCTTGGGCCTTGAACTCAGGGCCTGGGCACTGTCCTTGGACTTTCCCAAGACTAGAGCTCTACCACTTGAGCCACAGCACCATTTCTGGCTTTTTCTATGTATGTGGTACCAAGGAATTGAACCTGGGTCTTCGTGCATGCTAGGCAAGCACACTACCACTAGGCTAAACTCCTGGCCCCAAAGTCTGAGACTCATTATATCCAATTAACCACCAAAATGCTGGAAGTGAAGTTGAGGGAGTAGAGCTAGTCTTGAGCAAAAAAAGTTAAGGGACAGCACCCAGACCCTGAGTTCAAGCTCCAAGACTGGCACTAAAATAAAATATAAACACAAAATTGATTGTTCTTTATAGTAAATTACAACTGGGATATATATTCCAAAGAGTAAGCTAGAACTTTTGCTAAAGCTGTAAGAAGGAGAAATGTGTGAAATAATTTTGATAAGTAAATGAAAACATGCTGGTCATTTTTGCTATACTTAGTTTTAAGGCATTTTTAGAAACCCAAGTTCAATTAAAATGTGAACAATGAGCTTCTAATATGTCAGTTTAGTATGTTTACTTTTCAGGGCAACCTGAATCTCACCACTGAAGATCAGACTTCACCTCAGTTATACTCAGTACTCCTTCATACCCTTGAACCCCTTCCTGGGGTTGCTAACACCCACAGAGTTCTTACCAGGAATTCTGGTGAGATTTTCAAATTCATGGAGATCAAAAAGGGAAATGTTTGATTTAGTTAGCTTTTTTTATTTTAATTTAAATTTTGCTGTTGTTAGAAAGGTGATGTACAGAGAGGTTACTGTACATAAATCAAGTAATGAGTATATTTCTTTTTGGACAATGTCACTCTTAGTTTGATTTTTGTCCATTAGAGCAGAACCTGTGCGCAAGAAGAAGATAGATACTAAAAAAGATCAGGCCGCAAAAGACCGTTTGAAAAAGAGACTCCGAAAACTAGAAAAGGCTAACCAAGAGCTAATTCCCATTGAAGATTTTATTACTCCTCTGAAGTTCTTGGATAAATCAAGGTAAGTTATCCTTTGGGCTTGTAGTCTTTTGGGCAAGGGAATCTCTTTAACCTCAGGTAGCTCTTGCTGAAATTCACACTTGTAATGATGATAGGTCTGTAGAGTTGACTTGGCCCTAGTCTTGATTCTTTTCTCCTTGATTGTATCTTGGGAATGGGAAAAAGTTTGGACCTTAGAATAGCTGATAGGGAGGAAAAAGACGAACCACCACCATAACAGATAGTTATTTGATGAGTCCAGCCAGTTACTAATAGAATTTGGGTGCAAAGGGTTGTTGCTCATTTGTGTGAATAGTCTTGGCCATGACACATGGCAGGACCCTGCGTTCTAGAGCCCCCGAGTCTGTCCCAATGCTGTGAATGCTCACAGTTGGTGTGTGTTGCAATTGTGTTGTATGCAGAATTAGGAGGTCTTGCTGCCTTCCTTTTCTATTTATTTATTTTTGGTCAGTTGTGGGGCTTAAACTCAGGGGCTAAATGCTATCCTTAAGTCTCTTTGTGCTCAAGGCTAGCACTCTGGCACGTGAGCCAGAGTTCCACTTCTTGGTTTTGAGTGATTAATTGGAGATAAGAGGCTCACAGGGACTTTTCTGCTCTAGCTGGCTTTGAACTGCAATCCTCAGATCTCAGCCTCCTAAGTAGCTAGGATTTCCAGGTGTGAGACACCAGCACCAGGCTGCTGCTCTCTTTTAAAAATAGGGGGCAGGAGGTGGGGAGCAGGAATTTGGCTTAGTGGTAGAGTGCCTGCCTAGCATCCACAAAGACTTGGTTTGGATTCCTCAGTACCACATACATTAAAAAAAAAAAAAGCCAGGGGCCAGGAGTTTGGCCTAGTAGTAGAGGGCTCGCCTAACATGCATGAGGGCTCGGGTTCGATTCCCTGGTACCACGTACATAGAAAAAGCTAAAAGTGGTGTTGTGGCTCAAGTTGTAAGGCTCTAGCCTTGAGAAAGCCCAAGGACAGTGCTCAGGCCCTGAGTTCAAGCCCTGGGACTGGGGGGGGGGGAGGGAAGCAAAAAGCATGGATCATGAAACAGCAGGTCCTGTGTGCATGTCTGTGTGTTCGTGCTTATGCATGTTTGTTTGTGTTTGTTCATGTGTATTCTAAGATTGAACTAGGCTCTTGTCTCCCTGAGATTTTGGTATGCATCTCACTTTTCTCTAGCATCACCCCTTGACAAAGAGACTCTTCGTGAGGCAGAGAAAGTGCTACCAGTTTGCTGAGAGATGTTTCCTCTCCTAGTGGAAAGAAAATGTCCTTGATCTCTAGCATTAATTACAGCTTCTGCTATAGTCAGCATTCTATTCCTTGATGTGTCCCAGACTTGTACTTTTTTTTTCTTGGAAACCTTTTTTTGTTGTTGTTGGTCGTGGGGCTTGAACTCTTGGTCTGAGTGCTGTCCCTGAGCTCTTCAACTCAAGGCTACCCCTACCCCTGGAGCCACAGCACTACTTTCGTTTTTCTAGTGGTTAATTGAAGCTCCTGCACCCAGTGGAAACCTTTGTTTTCTTTAAAATAGGATTTTGTAGGAAATGAAGGGAAGGAATAGTCCTTTTATTTATTTATTTGGAAATGGGTAAAGAGCCAAAGAAATAAAACAGAAATGACGGCAGTGTTCTTTTGTAGTTGAAAATATGCTTCCGATCTGAGAGCCTAAGGCTAACAGGTCTGTGTTATTTTAAGCTGTGTTACAAATATAAGTAATAAGACATTTTGTTTCTAGTTTTCCTAAACTATACAGCCCTTCTCCTTTCCCTTTCCTGTACCAATTCAGAGGGCAAACCCAGGTCAGAGTTGTAGGATAAGGGGTGATAATGATAATATAGATATGTGATGCTGGGTAATTTTATGAATGTAGGCTCTTAAGCCGGGCACAGTGGCTCACACCTGTAATCCTAGCTGCTCAGGAGGCTGAGATCTGAGGGTCAAGGTTCAAAGCCAGCCCAGGAACCAAAGTCCACAAGACTCTTAAACACTAGAAAATGGGAAGTGGGGCTGTAACTAAGGAATAGGTAGCCTTGAGCTGAACAGCTCAGGGACAGCACCTAGGCCTAGAGTTCAAGCCCCATGACCCACCCAAAAAAAAAACCCAAAAAACAATGTAGGCTTTTATTGCATTTTTCCTGAGTTTTGGCTGTACCTGCAGTGGGATGATTGGGTCATGTGCAGTCGCACAGGCACCCATATCAGCAAGGTGAGTACCCCTGCATCATACCTCTGGACTTGTGTGTACACAGACAGCGGCCTCCGGTGGAACTCTCCTTTGAAGAGAGTGAGCGGAGAGCTCTGCTTCTGAAGAAGTGGTCACGGTACAAGCAGCAAGAGCATGAGGCTGAGAGGAATGCAATCACATCCATGCTGAAGGCCCAGCAAGAAGCTCTCCAGGAACTGAAACTTGAGTCCTCAGAGCTCTACACTGAGGCGATCAAGCGGGACTCCAGCCTGTTCCCCTTTGAGAGGGAAGGGCCACATTACACTCCACCAATCTCTAACTACCAGCCCCCTGAAGGCAGATACAATGATACCACCCAAGTATACGTACAGCACGAATTCAAGAAGTAGAATTGAAGGCAGCATGTTTCAAATTACACCACACTTAAGAGGCAGGATGGCAAGATTGAATGTGTTTTCCAGACATGCTGGTTACAAATAAAAATATACTCAAAACCATCTCTGTGTCTTGGGTTATTAGCAAAATTCATTCACCTGGGGCTGGGAGTTTGGTCTAGTGGTAGAGTGCTTGCCTAGCTTGCATGAAGACCTAGGTTCGATTCTTCAGTACCTCATACATAGAAAAAAACCAGAAGTGGTGCTGAGGCTCAAGTGGTAGAGCTCTGGCCTTGAGAAAGTCCAAGGACAGTGGTTCTGCCCTGAGCTCAAGCCCAGGACTGGCCAAAATTTAAAAAACAAAAAAAACTTTCACCTGCAGATGAATGGGAATCCTGCCCCAATACCAAGTATTTTGATGAAGATAACAATGACATTAACCCCTTTTCTCCAGTGGGAGAGAATACAGTTTGTTTTTGTTTTTTAAAGGATGAGGTTGGGGGGGGGGGGATGGGGGAGGCTGGCAGTTTGACCTAGTAGTTGAGTGCTTGCCTAGCATGCACAGAGACCCAGGTTTGATTCCTCTGTACCACATACATAGAAAAGCTGGAACTGGTGCTGAACTTGGGCCCTGAGTTCAATCCCCAGAACTGCCCCACCCCCAAAAAAAAGGAAGCTGGGAGTTTGGCCTAGTGGTAGAGTGTTTGCCTAGCATACACGAAGACCCAGGTTCGAATCCTCTGTACAACACACATAGAAAAAAAGCCAGAAGTGGTGCTGTGGCACAAGTGGTAGAGTTCGAGCCTTGAGAAAGCCCAAGGACAGTGCTCAGTCCCTGAGCTCAAGGCCCAGGGCTGACAAAAAAAAAAAAATGCTCATGCCTGTAATCCTAGCTGCTCAGGAGACTGGGATCTGAGGATCAAGATTCAAAGCCAGGGCCGGGAGTTTGGCCTAGTGGTTAAAGTGCTTGCCTAGCATGCATGAAGACCCGGGTTCGATTCCTCGGTACCACATACCTAGAAAAAAGCCGGAAGTGGTGCTGAGGCTCAAGTGGTAGAGCTCTAGCCTTGAGAAAGCCCAAGGACAGTGCTCAGGCCCTGAGCTCAAGCCCAGGACTGGCAAAAAAAAAAAAAAAAAAGATTCAAAGCCAGTCTGGGCACAAAAGGACCTGAGACTAATTTCCAGCTAACACTAGGAAAAACAAAAACAAACAGGAAGTGAGGCTGTGGCTCAAGGGTAAGGCCGTAGCTGTGAGCTGAAGAGCTCAGGGACAGCGCCCAGGCTGAGTTCAAGCCCCACGACCCCACCCAAAAAACGATTCCAGTTGTGCAGTGACAGTACCACCTGCAGGCAGCACAGAGGTACTCCGGAGTGGAGATGAAGCAGGTGTGGGATTTTGCGAGAAGTAGTACCTTCCCAGGGGCACAGGTAAAAGAACTAGGACAGTAGAGCAAGCCAGGGACACATTAAAGCTGCTCTGTCCTCCAGGAGGACATGAGGCCTAAGTGAAGCTGAGTGCTAGATTTTATTTATCCTTGTTAATGATTAATGTATTTTTCTGTTCAAGCTGCAATAACAAAATATCAGACCAGGTGGCTTAAACAACTGAGACTCTAGCAAAATTTATTTTTCTTTTTGGTGTCAGTTCTGGCTTGAACTCAGGGCTTGGCTTGGGTGCTGTCCCTGCCTGAGCTTTTGTGCTGAAGGTCAGTAATCTGTACTTGGGCCACAGGCTTCCCTTTGTTTTTTTGCTGGTAAATTGGAGGTAACAGTCTCACAGGCTTTTTTATGCCAGCCTTTGGGCTTCAAGTCTATGCCGAGCATAGACTTGTCCCTAAGCTTTTTTTTTTTTTTTTTTTTGGTCAGTCATGGGACTTGAACTCTGGACCTGCCTGTTATCCCTGAGCTCTTTAGCTCAAGGCTACCTACCGTCCTATTCCTTGAGCCACAATGCCACTTCTAGTTTTCTGGTGATTAATTGGAGATAAGAGACTCATGGACTTTTCAGTGGCTGGCTTTGAACTGTGATCCTCAGATCGAGGCCTCCTGAGTAGCTACGATTACAGGTGTGAGCCACCACACTTGGCTCCTTAAAGATAATTTTTATTGACTGATTCGTTGATCTTTTTTTTTTTCCTGCCAGTCCTGGGGCTTGAATTCAGGGCTTGGGCTTTCTCAAGGCTAGAGCTCTACCACTGCAGCCACTGTACCATTTCTAGCTTTTCAAACTCCTGCCCCACTTCTGGCTTTTTCTATGTGTACGGTCCCCCTTTTTTATCTCAGCATTATTTTCTTGACTTTCTCATCCAAGTTGTTGCGTGCATAGTAATTTATTTCTTTTTCAAATTGTAGGGATTTTACCATGGGTGCATAGCAGTTTCTTGAACAAATAACACTAAATCCTGCATGGCATAGATAAGAATTGTTTTGTGAAGGTAATTTCAATTATTTTTCTTTTGTTTTTCTTTTATGGTGCTGGCCTGGGGCTTGAATCTGGGGCCTTGGTGTTGTCCCTGAGTTTCTTTTGCTCAAGGTGAGTGCTCAACCACTTGAGCCACAGCCCCACTTCCAGGGCTTGAACTCAAGGCCTGGGCACTGTCCTTGGGTTTGTTCCTCAAGGTTAGCTAGCACTCTGCCACTTGAGCCACAGCATTATTTCTGGCTTTTCTATATGTGGTACCAAGGAATTGAACCCGGGTTTTTGTGCATGCTATGCATGCATTCTATCACTAGGCCAAACTCCTGGCCCCTGGCCTATAATTTTTAATAACGGCTATGGGATTGAAGAGTGTTTAAAACTGGGTGTAGTGGTTCATGCCTGTAATCCTAGCTACTCAGGATGCTGAGCTCTGGGGATTGCCGGTCAAAGCCAGCCAGGGCAGGAAAGTCCATGAGATATCTTCAATTAACCACCAGAAAACCGGAAATGGTGCTGTGGCTCAAGGAGTAGGGTGGTAGCTTTGAGCAGAAAAGTTCAGGGAGGGGTTGGGAGTTTGGCCTAGTGGTAGAGTGCTTGTCTAGCATGCACAAAGACCTGGGTTTGATTTCTTGGTACCACATACATAGAAAAAAGCCAGAAGTGGTATTGTGGCTCAGGTGGTAGAGCTCTGCCTTTAGAAAGCCTAAGGACAGTGCTCAGGCCCTAAGTTCAAGGCCCAGTACTGGGGGCGGGGGGAAAGCTCAGGGACAATGCCCAAGCCCAGAGTTGAACCCCCCCCCCAAAAAAAAGTGTTTGTTTACTATTGGGTTTTCTATAAATAGTGTAAAAGACACTTCTATTTTAAGCTTGTATACCCTTTCTTCCTAACACTGACCATATTTTAGACTTGTTTAATGTTAAGAGACTGAATATGAGCCTAGCACATGCTAGGAAAGTAGTCTGCCACTGAACTACATCCCTGGCCTGAGACTCATATTTGCCAGTGTTTGATGTTTAAGTGTTTTCCTTATATTACAAGAGAAACTTGTTGAAGGAAACCTGTCAGTTTTAAAACTGAGATCTTGGACGACTGGGATGAAAATAGCAGTGTATATATGTATCCTGCAGGGTACAGTTAAACATTGTCTTTGTGAAACTTGTTTTAGTGATAATGTGCTATAAGTAACAGTATGTACCAGACCAGAACTCAGAGGTAGGCCTGGGCCTTGACTATGTAAGGTTCTAGGTTTGAGTTCCAACTCTGAAAAGGAAAAATGAACATAGAGTAAATTCAGGAACATTTTGTCCAGAAACATCTGTTGGTGTGGAAGTAGTTCCATAGGGGGAGGAGTCACAATGCAACAATGACACATTAGAACACCTGAATATTCCCAGAGACCCATAGACTGGCAAAAGGAGAATACATTGTAGCCATGTATGAAGCTTTCAAATAACACAGGGCTAAATAAGCAACAGATAGAACATGACAGGATGTGGGGCCGGGAGTTTGGCCTAGTGGTTAAGGTGCTTGCCTAGCATGCATGAGGACCCGGGTTCGATTCCTCGGTACCACATACATAGAAAAAAGCTGGAAGTGGTGCTGAGGCTCAAGTGGTGCTGAGGCTCAAGTGGTAGAGCCTTGAGAAAGTCCAAGGACAGTGCTCAGGCCCTGAGCTCAAGCCCAGGACTGGCAAAAAAAAAAAAAAAAAAAAAAGAACATGACAGGATGTAACTGCACAGGCAGAGCCTTTCTCAATTGGTATCCTAGTAGTCTCTCCACCCACTATCCCAGGAAAGCAGCCCCAATATCACAGATCGTAACATTCTTGTTTACAAGTATCTATCCCCAGCACCTCCTTACTCTTCATGGTTAAAAATGATCATTATTAAATCAATCACTAGGTTAAAGACTCCCTGTTCGATTCAGATACATCAAGACTGCCTCTAGGTTGGGGTAACTGGCTCGCTATTTTTGCACATTCTGTTAGTGCATATTAACTGTACAGTGTAGGAGATTTCACTGTAGTATCTCTACCTATGCATACTTGGACAGTATTTTCTCTTTCACTCACACACACACACAGGGTTCTCTTTACACTCTCCTTTGCTCTTGAGATGCCTTTCATAGAACATAAAACACATTTGAGAGGAAATCTTAGGCTTTAATATATGCCTTTCTAGAGTGATCAATGATTTTGCCTCAGAGTGAGAAGAGATAGCCAGGCAGGAAGCAGAGAGGGGGCTGAGCGTGGGCATGATGCTTGTTGTGCAGCCAGGAGAATCATCCTAGTTTTTTAAATTCATTTTTGTCTGTCAGGGAGCTTGACCACTGGGCCTGGGTGCTGTCCCAGATCTCTTCAGCTCAAGGCTAGTGCTCTACCACTTGAACCACAGTGCCACTTTGGTTTTTGGGTGGTTAATTGGAGATGAGTCTCACAGACTTTTGTGCCCAGGCTGGCTTTTAACCATAATTCTCAGATTTTGGCCTCATGAGTAGCTGGGATTAGAGGCATGAGCCATTGATGTCTTGCTGTTTTGTTTTTGTTTTTTCTTAAGCCTAGACTTCATGTACAGCTGTAAGATCATGTGTTCTGTAGCTGTGTGAACTTCTTTAAAGCAAACACAGGGCCGGGAGCATGGCCTACTGGTAGAGTGCTTACCTAGCATGTACGAAACCATAGGTTTGATTCCTTGGTACCACAAATACAGAAAAGTCCAGAAGTGGAGCTGTGGCTCAAGTGGTAGAGTGCTAGCCTTGAGCAAGCCCAAGGACAGTGCTCAAGCCCTGAGTTCAAGCCCCAGGACTGACACCAACAAAACAAAACAAAACCCCACAGCCTTTGGAAGCAAAAGGCCAGCAAGCACCTCATGTTCAGCATGCCCTGTCTACATGTGCAGTGGCAGCGAGCAGAGGGTGACCCCAGCTTCAGTACCAAGGACTGGCAATGTATAGCAGCCTCCAAGCCTGAAAAAAGGAGAGTTGTTCACAGCAGCACAACTGTTGAGTCACTTCATTCTGACCCACCCAGGGGTCAGGCTAACACACCAGGGCTTACCTAAGAATTCTAAATCAACACTGCTCTCAGTGTTGCTGCTGTTGCGGTGGGGGTAGAGATGAGTTGTTCTGACTTGTCGCTCACAGGCACTTGCTACAATGCTTGCCTTTGTGTAATTGTGGGCATAAATTATCTTTTGGAGCATCATTATGGCAAGATGCCCTGGTGCAGATGAGTGGTGGCAGGCAATGCTAGAGAGGTTCTGTTCTGTATTCCAGGTCAGGCTGCTGCTCAGAGGGACACATACAGAGTTTTGGGCTAGCCACAGTCCTTAGGGCTACATCAGGCCCCACAAGAAACACTCAAGACAGTCACACAGGCAAAGACAGGGGTGCTGGTCATTCATCACTCATCCTTCTCCTGTGGCAGAGGAAGGTGCCATTCTGCAGGGGGCCTCTGCCTCAGAACCCATACCAGGGTGTGTTTCTGTGCAGCTTGGACGCGGGACCGCTCGCTCTCACAGAGGGATTGCTGTGCAGACAAGACTGTGGTCACTTCCTTTTTCATGGACTAGGTCCCAAAGTCCCAAGTGCTGTCATGGCCCAATACCACCTAGCTCAGCATCTTTCTGAATATAGACAGTCAGATGCAAGTGTACAGTGCTTCTAGTATACCTTGACGGCTGTTCCATATTAATACGCATCGATCTAACTACATACGTGTTCCTCATAGGTTACTATGAAACAACCATAGTCTTTTATAAGAGTCTCATGGACTTTCGTGCCCGGGGTTGGCTTTGATCTCAGATCTCAGCCTCCAGGGTAGCTAGGATTACAGGCGGGAGCCACCAGCGCCCGGCAATGAGACGCAATTAGACTCATCTCCCATTAAGTGCCAGAAAGACAGAGGTGGAGCTGTGGGTCAAGTGGTAGAACTCCACCCGTGAGCCGGCAGCGTGGCTCCCGCCTGCCTTCTCACCTACTCAGGAGGCAGAGAGCAGACTCGACAGCCCCCAGCCTCAGGGCTAGGACTACGGGCGTGGGTCACCAGCGCCGAGCTAGGGCCTTCTTTCTTTCGTGAGTCCTTAACCCTGGCTCGGGGAACGCTGGAGGGCGACTAGCGCTGTCACGCTCTGGACCTCGTACTTAGGAAGCGCCACCCCGTACTTAGCAAGCGAGGGGGAAGCCCGGGCCCTCGCCTCCCAGCGGGCGCACCTGGGCCTCGGCGCTCCGGCGCGTCTCCCAGTCGCGGCAGCTGGTCAGGTCGCGCAGCCACTGCGCGCAGGCGGGCGGCTCGCCGTGGACGTAGTAGTGGTGCAGGAAGTGCCTGGCGCTGCGGCAGAGCTTCCACTCCTCGCGGTAGGCCTCGCAGGGCCGCGGCGGCTGCGGCAACAGATGGCGGCCTGAGCAGGGCGCGAGCGCCGGGCCCCGCTCCCGCCACCCCGCCCCACCTGCTCTCCCGGAGGGAACGAAGACTAATCGGGGCCGCCGCGGGGGCCACCAGACCCAGTGAACCCCGAGCGCTCACCTGCCAGCTGCCAGCGCCTGCCATGTCAAGGTATCCGCCAAACCACGCCTCGCCCCGACGCTAGCCAATAAAAAAGGAGACAGCACCATGACGGACAGATACAATAAGCAATGAACTCCGAAAGAATCGTGTTGGCCCGCCTCCTCGAGAACGCCGAGAGACAGTCGGAGTTCACGAGCCCCTAACAGCCCCAGGTATTCTCCAGGGCGGAGGCTGGGGCCCGACGAGGCGCCACCCCGCCAGAGGCCTAGACCAAGACCGGCCAGGTGCAGCCAGGATCCAGGCTACTTCTAATAACTTGGATAACTATTTTATATAGCACAGGCACTTAGGCATTACACCTTTGTGCTCATCCCCTCTGAGTTTCCCCCTGTGGTCTCACTTTGGATTAAGGTCTAGAATCCACTATACTTGCTCATGCCCCGGTGTATTGTTGATCCAGACAAAATATGCTCCGTTTGTCTCTCTGAGGTAGGTTCACCTCCCTTAACATGATTTATTTCCCTACAAATGGCATACTACTTTTTTCTACCAGCTATGATGTGTTGTTTTTTTAGGGGAGGGGGCACTGTCAAGGCTAGTGCTCTACCACCTGAACCACAGTGCCACCTCCAGCCTTTTCTGTTTTCATGGTACTGAGGCTTCAAACCCAGGTGCTAGGCAATCGGCAAGCACCCTACCACTAAACCACCTTCCCAGCCTGTGTAAAATTCTATTGTGTCTAAGGACCACATTTTTCTGGCCCACTCACTCACTTACTATATGCGTCTGGGCTGTTTCCATAACTTGGTCATTGTGAATAGTGCAGCACTAAACATGGATGCCCAGTGTTTTTATGGTATCCTGGCATGTGACTGGTGGCTTTTTTTTTTTTTTTTTTTTTTGCCAGGCCTGGAGTAAACTCAGGGCCTGAGCACTGTGCTTTCCTCAAAGCAAGCACTCTACCACTTAAGCCATAGCACCACTCCAGCTTTTTCTATGTATGTGGTACTGTGCATGCTAGGCAGGCACTCTACCACTAGGCCAAACTCCCAGCCCCTGATGGCTCATTTTTTAAGTACAAACTGAGCTTCAACTTCTAGGCAGTGAAATAGATCTGTTGCTTAGCCTGAGTGCCCACTCTGAAGTAAATCACAAAACAGAGGTAAGGAAAAAAAAAATCAACCCTTTAGGGGTTGGAGGTGTGGCTTAATTGATGGAGCGCTTGTCAATGAACCAAAGCATCATGTGCCAAGTTCATGTTCCAGTCTCAAGACTGTAAAATAAAATCACTAGAGTTGTGCTGAGAGTTAGGACATGAGATGACATTCTGTAGGAACCCCAGCAGCAAGTGAGTGTCTTCTGAGGAAAGGACATTCTTATCATAAGGACAATGGAAGCAGAGACAGCTGGAGGGTTGGCATAAATGCCCTGCACTACTAATGCAATTGCTTTCCCAAGGGGAGCTTCCTTATGCAGTTATAGGAACAGACAGTCCAGGAATACCTAGGGTAGACTCAAAGTTACAGTGTTGTCAGGGTTCTTGTTGTTCAAGTGCATGGCTCATCTACCAAGTATGAAGTAGGAACTGAGCGTTGGTTGCACACCAGGATGCAACAATAACAACTAGGCCCAAGCTTGAAGTAACCACACTTTTTTATTTTTATTTGGCATCACAAGGCTAAGCAGTGAGGTCTACCCCTGGCCCAGGCAGGGAAGTATCTATCTAGCAAAGGGCAAAGGAGGAGTTTCAATGTATAGTAAGAGTTGTGGGGCTGGGCCACCGTTCACAATTGTAATCATAGCTACTCAGGAAGCTGAAATTGAGGAGCACAGTTCAAAGTCAACCTGAGCAGAAAAGTCCCCATGAGATTCTTTTTTTTTTTTTTTTTTTTGTCAGTCCTGGGCTTAAGCTCAGGGCCAGAGGACTGTCCTTGGATTTTTTTCTCAAGGCTAGAACTCTACCACTTGAGCCTCAGCACCACTTCTGGCTTTTTCTAAGTATGTGGTACCAAGGAATAGAACCCGGGTCTTCGTGCATGCTAGGCAAGCACTCTACCACTAGGCTAAACTCCAGGCCCCCCCATGAGATTCTTATCTCTAATTACTAAAGAACCAGAAGTGGGGCTGTGGTTAAAGTGGTAGAGTACTAGCTAGCCTTGAGCAAAAAGAGCTCAGGGACAGCACCCAGGCCTTGAGTTCAAGCCCTATGACCCACAAAAGAAAGAAAGAAGGAAGAAAAGAAAGGAAAAAAAGAAATGTTGTGGGGATTGGGAATGTGGCTTAGTGGTAGTGCTTGCCTGGTATGATGAGTCCCTGAGTTCGATTCCTTGATATCACCATAAACAAAAAAAGAAAAATAATAAAATTGAAAGAAAACTATTAGAAAAAAAAAACCCAAAGAAACATCAGAGGTTGTGACTTGGAAACACAAAAGCCCAAGGCCAGGACCCACAGCAACATATTATGCACAAAGTAATTTACTAGCCAGTATAATCCTGCGAAACAGACCTCTGGTGGCAGGTCAACACAGTGCTTCATGCCTCCCTAAGCCATGTTCCATGTCTGTGACTCGCAATATATATATATATATATATTTTTTTTTTTTCTCCCAATTCTAGGGTTTGAACTCAGGGCCTGGGCACTGTCTCTAAGCTATTCAGCTCAACACTAATGCTCTATCACTTTGAGCCACAGTGCCACTTCCGTTTTTCTCTGGTAGTTAACTGGAGATAACAGTCTCATGGACTTTCGTGCCTGGGCTAGCTTTGAACCGCAATCCTCAGCTCTCAGCCTCCTGAGATCTGTAGGATTGATTACAGATGTGAGCCGCCAGTGCCCAGCTTTCATTTTATTTTGGTGCAGGTACTTGGGCTTGAATTCTTCTCAAGCTCTTACTTATCAGCATTTTCACACACAGCTAGAGTTCAACCACATCTAGCTCTCTGCTGACCATTTGGAGATTAAGTCTGTTGGATTTGCCTGGCTGGGCTGGCTTCAAACCTCAATCCTCAAATCATAGCCTCCAGAGTAGCTAGGATTATAAACTTGAGTCACTGGTACCTGGCCACAGTGATGGTTTGTACACAGCCCAGGCCTAATGAATATGGCATTGAAACTCCATACTAAAGACACATAAGGGCTGGAGTTTGGCCCTCCACTGTGAATCAAGTGGTAGAGCTCTAGCTTGAGAACATCCAAGGACGTGCTCAGGCCGTGCTCAGGCCCTAAGTTCAAACCCCAGGACTGGCAAAAAAAAAAAAAACAACAAAAAAAACAAGACACATGGCCTAACCCTGAGACCACCCACCTAGCTGAAAAAAGCAGTTTCTTCTCTCCTGGTGTTGTATGTGTACTGATCCTGAGGCTTGAACTTATGGTCTGGGCACTGTCCTTGAGCTTCTATGCTCAAAGCTGGTTTTCAACCACTTGAGCTGCAACCCCACATCTGGCTTTTTTTTTAGGGGGGGGGAAATAGTTAAATTGAAGACAAATCTCAGACTTCCTGCCTGGGCTGGCTTCACAGTGTAATCTTTAGGTCTCAGCCTCCTGAGGAGCTAGAGTTACAGGCATGAACCACTTGGACCTCTCCTCAAAGTAGCTTTTTTTTTGGTTTTGTTTTGGTCAATGTCTTTTTAAATTATTATAAAGGTGATATACAGAGGGATTACAAAGTTCTGCAGGTCGGGTAATGTGTACATTTCTTTGCGGACGTTGCCCCTTCTCCCTCACTCTCCCAGTTTTTTTCCCCCCAGTTTTTTTCCTCCCATGCCTACCCACAAGTTGTATAGTTGAACACAGGGTCTAGTGAGTACCTGCTGCATTTGTTCACCCTTTGTCCCTCCAAATATTTGTGTCAAAGTAGCTGCTACAGCCCTGTACAGATATTTAAAGGAGCTCCAATTCCAGTTTTTGTTTTTTGTTTACTAGTGCCATACCACTTGAACCACAGCACCATTTCCAGCTTTTCTGTGTATGTGGTATCGAGGAATCAAATCTAGGGCTTTGTGCACACTAGCAAGCACTCATTCATGCCCCAATTCCAGCTTTTTGGTGGTTAACTGGAGAGAATTTCATGGACTTCTCTGCCTGGGCTAGCTTTAAGCTTCGATCTTCAGATCTCAGCCTCCTAACTAGCTAGGATTACAGGAATGAGCCAACACACCTGACTCTCCTGAGTGTTTTTAGGTAATTACTGTCTAAAGTAAGAGGTTTTTTTTTTTGTTGTTTTTTTTTTGCCATTCCTGGGGCTTGAACTCAGGGCCTGAGCACTGTCCTTGGGCTTTTCCCTCAAGGCTAGCACTTTGCCACTTGAGCCACAGTACCACTTCCGGCTTTTCTATGTATGTGGTACCGAGAAATCAAACCCAGGGTCTTTGTGCATGCTAGGCAAGCACTCTAACATTAGGTCAAACTCCCAGTCCAGGGCTCTTGCTAGGAACATTTTCAAACAGCAGGATGGGACATGAGGTGCGTATATAAGCTTTCTAACAACTTCTGGTTAGTGGCCCAACCACCAATTCATATTAATACCTAATCAAATATCTAGAGGCCGTTCAAGTTTGTTTTGCTATTCAAGTTTTAATAATCACTGTCTGCTTGCTTTTTTACTCAGAATTATTTTCAAGGAACAAATCTGAAATAACTTGATTGGAATACCAAAAACTTCACGTTATCGGAAGTGAAAATAAGAAGCCAAATTAAAACCAATAAACAATCAGAAAAGCTTTGTGGCAGAGTACATGTTTCGTATTCATAAGACTTTGTGTTTAATCCCAGCACTTTAAAAAATACAAAAATAAAGTCAGGGGCCGGGAGTTTGGCCTAGTGGTAGAGTATTTGCCTAGCATGCACAAAGACCTGGGTTCCATTCCTTGGAACCACATACATAGAAAAATCCAAAAGTGGGGCTATGGCTCAAGTGGTAGAGCTCTAGCCTTGAGGAAAGCCCAAGGACAGTGCTAAGGTCCTAAGCTTAAGCCTCAGGACTGGCAAGGAAATATAAATAAATAAAGTCAGGTCAGCAGAATGTTGGATAATTTAATAAATAACGTGGCAACTGGGGTAAGGGAAAAGAAACATATCTTTAACATTTATTTATTCTAACATTCATATTTGACTTCATCATGGAGTTATTTTATTATAGAACAGATTCATTAAGGAGCCAACTACTTCTATAAGAAATAATTTTTTTTTTTGCCAGTCCTGGGTTTGAGTTCAGGGCCTGAACACTGTCCTTAGACTTTTCTCAAGGTTAGAGCTCTACCACTTGAGCCTCAGCACCATTTCTGGCTTTTTTCTATGTATATGGTACTGAGGAATCGAACCTGGGTCTTCATGCATGCTAGGCAAGCACTTTACCACTAGGCCAAACTCCCAGCCCAAGAAATAATTTTTATATTAAAAAATTTGAATGTGTTTGGCTTTTCCTTCTGACAATGCAATCTTGGAAATAAAATTAGAAATACCTTATCTCCAATACTTTAAACTCCAAAAACCCAGTGGGAAAGCCACTATTTCTATTTTTGTCTACTTAAACTATTTTTTTTCCTAGGCCAGAGATATCTATGTAACTGACATGGGAAAAGGAAACACAAAGAGGAAGAAAGAACGTCTTAAGGTAGAACAATTCAGTTCTTTCCACTGGTTTTATCAGAAACTAGGGAATACTACTGTGGCAGTGGGAGAACCTTGAGCTGACACGCAAAGTAGAGGAGGTAGCTATCTATGGCACCTCAGAGACAGCTCCTTCTCTTCCCCCATATCAAGTATACAACCACAAAGCCTGTGGCTCCATATGCAGGTGAAACTTAGTAATTTGTAGGAAACTTCCCCCCCCCCCCCAGTCCTGGGCTTCGGCTCAGGGCTTGAGCACTGTCCTTGGACTTTCTCAAGGCTAGAGCTCTACCACTTGAGCCTCAGCACCACTTCTGGCTTTTTGCTATGTATGTGGGGTACTGAGGAATTGAACCCGGGTCTTCATGCATGCTAGGCAAGCACTCTACCACTAGGCCAAACTCTGGCCCCAATTGTAGGAAACTCTTAACAAACCTTAAGTAGGAGCACTCTCCTCAAAACCAGTAACTAAAAGCCATATATTGTAATGGGTTCTTTTATTTGCAACCAGCCAACAGTCCTGACTTAAGGCTTTCTCCCCTTTTTACGCAATGACTGTCCTTCTCCAGAGAAGGCGACAAATCTTCCTCCAGCTTCATCCTGGGTGTGAAGAAAAGAAAACATTTTCAGAAACTCTCTGGAGGTTCTTAAAAAAGAAAATTGCCTTATTTTGTAGATTCCTGAACCACCTGTCCATTCTCCTTAGCATTATTCATAATAAAGTGAAATATAGATACAAATGATTTATTACACTAACAATAAGGGCCGGGAAGTTAGCCTAGTGGTAGAGTGCTTGCCTAGCATGCACAAGGACCCGGGTTTGATTCCTTGGTACCACATAGCTTGAAAAAAAAGCCAAAATGGTGCTGTGGCTAACGTGGTAGAGCCGTAGCCTTGAGAAAGCTCAAGGACAGTGCCCAGGCCCTAAGTTCAAGGCCCAGGACTAGCAAAACACAAAAACAAAAATAAAAAAAAACCCAACAGAATCAGAACTATGAGCCTTCAACCACCTGATTTCAGGCTGAATATACAGATGCTCCTTAAGTTATGAAGGGGTTCCTGTCCTTGATAAGGCATTTAACACACCTATCTACCAATCACCTTAGCTTCACATAATGTACCCATGACATACTGGCTGTTTCCCCTCTGGATTGGGAAGCTGCCACTGTCCAGCATCATGAGAGGGTCATATGGTATACTGCTGGCCCAGGAAAAGATCAACATTCAAAAATCAAAATAGATGGGCAGGAGTTTGGCCCATAGTGGTAGAGTGTTTGCCTAGTATGCATGAAGCTCTGGGTTCCATTCCTCTGTACCACATACATAGAAAAAAGCTGGAAGTGGTGCTGTAGCTCAAAGGTAGAGCTCTTGCCCTGAGAGAAGTCCAAGGACAGTGCTCAGGCCCTGAGTTCAAGCCCCACAACGGGCAAAAAAATATATATATGTTTTCTACTGTATATCATGTAAATTCAGTGTTAAGTGAAGAAGCCCTACACTAAACCATGGTCAGCTGAAGATCACTCATATACCCTTTATGTAATTCTTCCTCCCTCCCTCCCTCTCCCTACCCCCCCCTCTCTCTGCCAGTTCTGGGTCCTGAATGCTGGGCCTGGGCCTGCCCCTGAGCTCCTTTTGCTCAAGGCTAGCACTTTAAACCACAATGCCATTTCTGGCCTTTTCTGTAATTAAGTGGAGATAAGAGTCCCACAGACTTTTCTGCTTGGGCTGGTTTTGAACCCATGATCCTCAGATCTCAGCCTCCTGAGTAGCTAGGATTACAGGTATGAGTCACTGGTGCCTGGTGCAAATCTTTTTTTTCATATAATTTTATTGTAATTAATAGAAGGGTTACATTATGTTCACCAGACAGAAGGTGCATTACTTATTACTTCACAGAACACTGATACCCTTTTTCATGTTTTGGTCCCCATTTCCCTCCCCCCATTCCCACCCTTTATTTATTTGTTTATTTTTTGCCATTCCTAGGTCTTGAACTCAGGGCCTGAGCACTGTCCTTAGGCTTTCTCAAGGCTAACACTCTACCACCCGGGCCACAACACTACTTTTTCTCTGTATATGGTACTGAGGTATCAAACCTAGGGCTTCAGGCATGTTAGGCAAGCACTCTACTACTACAAAATGCACTCCAAGAAAAATCATCTCTAACTTCACCACCTCAAAATAACATTTCCACACGTTTGTAAAACTGGTGTTCTCAGCTGGGTGCCAGTGATTCACACCTGTAATCCTAGCTACTCATGAGGCTGAGATCTGAGGATTGTGGTTAAAGCCAGCATGGACAGGAAAGTCTGTGAGACTCTTATCTCCCATTAACCATACACACACGAATCTGGAAGTGGAACTGTGGCTCAAATGGCAAGCCTGTGTAAAGGAACTCCAAGACAGTGCCCAGGCCCTCAGTTCAAGCACCAGTACCAGCACACAGAAAAAAAGGTGTTTTCACTTAATTCCAATGTTTCTGAGCCAATTAATTTCTTATCTAGCATACTCCAAAGGGTACAGAGATACCAAGAGTCTACAGTGTGGGTATTCTAGCAACATACTGCACACATAGGTGACTGTATTCTAGTCATAGCTGCTGGGAACAGTGATAATTTGTAGCATGATATGTTGTATTTCAAAACCAATGCTCATCACCCAGGAGTAAATTGCAATAAGGTAGACTGTCCTTTGGTCAACTTGTCCACTTCCTGTGATACAATGTGTACAGAGCCCTTCAGAGTTGGGTGTCATTGAAGTGTTCAAGAGCTCAGATCCCTAACCTAGAGAATGCTTATTTCTGAATCTTCACACATGCATCTGCAGTTGTTCCAGGGATAAGACTTGTTATAACTGTTTTTTTTCCTTTGTGCTTTGTGCTGGTCCTGGGGTTTGAACTATGAGTCTCTTGTTCTCCCTTGGCATTTCTTATTTATGCTCATGGTTGGGTCTCTACAACTTAAGCTATGTCTCCACTTCTATGAGTCTCTCAATTTTCTCTGACCAAGGTCATTTTCTATGTCAGTCCTCAGATCTCAGTATCCTGAGCAGTTAGGGTTGTAGATGTGGGCCACTAGTACCCCCTAAGACTTGTTACTTTTAAAAGCACATAGCACAAACCAGACACCAGTGGCTTATGACTGTAATCCTAACTACTCAGCAGGTTGAGATTTGAGGACTGAAGCCAGCCTGGGCAAGAATGTCCATGAAACTAACCAAAACCAAATCAAAACAAAAACTACCCACATAGTGTAGTGCCATGGCAACCAGGGCTCGACCAGCCAGCAGTAAGCTGATCACCACTGCTAGGTGATGCCTCGGCTGTGGCAATGATAGCCTCAATCTAGGAACTCAATTCAGTTCTTACTGTTTCACAACCTTTAGGATTTTGGGAAGCTCAGTTTCTCAGATGTTCTTAGCATCAAATACCTCAATAATCAGGGCACCTGTTCAACAGCTACTATATCACTAGTGCTACTAGAAGATGCTGTGCAGAGATGAAAAATTCAAGGAAATGAGCTAAATAGTAGGGCTTGTATATAGTAAGTAAACTGAAAAGATCCCATCTAGGGTACCCAGCTCTTTAGTAGTAGAGGCCAAAGGGGATTCTTGATTCTTGGGCTACCAGGCCTCAGCTTAACAGGCCCATGACAGCTTTATAGGTTAACCAGGCCTTCAGGGAGAAAACTGATAAAACCTGATTTTAAAAAAACCTACTGAGGGGCCAGGAGCGTAGCCTAATGGTAGAGTGCTTGCCTAGCATGCAGGAAGTCCTGGGTTTGATTCCTCCATACTACATACTTAGAAAAAACCAGAAGTGGAGCTGTGGCTCAAGTGGTAGAGTGCCAGCCTTGAGCAAAAAGTGTCTAAGGGCCAGGAGTTTGGCCTAGTGGTAGAGTGCTTGCCTAGCATGCACAAAGACCCGGGTTCGATTCCTTGGTATCACATACATAGAAAAAAGCCGGAAGTGGTGCTGAGGCTAAAGTGGTAGAGCTCTAGCCTTGAGAAAGTCCAAGGACAGTGCTCAGGCCCTGAGCTTAAGCCCAGGACTGGCAAAAAAAAAAAAAAAGTGTCTAAGGACAGTGCCTAGACCCTGAGTTCATGCCCCATGACTGGCAAAAACAAAACAAAACAAACAAAAAACCAAACTACTGATAAGATAAACTCACCTCTTCAACCTTTTTAACCAGTGGACGTGAATTTCTGATGAAAGTAATCTTACCAAGTTTAAATTCGTAATTGGGAATTCCTCTGTAATGAAGATAGACAAGAAATGTTATTTCCAAGAGGAAAGGATTATAAAATTTGCTTTAGACAATGAAGATAAGTGTTTTTCTCAATGACGCAGGGGTAGAGAAATGTACCCGCTCTGCATCTATGTCCAGCTTTTGTGTATTTTCCAAGTATTCTTCTTGCAGGAAACCAGGTGCATGTGTGAGGCTACAGACTCTGGACCTGACTTATGATGCGGGATTTTCCCAAGGCTTATGTTGTTGTTGTTCTTCATCTTCTTTTTTAAAGTTGGTCATGGGACTTGAGTCACAGCTCTACTTCTGGTTCCAGATGGTTAATTATAGATAAGAGTTTCATGGACTTTACTGTTCAGGCTAGCTTTGAATCATGACCCTCAGCTCTCAGCTTCTTGAGTAGCTAGGATTGCAGGTATGAGCCACCAGTGCCTGGCTAAGACTTGTGTTCTGAGATTTTCATATCCCCTTGCGAATGCTACATTCTCACTTAACTCTTAAGAGGCAGAGAAAAGAACCTGTATCTCCAGATGTCAATCATGTCATGTTCTATCATCCAGAACAAGCCGAAGCTTAAGCCCAAAGCTTTATCTCCAGAGCTGGAGTGAGGCTGTCCTAACCCACAGAACTGGCACATACCCTTTTTGGACAACAAGACACCCAGTAGGAGCCTAGCCAGGACAGATCTACCTTTTAATGTCTCCGGGCTTGATTGGGGAGGGACTGGGCTCCACTCCTTTCTTCTTTCCATCCAGTCTATTCCCGGAGCCAGAGAAGGCCTAGACAAGCAAGCAAGGAGGATGGTTGTATAGGAAGTTTTGAAAGTGCACACATAAGTGCCCTATGCTCAGGGATGTGAGCTTGTGTGTTGCCCAGCTACTGGAATGCTGGCAGCTGCAATCTCTGCCCAGCCAGTAAGGACTTCTCAGAGTCTTGAGAGTGGTGTGAGCCAGGAGCAACCAGAAACCAGTGATGAATTGATTTCTGCAGGAGCCAACCAGCTTGAGGCCCTGTGGGTGGGCTAAGGCTCTACTGTGACTGCTGTGCAGCCTCAGCTTCCTGACTGTGCAATCATGCCCTCCTCCACTGCCACTGACACACTCCAGTGTACACACATGAACTACTGCAACTTGGCTCCTGAGAACCAAGATCAAGAGTCATGGTTTACAGCTTATTTTGAAATAGCTTGGGCAAAGAAACACAGGACAGAGACAGAAAGCAAATGTGGTGTGTGTGTGTATGGGGGGGGGTGTTTATTGTACTACTATGATTTGGTGATAGGTTATAGATGGGATTTGTTTTGTTTTTGTGGGGTGTTTTGCTTTGTAGTGCTGGAGATCACGCCCAGAGCCTTACACATACAAGTGTTCTACCACTGAGCTACATATCCAGCCTAGGTTAGAAAGTTCTGAACAGAAATGACTGGCCACCCTACAGGGACATCAGGGACTAGGACAAGCACATATGAAAAATCTGGTAATGGAGCAAGCTCTGGTTTCTGTGTGCATAGGTACTCAGAGCCTATTCCTGCTCATGTCCTACAAGCATCACAGGAAGCAACTTGCCGTGAACAGCGTTGTCTGAGGGGGCATGGAGTGAAACATGTCACTTGGTACTCACCCGGAAGCCCAGCTCCCCGGCATAGCCACCGTGGTCAGCCTCACATTCCTGACAGGGAGAAACAAGGGAGCTGCTCAGCACCAGTGCTCAGCTTTTTGGTGCCCCCAGTTAGGACACACTGTCCCTCAGGGGCAGAGTAAAAGAGAAGCAGAATGTGATTGGGTCATCCCCAGAAAAGAAGCACTGAGACAAAAGCACATTCAGGAAGGGAGAGGCGAAGGGTGAAGCACTTACGACTGACTCCTGCTGAGGAACTTGTCTTTCGGGTTCTTTGTAGCCCAGGGGAGCATCAAAGTCTACCTGTAGCCCAAGTAGAAAAGTAAATGAGATGCAGCACACCCAGCTTCCTTACCTGTCTTCACTGATAAGCATTCAGTCCTAAGAAATGATACCAAAAGATGGCCTTCATACACAGTTCTCCCAGTGGCAGCACTTTATAAACTACAGTACAGCACCACTGCCAGAGTATCAATGCTAACAGAATGCTGACACACAGTTTCCACGGTGTATTAACTAGTTCTACAGAATTTCTCCACCATGGAGATCTTTCTGTATATTCACTATCTTTGCTGAAGTACTGACAGTTCCAACATCACTAGAATCCCCATTTTCCTTGCAACGACTAGAATGTCATGGAGCTGGGCACTGGTGGCTCATGCCTGTTATCTTAGCTACTCAAAAGACTGAGATCCAGGGCCAGGAGTTTGGCCTAGTGATAGAGTGCTTAATAGCATGCACAAAGATCTGGGTTCGATTCCTTGGTACCACGTATATAGAAAAAAGCCAGAAGTGGTGCTATGGCTTAAGTAACAGACACTAGGCTTTGAGAAAGCCCAAGACAGTGCTTAGGCCTGAGTTCAAACCCTGGAATTGGAAAAGAGAGGGTGGGGGGGAGAGGGAGAGGATGTAATCCACAGTTTTAAGTCAGTCCAGCCAGGAAAGTCCATGAGATTTTTTTTTTTTTGGGGGGGGGGGGTCTGTTATAGGGCTTGAATTCTGGGCCTGGGCGCTGTCCCTGAGCTCTTCAGCTCAAGGTTACCACCCTACCCCTGGACCTGGGTATTGTCCCTGAGCTCCACAGTTCAAGGCTACTGCCCTATCCCTGGAGCCACAGCCCTACTTCTCATTTTCTAGTGATTAATTGGAGATAAGAGTCTTGTGGACTATGGTGCCTGGTCTGGTTTTGAACCTGGATCCCTAGAGCTCTGCCTCTTGAGTAGCTAGGATTACAGGCGTGAGACACCTTGCCCACGTGCTCTGTGCTCCGAGTCCGTGACATTCTTATCTCTAAATAGTCACAAAAAAAGCTGTGGTTCAAGGGGGTAGAGTGCTAGCTATGAGCAAAGGAGTTCATAGACAGCACCCAGGCTTCAAGTTCAAGCCCCAATACTGGCAGACACACAAGAAGAATTGCTACAGAAATTCAAGCATACAGCATGTCCTATTTGTAATGGTCTGTTTTTCAGCATCCAGGAGTTGTGTCATTGACAGTTTGCTCCTACTCAGCGAGCTAAGGCCTCCCTAGCTCCCAGGGAATAATCTTTCCTTGGCAGGGCTGAGCTGACCATGGTCTTGGTCTTGCATCCTCAGGATGGCAGCATTCTCTGCCACTGCAGTTTCCTGGGATGGATCCCTGGGATGGTAAATAAATGGCCTGCTCATGCTATTCTAACAGCATCTTTTTTGTTCTTCATCCAGGGGCTATGTCACACCCTCCTCTATCCCTGATGTAGGACTTCATTGAAATTGGGAAAAGCCACTTACATTCATGTCACACTCAATAATGGACACAGCCTTGTCAGGTTTGGTTTCCATCACACGGAGTTCATAGATCTGTAGAAAGAATACAGAAATCAACTGGACAATTGACACAGCACTGGGGACCACACTATCTGTCATAGGCTCTCTACTGTCATACCATGCCACTGTGCAAGGTCAATGCTGCTGTAGAGTAGGTTGCCTTTATGCTCACTGCTCAGGGGATGCTGTTCTTCATATGAGGCTCCGATTATCATAATTTTGTACCACACTGAAAACTATTTTGGCTCACAAAATTCAGGTCTGGGGATGTATTCTAAGGAACTAATAATTAGCTAAGTACATAAGGGAAAAAAATTATGAATGTGCACTCCAACATTACTAGCAGTAATGTTTATCCAACATGCTTGAATTGTATTTGTTCATGTATTAGGAAAATGGGGACTGAGCATGATAGAACACAATTATAAATCTAGTATTCAGTAGAAAGAGGTGAAAAGATTAATAAAGATTAATAGGTACATAGAAAGACACTCAAAAAAGATTTAAAAAAAATGTAAATATCTTTAAATCCCAGGGCTAGGAGTTTGGCCTAGTGGTAGAGTACTTGCCTAGTATGCACGAAGACCTGGGTTCGATTCCTTGGTACCACATACATACAAAAAAAAAAAAAAAAAGCCACAAGTGGTGCTGAGGCTCAAGTGGTAGAGCTCTAGCCTTGAGAAAGTCCAAGGACAGGGCTCAGGCCCTGAGCTCCAGCCCAGGACTAGCAAAACAACAACAACAACTTTAAATCCCATTTCTTTGTGGGGAGCATGAAATGTTTCTCTCTTTTAATTTCTCCCTACTTTAGCCTTGTTATACTAAAGAAAATATTTGTGAGATGTTTGTGAGCTACCTTGAGAGTCTTTTCACGCAGGAATAGAAACCTGTGATTTTAGCTTCCTGGAAGCTAAGAAGCTAGGGAAGTCCACTCATTCTTTGGTGACAGAAACTGGCCAGCCTGACCCAGGTGTTAAATCTCTCAAGGTACAAAAACAAACAAACAAACAAACAAAAAAAGGAGAATAGGAATCCATTAGTAACTTTGGTAACTCACCATTAGGGCACATTCTATTCTAAAGAAATAGGACTTAGCCAGGTGGTGGTGACTCATACCTGTAATCCTAGCTACTCAAAAGGTTAAAAATGTGAAGATTCAAGAGGTTCAAGAGGTTAAAGCCTTGAGCTTAAGAGTTCAGGGACAATGCCCAGGCCCAGGAGTAGGGTGAAGAGCTCAGGGATAGCACCCAGGCTCAGTGTTCAAGCTCCATGACTCACCAAAAAAAAAAAAAAAAAAAAAGGTTTGGAGTCAGCAATGGCTAAAAAGTCTATGAGATTCTTATCTCCAGTGAACCACCAAAAAGCCACAAATGGCACTGTGGTTCAAGTAGTAGAACACTAAACTTAAACACAAATAACTCAGAGACAGGGCCCAGACCCTGAGTTTAAGCCCAGAAAAAAAAAAAAAAAAAGAAAAAAGGCTAGGAAAGAAAGATGTTTTGGGAAAGAAAGCTGAAAAGGAAAAAATGTTTGAATAGGAAAGGATTTTTTCCCCCCAGTCCTAGGGCTTGAACTCAGGGCCTAGACATTTGTCCTTGAGCTTTCTCAAGGCTAGCACTTTACCATTTGGGCCACTACACCATTTCCAGCTTTTTCTGTGTATATGGTACCAAGGAATCAAACCCAGGGCTTCCAGCATGCTAGGCAAGCACTCTACCACTAGGCCACACTCCCAGCTTCCAAGAAAAGATTTAAAAAGGTAATTTTTGTCTTAAACAATGTTCTAAAATGGAAAAAAACAATCAAGGATAAAAAACAAAACAACAAAAAAGGAGACTAAAAGAAAGGTGTACAGAATGTATAAAGTCTAGAAAATTGTAAAGATGGAAATTATAAAGTTTATGTAAGTAAGTTGGCTGTAACTTAAATGTTTTTTTTTTTTTCTTTTTTGCCAGTCTTGGGCTTGGGCTCAGGGCCTGAGCACTGTCCTTGGACTTCCTCAAGGCTAGACCTCTACCACTTGGGCCTCAGCACCACTTCCAGCTTTTTGTCTATGTATGTGGTACCGACGAATCGAACCCAGGTCTTCATGCATGCTAGGCAAGCACTTTAACCACTAGACCAAACTCCCGGCCCCTGTAACTTAAATGTTTATACAGTATTATATTGGTTGAAATTTAACACTATGAGCCGGGTTACGCCTGTAGAGATCTGAGGATCAAGGTTCAAAGCCAGCCTGAGCACAAAAGGACCTGAGACTCTTATCTCCAATTAATTCCTAGAAAATGGGAAGTGGGGCTAGGCTCAAGGGTAGGGCAGTAGCTTTGAGCTGAAGAGCTCAGGGACAACACCCAAGCCCAGGGGTAGGGTGGTGGCCTTGAGCTGAAGGGCTGAGGGACAGGCGTTCAAGCTGCAAGACCCACAAAAAACAAAAGAAAACACCATGTAGGCTACATGTCTATCCCTTATTTTTTATGTAAAATTTTACTGATTATGTAAACTTAATGCAGAAAAAAAAATGACAAGTGATCTCTTTTCAAACAATACACATTAAGCCAAGTGGACACTATATATGTTCATTTCAAAGTATATGTCCAATAGAAAGTAAGTCTATTTGGTTTCACTGGGCCTGCCCCCTTTAACTTGAACGGTTGCTGGTTCTGCTGTATTAACTGTGATTGGTTTTCCCAAATAGATAAGCCTCCTAAAATGCCAAGCTTAGAAAAAATTTTACCATTTTACCAAAGCAGTAATCCCTACATTAATGATTAATGCATTCCTAATGATGACAAGGAAGGTGATAGTTCTTCTGTACAATGCCATCCATCAAAATTACCCTAAACTGTACAATGGAAATTATTACTTCTGCCAACTGCTAAATGGTCCTTCAGAATTTTCACCATGGCTACTTAGTCTAAATTTCTGTTATTTTAGTTTGAATCCTTTCTAAGGTACTTACGATAAACTTCATGAAAAACAAGTCTAGTAAGTACTTCAACTATTATAATTTTGGTTCTAGTTTTTACAAATATTAACTTTGATGCTAAGGATACTGATAAATACTCCATATTCTGGGTCAGGAGTTTGGCCTAACATGCATGAAGCCCAGGGTTCAATTCCTCAGTACCACATACATAGAAAAAGTCTGAAGTGGTGCTGTGCCTCAAGTGGGAGAGCTCTAGCCTTGAGAAAGCCCAAGGACAGTGCTCAGACCCTGAGTTTAAGCATCAGGAATGGTAAGAAAACAAACAAAAACTCCATATTCTCTCTAAATCAATGTTGTATGTCAGAGCTTAACCTTATATATAACTAAGAACAACATATTAAGGAAAGTAATATGGTCCTTAACTTAAACTGTGGAGCCTTATTTCAAATTCTTAAGATAAATATAATGCTCAGCTTACTCAAAAGACATACCTTTCCCAGCAAAAGGTAAAATTAACTCGGGCACATTATAACTCCAAGAGAATTAACTTTTGATCATAAAAATAAGAATAATCAGGGAACTAAAAAAAAAAACCTCTCAAAGTTTTACTGGTATCTGTTTACATCCCAGGGAATTCCAGATTTAAGAAGGTTTTCCCTTCTACATGTAATTACAAGGCAGGACATGACATTAAAAGTTCTTATTCAAGGCTGGGTGAAGTTGCTCCAGTCTATAATCCTAACTACTCTGGAGGCTGAGAATGAAGTTCTGCCTGGGCCTCTTATTTCCTGTCTAGGATGTTTTACAACCATCATCCTCTAGGTCTTAAAGTCCTAAGTATATAGAATTAGAGGCATGAGCCAACATCATGCTCATGGGATACAATTAAAAATTTGTTTATAGCTGAGTGCCAGTGGCTCATGCCTATAATCCTTGCTACTCAGGAGGCTGAGATCTGAGGATTGTGGTTGAAGCCAGCTGGGCAGAAAAGTCCCTGAGATTCTTATCTCCATTCAACCACTAAAAAACTGGAAGTGCCACTGTCGCTCAAGTGGTAGAGCACTAGCCTTGAGCACAAAGAGGGTCAGGAACAGTGTCCAGGCCTTGAGTTCAAGCTCCACAACTGACAAAAACAACACAAAAACAACACAAAAAAAACGAAAACTATTTCTTAGCTCATTCAGAAGAAAAAAAGTGAGTAGAAACCCTCAAAAACTAGGAAGTAAGGATTACAGTTACTTAAGTGCTTCCAGTATAAGGAAACCAGTGACCACATGAAGTCAAGGCCAGATGTGGAGAGAATTTGCTAACACCCTTTTCTCACTCCTATGTCCTAATCTTTACCCTTAAGCCCATTTTAAGCATTTTGTGGACACTTCCTACCACAGACCTTAGATTTAAGTCTGGGGTTTTTTTCTCTTTTTTTGTGGGTCATGAGGCTTGGACTCTGGGCCTGGCCTCTGGCCTTGAGCTCTTCAGCTCAAGGCTACCGCCCTACCCTTTAGCCACAGTGCCATTTCTGGTTTTCTAGGGGTTAACTGGAGCTAAGAGTCTCATGTCCTTTTGTGCCCAGGCTGGCTTTAAACCTTGATCCTCAGATTTCAGCCTCCTGAGTAGCTAAGATTACAGGTGTGAGCCACTGTGCCTGGCCATCCATTTTATTTTTATTTTGAGATAGGGTCTCACTATTATGCCAGGTAACCATTTTATCTCAGTACATACTGCTGACTGATTTCAAACTTGTAATCTTGATGCCTCAGCCTCCTAAGTGCTGGAATTACAAGCCTACACTACCATGGCTAGCCAATCAAGGTTTTGGTTTTTTTGTTGTTGTTGTTGTTGGTTGTGGGGCTTGAACTCCAGGCCTGGGCAATCTACCACTTTGAGCCACAACACTACTTCCAGTTTTTTTGGCAGTTAACTGGAGATAAGAATCTCACAGACGGGCCGGGAATTTGGCCTAGTGGTAGAGTGCTTGCCTAGCATGCATGAAGACCCGGGTTCGATTCCTCGGTACCACATACATAGAAAAACGCCGGAAATGGTGTTGAGGCTCAAGTGGTAGAGCTCTAGCCCTGAGAAAGTCCAAGGACAGTGCTCAGGCCCTGAGCTCAAGCCCAGGACTGGCAAAAAAAAAAAAAAAATTATTTCTTGGGCTGGGAGTTTTCTGGTGATTAACTGGAGATAAGAGTCTCACAGATTTTTAGTGCCTGGGCTGGCTTTGAACTGAGATCCTCAGATCTCAGCCTCCTGAGTAACTAGGATTACAGGTGTGAGCCACCAGGCCCTGTTGAATACAGGCATTTTTAAGAGGCTTATTGCCCATTGCACATGATAAAGTAAACATTAAGCTTATTCATATGTCAGTGGAGTTGCTGAGTGAGTTTAAATGTAAACCAGCAAGATTTTCAAAAGTAACAGTAGGCAATGATTATGTGGAAAGATCCAGGAATACCCTGCTTTAAAAAGCAATCCCAGGGGCCAGGAGTTTGGCCTAGTGGTTAAGGTGCTTGCCTAGCATGCATGAAGACCCGGGTTCGATTCCTCGGTACCACATACATAGAAAAAAAGCCAGAAGTGGTGCTGAGGCTCAAGTAGTACAGCTCTAGCCTTGAGAAAATCCAAGGACAGTGCTCAGGCCCTGAGCTCAAGCCCAGGACTGGCAAAAAAAAAAAAAAAAAAGCAATCCCATTGTAGGGTAGTAGCCCTGAGCTGAAAAGCTCAAGGACAACACCCAGGCCCAGGGGTAGGGTAGTAGCCTTGAGCTGAAGAGCCCAAGAACAGTGTCTAGGACCAGAGTTCAAGTCCCATGACCAATTAAAAAAAAAAAATTCTATTTTAAACACCAGAATGGACAATGCTGGTGGCTTTTGTTGGTGAGATACAGGCCATGCTGGACTCACTTACCTTCTCATTGTAGTTAATGGCAATCACATCACCGGTGGTGAGACAGGCAAAGTTTCTCAATGCATTTTCTAATCTGCAGACATATACTGTCAAGGCAACATAGCAAAATACACACCTTTAAGGAGAAATAGGTATCTGTGAGGAGCTGGATGATTATTGTTAAGTAGGCTAAGTGCTCTGCTGGTACTAAACTGTGATGCTTGGGTACAATGGTGACACTGTGATGGAGACCATTCTGTCTCTGAGTGTGAAGCTGACTGACTTGATCACACCTTGGTACATAGTGTGGCCAGCTCCCAACCTTTTCATTATATGCAAAGTCAGCTTTCTTTTTCTTTCTTTTTTTCTTCCAATCCTGGGGCTTGAACTCAGGGCCTGAACAGCATTGGACTTAAGACACTTTTTGCTCAAGGTTAGAGCTCTTCCACTTGAGGGAAAGAGCTACTTCTGGATTTTTCTGTGCATGTGGTATGGAGGAATCGAACCCAGGGTTTTGTGCATGCTAGGTGAGCAATCTACTACTAGGCCATGCTCCCAGCCTGGGGAAGTCTGCTTCCATTCTATTAGTCAAGAGTATCAGACTGACTTAGCTGACAATACCCTTTCTCCACCACTAGCTAGTTAACCACAGAAGGAGCTTTTGAAAGCAATCCTGTGATAATTTTGTAATGTAATGTACAACAATATAAAGATCAGAAGAGGTTACTGCCACAGAGGCAGGGTCCCTTCTGGTCACTAACAGATCTCTGAAGGACAAGTTAAACATATCTACCACAGGATGCCTCTTCCACCCTCAGTAACGGAAGACTCCGCTGAATAAGTGGTGGGCAGAGGGCCTAATATGTCTCTATCTGGGACCAGTCAGCGAGGGTGTTAGCTTTTTCAGTGAGGGCTGGTACCACTTGAGACCTAGCTCCACTTCTGGCTTTTCTGGTGGTTAACTGGAGATGTGTCTGAGGATCCTTAGATCTCAATCTACAGAGCAGCTAGTATTATAGGCTTGAGCCACTGGCACGTAGCTAAACTAGAGCTCTTGAGCACAGCCCATATGCAGCAGCATATTCCTTACCCACTCTAGTCTGCTCTTGTACATTATAAACAAATAAGCCTGACTTTTAAGCTCAGAGGTGAATATTAAAAAAAAAAAATCGCTAGAACCTAAACTCTTTGCCAAAGCAGGCACAGGATCACCATAGTTCATGAGATGAATAATGGCAGGTAGCCCTTCTTTACAGAGGAACATTCTCATATCAAAAGGATACACTGCTTTGGGGTTGGTGATGTCCAGAAAGTCTGGGCTCTGAGGCTGGAATTTGGAGTATGTAGCCACTTGAAGGTTGACACTCTCCACCTGAACCAGGCCCCCTTCTTCCAATAGCAAGTTTTGCATCATCTAAAAGGAAGAAAGCTGAATGAAACTCCTTGAAAATGAAGTACAACCATGACTGCCACCTCTTTGAATTATGCCAATTATCAAACTCTACCATTGCCAAGGGAACACTATAACAGGAATTGGCAGGAGGTGAGCTGAGCCTCAGAACACTGGTGACAGTGGGGCCTAGAGGTATGGCAGCTGAAGCACTTTTGTGTCCCCAACCCACCCAATCCACCCAGGGACTCTCTTAGTCCACCTGATATAATTCAAGTACAAAGGAAAGGGTAGGAGTGAGGGCGGAGAAAAGAGGAAAGGGAATTGCATGGTTTAATGTCGTATGTACAATGCCTGCCAATGTGGGCAGCTCTCTCAAATGCTAAGGTAGTTCTGCTGGCTTTTCTGAGTTAGCCCTCGACCCTAGGGCCAAGTTCTGTAGGACTTTCTACATATAGGTCTGAAATGACATCTAAGTCAACCTGATTTGTATCCACAGGCACCAACTACAACGTTTGGTTTAACACATACTATAGCCCAAATCGCCACCTCTCACTGAGGCCACTCTTCTTAGAGGCAAGGCAATGTGCACACCTGTGCTGGAGGCATCCCTGCCTACGACAAACCAAGGACTGCACACTCTCCAGAGACCCTGGAGGCCCCACTTACCCAGTGGGGGAGGTAGCAGATGCCTTCATCAGCTACAAACTCCAGCACACCACAGTGCGTCATGCGGTCCGAATTCTTATTGGTCAGCTTGAACAGCATGGGATAGGTAATATTAAGTCGGCCTAAGAAGAAAAAAAAGGTCATGAGGCAGAAACCATGTAAGTACCCCGAGACATAGGGAAAATGCGTTTCCTCAATACCTGGCCAGAGCCTCTTTATCATTCTACTTCGTCCCCTAGACTTGAGTGTCTGACCCCACCAACCACTTACTGTGTGACACAAGGATGCTATTATTCCCTTCAGATGCTGCTAGTACTCTAGAAATGTGAGAGTATAGGGGAAGAGGAAGGAAGAGGGGGTCAGGTTCTTGGGATCCTGTAGACCCAGGTTTCTAGGCCAGTCACCAGGTTAGTCAGTACAGGGAGGAAACCCAGGGAGAGAGCCAAGAGTTTGGCCTAGTGGTAGAGTGCTTGCCTAGCAGGCACAAAGACCTGGGTTCCATTCCTTGGTACCACATACACAGAAAAAGCCAGAAGTGGTACTGTGGCTCAAGTGGTAGAGCTCTAGCCTTGAGAAAGCCCAAGGACAGTGGTCAGGCCCTGAGCTCAAGCCCAGGACTGGTGGAAAACAACAAAAAACCAGGGAGAAGGGGTTTCCTGAGCAATAAAGTAAAAAAGAACCTTGACATTTTGGGGAATGACTGGTAATTAGGCAAGTTGGCCCAGACCAGGTATGGCAGTGTTGAGGAACAGAAGGGAGTCTGGGATGAGACAGTATCTAGTATCTAGACAGCACCGGGTCAACAGAATTAGCAAGGTCAGCACATCTCCTCATCCTACTGGACCATGAGGTAGTGCTGCCAGAAGGGCAGGAGCCAGCAAATAGGTTTTTTGGCCTGTTCATTCAAGAGACATGTATTGATTAGGAGACCAGGATTCTGGAGAGGAGGTCTGAAAAGTTACCAATGGTGTTTGCCATATACGAAGACCTTGTTCCACCCTCTCAGCAGGGATGTGGTCCTATCATTCTCTTTTTATGTAGTAGGCATAGGAATGGTCTGTTCTGTTGGCCATATAAGACGCTAGAAAACATTCAGCACATGATTGGACATTATTAATTTTGTATGGCCCTCAAATGGTGTTATAAATATCCAAATGGCACTTGACAGAAAAAAGGTTCCCCACCCCTGATTTAGAATGGAACATCTCAGGAGTGATGATGCTAGGATCTAAACCCAGGCTCCTGGCTGAAGTGTGAAGACTCTGCATTGGAACAGACTCGGAGGTTCTCAGGGTACGTAAGCGTTTTAGCATCAGGAGGTAAAATAGGCTTCTGGGCTCTCCCTAAAAGTTTAATGGAGCCAACCAGGTGAAGTGCTTGGCAGGAAGCTCAGGAAACATCTCATTATGGAAGTGTGACAAATGCCCCCTACTATCACAAGAGTGACTGATGCTGGCAGCCCAGGAGCCCAGGGAATGTGTGCTATGTCCCATGTCCCCAGAGCACCACCTAGTGGTGAAGCTGGAAGGTGACTGCTGCAGTTAGAAGAGACTCCAATGCTCTGTCCAGATTGCCTAAGTGTAATCTGTAAACTACGTGAGGTACTTTGGGGTGCCCAAGTCCCCTGTGTCCCCATTCTTCCAACTATACTAGTAACCTAGTATTTTACAAATTATGACTTCCTATATGTTTCTTTCTCTGTGTGTCTTTTTTTGGCGGCACTGGGGTTCAACACAGGGTCTTATACTTGCTCCATCTGAGCCACCCCCTGGCCCATCCTTTAGTGTATACTAAATCTGTCATGGACCATGATTTTCCTATTTATGATGCTCATATGCCTGGGATGACAGGCATGTTTTTTATCTTTTTTTTTTTTTGAGACTTGAACTTTGGGCCAGGGTGTTGTCCCTGAGCTCTTCAGTGCAAGGACACCGCCCTACCCCTGGACCACAGCCTCACTTCCCCTTTTTTAGTGATTAATTGGAGATAAGAGTGTCATGGTCTTTAGTGCCTAGGCTGGCTTTGAACCTTAATCCTCAGATCTCAGCTTCCTGAGTAGCTAGGAATACAGGCGTGAGCCACCACGCCCAGCTAATACTTAGCTTAAAATGCAGTCTCACCCCCCGCCCCCCCCCCCCCGGCTTTTTGACGGGGCTACCCTTAAACCTCAACCCTTTTGATCTCTACCTACTGAATAGTTGGATTATGCGTGTGAATTATGGAAAATGGCTGTCGTTTTAATCTTGAGGTTTCCTGAGACAAGGGAGAATGGAGGAACTAAAGCTGTAAGAAAGGGAATACTTCATTGCCCTGGGTGAAGTCAAGTGTTCATGGCCTTGTCTCAGGCACTCATGGCCTGGTTCTGCTGACATGTACACTCCAGGGAAGGGATGATTCCTGACATGCTAACAAAGTCACCTGTGTCCCTGTTTTCGGTATCTAAGTTGACAAGTCATTTAAAATATACTTACTGAGTTGATCGAGGGCTGAGGGTGGCATAATAACTGTGGAAATAATATTTAAGAAACATTAGGCAAATAAAAATAGAAAAGATAGACCGAAGGCAGGGTACACTGTCTATTATATTTTACAAATTTTAAATAATACTTGCAGGGTAGACAGCATTTAATAATGATCTTCTATAAGGAATCTTACTTTAGTCTAATTCAAGGGACTGAATGGTTCCCAATCATAAATGTAATAATAATTAGCACACTACTTCTACCACCTATGCCCACTTAAGCAAGTGGGGGACAAGTGACATCTTTGTTGTAATGCAGGCTTTTAGCAAAGTAAGGAGTAATCGCTAGGGAAGAACACAAGTTTTGAAGACTTACAGCAGGAAAGATTACTATTCAAAATAAAAACAAGCACATACTCTTCCCTCCTTTCTCCACATCTGACCTGTCATTAGGCCCAGCTAACATGGATACGGAGAAGCAGCGGTACTGTGTGGAGAAGCGATTCTGGAAGACCCGGGGAATTGGGTGGTCAAACATGTTGAAAGAGAACTAGAGAAAAAAAAAAAAGAAGCTGACATTAGAAGAGAACAAATGTTTTTTTTTTGTTCTTGAAGTGCAGTCAGGCTAAGTTGACCAGGCTTGTTTCAAACTTTTAGGCTCAGTTAATCCACCTGCCCCAGCCTCTCAGTATGTAACACCCTTAACCTCTGCCTTTCCCTGGAGCCTGACTCACTGTGTATGTACTTATACTGAGGCTTGTCCCTTAGATTTTCTTTTAAGGCTGGCACACTATAGCTTGAGCCACACTTCTACCTTTTGGGTGGTTAATTGGAGATAAGAGTCTCAAGGACTTTCCCGCCCCATCTTCAAACTGTAATCTCGGATCTCAGACTCCTGAGTACCTAGGATTACAAGTGTGAGCTACTGCTGCCTGACTTACTTTATAGCCCCCATGGTTAGCTCAATGAACACGCACTGGGTATTTGTTACATAGATGATTGGAAACAGAAATATGACTACTCAGAGCCAAGGGCTGGTGGCTCAAACCATAATCCTAGCTACTCAGAAGGCTGAGATCTGAGCATCATTGCTCAAAGCCTGGGTAGAAAAGTCCTTTAGACTTTTTTTGTTTTGGCCAGTCCTGGGGCTTGAACTCAGGGTCTGGTCACTGTCCCTGAGCTTCTTTTGCTCAAGGCTGGCACGCTATTAGAGCCACAATGCCACTTCTGGCTTTTTCTGTTTATGTGGTACTAAGAAATAGAACCCAAGGCTTCATGCATGCTAGGCAAACATTACCTTTTCAGCATCTATTCAGACTCTTATCTCCAATAAACTACTTACTCAGAAAAAGCTGAAAGTGGCGTTGTGGTTTAAGTGGCAGAGGGTTAGCCTTGAACACACACAAAGAGGCTTAGGGATAAGCACCCTGGCCCCTATGTTCAAGCCCCAGGACCAGAATTTGTTTTCTTTTCTTTCTTTTTTTTTTTTTTTTACAAACATGACAACTCAGGATAAAATATAATAAATTCTTGTTTAAAAGCCAGAGGCAATGCCATTTACCGTAGCAATAAGACAGCTCTCGATCCAGATAAGACTTGGCTTCGAGTCTCTACTTCTTTTTGGGAGCCTAAGTACACTTAAGTCTGTAAGTCAGTTTTCTCATCGGAGTTGGAATGAGTGGGAATAAGGTATGTTGAGGGGCCACGAACCCAGGATGTAGAGATCACAGAACTTGGCGCCCGATCCGGGAGACCTCTCTCCGCGGGGGGGGGGGGGAGAAACAACCCCAAACCCTACCGCTCCACCGTGGAGGGCGTCCGATGCCAACGCCTCGCCTCCAGGAACTTTCCAGCTAACTTGGGAGTTGATTACAACGACATCAACCAACCGGTGGCGTGTAATGAGCATCGTGGACGCACTCACAAAAAAAAGCAGAGTTACTGTCTACTCTGCAAGGGCTCAAGTGCAGCAAGAGAGGCATATGAACCATGTCCAGGACCAACGGCCGACGCAGTCCGTAGTCCAAACGCTGTCACTGCGGTCCGAGGCGCCCCGGAGCGCCCATGGGCCGGACTCGGGTCCGAGTGACTCGGCATCTCCGCCATCGTCCAGTTCGGTCCCCTCTGCCAGATCCTGGTTAAGGCCCCGACCTCAGACCCCGCACCTAACTCACCATGATGGACACCGCTTCGCTGACGCCGCTTCTCCCAGAGAACGTTAGAGGACCAACCCTCAAACTCCTTCCCCAGCCGCAGGCTGCCGCCGCGCACTGAGACCCAGACGCCCGCTCCCAGCTGAGTCTCCCACCGGAAGTTCCGGATGTCGTATCCGGGAGGAGGAGGAGGAGGAGGGGAGGGTGCCAGGCCGGTAGTCCGCTGAGAAGGGGGGGGGGGAAAGTCAGGCGACGGCTCTAGAACCTAAAGATTATTCCCACACAAACGTTACACACGACACCTCACGACTCCGCAAGTAGGTAACTGTAAGTCATGTTGTGATAGTAACTGCTCTCCAAACGGATTTGGTAGCGCCCATTCTGCTACAGGACTACAATACCCAGAGGGCGTAGGTAACTTCCGGTCTCTGCTTGACCCGTCATGGACTCGAGCGGAAGTAATCCGCCTTTACACTGAGCCGAGGACCGATTGCAAACCCAACTTCTTCCCTCAATCGATGTGCAACTGGAATTTAATCTCTGCCTAGAAGTGTACTGGGGAGGAGTGTTTCCCGCTTTGAGGTCCAAGACTCTTCCCATAGTCAAGATGTCTGCCCGGACGCGGGGGTTTCTGGGTAAACGAGCGTCTGCGGCTATCTAACTTCCGGTTTCTTCCGCCCTCACGGTCCAGACAGCCTCAGTCGCGAAGGGGGCGGAGCGCTATTGCCCGCCCCGACTAGGGGTCCAATCAGAAAGGAAGAAGGGCTGGACACGATTGGTTGGTAACGCCAGCCAATCAGAAGAGGCATAATTTGGCGGGAGTCTTGACTGCCGCGGGAGGGGGCGGAGGGGGTGGTGGCGGTGGCTCGAGTGTCCGCCCGAGCGCTGGTCATCGTGCTGCTGTGGCTATGTTCGTGTCCGATTTCCGTAAAGAGTTCTACGAGCTGGTCCAGAACCAGGTGAGTACCAAGCCGAGACCTTGCTTGAGGTGTGATCCGAGGGGCAGGGAGGCGGGCGCGCGGCCGTGGGTGAAAGCCGGGATTGCTCAGCTCCCCCGTCCCTCCCCCCCACAGAGGGTCCTCCTGTTCGTGGCGTCGGACGTGGACGCTTTGTGCTCCTGCAAGATCCTGCAGGTGAGCCTGGCCCGATCCCAGGAGATGGACATCCAGGTGGGAGGGGTGGGGGGTGGGAGGCGTTTAGGACGTGACGACGGAGCCGAGCGGGAGGAAGAAGGCTCCCTCCCGTTTTTGTTTTGTTTCTGGTGTCTTTCAAGGTCAACCGTGGACATGTTATATGATATAGGCTTTAAAATACTGTCTTGCCAGACCCTGTTTCAGTGTGACCACGTGCAGTATACGCTTGTTCCAGTTTCTGGGTGGCAAGAACTTGAAACGGCATTTCTTGAACATAAAGAACAGGTATGAAAGGTTCCTATGTAGAATCTGTTTACTGAAAGGCAATTGGAAAACAAACGTGTGTCAGTTCTAGGGCTTGAACTCAGGGCCTAGGCACTATCTCTCAACTTTTTTACTCAACAGCTAGCCCTCTACCATTTAAGCCACAGCTCCACTTCTGGCTTCTTGGTGATTAATTGGAGATAAGCATCTTAGGACTTCTCTAAGATATTGAAGATGGACAAGACTTAACCTTAAGCATAATTTGTTTGTAAGGCATTTTAATATATCCTATCTTGTGTTATCTAACCAAGAAAATACTCCATGATTTCCAACTTGAAATCTATGAACTCATATTCTTCCTTTGGAATAAACAGTAGGCACTAAAACCCTCCTACTTCTACATGGGGCCAAGTGAGAGATGGGACATTGTGGGAGAGGTTGGGACATGGAAAAGGTACCTGGCCACTTCTAGGATAGTTTTGACAGAGCTCACTCCTCCCTGGGAATGTCAGACATAACTTCAGTTGAGAATTGTTTTGCTATAACATCAAGAGTCTGATAAAAACACTTCATATTTATGTGAGGTTTTGAGTTCTAGTGGTTCATACCTATAATACCAGCTAGTCAGGAGGTTGAGAACTGAGACTTGAAATTTGAAGCCTACCCAGGCAGACAAATCAGAGGTACTGGTGTTTTTTTTTTGTTTTTGTTTTTTTGTCAGTTGTGGGGCTTGAACTCTGGGCCTGGGCCCTGTCACTGATCTCTTCAGCTCAAGGCTACTGCTGTACCCCTTGAGCCATAGGGTGACTTCCAGTTTTCTAGTGTTTAATTTAGAGATGAATCTCACAGACTTTTTGTTGGTGATGGTTGTGGTTGTGGTGGTGGCGGTGGCGGTGGCGGCAGCAGCAGCGGTGGTGGGACTTGAAATCTGGGCCTGGGCACTTTTCCTGAACTCTTCAGCTCAAGACCCCTGGAGCCACAGCGCCACTTCCGGTTTTCTGGTGGTTAGTTGGAGATAAGAGTCTCACAGTGCCTGGGCTGGCTTTGAACTGTGATCCTCAGATCTCAGCCTCCTAAGTAGCTAGGATTACATTCACCAGCGCCTGACCAGAGAGACACTTTTTTTTTTTTGCCAGTCCTGGGGACTGAAGTCAGGGCCTAGGCACTGTCCTTGGGCTTTTTCAAGGCTAGCACTCTTATCACTTGAGCCACAGTACCACTTCCAGCTTTTTCTGTGTATGTGGTACTGAGAAATCAAACCCAGGGCTTTAAGCATGCTAGTCGAGCACTCTACTACTAGGCCATGCTCCCTGCCTATCAGAGGGACTCTTATCTCTGTTTAACAGCAAAAAAACAGAAGTGGAGACTTGGCTCAAGGGGTAAAGCATGAACCTTGACCAGAAAAACCCAAAAAACAAAAAAACGTGAGAAGTTGAGATCCTAAGTTCAAGTCCCAGCACAGGCACCAAAAATAAAAGAAGTTTGGGATGTCCAAAGTTTGTTTAAAACCTAAACTTGTATGATACTATTAGCATAGTGAGGTGACACAACACATTTAAGATTTAGAAAGAGACCTCATTATTTGTTTTGGGATCTTGGCATTGGTCTCATTAGCTTCTTGACCCTCTGCCTGAGACTTAGATTTGCCTCTTCGTGCTCCTCAGAAGCAGAAAAAGCTCCAGAGCCTGCCTCATGGTTCCATCTTAGATAAGAAATAGCCTGCTGAGTATGTTGAAACACTTCAGCTCCTTATCATTGCTCAGGGGCTGAATATATCTCAGCATTGGAGATTGGGAGGCTTCAGGGGAGAAGGGGAGGAGGCCTCTTAGTGCACTTACTTCAATGTGTCCCTTCTTTTTTCAGTTCCGTTATTTTATTCTCATCAACTGTGGAGCTAATGTAGACCTACTGGATATCCTTCAGCCTGATGAAGATACCATATTCTTCATATGTGATACTCATAGGCCAGTCAACGTTGTGAATGTGTACAATGACACACAGGTATCCAGGCCTTTTTGGCCTCTTGTCTTGTATGTCCTCCCATCTTATATGTCCTCTCCTTAGCTTGTCTTTTTTTTTTTTTTTTGCCAGTCCTGGGCTTGGGCTCAGGGCTTGAGCACTGTCCTTGGCCTTTCTCAAGGCTAGCACTCTACCACTTGAGCCTCAGCACCACTTCCGGCTTTTTGCTATGTATGTGGTACCGAGGAATCGAACCCGGGTCTTCATGCATGCTAGGCAAGCACTTTAACCACTAGGCCAAACTCCCGGCCATCTTTTTTTTTTTGACTCCCCGGCCAGTCTTGGGGCTTGAACTCAGGGCCTGAGCACTGTTTTTGGGTTTTCTTAAGGCTAGAGCCCTACCACTTGAGCCATAGCACCACTTCTGGCTTTTGCTATGTATATGGTACTGAGAAATCAAACCTGGGTCTTTGTGCATGTTAGGCAAGCACTCTACTACTAGTCCAAACTCCTGGCCCTCATCTGAACTTTTTTTATTCCACATACACCTGGTCTTCTGGGCAACATGTGTGTCCATCTTCCATGTGGGAGAAAGAATAGCCTCACAAGAACTTGGTCTTGTCTACCCAGTATTGGCATGTACACACGCACGCACGCATGCATGCATATTCTAGGACTCTTGGGCGTATACAGAATGCACTTGTGGAATTTGCTTGACTTGAGACAGGGATCAGAATTTAATAAGCTATGGCTTTACTGTGATTTCTTGAACCCCTGAGCACTGAGCATGTACCCAACCCAGAGAAGCTAACTAAGCATTCTTTGAAATTCCACACACAAGGTATCAGACCCCTAAATTCTCATAGAGAGAATCTCTCCAAGAGAAATTAGTTTTAGTCACTTACATAGAAGAAGATTCATGCTGTAATCCTAGCTACTCAAGAGGCTGAGATTTGAGGATCACAGTTCAAAGCCAGCACAGGCAGGAAAATCTATGAGACACTTATCTGCAATTAACCAGCAAAAAAATCAGAAGTGGAGCTGTGGCTCAAGTGATGGAGTGATAACCTTGAACCAAAAAGCTCCAGGACAGCTCCAAATCCTGAGTTTAAGCTCTAGGACTGGTACCTAAAAGAAAAAAGGATTCACATCTGTCTTAATCTGTTACAAGAGAATACCTGAGATAATGGGAGGATCACAGTTCAAGACTGGTCCAGGCAGAAAAGTTGACAAGATCCTTTCTTTTCTTTTTTGGTAGTAGGGCTCAAACTCAGGATGTTACACTTGATACACAAGTCTTCCCCGTTGTGGCCTACTTGGTAGAATGCCTGTGTACCAAGCAAGCAAGATCCTTTCTTTTTTTTTTTTTTTTTAAATCAGTCATGGGGCTTGAACTCAAGTCCTGTGCTTTTCCTGCTCAAGGCTAGTGCTTTACCCGATTTGAGCCACAATGCCACTTCCAGTTTTCTGGTGGTTAATTGGAGATAAGAGTCTCATGGACTTTCCTGCCCTGGCTGGGTTCAAGCTAAAATCCTCTGATCTCAGCCTCCTGAGTAGCTAGGATAACAAGCTTAAAACACCAGCACCCTGTCCAAGATCCTTTGTTAACTGATAGCTGGTGCAGTAGTGGGCACCTTTCATCTCAAACTATACAGGAAGCTGAAATTGAGAGGATTACAATAAACAGGCCAGCCCAGGCAGGTAAGTCCTAGACACTATCTAAAGAGAGAAGCTGGGTATGGTACAAGCCTGTCACCCAGCAATGTGGGACACATAAAAGTAGGTATGTCACTTGCAGACAGGATGCAGGACCCTGTCCTGAAAATCACCAGCAGAAAAACAGCTGCAATCAGGATATAACGTAGCAAACAAAAAGCCCCGTGTTCAAACACCCTCTTGCTCTCCTATCCCCAAAGACAAAAATTCCAGAGGCTGGATACTTTATAGAAAAAGAGACCTTTTTATGGTACCAGAGTAGTGGGAATGTGTCTGTGTGAGACAGCCAGGGAAGAAGGGAGATAGATACAGAGAGAGAGAAAGAGAGATCTCACAGTGAGATAAGAAGCAAAACAGCAAACTGAGAATGTTTAATGACGTACTCACTGCTCACAGAAGCTAATGGAAACAACATTGTTCCTTTGGTAAGGTGGAGCACACAATCAACTTATCACCACCCACTGAGCCCTGTGTCTTTTTCCACCCTCCTCGCCCACTATTATTGTTTGAACTCAGAGACAGTCTCTCTTTTGCTTAGTTTTTTGGCTCACGGCTAGTTTTCTTTTTCCTTAAAAAGTTCTTTTTTTAAATTTATTTATTTTTATTATTTTGCTATTCCTGAGGCTTGAGCTCAGGGCCTGGTCACTGTCCTTTTTTTCTTTTTTTTTTTTTTTTCTGCAAGGTCAGAGCTCTTTGAGCCTCAGCACCATTTCTGGCTTTTTTTTCTACGTATGTGGTACGGAGGAATCAAACCCCGGTCTTCATGCATGCTAGGCAAGCACTCTACTACTAGGTCAAACTCCCGGTCCCATGGCCCTTTTATCTTCAACTATCTGGTGAAAAGCCAGAAGTGGAGGCTCATGTGATAGAGCACCAGGTTTGAGTAAAAAGCAAGAGTTTAAGCCCCACTATGGGCACTAAAGGAAAACAATAAAACTGAGGAGTAGAAAATTAGGAAATAATCATGCTCCATGAGAAAAGAGTACATCATGATGTATAATTTTGTGTCAAGGAGGACAGAGAAATTTGATTGCCTTTTGTTTGAAACTTAGATCAAATTGCTCATTAAACAAGACGATGATCTTGAAGTTCCTGCTTATGATGACATCTTTCGGGATGAGGCAGAGGATGAAGAGCTTTCGAGAAATGACAGTGATGGGTCCGAGCCTTCTGAGAAGCGTACACGGTTAGAAGAGGTAGGTTTGGGTCTGTTGCAACATTCTAGGGGAACTACTCCCAGAGGTCAGAGATCAGAGCCAGCTGGGGGACCCTTGGCATAGTTGGGGTAGTAGGAAGTTGAATTAGCAGGTGTGGAAACTGCCCCTGGGCTCTGGGCTCTCCTGGCTTTGTGGTGTCAGGCAAGTTACTGGAATTCTCTGAGCTATGGTACTCTACCACTTAAGCCACACCTCCACTTCTGGTTTTTGGCTGGTTAATTGGAAATGAGAGTCTCCAGATCTCAGCCTTCTGAGGAGCTGGCTTGCTCAGATTTTTTCTTTGTTTCTTTCTTTTGCCAGTCCTAGGGCTTGACTCAGGGCCTGAGTGCTGTCTTTGGCCTTTCTCAAACTAGAGCTCTACCACTTGAACCATAGCATCACTTCCAGTTTTTTTGGTGTATGTAGGTACTGAGGAATCAAACCCAAGGCTTTGTACATGCCAAGCAAGCACTCTAACACTAGGCCTTGCTTCTTGTCCCCAGACTTAGATATTTCTGCCCAGGCTGCTTTTAAGGAAGAGAAGCAAGGATCATAGAAGTGAGGCACCAACTCCTGGCTTTGATTTTTTTTTTTTGCCACTTCTGGGGCATGTGTGTGGTATCGAGGAGACGATCTCAGGTCTTTGTGCCTGCTAAGCAAGCACTCTACCACTAGGCCAAACTCTTGGCCCCCTGGCTTTGATTTTTTGAAGCGTGGTCTTGCTGTGAGTCCTGGACAGCTTAGCTTCAAACTAATAATCATTCTGCTCACAGGTGTGTTAACACCAAGCCCATTGCACATGCTTGCTTTGGGTCTCTCTCTCTCTCTCTCTCTCTCTCTCTCTCTCTCTCTCTCTCTCTCTCTCAATCTCTCTCTCTCTAGATCAAGTGTGTGTTAAAAAAAAAAATGAGTAAGAGCAGGAGCTTGCCCTGAGTTCAAGTCTCTGAAGTGATAATGTGTATACATACACACATATGCATACACACACTAACACAAACTCAAGGAATGAGCTGTGGGTATTGGACATCTAGGGTCTCCTGATTTTCTTTTTTTTTTTTGCCAGTCCTAGGCTTGAGCTGAGGGTCTGAACACTGTCCTTGGACTTTCTCAAGGATAGGACTCTACCATTTGAGCCTCTGCACCACTTTCAGCTTTTTTCTATGTATGTGGTACCGAGGAATCGAACCTGGGTCTTTGTGCATGCTAGGCAAGCACTCTTCCACTAGGCCAAACTCCCAGCCCTCCCCTGATTTTCTGTCCCTGCCCCGTTATTCACAGTGCCAGGATACTAAAAGGACTCAGCTCTGTCATACCTCCACTTCTCCCTTCTCCAGAAATAGGCTATGCTCAGGACACCAAAGGTGGCCTACCTTCTCCCTCATAGGTCCAAGATGGAACCTTCTCGGGATATGAAGATGAATGTGTAGAATGGCTGCTCAACTTTCTGTTTTCTTTGTTCCTATCCCAGGAGATCGTGGAGCGAACCATGAAGCGGAGAGAGCGGAGAGAGTGGGAGGCTAGAAGGTAAGGCTGTCCTGCATCTTCTCAGTGTCAGCAGCCTGGTTTTCCTGGGCTTCCTGGTACCATTGCTACCTTTTGTGTTTAGTGCTTGCAGTTTTTGTTTGCTTGTTTGTTTTGTTTTCCATCTTAGGAAAATTTCTTTATAATATCAGCGCCAGCACTCCAAGTGTGGTCCCAAGAGTGACAAGTCAGGTCCAGAGGTCATCCATGACATCTGAGGGATTGCTGTCCTCCAGCTCTTGTCTTATCATTAGACTTTTCACATGTAGCTATTTTTTTTTTTTGTGGTGCTAGAGTTGGACTTGAACTCAAGGCCTCATACTCTTCTTTGCCCTTTTCACTTAAGGATGGTGTCTGCTACTTGAGTCACACTCCCACTTTTGGCTTTTTGCTGGTTAATTGGAAGTAAGAGTCTCAGACTATTCTGCCCAAGCTGGTTTTGAACCAATATCCTCAGGTATGAGCCACTAGAACATAGCTTGTGGTTTTCTTTGTTCTTACGCTTTACCTCTGCTCTGCTTTCCTATTTAATGAATGATTCTCTGCTACTTAATCCATGTCTCCACCCAGCTTTTTTTTTTTGCCAGTCCTGGGACTTGAACTCAGGGCCTGGCAATGTCCTTGAGCTGCTTTTGCTCAAGGTTAGTGCTCTACCACTTGAGCTATAGCATCACTTCTGTTTTTTTCTGTTTATGTGGTACTGAGGAATCAAACACAGGGCTTCATGCGTCCTAGACAAGCACTATTCTAGTAAGCCACATTCCTGATCCCTCCAGCCCAACTTCTTGCTGGTTATTTTATTTTATTTTATTTTATTTTTTTTTGCCAGTCCTGGGCTTGAGCTCAGGGCCTGTGCACTGTCCTTGGACTTTCTCAAGGCTAGAGCTCTACCACTTGAGCCTCAGCACCATTTCTGGCTTTTTTTCTGTGTATGTGGTACCAGGGAATCGAACCCGGGTCTTTGTGCATGCTAGGCAAGCACTTTAACCACTAGGCCAAACTCCCGGCCCATTGCTGGTTATTTTAGAGATGAAGTCTTGTGAACTTTTCAGTCTTTGCTGCCCTTAATCAAAGATACTCTGAATCTCATCCTCCTGAGTAACTAGGATTCCAGATGTCCCAGTTTTCATATGTAAATACTTTTATTTACAAAATCTTCATAAACAGTAAATAGATCCCATTGTAAAAGTTTTCACTGGAAGCTGGATGTGATGGCTCACACCTATAATCCTAGCTACTCAGGAAGCTGAGATCTGAGGATCGAGCTTCAAAGCCAGCCCAGGCACTAAACAATGTGAGACTTTTATCTCTAGTATACCATAGAAAATGGGAAATGGGGCTGTGGCTCAAGGGTAAGGCAGTAGCCTTAAGCTGAAGAGCTCTGGGACAAAGCCCAGGCCCAGGGGTAGGGTGAAGTCTTAGTTGAAGAGCTCAGGGAAAGCTCCCAGGCCCAGAGTTCAAGCCCCATGACCCACACACATAAAAAAGTTTTCATAGGAAAAAAAGAAGTCTGAACAGAAGCTTAACTATCCATAATTCCTCTGCCCATTGCAAATACAAAAAAAACAGAAGGGCTTTGAAATGGAAATATCTGAAGTATTATTCTAGCTTGAGTTGAACATGTAGTAGTGCTGTCATGGTAAGTTCAGGGGAATTCCTGGCTGGACCCTCATTAAAGGCCTCTGGGCATCATGCTCTCCCTCCTGCTGCTTCAGCCCCGGACTTGCCCTTTCCTGTAAGGATACCATCTAAAACCACTGCAGAAAGTAAGGAAAGACATGAAAGTGAAACCTCTGTACAACTACTGAAAATAAAAAATAAATAAAAGATAAGTGAAAATAACTCGTCAGCTCGTCATACAGTTCAAAGAGATTCTAAGTTTGGAATTTTCTTCCTGACTTGTGTACATTTTACACAATCCAAATATACTTGTAAGGTCAGGTCCAGTGGCTCACGCCTGCAATCCTAGATACTCAGGAGGCTGAGATCTGAGAATTAATGTTTAAAGCAAGGAAGGAAAGTCTTCAAGACTTAGCTCCAGTTAACTGCCAGAAAATGAAGTGGTGGAGGTGTTGCTCAAACAGTAGAGCGCCTGCTTTGAGTGAAAAAACTAAGGGACAATACCCAGACCCTGAGTTCAAGCCACAATACTAGCATGCACACACACACACGCACACACACAAATATGACTCTAATTTTTGTGTGTGGGAGGGTCACGGGGCTTGAACTCTGGGCCTGGGCACTGTCCTTGTGCCCTCAGCTAAAGGCTACCACCCTATCCCTGGGCCTGGCCATTGTTCCTGAACTCTTCAGCTCAAGGCTACTGCCCTACCCCTGAGCCACAGCACCTCTTCCCATTTTCTAGTGGTTAATTGGAGATAAGAGTCTCAGGGACTTTTTAGTGCCTGGGCTGGCTTTGAACCTCGATCCTCAGATCTCAGCTTCCTGAGTAGCTAGGATTACAGGCGTGAGCCACTATGCCCAGCTGATTCTAATTTTTTTTACCTGAGTATAAGGCTGAAACATTCTTACTATGTAGTTCTACCTTCCTTTCTTTCCTTCCTTCTCTCCCTCCACCTATCCCTCCCTCCCTCCTTCCTTCTTTCTTTCCTTCCTTCCTTCCCAGCTTCAAATTGCAAGTCCTCACACCTCAGCCACTCTTTCTCTCTCTCTCTGTCTCTCTCTGTCTTTCTCTCTCCCTCTCTTCCTCCCTCCCTTCCTTTCCTTTTTTCTTGCGCCAGCATGAAAGTCAGGGCCTTTCACTCTTTATGTTTTTTCTCAAAGTTACCACTCTACCACTTGAGTCACACCTCTGCCTCTATCTTTTTGCTGCTTAATTGGACATTAGTGTCTCATGGGCTTTTCTGCCTTAGGCTGGCTTTGAGTCTTGATCTCAGATCTCAGCTTGCTGAGGAGCCTGTAGTTTTATAGGTATAAGCCATTACATACTGGCACCCAGCATGTAATTAGTGCTGGCTCTTGAACTCAATCCCTGGGCGCTGTCTCAGCTCTTTTGCTCAAGGGTAATTAGCATTCTACCACTTGAGCCACAGCTTACTTCTAGCTTTTTGGTGGTTAATTGGAGATAAGAGTCTTGGATTTTCCTGTCCAGATTGACTTCAAACCTCATCTCTCTCTCTCTCTGAGTAGCTAGGATTACAGACATGAGTCACCATCACCCAGAATATAACCATTTTTAATAGCTGTAGACACTTTTGTAAACTGCTTAGTGCTTAATTGGCAATTCCTCTTTTTTTTTAATGTTTTGTATTTTGTTAACATGATATATATATTTGGAGTTCAATATGATACAACCCCTTGGGTTCAATCTTTAATATCACAAATGGGGGGTGGGGAAGGAAAGAAGGAAGGAACGAAGGATAGGTTTTCGCTTTCTATTCTTGGGAGTTTGTCTTCACCCCTTCATGCCCTTCAAATATGGGATTCTCCTAACTCCTGAATGCTGAGACTACCCATGTGTGCTACCATATCTAGCCTTTTACTGCTTTTTTTTTAAAATATTTTTTATTGTAATTAATAAAAGGGTTACATGACATTTGCCAGATAGAAGGTGCATTAATTCACATACATTGATACCCTTTCACATGTCTTGGTACCCATTACCCTCCCCCCCCCTTTTACTGCTTTCTTGAACTGTAGATTGCTTTCAGTATTTTCCCATTATAAATAAGGATATAGTTGATAACTCTGTGCACCTAGCAAGTTCTGTCTTACTTGTTCCTTCAGATTTTTGTTTTCCTACCATGGCATTTTATGCTCATTGTCACAAGCAATTTGTATGGATTTTATTGCCTTCTCGGTGTTGTATGTACATATTTCATTGAAGAGTTAATAAGTACAAATAATCAATACCATGATTTAATTTACAGCTCAGTGGAGACTGGGAGGTTTTAGCATTTTTCTAAATGCTTCCTATTTTCTAGTTAAGACCCACATTTTCTTTTATTACAGGAGAGACATCCTTTTTGACTATGAGCAGTATGAATATCACGGGACATCGGTAAGTACCAGTAGTTACAATTCACTATAAATTTGTGACTGGGGGACCAGGAGTTTGGTCTAGTGGTAGAGTGCTTGCCTAGCGTGCACAAAGACCCGGGTTCAATTCCTCAATACTACATACGTAGAAAAAAGCTGGAAGTGGTGCTGAGGCTCAAGTGGTAGAGCTCTATTCTTGAAAAAGTCCAAGGACAGTGCTCAGGCCCTGAGCTCAAGCCCAGGACTGGCAAAAACAAAACAAAACAAGCCAAGGGAAGACAGTGTCTGCCTTGGGCATCACCCTGTGAGATATGTATCACCCCGCCCAGGGCTGCATCTGGACTGCCCACTAGGGGGCACTGTCTTCCTGTACGCATGATAAGGTACATGGAGTTGATAGCAGAGGAGACTATGCAGGCCAACACGTTCCTTTCATTTTCCTCTCACCTTAGTGTTAGCTTGTTCCTTCTGCCAGGATGGAATCCTCACTGTTGTGTACTCCCCATATCCAAGAGCTTGTATAGTACCCCACTAACGTAGAACTTGCATTGCTTTCCCATGAGCACAGTGCCTTTGGCCTCAAACCTCTCTATTTCCTTGTAGTCGGCCATGGTGATGTTTGACTTGGCGTGGATGATGTCCAAGGACCTGAATGACATGCTGTGGTAGGTAATCCCCATGCATCCTCCATGTTGAGGTCCCTGCCACCAGCTAAGGTCAGAGCCACTTGGTGTTCCCTGGAAATCCCAGGCAGATGCCGCCCTGATGGCGATTATGTATGCCCCTCGTCTTCCTCAGGCCAAGTGTGAGGCTCTGGGGGGCTTAACCCCTGCTCAGGTGCAGCTACTCTCTTCCTACCCCTGTGCATAGACTCAGATGGCTGAAGGAGTGTAATCCGAACAAGACAGCCCTTTCAAGACATCCTTACAGACACATTTTAAAATCAGATACAGAAAACTATCCTCCCCTCTCATTTCTCTGTGTAGCCTGCAGGCAGGGCCTTTTATCAGTAGGTCAAGGCCAGCAACTGTAGATTTGCCTGCTCTGGAAACAAAATTCAGTCTTTGAAAGTGAGAAGTGAATGTGGCCTATCTTGATCTTTGTGAAATTAGAGCCTCAGGGGGCTGTGCAAGGCTATCACTAAGCTTAAGGAATCTTTCTCATTGCCTAGATGTGAGGATGCTGGCCTAATGGCCTCTACCAGTCCTTGGTACTTATTATTTTTGTTTTTATGCTGATACTAACATTAGAAATCAAGGCTTGGACATTGTTCCTTGGCTTTGTTGTTGTTGTTAGTTGTAGGATTTGAACTCTGGACCTGGGTGCTGTCCCTGAGCTCTTCAACTCAAGGCTAGCACTCCACCATTTGAGCTGAAGTGCCACTTCCAGTTTTCTGGTAGTTAATTGGAGATAAGAATCTCACAGACTTTTATGCCCAGCCTGGCTCTGAACTGCAGTCCTCACATCTCAGCCTCCTGAGTAGGTGGCATTACAGATATGACCCACTGGCACCCGACTCTCCCTTAGCTTTTTCGTTCAAGATTGGTGCTTTACCACTTGCCACAGCTTTACTTCCAGCTTTTTGGTGGCTATGAGAGTCTCATGGATTTTTTTGCCCAGGCTAGTGTTTCAAACCTCAATCTTTAGATCTCAGCCTCCTAAGATTATGGGCTTGAGCTATGGGCACCCAGCTCACTGCTTGGTTTTTGTTCCCATACTGTGAGCCTGTGCTCACCCATGTGTCCATCCAGTTGTCCTAGCTGGGAATCTTACATGGAGGAATGCCCAGAAAGATTAGTAGGAACCTGGCATTATTATTTGGGGTTTCCAGTGAAGTTGAGACCCTTTTGATAGCAAACTTGTTTATACTGGCAGGTGCCTGTTGGCTGTCTCCTATCCGTGTCTAGTTTATGGCTGCCGTTCTGGCACTGGATCTCCAACCATGTGTTTCCTCTAACACACACAGGGCTAATGTGGCCTAGGTTAGCCTCTGGTTCTTTAGAAGAAAGGTACAAATCCTAAATGCCATCACAGCAGAAAAGAAATTTCAGTATTATTACTTGGAAATCCTGAGCTGGTTTAATGAGTCAGGGAGCCATGCCATACTAGCAGTCTCTTGAATGTATTGCACCTGCACTGCCCTCCCTCCACCTAGAGGCTCTGCCAAAGCTAGGCAGCCTGCAGCTGTGTTCATCACTTCTTCTCCTACTAGGTGGGCCATCGTTGGACTGACAGACCAATGGGTACAAGACAAAATCACCCAGTAAGACGATGTTTTTTGTTTTTTGTTTTTTTTTTAAACTTCTCTGGGTCAGTGCTGTGGGAATGTTTAACAGCCCCCAAACTTGAAGCAGAGATGAGAGGCAGTGTCATTTTTAGGTCCTGTGGAAAATGGGAAAGAACTGACCTTTCTCCTTGAGTTGAACCCTTGTCTCCAAAGGGCTTAAATTTGCCTTACTGCCCAAGAAGTCCACTAGGTGGCGCCAGGGGAGGGCGTAGGGACTGGGTTCTCGTGGCAAGACTTAGAGAGAGGTCAAGGGCATGGTGATGAGTGAGGACTGTGAGGGAGAGGTGGACTGCTAGCAGGGGAGTGGGAAGGAAGGCCCTGATGCCCTGCCAGAGAGTGTGGGGTTGATAACAGCAAGGAGAAGGTTCTGGAGGACTTTACAAGAGCTGTCACGAAGCTTCTTTTTGCCCATCAGTGCCTATGACAGGCTGTTCTGTTGGGCTCTGACGGTGAGCTGAAAGGCTGTCCCCCCCAGATATGGGCTGTAAGGAGGGGTCCCTCTGTCCCTTCTGAGGCTCATCTATCTCCTCTGATCATCAAGCAAGGCATCTATGAGAACTGATAGGTCCTGAGGTGCTCAACCTCTCCCAGGGGACCCATACAGATGTCCTTAACTTGTCACCGAGCACTTCTTTTATGTGTTCCCAGGATCCTCCTGTAGTTTGCAGAAACCTCAGTCTTGTCTCTCCTATCCTCCCTCCTCCCCTGTCTGGGTGGATGCTGCCAGGTTGCCCAGGGAGTTTGGAAGACTCAAGCCTCAGTGCTCAGGCTGCTGCCTGGATCACTGCATTGGTGCTGTCTACCAGTCCTGTGTGTGGATGGCATGGGCTACAATAGGACTTCCAGAAATGCCCCAGTACCTGTAGTGTTGGGCTCTGGCCATGGCAAGTAGCCTCAGGTAACAAGGGATTTACCCATCCCCACTACATGGGTCGGCAGTGCCTTCATGATCTGCTGTGGATTCCTGTCCCTTAGGAGGCGTGGCTACTTTGTGGACACACCTCTGCAGTTCTGGTCTCAAGAGACATCAAATATGAAGGATGACTTTGTGGCCAGACTAGAGCCCTCCTTGCATCTTCCTTTTTTTTTGTCCTCTCTCTCTCTTTCTTGTGCCATTGCTTGAACACAGGATCAAGGCTCTGTCTCTGAGTTTGTTTTTTTGTTTGTTTTTTTTTTCTGTGGGTCATGGGGCTTGATCTCAGCTTGGGCACTGTTCCTGAGCTCTTCAGCTCAAAGCTACCGCCCTACCCTTGAGCCAAGTTCCACTTCCCATTTTCTAGAGGTTAATTGGAGATAAGAGTCTTAGGTCTTTCTTTTTGCACCAGGTTGGCTTTGAACCTTGATCCTCAGATCTCAGCTTCCTGAGTAGCTAGGATTACAGGTGTGAGCCACTGTGCCCCACTTTTTTTTTTTTTTTTTGGCCAGTCCTGGGGCTTTGGCACTGTCCTTGGGCTTTCCTCAAGATTAGAGGCTCTACCACTTGAGCCACATTGTGGTACTGAGGAATCAAACCTGAGTCTTCCTGCATGCTAGGCAAGCACTCTACCACTAGGCCAAACCCACCCCCCCACCCCCTTTTTTTTTGTGCTGGACTTGGGGCTTGAACTTTGGGCCTGGGTACTGTCCATGATCTTTTCAGTGCTCAAGGCTAGCACTCTACCACTTGGAGCCACAGTGCCACTTTGGGCTCTTTCTGAGTAGTTTTTATTGCAGATAAGAGTCTCAGGAAGAGTATCAGGGCAGGGCACAGTGGCTCATGCCTGTAATCCTAGCTACTCAGGAGGCTGGGATCTGAAGATTGCAGTTCAAAGCCCATCCCGGGCACTAAAGGACGGGAGACTCTTATCTCCAATTAACCACTAGAAAACTGGAAGTGGCGCGGTGGCTCCAGGGGTGGGACAGTAGCCTTGAGCTGAAGAGCACAGGGACAGTGCCCGGGCCCAGAGTTCAAGCCCCACGACCAGCAGTCTCTTACCTGGGCTAGCTTCAAACTGTGATCCCCAGATCTCAGCCTCCTGAGTAGCTAGAATTACAGGTGTGAGCCACCAGTGCCTGGCTTCCTTAGCTTTTTTGTTACAAGCAGATGTTCTCCCATTTGAGTCACAACTTCATTTCTGGGTTTTTAGTGGTTAATTGGAGACAAGAGTCTCTTAGATCTTCCTGCCCCAGACTGGAAACTCTTTTTGGCTGCTTGACTTCTGTGCAGAAGTGGCCAAGCTTCCTTAGTCATTGTGTAGAAACACCCTGTGTGGCAGGCAGGCCCTGAGCATGGAAGGGAGCCAGCCCAGCCTGAGGCACTTTTCTCTCTAGAATGAAGTATGTGACAGATGTTGGCATCCTGCAGCGCCACGTGTCCCGGCACAACCACCGAAACGAGGATGAGGAGAACACACTCTCTGTGGACTGTACTCGGATTTCCTTTGAGTATGAGTATCCTTGCAGCTCAGACCCTGGGGTTCAAGCAGCACCCCCTGCTTCCAGTGTTATTTAGTGGGGTGCTGTTGGCTTAGTCACGGTGTAGGTTTTCTGCACCCATTTGTCCTGCTTATAGCGTTTGCCTTCCGGAGTAGATAGACTAGTTGTGTATGAAGCTACAGGGAGTTCTCAGAGGCAGAAAGGACAACATTCTCTAGGACCCAGGAGGCACTTGAGTATCCCACACTTTGATGGCAAGGGGTCAGAGCGGTGGTGAACAGGAAGCAAGCAGGGCAACCCGAGTTCTGTGGAGAAGACCATCCATGGCCACAGCTAGACCCAAGGAGCCACAAGGGGTAAAGAGCAAGAAGTATAAGGTGAGTAACGCAGCCACCAGTGGCTACCCAGTAGGCTGAGATCAAAGCCAGCCTGGGTGGAAAAGGCCCCTTGAGAATCTTATCTCCAGCTAACTACTTAAAAACTATAAGTAGAGCTGTGACTCAAAGTGATAGAGCACTAGTCTTGAGCAAAAAAAACTTAAGTCTCTGAGTTCAAGCCCCATAAAAATAAGAAAAAGAAGGTGGTCATCAGTGGTCTGGGATCCTAGATACTCAGGAAGCTGAGATTTAAAGATCAAGGTACCCAGTCAGCCAGGGCAGGAAAGTCCAGGAGGCTTATCTCCAATTAACCACCAAAAAGCTGGAAGCAGAGTTGCAGAGTTACGGCTCAAGTGGTAAAAGGACAGTCTAAAGAAGAAAAGCTAAGAGACAATGCCCAGGCCTTGAGTTCAAACCCCAGTACTGGCTCCCTCCTCCCCCGCCCAAGAAAAAGAAGGATAAGGATGGGGGGGGGGGGCTTCAAGGAAAGGCAGCAGGTAGACAGGGGTAGATCAGTCAGTAGTGGGCAGCCTGGAATGGCAACCTGAGCCTTTGCCACTCAGTCTCCCTGTTGTATGTGGCCCTGCCTGCTCTCTGTGCCCATCAGAGAGCTCTTCAAGGCTCATTTTTTTTCTGGTGTGTGTATGTGCGTGCATGCTAGTACCAGGGATTGAACTCAGAGCCTAGTATTCTCCCTGAGCATTTTGCTCAAGCCTGGCACTCCACCACATGAGCTACCTCTCTATTTTCAGCTGTTTGGTGCTTAACTGGAGATAAGAGTCTCTCTGACTTTCCTGCCTGGGCTGGCATCCAATGGTTATCCTTACATCTCAGCCTCCTGAGTAGCTAGCATTACAAGCACGAGCTACTAGCACCAGCTAGTTCTGTCATGTTAGTGGGCATTTCAGTATGTGCTCAAACCCTCACAGGCTCCTTACATAGATCACCATACTTCACATCGTCTTGCCTAGGCAGTCCCATACCTGACTGCAGACGAACCTCAGCAGTGTGTCACAGGCTATGCAGTGCCCAGGTTATGCAGCTCTGAGTAGGTGACAAGCAGCAAGACCATATGTGCTCCTTGACCTTGGCCCAGCCTCTGCCTGGCACTGTACCAGCACTGGTCCCTCCATGACAGTCTGTGTAACACCAGCTACACTGCAGCCAGGTTCAAGCTCTGGTCTGTACATGGGCAGAAGCGGCTTCAGGAGTTCCTCGCAGACATGGGGTGAGTGACCACTTTGGCCTGAAGCCCCCCACCATGCTCACCTCCCAGAAGAAATACCTTTACTTTGCTATGACTCATTTGGTTATAAAAAATTGAGCTTTTTTTTTTTTTTGCCAGTCCTGGGGCTTGAACTCAGGGCCTGAGCACTGTCCTTGGGCTTTTTCAAGGCTAGCTATTCTACCACTTGAGCCATAGCACCACTTCCGGCTTTTTTCTGTATGTGTGGCACTGAGGAATCGAACCCAGGTCTTCATACATGTTAGGCAAGTACTCTACCACTAGGCCAAACTCCCAGCCCCTAAAACTTGAACTATTTGCATTGGCATTTTGGTAGCTCATACCCGGTAATCTCAATAACTCAGGAGGCTGAGATATGAGGATCACAGTTTAAGGACACCCTGGGCACCCTAGGTGCTGTCCCTGAGTTCTTTTGCTCAAGGATACCACTCTGTCACTTTCAGCCACAGCACCACTTCCAGTTTTTGAGTGGTTAGTTAGAGATAAGAGGCTTGAGAGGGCTTTTCTGCCCAGGCTGGCTTCGAACCATGATCCTCAGAACTTAGCCTCCTAAGTAAGATTATAGCCATGAGCCACCTGGCCACTGGGACAGCTGAGATCCTTATCTCCAACTTTAAGCACTAAAATGAGCCAGAAGTGGAGCTGTGAGTCAAGTGGTAAAGTGCTAGCCTTGAGCAAAAAAGCTCAGGGACAGCACCCAGGCCATGAGTTTAAGCCCCAGGACAATACACACATGCACAAAAAAAATGGAGCTGGTGCCTGTTCCACTTTAACCCTTTAAATCCTAGGATTCTGCCTGAGTACACATGCCAGGACGTCCTGGCTGGCCTGCACAATTGCCCTGGCAGGCTTCTTCCCATCCTCATGGTGTCACTGCCATCTCACCCATGTGACATGGCTTGCTCTTTCCAGCCTACCCCTGAAACAGGTCAAGCAGAAGTTTCAGTCCATGGATATCTCCTTGAAGGAGAACTTACGAGAAATGATTGAAGAATCTGCAAACAAATTTGGGTAAACACTTTTTTTTTTTTTCAGTTAAATTTCCTTAAAATTAGGGCTTCTGTCTCAAATATAGTTTTAAAATAATGCCAAAATAAATAATCCTAAGGATGGATGTATAAACAAATACATTCTTTTTTTCTGCTAATCCTGGGGTTTAACATAGAGCCTGGGCATTGTCCCTGAGTTTTTGCTCAAGGCTGGCACTCTACCACTTGAGCCATAATGCCACGTCTGGCCTTTTCTGTTTATGTGGTACTGAAGAACTGAACCCAGGGTTTCATGCATGCTAGGTAAGCACTATTACTCCATTATTTTATTTATTTATTTTTGGTCAGTCTTGGGACTTGAACTCTGGGCCTGGGTACTGTTCCTGAGCTCTTCAGCTCAAGGGTACTGCCCTACCCCTGGAGCCACACAGCACCACTTCCAGTTTTCTAGTGGTTAATTAAAGATGAGTCTCATGGACTTTAGTGCCCAGGCTGGCTTTGAACCTCGATTCTCAGATCTCAGCCTCTTGAGTAGCTAGGATTACAGGCATGAGCCAGCCACCTTTCCTGGCTAAGCCCACACTTTTTTTTGGGGGGGGGGTGGTCATGGGGATTGAATTTGGCCTGGGCACTGTCCCTGAGCTCTTCAGCTCAAGGCTACCACCCTACCCTTGAGCCACGCCCCACTTCCTGGGATCGGCTACTCTTGCCTGGGCCAGCTGACTTGTTGGGGCCCTGCCTCAATTTCCATGCTTGTTTATATTGCTCTGCCCAAGGCCAGCCCAGCAGCTGTAGGCAGGTGGCTAGCTGCTCTGGTCTGCGGCCTGGTTGTGTTGTGTTTTGTTTTGTTTTCTTTGCCAGTCCTGGGGCTTGATCTCAGGGCCTGGGGCACTGCTCTTGGGCACTTTTTTCTCAAAGCTAGTGCTCTGCCACCTAAGCTACAGCACCACTTCCAGCCTTTTCTGTTTATGTGGTACTAAGGAATGGAACCCAGGGCTACATGAATGCTAGGCGAGCACTCTACCGTTACGCTAAGCTCTCGGCCCAGGGCTGGTATGTTTGGTGTTCTGACCTACCTCATCTTCAAAGCAGAATTGACATAGATCATTACTAAGGCCTTATAAGGAGCCTTCTCTGGCCTGGCCTGGCTGGGAGAGCTTGCCTTTGACTTGAGATTGACACGTGTATTACTTCTTTTGTGACAGGATGAAAGACATGCGTGTACAGACTTTCAGCATCCATTTTGGATTCAAGCATAAATTCCTGGCCAGCGATGTGGTCTTTGCCACTATGTCTCTGATGGAGAACCCTGAGAAGGATGGTTCAGGGACAGATCACTTTATCCAGGCTCTAGACAGTCTCTCCAGGTAGTGTGCGTGGCTGGAGACACCCCTTCCCCCCACCCCTCGGGGGGTTCTGGTTTAGTCCTTGGCCTTACATGGAATAGTAAGGGAGGTCTGTTGCTGGGATTCACTAGGTTTGAGGATGCTTCGTCCAGCCATGTGTGTCAGAATCACCACTATAGAGTGGGTGCACTGCTTTCACCGCCAACCCATCCCCGGAATACATACATCATTTTGAGACAGTAGTCTCACTGCAGTTCAAGCTGGCTTCGAACTCATGATACTCTTGCCTCAGCCTCCAGAGTGCTTAGACTACAGATTAGTAACACAATGTTACTCCCCTCCTCCCTTCCACCCTCCCTGCCCTTTTTTTTTTTTTTTTTTTTTTGGCTGGTCCTAGAACTTGAACTCAGGGCCTAAGCACTGCCAGTTAGCTCTTTTTGTACATTGTATCAATTAGTGCTCTACCACTTTGAGCCATAGCTCCACTTCTGGTTTCTGGTGGTTAATTGGAGATATGAATCTCAAGTACTTTCCTGCTTGGCCTGGCTTTGAACCATGATCCTCAGATCTCAGCCTCCTGAGTAGCTAGGATTACAGGAGTGAGCCACCGCACCCAGCTATGTTGGTCATTTTCAAGATTAGAGTTTTGATGCCCAGAATAGCCTGACTAAAATCTTCCTATATGAGCCTATGCCACTCTGCCTAGCCATTGTATTTCCCCTGTAGCTTGTGATAACAGGTGGATACCAGCTCTTCTAGCCATTGATTGAGATAAAGTCTCACAAAGTTATATTTTGTCTGGGCTGGCCTCAAAACTGCAATCCTCCAATTTCTTCCTCCCAAATAGCTAGAATAGAGGCTTGAGCCAGTTGCCTAGCTAAGAAGATAATCTGTCATCCCTAAATCCCTTCCTGACCCCGTCTATCTGTGACTTTGGCATTCTGTCAGAAGTTCTTGACAAGCAAGCCAAATGTCTACCTTCTTTCAGGAGTAACCTGGAAAAGCTATACCTGGGCCTGGAACTCGCCAAGAAGCAGCTACAAGCCACCCAGCAAACCATCGCCAGCTGTCTGTGTACCAATCTTGTCATCTCCCAGGGACCTTTCCTCTATTGCTCCCTCATGGAGGTCAGGCTTGTCTTGATGCATGGCATTGGCCCTCACCTGAAGTGTCACCTTTGACCATTTATTTTCTCCCAGAGCCCGGTGCCCAAAGCTGGGCCATGCTTCCCAGTGCCACCTCTGACTGTCTGTTCCACTCCTCAACACAGGGCACTCCAGATGTCATGCTGTTCTCCAAACCTGCATCCCTGTGCCTGCTCAGCAGAAACTTGCTCAAGTCCTTTGTGTACTCGGTGAGGAACTGTGGAGGCAGGGCCCTGGTGGAAAGGAGTTAGATGGTGGCTGAGAGCTACCTGTGGCTGTTCCCCAGCTGAGGCTTGGTCATATCCCCTGCTTTTTCTGGACTATATTGTACTCACCTGACCTTTAGGGGTGTTCTGGTTCCCACAAGCTCTGATCTCATCATTCACTGTCCAAGTCATGAGTGTGAGTGTTTTTATTTTTATTTTTTTGCCAGTCCTGGGGCTTGAACTCAGGGCCTGAGCACTGTCCTTCAGCTTTCTCAAGGCTAGAGCTCTACCACTTGAGCCACAACGCCACTTCCTGCTTTTTTTCTGGGTATGTGGTACTGAGGAATTGAACCTGGGTCTTCATGCATGCTAGGCAAGCACTCTACAACTCTACAACTCTACAAACTCCCAGCCTTATGAGTGTTTTTTGTTCTGTCTTCTTAGACTCAACCAACTTTGGAACAAAACTATTTTGGAAAGGCTTGGATATAGCTCAGTGGTAGAACACTCACCTATCGAGAATGAGGCCCTGGGTTCCATCTCCAACACAAATTTCAAAAAACAAAAAAATCTAGCCAGACATGAGGAGCTCATACCTATAATCCTAGGTACTCGGGAGGCTGAGGACTGTGGTTCAAAGCCAGCCTGTGTAGGAAAGTCTGTATGACTCATCTCCAGTTAACCAGTAAAAAGTCAGAAGTGGAGGTATCGCTCAAGTGATAGCTCAGTGCCAGCCTTGAATGAAAAGGCCATGAGTTCAAGCCTTATACCAACGCACATGCACACACACACACACACACACACACACACACAATCTAGAAAGTTATTAAAGAAGAAACTTGAATGTGTTATGTATTGAGTAATAGGCTGAGTATATGTACATGAAGCCATGTACAGGCATTGTAGTAAATATTAGAAACAGTTTGAAGATGGTTTAAAGTGTATGAGAAGATGTACATAGATCTTGAGCAACCCTGGGTTTTGGTATCAGTTCTGGAACAAGTCCCCTGTGGATACCTAGAAATGACCAAAATGTCCACATGAGCTTTGAAGTCCTGTGGCCTTGGTTCGAAGTTCAGCCTCCTCATTTGTCAGATGTGTGATGTGATTCTGATACGCAAGCAGCTACTTAGTGGGTTCCAGGCATTTAATTGCCAGGCATTGACATTGACCGGGAGCATGGACCAGGCCCAATGTTAGAACAATTATCACCATTTGCTCTTGGGACATCCTCAGTCCTGTTCTGTCTACAGGAGAGTAGATCAAAGTGTGGAACTCTGGGTGTGACACTCAAGGAAGGTCGCCATCTCAAGGTCGTGTGTGTGTAGGAGGGGACCACATGGGACATAAGCACATAAAGTTAGACAAATGGACAAAGCTGGCGTACTAGAAGAACTCTCGGAGTAGGTGCCAGCTTCCAGCAGGACCTGAAGAAGTTGTTAGAAACAGCCAGGGCATAATAGGTAGAAGCTGGGGGCCAAAGTCCTGGTGGGCTCTGCTACTCCTTCCTGGGGCTGTCAGGGCTCTTGGATGCTGAGTGCGCTCTATACCTTGCTAAGACTGGTCATGTGAATAAAGGCGTCTTGTTTTCACAGACAAAGAACCGGCGTTGCAAACTGCTGCCACTGGTGATGGCTGCCCCCCTGAGCATGGAGCAGGGCACAGTGACTGTGGTGGGTGTTCCTCCAGAGACAGATGGCTCAGACAGAAAGAAGTGAGTGGCTTTCACCTGCCCCGGAGACAGTAGGAGTGGGGATCTTGCAGTCAGTCACATATTGGTCCATTGAGTGACAAGTGAGATTTACCCTCCAGTGTCTTGTCATAGGAGGGAGGGTGGCAAGGATCTATAACCCATCTCCCAATTTTCTGTTTGCTACCCACAGCTTTTTTGGGCGGGCATTCGAGAAGGCAGCAGAAAGCACCAGCTCCCGCACCCTGCACAACCATTTTGACCTCTCAGGTGAGAGTCTCTGCCGTTTGCCATACCTTTGCCATCTGCCCCTCAAGGCTAGCACTGGCTAGCATTTGCCCTGAACCCATTCAGGCTGGTGAGGTGAGAAGCACCTGGCCAATACCCATTCCACCTTCATAGAAACAGTTCCAGGTAATGCTGGAGGCCTGGCCATGGCTTCAGGGTCCTGCCATGATATTATTCTCCCACCAGACCCAGAGAAATGGCTGAGAGTAGTTCAGCTAGACCATTCGTGTCTGTCATCTCCCAGTGTGGGAAAGATAACAGTATGGCCCAAGGATGGCAACTCTAGCCCACAGGCCACAGCCAGGGGCCACAGCACCATTTCCTGTGTGAAAACCAACACTGGCCTCGCTTAGCACAGGATGAGCTCAGAATGGAAGAACCCCACCTAGCAATAGCCACCCCAAACACCCAGCACAGAATGTGACTTATGTTTAGTCATATTCATCTTTCCTGGTCCTTTCGGCCTATATGTTTTTGAGACAGGTCTCAAAACATTAGATGAGCCAGGCTGTCTTTCAGCTCTGGAGAGTCTCCAGCCTTACTTTGTCAAGCTTACAGGCATGAACTACCATACTCAGTCTGCCTGATCTTTTTTTTTTTTTTTTTTTGCCAGTCCTGGGCTTGAGCTCAGGGTCTGAGCACTGTCCTTGGACTTTCTCAGGGCTAGAGCTCTACCACTTGAGCCTCAGCACCATTTCCGGCTTTTTTCTATGTATGTGGTATCAATGAATCAAACTTGGGTCTTTGTGCATGCTAGGCAAGCACTCTACCACTAGGCCAACCTCCCAGTCCCTGATCTTTTTTTTTAATGTGTGTGTTTGTGCACCAGAAGTTGGGTTTCACATTCTTACTTGAGGCTTTTTCACTCAAGACTGGTGTTCTACCACTTGAGCCACAGCTCCACTTCCTGCTTTTAGGTTGAGAGATAAGCATTTCACAGACTGTTCTCCCTAGACTAGCTTTGAACCACTAACCTTAGATCTCAGCTTCCTGAGTAGCTAGGATTACAATCATGAGTCACCAGTACCCTGCTTCCTTCCCAGGCCTTGAGTTTCATGCTGAGATGCTAGGGATTTGAATTTCAGCATAGGGATTTAGGGGACACTTTAGCTCATAACATCTCAGTACTGCTGACTTCACACCAGTGACAATTCAGTATCCTAGAAAACTCAGGGTTGTGTCCAGCTTGGTCCAGCTGTTTGTGGCAAAGCTATCTATCATGCCTGTGACACTGCCTAGGGCTGGACCACCCTGAGCAGCAGACCCTGCTTGGCATTGCATGCCTGGGACGGAGGAAGATTGATTACAGCTGTCTTTATTGCTCAGCCAGGAAGCTGCCTGGTTTCAGTGGCCAGTTGCAGAGCCAGGGGAGTGTAGAAGGCTCCTGGGAAGTAGCCAGCAGCTTGGTGGCTCCTCAGACCAGACCAGCCTAGTTCCAGAGTCTGTTTTTTCATTTAATGAGAGTCCACATGCATGATAGCCTCCAAAAACGTAGGCAATTGTATCAGATCCTCTCCTTCAGAAGAAGATACATGCTGAGGTGCAGGGCAGAGCAGGCAGAAGAGGCCTCCTGCCCCAGTATGGTCCTCCTTCACTGATATGGGGACGAGTGTGCTGGACAGTGTTGGAAGGCCTGTCCCTGTCCAGGTCTATATGAGTTGTCACATCCCTGTGCCTTCTCTGTTGCCTGTCATTGCTGCCCCTTGATTATGCATGGCCCAGCAGCCATGGATCTGGCCTCTTTCCTCAATGCAGCCAGCAGATCTGAGGATAAGATACGGTGGGACTGAGTTGAAACCAAATATTCTAGATTATTTCAGGCTATGGAAGAAGAGCCAGTGCAGTTTGGAATGTGGCAGAAGGTGGCTTCAGTCAGGGGGTGGGGCCTGGAGTTCATGTTTTTCTCACAACTCCCTTCTCACAAGATGTTTTTCTTTCATTACTTTAGTAATTGAGTTGAAAGCTGAGGACCGGAGCAAGTTCTTGGATGCTCTTGTCTCCCTGCTATCCTGAGGGTGAGCTGCGGGAATGGTGGCGTCTTTGGGTGGCCCAGCCTGACCCTGACTCCTAGCTTTGCCCTCCCTCAAGAGAGGCTTTTACTTGAATTTCACGTCAGAGCAAGGTCTCAAGGAGATTTGGGGCCAGTACATTTTTTTCCCCAAGAATGTCCATCTCGAGGCTGCCAGCAGGGCCACAATGAGGCGTTTTTGAAGAAGCTAATTTCATTATGTTCCTTTGATTCCCTAAGAAAGACCTGATGTTCACCCTCCACTGGTCACACTGCGGGGGCCGGACATGGTGTGGGTGACACGTGTATCCTGCAGACTGCCTGGCGCTGCCCTGAGAGACCACTTAGGGCCTGTTGCTCCCCACAACTTTTATGTTGGGGCCTAGCTGGAGTTCACTAAGCAGGCTCTCTGCGCTTTTGTGTGCCTGATCCTTGAAGCAAAGCTGTTGGCAGCTGCCCAGCTGCACATTGCAAAATGTCAGCTGTGCCTGAGGCTTCATCAGTGTGGCTGCCCTGAGATGCTTGTTCTAAATCAGTGACAGGGACCTCAGCCAGGCCTTCTCCTTTCTCCTTGCCCTGCACAATCTCCACAATATCTCTCCCCCCCCCCTTTCCCCCCTCTCCCTCCCCCCTACCTCCGTAACTCCCTTCTTACTTTAATTTTATGTACAAAGGAGTTAGTTACATAAGGCAGATAAAGAGTACATTTCTTTTTGGACAGTCACCCCTTCTTTTCTCTCCCAGTTTTTCCTCCTCCCTCCCATTCCTACCTATAAATTGTATAGTTCTTTTTTTTGTTGTTGTTGTTGGTTGTAGGGTTTGAACTCTGGACCTGGATACTGTTCTTGAGGGTTTTTGCTTAATGCTACTACTCTATCACTTTGAGCCACTGTGCCACTTTATTTCTGGTGGTTAATTGATGTAAAAGTCTCACGGACATTCCTGCCAAGGCTGGCTTTGAAGTATGATCCTTAGATCTCAGCCTCCTGAGTAGCTAGGATTACAGGTGTGAGCCACCAGCCTATCAGTATAGTTCATTTTCAACATAGTATCCAGTGAATATCTTTCTTTTTGGGTTTGAACTCAGGTCCTGGACACCAATGTTCCCTTGCTCCTTGTTCAAGGCTGGCTATTTGCCACAATTCCACTTTCAGCTTTTTGTTAATTAATTGGAGGTAAGACTCATATATTTCTGTCCTAGCTGGCTTCAAACCAGGATCTTTAGATCTCAGCCCTTTTTTTTCCATATTTTTTATTGTAATTAATAGAAGGGTTACATTATATTCACCAGATAGAAGGTACATTACTTCACATATATTGATACCCTTTTTCATGTCTTGGGATCTCAGCCCTTTTTTTTTTTTTTTTTTTGGCCAGTGCTTGGGTTTGAGCTCAGGGTTTGGGCACTGTCCTTGGGCTTCCTCAAGGCTAGCGCCCTACCACTGGAGCCACAGCACCATTTCTGTATATGTGGTACTGAGTAATGGAGCCCAGGGCTTCATGCATGTGAGGCAAGCACTCTACCACTAGGCTACACTCCCAGCCCTGATCTTAGCCTTTTGAGTAGGATTATAGACACAAGTCATCATTGTCTGGCACAGTCCCTTTCTTGAGGAACATGGGAGATGGATATTCAAAGCCTGCCCTATGTCTCTGGTGATCTCTCTGGATGCCCACACGCAGCCCTGCCTCTCAAGCCTAGACTAGAGACCATTTATGTAGCATGTGTCCCTGCCATGGCTCAGGCTGGGGTCCAGAATGGCCTAGGGAACTCCACAGGTGCCTCTCTTAGGGCAGCCCTGGGCATAGGGGCCATGTTAAGGAAAGAGCTTTGGGTCTTCAGCCGGATCTGTAGGTGATTAGCAGTGAGTTTGGCTCGGGTCTCTAACTAGACAGAGTCTGCTTCTGAAAATGAGGCTACTGCCTTCTTCACTTAGCAAGTGCGGGCCTGTAGTCAGCGCCGTGTTCTCAGCAGTGGAGCTGGATTGGAGGCAGCAGTGCTAGCACTGCCGCCTGTAGCACTAGCACCTCCCTGTATTCAGGGAGGCGGGGGGGAGCTGGAGGACGGGTGGGGAGAGGCCTGGGCAGGACAAGCAACTGGAGGTGCCTCCAGGGAGAAGGTGTCCCACGGGAGGGGGATCCAGAGACTCAGCAGTGGGTGCAGTGGACACCTTCATGGTTCTGGGGTGGCTCTTACCCCATAGACACCCCAAGGTTGAAATGAAGGTACTTAGAAGCAACAGAGACCTCAGTTGGATTGGCTACACTTCGGGGATACATCAGAATTGCTTTAAGACATATGCTTTAAAACATTTTAAACGTTACTTTAAAACATTTTTTTCTTCTTTTGCAGAATTTGATTTCTTCCTAAATGACCTCCTCCTTATTTATATCTACTGGCTTTTATTCTGATTATAAATTGTGGGCATATTTTGAAATGCTTGGACAGTATCTTTTAATGGAATAAAATGTTTTAGGCTCTGTTCTCCACCTTGGTTCTAATTTTGGAGCTCCCTTGCGTCCAGAGGAACCTGGTTCCTACACTGGCAACATCCTCTAGCAGAGGGATGTGACCCCTCGGGTCCCAGGGGCAAGGTCTGCCCACCCCTCCCTCTAGGCTTCCAGGAAAGTGGGTGGAAGGGAGGCTAGACTCTACAGCCCTGGTCTCCACCCAGTACCCAGCATGCCCAGCGGGAGCTGGCTGCCTCTGACCCTCCTTCACACACATCAAGGCCTTCATCTTGCCATCTAGCCTCCTGTCCAGGTGTCCTTGTCCTTGAATGCACCAAGTTTATACTTCTCTACAGAAGAGGAAGACAGCAATGGGAAGGCCTCAGCCTGGGGAGGGCCTGACTAGATGAGGAGATTCAGTGTCCTCCAAGGCCTGCCATCTGCATCATCTTCAACCTGGTCACAGAAGATCCACACTGGATGGGACGTCTGCAGCCTCCATGGCCTTCAGAGCATCAAAGTCTTCCCATATGGGGGGTGGGATCACCCCTCCCAGACGTCTCCCGGGCGTAGTGACTGTGGAGGGGGATCTGTCTGTATTGTTGTTTATATAAGGTCTCACCTCTGTAGCTCGGACTGATCTTGAACACAATCCTCCTGTTTTGGCTAGTCCTGAGCTTGAGCTCAAGGCCTGAGCACTGTCCTTGGACTTTCTCAAGGCTAGAGCTCTACCACTTGAGCCTCAGCACCACTTCTGGCCTTTTTCTATGTATATGGTACCAAGGAATCAAACCCAGGTCTTTGTGCATGCTAGGCAAGCACTCTACCCCTAGTCCAAACTCCCAGCCCCTGTGGTATGTTTTTTGGGGCTTGAACCCAGAGTCAAGTAGTAGACTAGTGCTCTACCACTTGAGCCAAAGTGCCACCTCTGGCTTTTTCTCTTTATGTAAGCACTCTTATCACTAAGCCACATTCCTGCCCCTCAACACAACCTTTCTGTGGTCACTTTTTAGTTCCTAGGGACAAGTCCACAAAGAATAGCTTGGAAATGAGGGTACAATGGGTGGGGAGGTCTTTGGGAAAGGGCAGCATCACAGTGGCTCAGAGCTAAATTGAAGACTAGCTCTCCTGCCTCTGAATTCCAATGGTGGCACCAGCCATGAGTTGGTATCTGCCCCTGTCCTTCCTGGTATGGGTCAGATGGGGATGGCTTCCCAAGACCTTTGAGCTGCCCACTAACAATTCTGAAAAGATCAAATCCAGCTGCCCTTCTGTATTCCCTTGGGGAGAGGGCTGTGAAATGAGCCCCTCTACATGAATAAGTTCCTAGCTAAGCATCCTGAACCCCACATTGCTGAACCACAACATTGTATCCAGGTTCTGAAGGCCCACGGGCCATGGGCCAGGACCGTGACTCTAGGACATAAGCTCCCAAGCTTGACTGATCTTGCTCCTGCTACACAGCCAGGCAAGGCTGCCTTCTAGGCCTTGCTGAGTCAGGTGGCTTGTTGGGGATCTTTTCTCCTGAAGGTTGCATTTTGGGGCCTCGGGCAACCAGGAAGTCCAACTTCCCTGGATGCCCCACCTGGTGCCATCCCCATGACTAGAATCTGCTCTGGGTCTCTCAGAACCTCAGGGTTCTCCCCCTTTCCCACCATGGGGAGCCTGGCCAGGCCTGGGATACTCCCTGTTACTGGATATAGGCCAACCAGTTCTGGGCAGAGCCCTGGAGGTCAAGATTGGGGGCAGGTGCCAAGTCTTTCTGCTAGCTGGCTTGGACACCACCTAGCAGTGTCTTGTGTCTGGCCTTTTGCAGATGGTAGTGAGCTCTGGGTATAATTGCTGTACTCCTGCCCTTTAAGACCCCTTTTCCCCATGCCCGTACTGGCTCCTAGACCTCATCCCTGTGGGAACATCATTCCAGAGGAGAGCCTGGCCAAAGGGGCTGGTGGGCAGCAGTGGTGTGGACTGTCTATTGGGCTTGAGGAGTGAGGGGGGACACCAACCCTACTGTATAAAGCCATGCTGTGACTGGCAAAGGAGCCAGGACAAGGGCTTGGAGCAGAGCCCAAGACACTGGGCAACTGGCCCCTTCCCATGACAACATTGTTGACTGCAGCAAGACCTGCTAAACTGGGCACACATCCTGGATTCACCCCACTCCCACCCCACAATTGAGAAGCACCCCCATTCACACTGGCTGCTTAACAGAACAGGATGGCTGGGTCCACCCCTCCCTCTCCTGGCCCCATATGGGGCTCTCCTGCCTGCAATACACTGTGGCTGTGTTAACTCCCGCCTGGAGCCTGGGGAAAAGTTCATAGGACCTAGGGGCTAGCGCTGAGAAGGCCCTGGCAGGTGGATAAGAGAATGGTCTGCTGGGCACAGGGTGAGTGGACAGAGGACAAGAGACCGTGGGAGTGTTCAAAACATTTACTAAGCGAATTCTTTCTCTCCCCGCCCCCAAGCTGCAAGGACCATACAATGCTCTAGCTCCCATGTTCAGGCTCAGGTGCCCACAAGAGGAGGTTTGTGGTGGGGGGGGGGGGCTGCTGGCGAGGACTGCTGGTGAGAGAGACATAGAAGTCCAGGCCAAATTGGGTTTAGGCCCTGCTGAGAAGGAAACACAATTTATACACACCTCCAGCAGCCCTGCCTGGGGATCCCGGGCTCTCCTATGTGCCTCCTCTTAGATCAGCAGGAGAGGATGGAAAAAATAAGGCACTATCCAAGATTCTCCAGATTCTGGGTAGGAGTTGGCATCAGCAATCTGGTGCCCACTCGGAGACAATCTGAGAGTCCCCCCTGCGTCCTAGCCAGCGCTGTATATATATATATATGTAAAAACGAATAAACAAAAACAAAAAAACAGATCGAGTCCTCAAGTACAAACGGGTTCGAGTCTGGGCTCTGCGTGTTCAGAGCTTGGTCGGTGCTCCAAGCCTAGCCTCCCTCCAAGTCCTGCGCTGTGACCCCAGCCGTGGCCGCTGTCGCCGCCCTCCGAGCGAGCGCGCCTTCCCACGCCGACGGGACTTGGCTCCGGGGAAGTGGCCCCCGCTGTGCTCCGCACTCCTACACGTAGTTCTTCTTGTCGTAGTCGCCGCTGGCCGTGGGTCTCCGCGGTACGGAGTACTTGACCGGGAGGCTGAGATCGGGCCGGCCGGCGCTCACCCAGGCGCCGCAGCACACCAGGCCCCCGCCGCACATGAGCAGCGCCGACGCCGCCCAGCCGATGTACAGCGCCGCGCCCAGCTCGTGCTTCTGCGACACCGGCACGGCGGGGTCGTAGAACTCGCGGACCACGATGTTAGCGAACCAGCAGAGGGGCACGAGTGCCAGCAGCCCGCACAGCGCGTACAGCGCGCCGCCGGTGAGGGCCACGCGCGCCTTCGCCGGGCCCGGGGCCACGCAGGTGGTGCACTGCGCGCCCGTCAGGGTCACAAACAGGGCCACCAGCGCCAGCAGCACGGCGCCCACCGTGAGCGCCCGCGCCGCCTGCACCTCGGCGCTCAGCGCCAGCACCGACTCGTACACCTTACACTGCATGTGCCCGGTGCTCTGCACCACGCACGACATCCACAGCCCCTTCCAGGTGCTCTGCGCCGTCACGATGTTGTGGTCCAGGAAAGCGGTCACCTGCCACATGGGCAGCCCGCACGCCAGAATCAGACCCACCCAGCCCACCAGACACAGCACTAGACCCAGGATTTCCAGCGCCGCCGACCCCATGGCTGGAAGCTTCAAGGTGTGGTCCGATGGCGCCTTGGGCGGAGGGGAAGGGGGGAAACCTTATTCCCACGCGCGCACGGGCGCGCGCGCACCCACGCCAGTACTCTGAAGGTGTGGCTCGGTGGTGCTCCGGCCGCGCGGGTGCTGGAGCGTCCTGGGCTTGCCCTGAAAGTTTCGCGGCTGCACCACCTTCAGATCTGCTCCCCCCTCCTTGGGGGTCTTCCTATTTGAAGGCTCGGTGGGCGGACCCTAGCCCCTCAGGCCCAACCTCCTGGCTTGGAGAGACCAATCCATGCGCCCTCCCTAGACCAGAGGCCAGTCGGAGTCTCCAGGCAGGTGGAGTTAGGGAAAGTCCAGCCCGGGGCGTGGGGAGGGTTCTGCAGCGGACCGGGTCCGGTCCCCGAGGACCTGAGTGCTTTCTGGACTGATCTAGGGAAGATGCGACCATCCTCCTCCTGGCACCTTCCTCTCCTTTAGGAGCTGCTCGCTCTCCCACCTGCACCACCCCCTACATCCCAAACCAAAGCCCTCCAAAGCGGAGATAGAGGGATCTCCCGATTCCTTTGCTCAGGTGGGATAAACACGCCCTAAATCCTTCCTCCAGAAAGCCCACCCTGCCAGCCAGGCCCGCCCTGGGCACTCTCCCGAGTGCCCTGGACCAGAGGACCAAACAGGATCCTCCCCACATTCCTACCATCACCATCACACCATTCTCTGCCTCCCTAAAGCCTCAGGCCCTGGGTACAAAGCCAGCCTCGCAAGGGCCCGTTTTCTGAATGACCCCCCTCTCTGCGCCCTGTCTGCGGGGCTTCACAACCTTGTCATTCTGAGTATCTTGCTGTGATGCTGTCCATCCCCCCCCTCCCTCCCCTCCGTCCTTTGAGGCTCAGCCGTGTCAGGTGTCAGGCAATATGCCTAAAAGAGATCTCCCATGCTGGTTCAGGACCCAGCAGGGCCGGGTCCTGCCTGGGCAGCCTCTTCTGATCCTGATCTTCACACAGGAGAAATACAAAGGATCGTGAAGGGCTGACCTCTGTTCTCCCACCAATCTCAGTGGTGCCCTACCACCCCAGCCCCCAAACTGCCCTCCGGAAGCCAACTTGGAGTTTCCTGGCCAGGAGGAAGAGCCCCCATCCTCGCTGGAGGAGGGAGGTGCGGGATTTCCGGGCATTCTTCTGCACAATGGCCCAGCCATTTCTTGAAAGGTCTACTGGGGTGGATGCTGTGGGCCCCCTGAGGCTCGGGTGGGGACACTAGGCCCCCCAACCCACAACCTCATGAGGGCACGGTCCCATTCACCCCTTCTCTTCCCTATTCCTTACCAGCCCCTTTGTTTCCAGCTGTCTGGACTCCCAGCCCTGGACGGAGGCCACCGGATGCGTTTTTGTTTTTTCTTTCCTTCTATAGAGTGCTCCCGCCTCTATAGAGAAAGCATGGCATTATTGTGGGCAGGCATATCGGCTGGAGTTTTGGTAAATCTTTTCCTCCTGGGCCCCCAAATTCTCCTTCATGACATGGCTCTGATAGGGGTGCAGAAGGTAAGGGCTAGGTCCTCGCTTATCCTATACAAGAAGGTAGGAAGGACAAATCTGTCCTAGGTTGGGGAGAAGTCTCCTACCTTGCCTTTACCTAATCTCTGCCAATAGGTGGCTCTAGTCACCACACTACTTCCTCCTTCAGGAGACCCATGGACCACTCCCTCTTCTAGCCAGAGGCTCTTCCCACATTCCTAGGGCTTATCCTCTCAATCATGCCTCTCCCTCACTCCAGCTCCCTCCCCCACCCCATGTCCACATCTACCCGGGGTGACTCCTGAAGCCATTCCCTAGCTGGGCTACCCCGGCAGGTTTCTCTTTGGGTCAAGTCCTGCTTATAACCCTCGATGGCACGGTAGTGATTAGTAGTGTCTCCTCGCTGGGCACCCAGTGGCTCATGTTGTAATCCTAGCTATTCAGGAGAACGAGATCTGAACATTGCATTTCAGAGCCAGCTGGGCCAGGAAAGTGTGTGAGACTCTCATCTCCAATTAGCCGCTAATGAACCACCAAAAATCTTGAACTGTGGCTCAAGGAGTAGAATGCCAGCTTTGAATGAAAAAGCTACAGGCCCTACGTTTAAATCCTAGTACTGATGTGTACACACGCACACACACACACACACACACACACACACACACACACACACACACACACACCTGACTCCTGAAAGCAGCCCAGATCAACATAAGCATTGAACCTGGGCAGTCCAACAGCTGGGCTCACACACTCCATCCTCTGATCAAATGCCTTCCTGCAGGACTTGAGCAGGTCTGTCCATTGGTTACTTCCAGCCTCTTCTGTCTATGTCCTGTGTTCCTTGCTTACCTGTTAGGTTGCATTGCTTGACACATCTTGGAAGTCTAAGCTAAGTGGGCTTCCTTGTTATACCTACGAGAGTTCAACAAACATCCTCATCCTGCATCAACCCCATGCAGGAAAAGGGAAAAATGCCTGTTTCTCCTCTAGCCAGCTTGGATGGCATTCAGTGGGATGCTATCCCTTTTTACTTGCCCACCCATCCTTTCTCTACCATGTTAAGCCCATCCTCAGGGTGGGCCCTTCAAGCTTATGTCTCTTTGAGTGGTGGATTCTCTGATTCCATGGGCTCCAACCTGAAGTAGAGCAGGACCACTGTGGAGAATGCATTTAGCCATAAAATAGAAGCTTATCCTTGAGACAAGGAGGTGCCCTGTTAATCTGCAAGTTATTTTTGTCAGTTGTGGGGCTTGAATTCAGGGCCTGGCACTGTCCCTGAGCTTCTTTTGCTCAGGGCTAGCACTCTTACCATTTGAGCTGTTGCACCACTTCTGCCTTTTTCTCTTTATGTGGTACTGCGGAATTGAATCCAGGGCTTCATGCATGCTAGGAAAGTACTCTACCACTAAGTCACATTCCCAGCCCAAGATGCCCTATTACCTGCATTTTGGGACAGGTGGCTTAAGTTTTCTCAGGAAGACATACATTCTGTTGATTCTTGGGTGAGGAATGCATCATTCAGGAATGAATGCATCCTGTTGTCTCTCTTGAAGCCAAGATAGCATTTTTAAGTTTCTAAACACCGTACTTCAGAGTTGCCTTTACCAGGTCTCAGTTTCCTTAAGTTATTCTGTTTCATTTCCCCTAAAATGACTTTTGTTCCTTTAATCTTTTTTTTTCCACATCCTGGGGCTTGAGTTCAGTGCCTGGCCTGTCTTTGAGCTTCTCAAGGCTAGAGCTCTACCACTTGAGCCACAGCACTACTTCTGGCTTTTTCTGTGTATGTGGTACTGAGAATTGAACCCGGATCTTCATGCATGCTAGGCAAGCATTCTACCTGTAGGCCACAATCATGGCTCACTATTCCTTTCATCTTAAGGGAAACACATGAAAGAACAGCTATTTGCAGTAAGCTGACTATACCTCATTTTCCCTTCATGTATCCTGCTTCATTTCCCTTAAAAAATGACTTTGTTCCTTTAATCTTTTTTTTTCCAGTCCTAGGGCTTGAACTCAGGGCCTGGACACTGTCCTCGGACACTTTTTGTTCAAGGCTAGCATTCTCCCAACTTAAGCCATGGTGCTACTTCCGGATTTTTCTGTGTATGTCGTTCTGGGGAATTGAACCCAGGGCTTTGTGCATGCTAGATGAGCATGGCCACAATCCTGGCTCTATTCCCTTAATCTTAAGGGCAGTAGATGGACAAGCTTTAAGCTTGAGTCTTTGATTCCCTGGCAGCCAATTACCATGCCCAATTTTCCTTAGGTTATCCTGCCTAAATGTCACCCCTCACTGTATCCCAGTTTTTTTTCCCTACCCATCCTCATCCATAAGTTGTATACTATACATTTTTTTTTAAATTATGCCAATCCTTGGGCTTGAACTCAGGGCCTGAGCTTCTTTTGCTCAAGGCTAGCACTCTACCACTTGAGCCACAGTACCACTTCCAGCCTTTTCTGTTTACATGGTAGTGAGGAATTGAACCCAGGGTGTCATGCATATAAGGCAAGCACTCTACCACCAAGCCACATTCCCAGCTTTATACTTCACTTTTAACAGTGTATCTAGTGAATATCACTGTTACATTTATTTGCCCTTTGTCCTTCTACTCCTGTGCCCCCCTTACTCTCCCAAAGACAGATAAACAAATAAGAAAGAAAGAAAAGAAAACAACAACAAAGAAGAAAGTTCTTGTTTCCATTTCCTGGATGAGTTCAGTTACTAGTACCACAAGACAAAGGATAAAAGCAGGATATCTGTAGCTCACACCTATAATCCTGAGATGTGAAGATCAAGGTATGAGAGACTTTTATCTCCAATTAACCAGCAAAAAGCTGAACTGGAGGTGTTGCTCAAGTGGTGGAATGCCAGCTTTGAGTGAAAAAAGCCAAAAGGGGAAGCACAGGGCCTGGAGTTCAAGGAGAGAGAGACAAACGTACAGACAGATCGTAGAGGTGCAAGAGTACATTTTGGGGATATAGTAGGTACATTCGTAATACATACATACATACAATCCTAGAGAAAGGTCAAGATTAGGCCCCAGATTGGGTCTGCGCAGGGACAATGAATCTCTGCTCTCTGGTTAGGAGCTGGCCAGGCTGCCCAGCCAAGGCCACCTGCTCATTCACAGCTATTGTTCTGCTTTCCTAGGGGAAGTGCCACAGGATCTCATTAATTGTGTGAGAAAAAGGCCTGAGTCTGCAGAAAAGCAAAGTTTATCTTGAGCAGCTGCAGGCTGACCCTGCCCCAGGGGGACCTGCTGACCTTCCAAGGCCAATCTAAATCTGGATGGCAAGTTCCTGGGCTTTGGGGTTTGGAAATGTTCTGGTTAACAGATTTCATTTCAGAGGAAATGAAAAAACAACACTCTTTCTATCTTTTGGCTTTGAAACAGTTAAAGAAGTTTCCGGTAGATGTTTGGGGAATCTCTCTGCATTGCTACTCCTGTGCCCTTTCTTTGGTTTGGTTTTGTTTTATGTGCCAGTATTAGAGCTTGAACTCAAGGTCTGGGCACTGCCCCCAAGCTTTTTTGCTCAAGGATAGCACTCTAACCACAGATCTTCTTCCAGCTTTTTTTTTTTCTGGCTAATTGGAGTTAAGACTCTCACTGAATCTTCTGTTGAGGCTGGCTTGGAAGTGAAATCCTCAGATCTCAGTCTCCTGAGTAGCTAGGATTACAGGCATGCGCCATGTGCCCTTTCTTTTATTCTTTTTTTTTTTTTTGCCAGTCTTGGGCTTGAACTCAGGGCCTGAGCACTGTCCATGAACAGGCTAGAAGCACTACCACTTGAGCCTCAGCACCATTTCTGGCTTTTTTCTGTGCATGTGGTACCACGGAATCCAACCCAGGTCTTCACACATGCTAGGCAAGCACTCTACCACTAGGCCAAACTCCTGGCCCTGTGCCCTTTCTTGACAGCCTGGGTTCCCACAAGACTGGAGACAACAGTTCATGGAGTTGAGGTGCCTTGTGGGGAGGGCTGTGGAACCCCGGGTTATCCCTCGTGAGTAGTGCAGTAAGTACCCAACCTCAGCACCCTCACAACTGCTGTTCTCTGTGGCCAAGAGCGGGATGAAAGTCATATTCAGTGCTGTACAAGTGAGCTGATCTCCCTCTGCCTTAGTTTCCCTCTTGGTAATGAAGCTGCCCTCTGAGGCAGAGTTTGCAAGCTTACAGGAATGCAATCCCAAACTGGGCTCTCGGTTACCTTTTTGACTACCCACTACACTCTTTTTGCCTGAAATTTCCTCTCCATATGCTGCTGCTTCCTCCTCCCCTCCCCCTCCCCCTCCCCCCTCCTCCTCCTCCTCCTCCTCTTTCTCCTCCTTTCTTTCTTCCTTCTTTCGATTTTGGGGCTTGAACTCAGGGCCTAGGCACTGGTCCCTGAGCTTGTTCGCTCCAGGCTAGTGCTCTTCCACTTTGAGCCACAGCTCCACTTAGCAGAAGATGATTCATTAGAAGTAAGAGTCTCACAGACTTGAATGCCTGGTCTGGCTTTGAACCTCGATCCTCAGATCTCAGCCTACTGAGTAGCTTTAGCTACTGGCATTAGTTCACCCTAACTTCTTGACCTTCACCTTACTGTATAAAAACCAGAGGTCCCTATCGCTTTTGCATCTTCCACGAGAAGGAGGTGGGCGGGACATATATTTGGCCGAGCCTCCGGCCTTCTAGAGGCACAGAGTCACTGGTATCTGGCACATTCAATCTTCTCCCCCCACCCCTCAGTGTCAGCACTGGGGCTTCAACTCAGAACCTTGAGCTTCAAGCTCTGGCTTAGCTTTTTGGCTCAAGGCTGGCACTCTGCCATTTGAGCCATGCTTCCAACTGGCTTTTTATTGGTTATTTTGATTGGATAAGAGTCTTTAGGAACTGGGAGAAAAATGAGGAAAGAGGTATCACTCTTCAGAAAGAAATGTACTTAATACCTGATATACATAACTGTAACCCCTCTGTATATCACCTTTACAATAAAAACATTTTTATTTTAAGAGTCTTTAGGATTTGTCAGCCTAATTCGGCTTCAAATCTCAATTCTCAAATCTGTCTCCTGAGTAACTGGGGTTATGAGCGCAAGTCAATGGCATCTGGCTTTTTTTTTTTTTTTTGCCAGTCTGAGACTTGAACTCAGGGCTTGGGTACTGTCCTTGGACACTTTTTGCCACTCGAGCCACAGCACCAGTTCTGTTTTTTTTCTGTGTATGTGGTACTGAGGAATCAAACCCAGGGCTTTGTGCATGCAAGGTGAGCTACATTCCCAAATTCCCAGCCTCACTATTTTTTTTTTTTTTGGTTAGTTTTAAGTTTGAACTAAGGGCCTGGATGCTATCCCTGAGCTCTTTTGTTCCGGTCTAATGTCCCGGCTGAGTACAAGCCCAGTGACCCACAAAGAAAGAAAGAAAGAAAGAAAGAAAGAAAGAAAGAAAGAAAGAAAGAAAGAAAGAAAGAAAGAAAGAAAGAAAGAAAGAAAGAAAGAAAGGAAGGAAGAAAGAGAGAGAGAAAGGAAGAAAGAAAGGAAGAAAGAAAGGAAGAAAGAAAGGAAGAAAGAAAGGAAGAAAGAAAGAAAGAGTTGGTTCAATATTCAAAGATCATTTGGGCCTAATGGCTTCCATCTGTAATCCTAGCTATTTAGGAGGCTGAGATAGGAGGATCACAGTTCCAAGCCAGTCTGGGAAGGAAAGTCTGTGAGACACTTATTTCTAATTAATCAGTAAAGACTGGAAGTGGAGCTGTGGCTCAAAGTGGTAGAGCACTCTCCTTAAGTGGAAAAGCTTGGGGAAGCACCCAGATGCTGAGTTCAAGGCTGCAGGACTGGCACAAAAAGAAAAGATCATTGTAAATTAAAGAAGGAAAGTCCCATGATTGGTACTGATTAACATAGAAGGATTTAACATAATTTAATGTCCATTCACTTCAAAATTCTTAGTAGTTAAGATGAGTAAGGTGGCTGAAGCCAATAATCCTTGCTTCATGGAAGATGAAGGTGAGAGAATTCACATTTTAAGATCAGAGAGAGCAAACAGAAATCCTTGGGATTCTGCTGGATGCTGATGGCTCATGCCTGTAATCCTTGCTACTCAAGAGACTGAGATCTGAATACTGGGGTTCAAAGCCATCCAGGGCAGGAAAGTCCATGAGACTCTTACCTCCAATGAACCACCAGAAAAGCAGAAGTGGCACGATTGCTCAAAGTGATAATCAATAGCCTTGAGCAAAAGAGCTCAGGGAGAGCACCTGGGCCCCAAGTTCAAGCCCCATGACTGGAAAAAAAAAATCCTTGAGATTCCACCTCAAGGAATGACTTAGGTTGGGTGGCACTCTTGTGTCACACCATGCCTGGTACAGTGTTGTGATCTGTCATTCTCAGCCATTCTGCAAGCACAGGATCAATGACCAGGCTAACTTATGGATAAGGCAAGACCCTGCCTCCAAAATAATCAATGCAAAAAAGGGCTGGAGGCATGGTTCAAGTGGTAGAACACCTAGGAATAGCTAACAGTATATTTGCTGAAAGACTGAATCCTTTCCTCTTTAGAGGAAAGGGGACAAGGATTTTGCTACTCCAGTCCATTGTCATCCTGGAAGTTCAAGCCCAGGAGAAAAAAAAAGGGAAGATAAGGAAACCAGAGAGATACAGATCAGAAAGGAAATGCTGAAGCCATCCTCATTTGCAGCCGACAGCAGCCGACACCGTTGTTTATGTAGGATTTCCCACAGAGTCTTTTTTTAATCGTCAGCTATACAAAGGGGTTTTAAATCAACATATAATTTATGAGTACAATGTATCTTGGTCTTACTATCTATTTTTTTTGCCAGTCCTGGGCTTGGGCTCAGGGCCTGAGCACTGTCCTTGGACTTTCTCAAGGCTTAGCACACTATCACTTGAGCCTCAGCACCAATTCCAGCTTTTGTTAATGTATGTGGTACCAAGGAATCAAACCCGGGTCTTTGTGAATGCTAGGCAAGAACTCTACCACTAGGCCAAACTCCTGGCCCCATTACTATCTATTTTTAAGCTGATTTTTTTTTAGCTGAATTCATAACAGGGACTCAATCTCAACATCCAAAAATAATCTCTGTATAGTGGCAATGAATGCATGCAAGCCTTGTGTGGACAAGGACTTGTATTTAAAAACTACAAAACCCTAAGAAAAGGTGCTGAAGAGATTTTGTTAAAAGTTTTTTTTAAAAATATTATTAACATTTATTTTTTTACATCATATTTCAAATGTCAAGTTTAACAATAGGATCTCTATTTGCCATCACTGGCACATAAATTTAAGAACAAAATTAAAATTAAGCTGAGGGCCGGGAGTTTGGCCTAGTGGTTAAAGTGCTTGCCTAGCATGTGCGAAGACCCGGGTTCGATTCCTTGGTACTACATACATACAAAAAAGTTGGAAGTGGTGCTGAGGCTCAAGTGGTAGAGCTCTAGCCTTGAGAAAGTCCAAGGACAGTGCTCAGGCCCTGAGCTCAAGCCCAGGACTGGCAAAAAAAAAAATGAAGCTGAGAGTTTGTATGTCATAGATACATATTAACCTGTATAATATTATGTCTATAGAGCACATATCCCATCATGGATTTTTATGTCTATGCAGTTATATCTCCAAGATCATGTCAATGGCCTTGAGTACCCAAATATTGAGTCATCATTCTTGCACTGTTTGGATCTAATATCCACATATCAAGGAGACATGTACCTTTTGGTCCTTTGGTCTTGACTTATCTCACTCAACATGATTTGCTCTAGTTTCATCCACCTCCCAGCAAATGCCATTATTTTATCTTGTCTGTTGGCTATGTAGAATTCCATTGTGTATATGTACCACATTTTTTGTATCCATTCATCTGCAGTAGGGCATCTGGATTGTTTCCATCATTTGGCTATTGTGAATAGTGCAGAGATGAACATGGCTGAGCAGGTGTCCTTATCATATCCTGGGTTATGATGCTCAGGGTAGATGCCCAAGAGGCTGGGTTGTAGGGAAGGTCTATTTTTTAGTTTTTTCAGGAACCTCCAAATTGCCTGAAGAGATTTAAAAAAAAATAAGTAAAGACCTCATTAGAAGAGTCCATGTGGCTAAGATGTGAATAGTGAATAAACATTTCACAAGTGGCTTGGCTCAAGCTGAAGCTGTGACCCAAATGGTAGACACAGCCTTGGGCAAAAGAAGCTAAGGGACAGTGCTAGGCCTTAGGACTAGGGAGAAATTTAGGAGGAAAAACATCTCAGTAAGATCAGTTGCCAGGCTGGTAATATGCCATAGTGGTAGAGTGCTTGCCTAGCATGCACGAAGCCCTGGGTTCGATTTCTCAGTACCACAAATACAGAAAATGTCAGAAGTAGTGCTATGGCCCAAGTAGGAGAGTGTTGGCTTTAAGCAAAACCAACTCAGGGACAGTGCTCAGGCCGAGTTCAAGTCCCAGGACTGACAAAAAAAAATCAGTTTCAGGGACTGAGAATGTGACTTAGTGGTAGAGTGCTTGCCTAGTATTCATGAAGTCCTGGGTTCAATTCCTCAGTACCACATAAAGAGAAAAAGCCATAAGTGGTGCTGTGGCTCAAGTGGTAGAGTGCTAGCCTTGAGCAAAAGAAACTCAGAGACAGTGCCCAGGCCCTGAGTTCAAGTCCCCAAGACTAGCAAAAAACAAAAAAGGATTAGTTGCCGATGGGAAGGCAAAAGAATTACAAGATGCCTAGTGCTGGTGGCTAATGCCTACAATCCTAGCTACTCGGGAGGCTGAGATCTGAGGATCATGGTTCAAAGCCATCCCAGGCAGGAAAGTCTGTGAGACTCTTCTCCAATTAACCCCCAGAAAACTGGAAGTGGCATTGTGGCTCAAAGTGATAGAGCAAAAAAGCTCAAGGACAGCTCCCAGGCTGAGTTGAAGACCTATGACCAACAAAAAGAAAACAAAATGAGAGAGAGTCTCTTTCTCTCCAGAAGAATGTTGCCAAGGCACCCCACTTGCACTAAGCCACCTTGGTGGGATCATGAAAGCTTCCTCCAGATTTCCAAGGAAAGCCTGACAGGGCTGGAGTCCCCAGAGGCAGCTTCTGAGAGGGCTTTCTATGAACCCAAGGAGGAAACCTGACCTACTGGAGACCCCAGGATACTGGAGGTGCCAGTAACGTGGAGTATCTGCTTAGAATAGTTGAACCAGCCCAATCCTTGTGGGCTGCAATCACCAAGGCCATAGAGCTGGGGCTGTCCAAGACCTCTGGAGCCCACAAATTATTACCAGAGTGCCCCAGACAGGAAAGCGATAGGAATGAACATTTGTGCTACCGGGTTTGGGCCCTGTTTTATTCCTGTCCTTCCTATCTTGGTGTGTGTGTGTGTGTGTGTGTGTGTGTGTGTGTGTGTGTGTGCGTGTGTGTGTGTGTGGTCAGTTGTGGGGCTTGAACTCAGGGCCTGGGAGCTGTCTCAGAGCTCTTTTGCTCAAGGCTAGTCTCTACCACTTTGAGACACAGCTCCACTTTCAGTTTTTGAGTGGTTAGCTAGAGATATGAGTCTCACGGGAACTGTTCTGCCTGGGCTGGCATTGAACTGCAGTCCTCAGATCTCAGCCTCCTGACTGGCTAGGATTATAGGCGTGAGCATCTGGGTGATTTTTTTTTTTCCTGAACTGATAAATCCATCCAAGACCTCGCACATGCTAGGCAAGCACCATACCACGTGAGCCAATCTGTCCCTCCTTTTCATGTCCTCATCTCTGTCTTTTGGAATGGACAGGTTTACTTCATGCCATTGCATTTTGAGTGTATAAAACTTTAGGCATGAGCCTTCAGTGTCCAGCCTCATGGAGACTTTTTATTCTGTCCTCATATATAATTGAAGTAGATCTTAAAATGCATCAGAGAGGTACGTTTACTCTCTGTCTCTCTCTGTCTCTTTCTGTCACTCTCTGTCTCTGTCTCTGTCTCTGTCTCTCTGTCTCTGTCTCTCCCTGTCTCTGTCTCTCTCTTTGTTGGTGATGGGGCTTGAACTCTGGGCCTGGGCAGTGTCCCTGAGCTCTTCAGCTCAAGGCTAGTGCTCTATCCCTTGAACCACAGCACTACTTCTGGTTTTCTGGTGGTTAGGTGGAGATGAGAGTTTCACAGACTTCTGAGTCTGGGCTGGCTTTGAACCATGATCCTCAGATCTCAGCCTCCTGAGTAGCCAGGATTACAGGCATGAGGCAGCAGTGGCTGGCTTTTTTCCTTTTATAATCCTTTCTAGTATCTGCATGTAGGGTTTGAATATGTCTCCCTGAGGTCCAGGTGTTAGAAGCTTGATCCCCAGTGTGGCAGTATTGAGATGACAGAACTCTGAACAAGTAAGACCTTGTGGAAAGTAGATAAGTCATGGGAACCTTACTCTCAGGAGGGATTAGTGTAGTTCTCACAGTACTTTGTTAGTTCTCACAAGAAAAAAATGTTATAAAAATGAAGCCATTCCATATGCTTGTCTTTTGCTACACTTAGCCACTTACATTGTTTCTGCATGTTGTAGACGCAGCCATAGAGCCTCATTAGAGGCTGAACACAGGGAACCACTTGATATTAGATTTGCCAACTGTGCAACTGTAATCTAAATAAGCACTTTGACTTCATAAGTGACTCAGCCTTGGGTACTTTCTTATAGCAACAGGAAGTGAGCCAAGATATCCTAAGTGGAATGTTTACACCAAGGCAATCACCAAGCATAGTGGCTATAGCCCAGGTTTTAGGGCCTGGCTTCCTGGGCCAGAATCCTCCCTGCAAGTGCCTGATGCTGGGTGATTATCAGTTCCCTCAGCTTTCAGGTAGAAATGTAAAGCTACTATGAGGAAAGTTACTATGAGAATGAATCCAGCTCACATACTAAAGTGCTTTGAGTATTATGTGGCCCCTAAGAAGTGCAGTAGAGATTATCGTGTAGGTTTGCATTTTGTGTGTGCCTCCTGGTGCTGGGGCTTGAACTTGGGGCTTTGCACTTTTGATTTTTGTTTTCACTCAGGACTGGTGCTCTACCACTTGTGCTATACTTCTACTTCTGACTTTTATGCTAGTTAATTGGAGGTAAGAGTCTCATGGACTTTTCTGCTGAGGCTGGACTTGAATTAGGATCCTCAAATCTCAACCTCTTGAGTAGCTAGGATTGAAAACATGAGCCACTTTGGCTTGCCTGCCTGCCTTTCTTTCTTTCTTTCTTTCTTTCTTTCTTTCTTTCTTTCTTTCTTTCTTTCTCTCTTTCTTTCTCTCTTTCTTTCTTCTTCCTCTTCCTCCCCTTCCTCCTCCTCCTCCTCCTCCTCCTCCTCCTCCTCCTCCTCTTCTTCTTCTCCTCCTCCTCCTCCTCCTCCTCCTCCTCCTCCTCCTCCTCCTCCTCCTCCTCCTCCTCCTTCTTCTTCTTCTTCTTCTTCTTCTCATTCTCCTTCTTCTTCTTCTTCCTCTTCCTCCTCCTTCTTCTTCCTCTTCTTCCTCCTCCTCCTCCTCCTCCTCCTTCTTCTTTTTTGCCAGTCCTGGGGCTTTAACTAAGGGCCTGGGTGCTGTTCTTGAGCTTTCTTAAGGCTAGCGCTCTCCGACTTGAGTCACAGCACCACTTCCAGCTTTTACTGTGTATGTGGTGCCAAGGAATTGAATCCAGGGCTTCATGCATACTAGGCAAGCACTTTACCACTAGGCAACATTCCCAGCTCCCTCCACCCTCTCTCTCCAATTCCTAGGGCCTGAACTTGGGGCCTGGGCCCTATCCCTGAACTTTAATGCTCAAGGTTAAAGCTCTATCACTTTGAATTATAGCTCCATTTCCAGCTTTTTAGTAGTTACAGATGAAAGTCTCACAGAATTTCCTGCCTAGGCTGGCTTTGAACTGTAATCCTCAGATCTCAGCCTCATGAGTAGCTAGGATTACAAACATAAGCCACTGTGGCTGGCTCTTGCATTTAAAAAATTATGTTTATTATTGAATTTTCCCCTTTTTGTTGTTACAGATTGAATGTCTGTTATCTGAAATGTTTGAGACCAGAGTTTTACAGATTTGTTTTTATTAACGGTATCAGGTGTTTGTTTTTAAATTTTAGAATATTTACATAGACACTTTTAGTGGTATTGAGGTTTAAATGGGTGACCTCATGCTTATTGAACTGGTACTCTGCTACTTGGACCACACCTCCAGCCTTTTTTTTTGCCAGTCCTGGAGCTTGAACTCTGGAACTCGGTGCTGTCCCTTGCTCAAGGAGAGTGCTCTACCATTTGAGCCACAGTACCACTTCCAGCTTTTTTGAGTAGTTTATTAAACATAAGAGTCTCACAGAGTTTCCTGACTGGGCTAGCTTCGAACCATGATTCTCAGATCTCAGCTTCCTGAATAGCTATGATTATAGGCATGAGCCATTGACGTCTGGCTTTTCTGGTTATTTCTGAGATAGGGTCTCTTAATGTCTTCTTCCTGGGTTGGCCTCAAATCAGTCATCCAGGACTCAGTCTGTTGAGTAGCTAGGGTTATAGACATGAGCCTCTGGTACCCAGCTCACATTATAATTTTATAATGTTAAGACCAACCTTGCATTGTGTGTGTGTGTGTGTGTGTGTGTGTGTGTGTGTGTGTTTACTGATCCTAGGGCCTGTATACAGGACCTGAGCTTTCATGCTCAAGGCTAGTGCTCTACTACATTGAGCTATAGCTCCATTTGCAGCTTTTTAGTAGTTAATTAGAGATAAGAGTCTCACAGACTTTCCTGCACTGGCTGGTGTTGGACTAAGATACTTAAATCTCAATTTCCTAAGTAGCTAGAATTATGGGCGTGAGCCACCAGTGTCCAGCACAACTGTGCACTTTTTATATAAACCTCCTTCAGCTTGGATGATTTATGTGGACCCTTTATTACTGGACTCTGTGTATCTATTTGTGAGGGACATTGCAAGTTAACTTTGTTTTTTTTTCTCCTATGCTTGTTTAGTTTCATGTCAAGGTTATGTTAACCTTGAAACTGAAATGGGAGTGTTTCCTACTTTTCTGATCTCTGAAATAATTTGTACAAGATTGAAAGGCGGAATTTGTTTATAAAGCTACTTGAACATTTTGTGTGTTGGGGAAGTGTTTTGGAGGACTTCAAAACACTGATTAGATCGCTGTAATTGTTGAAAAACAATCGCAATTTTTTTTGAAAACAAAATTTTCTTTTGAATTCATCCTGTTCTGAAAAACTGTTTTTCTAAGAAATCCAGTTCCTGTGGGTTTTTTTTTTCAAATTTGTTGGCAAAAAGTTGTCAACTGTTTCTTACATTTCTGTTTAGTCATGCATTTACCATTAAATCTTTTATTGATTGATAGATTGCTGGTACTAGGGTTTGAACTTAGAGCTTTGTGCTTGCCAAGCAGGCACTTTACCACTTGAATCATACTTCCTCATCTTCATGCTTCAATTAGTTTTGAGATCAAGTTTGGTATTTGTGCCTCGGTAGCCTCAAACCTCAATCCTTCTACCTATGGCCTCTCACCACAGCCAGCTTATTACTTGAAATGAGGTGTCATGAGTTGTGTGTAGCAAATATCTGGGATTACAGGTATAAGCCACCTCGTGTGGCCTTTGTATCTTCTCTTCTAGCTGGATATGGCAGCATGAGGCTGTAGAGTCTCAGTTATTCCACAGTTGAAGCAGGAAGTCATTTTAGCACAAGAGCACCAGCTGAATCTGGGCAAATTACTGAGACCTCGTGTCAAAACAAAACCCCAAACTCCCAATTCTTTTATTTTTTTGTTTGTTACTCTATGCTGATAATGGAGCTTGAACTCAGTCTCCCATTCTCCCTTGGCTTTTTCTCTCAAGGCTGTCAATCACTTGAGCCATATTTCCACTTTCAGCTTTTTGCTAATTAATTAGATATGAGTCTCCAGGATTTGTCTGCCCAGGTTGTTTTCAAACTTTGAACCTCCACTGTTAGCCTCTTGAATAGCTAGGATTATAAATTGGAATCACCAATGCCCATCTTACTCTATTTATTTGTTTGTTTTGCTAGTTCTAGGGCTTGAACTCAGGGCCTGAGCCCTGTCCCTGATCTTTATGACTCAAGGCTAGTGCTTCACAGCTCCACTTCTGGGTTTTGCTGGTTAATGGGAGAAAAGAGTCTCACAAAATTTTCTGCCTGGTTTGGCTTTGAACCACCAAGCTCAGATTTCAGCCTCTTAAGTTGCTAGGATAAGAGATATGAATCACTGGTGTCTCCCAGCTTACTCTAGGTTTTGTTTTGTTTTGTTTTTGCCAGTTCTGGGGCTTGAACTCAGGGACTGAGCACTGACCTTGTGCTTTCTCAAGGCTAGAGCTCTAGCCCTTGAGCCACAACAGCACCTCTGGCTTTTTCTATGTATGTGATATTAAGGAATCGAACCCAGGGCTTCATGCATTCTAGGTAAGCATTCTATCACGAGGTATGCTCCTGGCTCTTACTCTGTTTTGTTTTGTTTTGTTTGGTTTGGTTTAACTTTGTGCCTTCTCCCTTTTCTTTTTTTAAATTTTTTGCCAATCCTGGGATTTGAATTCAGGGCCTGGGTACTGTCCCTGAGCTTCTTTTGTTCAAGACCAGCATTGTATTACTTGAGCCACTGCACCATTTCTGGCTTTTTCTGTTTATATAGTACTGAGGAATTGAACCCTGGGCTTCATGCATGCTAGAAAAGCACTTTACCACTAAGCCACCCTCCCAGCCCTCCTCTCTTCTTACCAGCACTAATAAAAACTTAGCTTGATATTAGTATTTCTAACAAATAAACATTGGCATTATTGCTTTAACATTTTGTTTTATCTGATATCGGTATAACTAACATATTGTCTGTTTTTTTTTTTCCACAGACTTTGCCTCCTTTGATCATCAGTTAAGTTTCTGTAATTGCATGCTGTAGTTTGAACCTGTTCTCTCCTCACCAAAACTCTCTCAATTTTTCCAAGCAGCTGTGCTGCTCCCTAGTGGGTAATGGGCGAGGCCTGGGCACTGGGCAGGGCTTAGCAGGCTTTGGGCAGTAGGGAAGGCCTGGGCTATGGGAGGGTCGAAAGTGGGCGAGGCTTTGGGAGTGGACTGGGTTCTGGGCTATTGAAGCAGAGCCTTCATAGATGGTTAACGCTGTTCTACTCTGTGGAGACTGGATTAATTATACAAAGCAGGTATTGAAAAACAAAATGACTTCATTCATTTTGTTTCTTCTGCATGCATCCCTTTCCTTTCCTCTTTCTGTGACGATTTGGAGCCACTCAAAGCCCCCACAAAAAGTCAAATGCACTCTGACGCTTTGCTCTTGGACTTCCAGAACCATGAGCTCAAATAAACTTCATTTTTTTTCATAAATTACCCAATGTTAGACATTCTAGTCTAACAACGTAAGATGGACTAAGATATTTCATAAAGCTAGATTTTTCCCTCTTCTAAAATGTGATCTTATTCTTTATCTGGCAGATTGGTCCTTTTACATTTTTTGTGATTGTACATACATTTAGATTTGTTTGAAATATGCCATTCCTCCTCCCCACCTTCTTTTAAATTAATTGCTATGTTCATATCTTTTAGAAAGAGTTAGCATACATTAGATGCAGAGGAGAGTTTTATTGTGACAATGTAAAATATTCATTTAATCACCCATCACCCTTCTTTCCTTCTTTATCTTCCTTCCCCCTTCTTAAACAATTTCAACAGTTTTCATTGTTCTGTGTGTGTGTGTGTGTGTGTGTGTGTGTGTGTGTGTGTAGTACACTTGTACTAGGACTTGAACTCATGACCTGAGCACTGTTCCTTAGCCTTTTCTCCCTCAAAGCTAGCACTCTACTGCTTGAGCCACACCTCTACTTCTGGTTTTTGCTAGTTAGTTGTAGATAAGAGTCTTTCTTTCTGTGGTGGCCACACACTGTGGCTCTTCAGATCTCAGCTTTCTGAGTAGCTGGAATTACAGGCGTGAGTCATGGGTGCCTGGATTGTTGCTCTATTTTCATATATTCATATAAAACACAATGAGCATATTCACTGCCAATCACCCTCTTGTTCCCTCTTTTAATTCCCTGTTTTCCCCTAAGACATCTTAGCAGTGACCATCTGAAGGGAGTAACATGGGAACATGATGTCTTTGCCTTCCTTCCACCCAGTCCTGGGATCTCGGATGCCTTCACACCACCCTAAAGGCTGCTGTGCTCTGCTCTGTGCTGGCTGGGCGAGGATGCTCCCTCCCACTGCTTGCCTTCCCCAGATGAATTGCAGCAGCTGTAGCCCAGCTTGCTAGACTAGAGTCCAGGGGCAGGAAGCTGTGCAATGAGCACATGGCAGCAACCCGGCTACCCACCCGCACTGTTCCCAGGAGCTTGCCCTCAGATCCTATCTGGCTCTCCTGCCTTTGTCCAGACCATAAGACTAGGTGCCCTGAGCCACCCCAACTCAGCATCTGTCCAAATAAGGAGAAAAGGCAGAGCCCAGCCTCTACTAGGCCAGACTGTGCCAGAATTGTGGGTTTGCTTGACTTCTGTCTGCCCTCACCAGCACCAAAGCTGGGCTTGGGGGACTAGATGAAAGTGACAAGAAATAAAAGGCTCAAGAAGGGTTAGAGGGCTGGGAGTTTGGCCTAGTGGTTGCCACATACATGGAGAAAAAGCCATAGTGGTGCTGTTGCTCAAGTGGTAGAGTGCTAGCTCTGAGGAAAGTCCAAGGACAGTGCTCAGGTCCTGAGTTTGTGCCCTAGGACTGGCAAAGAAAAAAGGGTTGGGCACAGAGGATCTGGCAACCTACCTGGAAAGCTGTGAAACTGGAAAGAGTTAATGTCCCTTATAGAGGGTGTGGAAGGATGAATAGGAGCTCACCAAGGTGAAGGTCGTAGTGGGAGTCCAGGAGAGAGGGAAAGTCTGAGCATGAGCAATGAACAATGGAAGAGGAGGAGCAAGGGAAGGTGACACTGGGAAAACGTCACTTGTACTTACAAACCAATTTGTTAAATTGAAACCCCTGTGTACAACTACTTAAAGAGAATTTTGTTTTGGTCTGTTGTGGGACTTGAACTCTGGGCCTGGGTGCTGTCCTTGAGCTCTTCAGCTCAAGGCTATAGCTCTATCACTTGAGACACAGCCCCACTTCCAGTTTTCTGGTGATTAATTGGACATAGAGTCTCATGGAATTTTTAGTGTCCGGGCTGGCTTTGAACCACTCACTATCCTCAGATCTCAGCCTCCTGAATAACTAGGATTACAGGCATGAGCCGCCATGCCCGGCTCCTTAAAGATAATTTTTATTGACTGACTGATTGATCTTTTTATTTTTTATTTTTTTGCCAGTCCTAGGGCTTGAACTCAGGGCTTGGGCACTGTCCTTGGGCTTTCTCAAGGCTAGAGCTTTACTATTTGGGCCACAGCAACACTTCTGTTTGTTTGGTTTTTTGTTCCAGGAAATGAAAGCAAGAGTTTATGTTTTCTTTTCTGATTTTTTTTTTGTTGTTGTGTATGTTCATTTCTATGGCTTTGGGAGAGGGACAGAAATGGCTGAACAAATTCAACAATGCTACTCACTGGACATTACGTTGAAAATGAATTATACTACTTTGCCACTTCTGTTTTTTAACTCATTTATTGGAAATAAGAGTCTCATGGATTTTCCTGGCCAGGCTGACTTTGAACTGCGATCCTCAGCAATTTGCCTCCTGAGTAGCTAGGAATACAGGTATAAGCACCAATGCCAGGCTTCAATGTACAACTTTTGTAATTAGTCTTTTGAATTAATGTTTATATGATATGAGCTATGGGTTTATATTTTAGCATGTGAATATTTAGTGGTCCAAGAACCATCTGTTGGAAGTAGTGCTGTGACTCAAGTGGTAGAAGGCTAGCCTTGAGCTGAAGTGTTCAGAGACAGCGCCCAAGCCCAGAGTTCAAGCCCCATGACAGACAAAAATAAATAAATAAATAAATAAATAAAGAAATAAAGAAAGAAAGAAAGAAAACTCCATCTATTGAAAGCACTATTTTAATTTTCTCATTAAATGTTAGAAGCTTTGTCAAAATCAGTTAACCAAGCCAGGCTCCAGTGGCTCTCGCCTGTAGTCCTAGCTACTCAGGAAGCTGAGATCTGAGGATCACAGTTCAAAGCCAGCCTAGACAGGAAAGTCCATGAGACTTTTATCTCCAGTTAACCACCAGAAACCCAGAAGTGGTGCCGTAATTCAAAGTAGTAGAGTGCTAGCCTTGAATGAAAATGCTCAGAGACAGCACTCAGGGACAAAAAGCTCAAGGACAGCTCCCTGAGTTCCAGCCACATGACCAACATAAAAAAACTTACCCATAGCTTTCTCAATCACTAACTGGAAGTCGTGGTACATACCTGTCATACTCAAACTATGTGGGATGTTGAGATCGGGAGGATCAAAGTTCTAGGCCAGACTGGGCAGAAAAGTCTTCAAGACTATCTCAGCAGAAGCTGAATTGGATGTGGTCCTGTCATTTCAACAATATTTTAAGTATGACTATGTGTTAAATGAATCTTCATGCCTATGGTACATTCCACTTGTCATGGATAATGTGCGTGTGTGTGTGTGTGTGTGCGTGTGTGTGTGTGTGTGTGTGTGTGTGTGTGTCCATTAGGGGGCTTGAACTTAGGGCCTGGGAGCTATCCTTCAGCCACTTTTTTGGTACTCAAGGCTGATGCTCTACCACTTGAACCACAGCACCGGTTTTGAGTGTTTTAACTAGACATGAGAGCCTCACAGGGGCTTTTCTGCCCCAGCTGGCTTTGAAAAGTGATCCTCGGATCTTAGCTAAGATTAGAGGAGTGAGCCACCAAGGCCAGGCTTTGAGGGGGGGGGAAAAAGGAAGGAAGGCAGGAAGGAAGAAGAGAGAAACTATTTTCCAGAGGGCTAAGATGGAGTGAGCCAGGAAATGTGCACTTTTTTTCTTTGAAGTTTAAACTTGCTTCCTCATTCTTTTTATTTTTTTAAAGTTATTGTAATGTATAGAGGGGTTACAGTTACATTTACATTCGCCAGACAGTGGGTGCATTACATCTCACACATTGTTACTCCTTCTCATGTTTCATTCTTTTTTTTTTTTTTGCCAGTCCTGGGGCTTGAACTCAATGCCTGAGCCTTGTCCTTGAGCTTTCTCAAGGCTAGGGCTCTATCACTTGAGCCATAGCACCACTTTTGGCTTTTATGTATGTGGTACTGAGGAATCGAAACCGGGTCTGTGCATGCTAGGCAAGCACTTTACCATGAGGCCAAACTCCCAGCCAATGGCTATTATTATTATTATTATTATTATTATTATTATTTTTATTATTGCCAGTCCTGGGGCTTGGACTCAAGAGCCTGAGCATTGTCCTTAGGCTTTCCTCAGGACTAGCACTCCACCACTGGAGTCACTCACCAGTTCCGGTTTTTTCTGTGTATGTGGTACTGTGGAATCAAACCCAGGGTTTGATTCAGGGTAGGCAAGCACTCTACCACTAGACCATACTCCCAGCCCCAATGGTATTGTTATTATTCTTTTTTTGTCGGTCTGGGCCTCAGTGTTGTCCCTGAGCTCTTCAGCTCAAGGCTACCACCCTACCCCTGGAACCACAGCACCACTTCCAGTTTTCTGGTGATTAATTGGAGCTAAGAGTCTCAGGGACTTGTTAGTGCCTGGGCTGGCTTTGAACCACGATCCTCAGATCTCAGCTTCCTGAGTAGGTAGGATTATAGGTGTGAGCCACCATGCCCAACTCCAATGACTATTATTCTTATCCTCTCCTTTATTATTATTTCATTCTGAAGAATTGTTCCATGATTCTACTTCTTGGGCAGAGTGATTTCTGAAACTCCTGATGCAGGCAGGAACCTTGTTCAAAAGCAAGCAAACCACACCCAAGACCACTCTGTACACAACAATGCACTTTGTTTCATGAAGCCTGTGTTTCCTATGCATTCTATTTTCTTTGACTTTTTTTTTGTACTGGTGAGGCTTGAACTCAGGACCTTATTGTTGCTTAGCTTTTTCTCTCAAGGCTAGTGTTTTATCACTTGAGCCACAGCTTCTGACTTCTTGCTGGTTAATTGGAGACAAAGAGTCTCTCAGATTTATCTGTCTGGGTTGGCTTTGAATCATGATCCCCAGATCTCAGCAGCCTGAGTAGCTAGGATTACATGTGTGAGCTACTGCACCCAGCTAACATGAATTGGAACATATAATCTTATATTCTAATGAGTCCACAATATGGAAAGTATTTCTCTTCCCCACGGAATCCATAACCCTTACCACAATATGTTTATACTCAAACCTCTAGGGCTTCCTTTATGCAGAAGAAAGATTCCATTAACTGAACGGGTGGGAAGAAAGAGAGGAGCCTCCGTTTGAGTCTACAGAAATGATTTTGCACAACAGGAAGTAGGTGAACTTTGGTTCAGTTATCTGTTACCGAAAAGACAGTCACATTTCCCATAATGAGTTTTAAAAATGCAGCATGTGAATGGCAGACCATTCTCATTTGTTATGTCATGCAAAAACTGGCATAGCTCCTCCCCTGTCCAGTGCCTTATCAGCCTGGGGGTCTCTCTTGATTTGATGTCTAAATCCTTAGTACCGCCAAGTACCTCCTTGGCAGGCTCAGTTGCATCTGTTTGGATTGCTTATCTCCCTTTCTCTGTCAGCTCCTGGTTTCTGGAGGTTCACATGGACCCTCTTTGCTTCTAGAAGCTTGGTTTTTCCACTGGCCTCTGAGATACCCATTTATCATGTAGGTAGCTTCTTTCCACGTGTTCTCTAAGACCTTTTGCAGTGTGCATTTAGCCACCTGGATTTGTTCTGGAAACCTACTCATGTGTGATCCACACCCCTGACTGTCCTGGAACACATCTGAATGGACTTTTCCCAGTCACTGCTGCTGGATCCATCTGGACCTGAAACCCCTGGTACTGCACACCTTTCTCTCTGTAGCTTGTTCTATACAACCCAGCCTAGGTTCACATGTATTCCTCCTGAAAGGATTTTCAGTGACTAGATGATCTGACATATTATTTCTCTGAAAACCTTAATTCATTTTTATAACCCAAGTTGTCAAATCTCATAAGGTACTAGGGCTGAACTTATCACCAGTAGGTATTACCAAAGCATTCTGGAAACTGGTCCCAGTTATTAAACATTGTTCTAGACCTGACATCTGTTATGCACCTTCCTTCTCTTTTCTGTTGCCATTCTATTAGCATATTCTATGACATTTGGGAGTGCTATTTCTAACAAATTGTTCATGCCATTCAAAAGGGTTTTCAGCATGTAAGTGAATATTTGGGTATTTTTGAAGATGCTCTTTAAAATGTTCAAAGTAGTCAAACTCTTCCCTTCCTCTCTCCTTCTTTCCTTCCTTCCTTCCTTCTTCTTTCCTTCTCTTTCTTTTCCTTCCTTCCCCCCTCTCTCTTTCTTTCTCTTTCTTTCCCTTCCTTCTTTCCTTTCCTTTCCCTTCCTTCTTTCCTTTCCGTCTTTCTTTCTCTACGTCTGTATTACAGCTTGAACTCAAGTGCTGTCCCTTTGCTTTTTCACTCAGAGCTAGTGGACTACCACTCGTGCCACAGTGGTTATTTGGAGATATATGTCTCAAGGATTTGAATGCCAATGGCATCTAACTACTCAGGAAGCTGAGATCTGAGGACTATGGTTCAAAGCCAGCCAGGACACCAAGGTCTGTGTGTGTGTGTGTGTGTGACACACATGCCAGTCCTGGGGCTTGCACATAGCACCACACCTGGGCACTGTCCCTGAGCTTCTTTTTGCTCAAGGCTAGTACTCTGCCACTTGAGCCACAGCACTACTCTGGCCTTTTCTACTTATGTGGTACTGAGGAATTGAACCCAGGGCTTCATGCATGCTAGGAAAGTACTCTCCCACTAAGCCATATTCCCAGTCCCTCCATGAGACTTGACTCCAATTAACCACCAGAAAATCATAAGTGGAGCTATGGCTCAAAGTGGTAAAGCACTAGCTTTAAGCTGAAAAGCTCAGGAATAGTACCCAGGCCCTGAGTTCAAGCCCCATGATAGGAAACAAAATGTCTCACTGACTTTTCTGCTCAGGCTGGCTTCGAACCACAATTCTCAGATCTCAGTTTCCTGAGTAGGAGAATAGGATTTTTTTTTTGGGGGGGGCAGTCCTGGGGCTTGAATTCAGGGCCTGGGCACTGTCCCTGAACTCTTCAGCTCAAGGCTACCACCCTCCCCTTGAGCCACTGCCCCACTTCCTGTTTTCTAGTGATTAAATGGAGAGAAGAGTCTCTCGGCTTGGCTTCGTATTGCCCCATCCGGCTTTGAACGGAGATAGATCTCAGCCTCCAGAGTAGCTGGGATTACAGGCGTAAGCCACCAAGCCCAGCTTGGCTTCTCTTATTTAGATGTCTAAGACCCCTACAGTACTTTCTTAAGCTCGCTTGGTTTTGGTAACTGAAAACATCCCTCCCTGCTCATCTTTACCCACAAGGACGGTGAGGAAAGCTCTTACATATAATTTTTCCTGCTGTGCTGTGCAAAGATAGCGTGATTATGGCTGGGATGGCAGTGCAAGCTTTGCAGCCCTACAATAAACAGCTCTGCACTTCTGTATTTGGGATTCACTTTACAGTGAATCAATTCCATGATAACAGGAAAAGGCCTATGAAACACCTCTTGACACCCACAAATCTATTTATTTACAATATAATATATGTTTTTCTTTTGGTGGTGGTGATAGTGATACAGGAGCAAGCAAGGCACTCTACCATTTAAGCCAAAACACCAGCTCTTGGTGTGTGTGTGTATATGCATGACAGTACTGGGAAGTGAACTCAAGGCCATAAGCCCTCCCTTGGTTTTTCTCCAGGCAAGGCTGTGCCCTACCTCTTGAGCCACAACTCTACTTTTGGCTTTTTACTGGTTAATGGAGATGGGTCATTTGAACTTGTCTATTAACACTGTCCTTAAGAGTCATGAGCCTTAGATTGCAGCCTCCTAAATAGCTAGGATGACAGGCGAGAGCCACCAGTGCTTGGCTAGTTTTGTTTTATTTTTTCCAATCCCGAGGCTTGAATGCTGGGCCTGGGTGCTCTCCCTGAGCTCTTTTTGCTCAAGGCTGGCACTCTACTGCTTGAGCCAAAGGGTCACTTCCAGCTTTTTCTGAGATTTAATTGGCACTAAGAGTCTCACAGACTTCCCTGCTTGGACTGGCTATGAACCTCGATCCTCAGTTCTCAGCTTCCCAAGTAGCTAAGATTACAGGTGGGAGCCACCAGTGCCTAGCTGGTGTGTGTGTGTGTGTGTGTGTGTGTGTGTGTGTGTGTGTGTGTGTGTGTGTGTGTGTGATGGGGAGTTATCTTTGTGAGGGTCTTGCTATGTGACTCAGGCTACTATGAAACTCTTTTATGTAGTCCAGGCTGCCTTCCCATACCCCCATCCTTCTGTCTCAGCTTTCTCGGGGCTGGGATTACAGAGGTGCATCACTCGCTTGGCTGCACGGTTTTCTAATACAAACAGTCATAACATCACCCAAACCAGACACTCCAAGCTCCCCAGGCACTGCTCTCCCGCCGCATTCACATGAGGTCATTTCCTCTTCATGCAGCCCACCCTGTGAAGTAGGATCGCTAACCTTTTGCAACAGCGGAAACCGAGCCCAGAGGACATGAGGTCACAGGGCTATTGAGCTGGAGCCTTGCAGTCCCACTCCAAGAGTCTGGCTAGAGCTTGCTGTGCTACCTTCCATAGAAAAGACGCACAGGAAAACTGTACTTACAGTAGCCATGGTGTAAGCTGCCTATCAGTTTGAAGTCAAGCAGGAATAATAAACACAATTATGGGGAGAAAATATAAGTGGTACTTACACTGCTTTCTTACTGAAAAGCAGTGACTTGTGAAATAAAGGCAGGATAAAAGCTATAACCCTAGCCAGGTGCCGGTGGCTCATGTCTGTAATCCTTGCTACTTAGGAAGTTGAGATCTGAGGATTGCAGTTTGAAGCCAGCCTGGCAAGAAAAGTCTATGAGACTCTAATCTCCAGTTAATCACCAGAATTCTGGAAGTAGGGCTGTGACTCAAGTGGTAGCTTTTGGCAAAAAAAAGCAAAGGAACAGCATGCAGGCCCTGAGTAGTTCAACCTACAGTACTGGTACACACACACACACACACACACACACACACACACACACACACACGACCCTACATTTTGGCCTCCTTTTGTGTCTTTGTCCTTTACCTTGTGTGTTCACCTTCTTTGCCCTTCTTACCTCTAGAGTCACCTTAAAAACTCTAAGAAGGGCTGGGAGAGTGGCCTAGTGGTAGAGTGCTTGCCTAGCATGCAACAAAGCCCTGGGTTCAATTCCTAGAAGTGTCATCTTCCCACGGCTGCCTGTGCCATGCCATAAATCACTTTTCTCTGTCTTTTTATTCGGTGAGCAGGAGCAGATGGTTAGATCTGACAAGTAACATCCTTGCAATTTAGGCCTGGGGTGTAAAAAAAACAAAACAAAACAAAAACTCAAGTTTCACAAAGAGGATGCAAAAAAAAAAATCTGGGGTAGCTCTCTCTGTCCCTGAGTGCATCAGTCTGTCCCTAAAACACATCAGTTTGACACAGGAATGGTGGAGGGGGGGCCCAGGCGCCCCGGTACCTCCAGGCACTCAGCAAAAATGCCCCTTCTTTCCTCTTACCAATCACATCACAGCCTTCCCAGTTACCCAAGGTGCAGAGGAGAGGGTGCCCTCTTCCCCACCTCCCCCAGGCCTCAGTCAACATCGAGAATCCCGCAGTTTCCCGACTGTGAAGGATACTTAGCACCTGACCAAGGCGGGACCTGAGGCTGCAGGTAGTGGAGCCCTGGAGTCAGACAGCGCAGGTGAAAGCGGGGACTGCGCGTGCGCACGCGCTGCGGCAGGGGGCGTGTCCGGGCCGCTCAGAGACGGCGCATGCGCGCGGCGGCGGCGGCGTAGCTGCAGCGCCACCTGTCTCAGGTGAGCTTGCAGGACGGTGCTCCCGGGCCTCTCCTGGCACATGCGCTGCCCAAGCGCCAGCTTTCCCCGCCCTTCTCCCATCAGCTGTGAAAAGAGAATAACAGTCCAGTCTGTGGAGTGTAGAAGGACACCGAATACAAAGGAGATGGGCGGAAACAGCTGGCCGGTCCCCCCCCCCCCACCAAGTCCCCCGTGGCTCCTCCCGGCTGTGCCCGCGCTCTGAGCGCGGTGGGTAAATAGGATTTCGGATCGGAAAGTCTCGATCCAGCGTGGCTTGGGGCCAGGCACGTCCTATTCCCGGAGCTCTTTATTTCCATTGTTAAGATGAGGACAGCGGTCAGCGTGTGGAGTGCTGCAAACGATTAAGTGGAAGGAAACCGGTGGCCACTTGAGTGACTGGCTGCACGCGCTTGCGCGGGGGCGCAGCGGGTGTCGGGGGGGGGGGGAGGTGGTCAGGAGTAGCCCTGGAATCGCCGAGGGGAGGGGCAGTCCGTGCAGGGCCCGCCCCCCGCCCCCGATGGGGGTGACCTCTGAACCTGATCTTGAAGATCAAGTGGGAGCTGGGGTGTGCTCCTGGCAAAGAGGGGGCGCCTGGAAGCCTGCACAGGGCATGGATGTGCTTGGTGAGCTCTAGGGGTGGCTAAGAGGCTTGATGACTGTGGAAGGAAGGCAAGGTGGGGGGAGGTGTGGGGAGGAGTGGAAGGCCTCCAGATGATTTAAAGCTGATTTAAATACTGGAGGAAGGAGGTTAACCTCGTACTTCTGGGAGGTATGAGGCCTCACTTGAGGCTGGAATGGGTTGGAGAAGGAAGCAGGATTCCAGAGGGATTTTTGGGGATGGTGGCTGACAGGCTCCGGTGGCTCCAGGTTGAAGTGGATCGTCTGCGATGGAGTGCAGGGTCTATCTGAACATGCTTACAATCATTCAAACAATTAGCCATGCCTGGGATGGCTCATGCCTGTAATCCTAGCTACCCAGGAAACTGAGGTATGAGGATTGTGGTTCAAAGCCAGTCTGGACAGGAAAGTCCATGAGATTCTTACCTCTGATTAACCAGCAAAAAGCTCAAGGTGGAGATGTGCCTCAAAATCTCTGGCTCGTAGATGTGGCCAACATTGGCTAGAAAAGCAAAGGGACATCACACTGGCCCTAAGTTTAAGCCCTAATACCAGCACACAGGACAGCACACGCACACACACACACACACACACACACACACACACACACACACACACACACCAAATACAGACATGCATTAGGCAGTGAACACCCAAATATTAAAAAGTAAATACAAAACCTGGCTCCAGTAGCTCACACCTGTAACCCTAGTTCCTCCAGGGCTGAGATCTGAGGATCACGGTTCAAAACCAGCACAAGCACGAAAGTCCAAGAGATTCTTATCTCCAATTAACCACCAGAAAACCAGAAGTGGCCCTGTGGTTCAAGGGGTAGGGCCATAGCCTTGAGTTAAGTCTCAGGGACAGCACCCAGGCCCAGAGTTCAAGTCCCATATCCAAAATAAAAGTAAATACAACTGAGCACTGGTGGCTCACTTCTGTAATCCTAGCTTCTCAGGACTCAGGAGGCTGAGATTTGAGAATCACATTTCAAATTCAGCCTGGGCAGGAAAGTCTGTGAGACTTATCTCCAATAAACTACGCAGAAAAAAATGGAAGTAATGCTGTAGTTCAAAAGAACACTAACCTTGAGCAAAAAGAAGCTCGGGGACAGTGTCTAGGCCCTGAGATTCTTTTTTTTTTTTGTGGGTCATGGAACTTGAACTTGTCCTGGGTGCTGTCCCATAGCTCTTCAGCTCAAGGTTACCACCCCACTTCTTGTTTTCTAGAGGTTAATTGGAGATAAGAGTCTCAAGTCCTTTTGTGCCCAAGCTGGCTTTGAACCTTGATCCTCAGATCTCAGCCTCCCAAGTAGTTAGGATTACAGGCGTGAGCCACCACACCCAGCAGTACTGGAGATTCATAATCTCCAATTAACTATATATAATATATTTTAAAAAGCCAGAAGTGAAGAGATTAAAATGGCAGAAAAGCATATGAGAAAATGTTCAACATCTATGGTCATAAAGGAAATGCAAATAAAAACAACCCTAAGATACCACCTTACCCCAACAAGAATGGCCAAGATTTTGAACTCAGACAATGACAGTTGCAGGCGGGGTTGTGGAGAAAAAGGAACCCTACTACACTGCTGGTGGGAATGCAGACTAATTCAGCCACTCTGGAAAGCAGTGTGGAGGTTTCTTAAAGAACTGAAAATAGACCTTCCCTATGATCCCGCCATACCACTTCTGGGCATCTATCCTGAACATCATGACCCAGGATATGATAAGGACACCTGCTCAGCTATGTTCATCTCTGCACTATTCACAATAGCCAGGCGATGGAAACAATCCAGATGCCCTACTGCAGACGAATGGATACAGAAAATGTGGTATATGTACACAATGGAATTCTACATAGCCAACAGACAAGATAAAATAATGGCATTCGCAGGGAAGTGGATGAATCTAGAGCGAATCATGCTGAGTGAGACAAGTCAAGACCTAAGGAATAAAAGGCGCATGGTATCCTTAATATGTGGCTATTAAATCCAAAGAGTACAAGAGTGAGGACTCAATAACTGCATACCCAAAGCTATGGACATAGTAATGGAAATATAAACATAACTATATAGACATAAAAACCTATGACTCTATAGACATAATGTTTTATTTCATAAATTAATATGTTTCTATGACATACAAACCCTTAGCCTAATTTTGATTAAGTTCTAAATACTAAGTTCCAATGATTGTAAATAGAGATTCTCTCCTTGAACACTTCTTTGTTAAACTTGTCATTTAAAATATGATGTAAAAATCAACGTTAATAAATTCTTTAAAAAAAAAAAACCAGAAGTGGAGTTGTAGTAGTAGAATGTCAGCCTTGAGAAAAAAAGGAGTAAAAAAGCTAAGGGACAGCAGCTCTGCATCTTAGTTCACACCCAATACTGGCACAATAAAGGAGGTGAGGGGCAAAGCGGGGGAGGGAAGAAGAAAATAAAAAGAGTCTATTCTCTGTTCTCAAAGTGTTTAGTTGAACAGGAAAGATGGCTGCATATCTAGATAATGAGTGCTTGCAATGCAGAGAATTAGAGGCACCCCTGTTTAAGACACAGTAGGGGTAAGGGTGGGAGAGGTGCCCAGAGGAGCTATATGAACATCAGGAAAATGGGAATTTAGTACAGAAGGGGAAGGAACTAGAAAGCCAGGCAGTTGTGCTGTGCTTTGAAAATTAGAAGTGGATGTGGAAAGGAGTGTAAAGAAAAGCTTGAGTTGCAGTCACTAGCAGGAGGGAGGGGGAAGGGAGAGGAGAAGGCTTAGAATTGGGAGTATTTCAAGGAGCAGGTATACAGAGGAGAAGCTGGAAGGGAAAGATGGTCATGGAAGTGCCAGGAAAAGAAAGTAGGGCTGAGACAGGTGGCATGTCAGGAAGGAGACCAGTGTGGGAGAGTGGTGGGATGGGAGGGAAGAATGAGGAGGAAGGGGTCAAGAATTTGGCCTAGTGATAGAGTTCCTGCCTAGCATGCACAAAGACCAGGGTTCGATTCCTCAGAACCACATACATAGAAAAAGTTGGAAGTGGTGCTGTGGCTCACATGGCAGAGCTCTTGCCTTGAGGAAAGCCCAAGGACAGGGCTCGGGCCCCGAGTTCAATCCCCAGGACTGGAATAAAAATGCTAAGAGGCCATGAGTTCAAGTCCCGAAACCAGTATGTGTGCTCATAATCACACACACACACACACACACACACACACACACACACACACACACACACACACACAGATAATGGTTTATTTTAGCTCATGGATTTATAGGTTTCAGTCCATGGTGAAGCGGAATGTCACCACAGAAGGGCATGATGGAGGAAAACAGCTCACCTCATGGCAGCCAGGAAGCAGGGACTTTAAGGTGCAAGAACATGATCATTTTCAAAGTCACACCCCCGTAACTCACTACCTCCAGCCAATCCTACCAATCTCTCCCAATAATGCCATCAAATTATCAAGTATTAATCAGTGGATGAATCCGTGGATTATTAGGGCAGAGTCCTCACTGAGCCAACCCCCCCCTCCATGACTGGACCCTGCCTTGAAGATGGGAGCCTTTGAGGAGACACTTCATATGTAAACCCTACCAATCAGGAGAAGGTTGGAGTCAGACTGCAGTATGAAGGATATGGTAGAGTAACTGGTCCAAGATCATTCGGTTATTGAGAGGCAGATCAGGTTTGAAACTCAATATGTATCAGGTCCAGAAACTTTACTTTGGCTGCTGGGTACATTGCCCTGTTTTATTTGTCCTTCCTTCCTTCCTTCCTTCCTTCCTTCCTTCCTTCCTTCCTTCCTTCCTTCCTTCCTTCCTTCTCTTGCCCTCCTCTCCCTTGCCTCTCTCCCATTTTCCTTGTTGTATAGCTTCTGGGTCTTGAACTCAAGGCCTAGGCACTGTCCCTTAACTTATTTTATTCAAAGCTGACACTCTACTACCTGAGCTACATCTCCACTTCAGGCCTTTTTGGTGATTAATTGGAGATAAGAGTCTTATAGACTTTCCTGGTGGCGCTGGCTTTGAACCTCAGTTCTCAGACCTGAACCTCGTGAGTAGGTGGGATTACAGGTGAGAGCCACCAGAGCAGGAAGATGCCTTACGAAGATTTCTCATAAACAAGTTCACCTGACTGAGCCATCTGGAAATGGTTCTATGCTCTAATCTGCTACGTAGATAGGTTTGTGTTGGCTGTAATAAGTGTCTAGATGTATCACAGAGCTTAAATTCAGGAACCTGGACTTGACTGGCGGGCTATTTGCTGTGTAATTGGAGAGAGAGTCTGGCTGTTGGTTAACTGTGATACTCAGATCTCAGCTTCCTGAATAGCTAGGATCACAGACATAAGCCACCAACACTGAGCTTCTTGTAAAACCTCTTAGGTGCTTTTGAACTATTTACTATGAACAAAGTCTATTCCTTATTCTTATTTTTCCTGCCTAAGACAACCTGCCTTTGCCTGAGGTGAGGATTCCATTCCTGGAGGCATCCAGAATATCCAATCACATCTGGGAAACGATTTGTGCTGTCGTTCTGGACAAACATGTCATTTTATGCGGAGCCCTTGCTCATCTTTACTATAGTTCTAGATGGCAAACGAGTCACAGCCTTAATCCCCAGGTGGGAAGCGATGGATTTCAGCTTCGTGATAACCCAGGCCTTTCCTCCTGCGTCTCAGCAAGCGTGAACTTTCCTGTTTTTGTCACTCTTGCTTAGGTCATAGACATTTTGTATAGGAAATGTTGTATAGGAGAGGAAAAAAAACCCCATGAAGGAAGCTCCCAAGGAGGTTACCAGGTGCACAGTTCAGCCAAGTAGGTGACTTGATGAGCTGCATCGCTTTGTGTTTGCTCGGGTGGGGAAGGGTGTGACGGCATGCTGGCACCTGGCCAAATAACTTTACCACCTGAGTTATGAGGCAGTTCCTCTACGTGGTGGTTCCTGTGCCTTCCAGGATTGCTGTGAGAAAGTGATTGTGTGGGGAAATAAACAACTCATTATCACCCATAACGCACCGCGTGCTCCCTTCTGACTCTAGATTCCAGTATCCTTTGGGCTTCCAAGAATAGTGGACTTGAACATTTTGAAAATCAAAAGGCTTAAAAAAGGGTAGGTAGCAAGCTAGGTGCTGGTGGCTCACGCCTGTAATTCTAGTTACTTAAGAAGGCTAAGATCTGAGGATCACGATTGGAAGCCAGCCTGGACAGAAACGTCTGCAAGACTCATCCCCAATAAAGTACTCAGAAAAAGTAGAAAGTGGCATTAAATGGTGGTTCAAATGGTAGAGTGCTAGCCTTGAGCAAAAAGAAACTCAGGGACAGTGCCCAGGTCTTGAGTTCAAGGCCCAGGACTGGCAAAAACCAAAAACAAAACCCAAAACCAAAAACAACAACAACAAAGTGATAAGCCAGGCACCAGTGGCTCACACCTATAATTCTAGTTACCCAGGAGGCTGATATATGAGGGTTGTGGTTCAAAGCCAGCCCTGGCAGGAAAGTCTGTGAGACTTTTATCTCCAATAAACTACTCAGAAAAAGTCAGAAGTGGTACAGTAACTCAAGTGGTAGAGTGCTAGCTAGCTTAGAGCACAAAAGCTCAGGAACAGTTTCCAGTGTCACAACAGACAAAAAAAAAAGTGGCAAAGACAATCCTAGCTGCTCAGGAAGGTAAGATCTGAGGGTCACAGACAGAAACCAAGTCAGGCACACAAATCTGTGAGACTCTTATCTATACATAACCAGAAAAGAGCCAGAAGTGGAGGTGTGGCTCAAGTAGTAGAGCCCTAGCTTTGAGTGAGAAAGTCAAAGGATAGCATAAAGCCTGAGTTCAAGCCCCAGTAGAGGCACACACACACACACACACACACACACACACACACACACACAATATACTAGGTAACAAAAGGTTGTGTATAGTAGATGAGAGCTACTCACCTCTTGGTGGCTAGGAAGCAGACAGACAGAGAGAAAAGAGGAGAAGATGAGATGTTTAGCACCTACCAATGGAGTCACTGAATTATAAATTCATATGTGGATGAATCCATTGATGAGGTCAGACTCTTTACAAGCCAATCTGTTCCTCAAATTCTACCTTCCAACATGGAATCAAAGACCAGTCTTTATTTATTCATTTATTTTGGATACTGGTCCTGGGGCTTGAACTCAGAGCTAGGACACTGTCCCTTTCCCTTAACTTTTTTGCTCACAGATAGTGCTCTACCACTTGAGCCACAGCTTTACTGACATTTTAATGGTTAAAGATAAGAGTCTCTCAGATTTGTCTGCCTTGGGTGCCTTTGAACGTCAATCCTCAGTCCAAATTTTCTGAGTTACTAGGATTATGGATATGAGCCACTAGTACCCAGCTCATCATAACATTTTAAAACCATAGCCAATAGTTACAGATTCAGATTTTGTGCCTATAATTATACACATGAGTGTAGGCATATAACTAGTTCTATATTTTACATGAATGGGATCATACATCCCTTCAGCAACTGGTTTCCTTTGAAGATATTTTCTTTCTGATTATAAATCAAATTCAAAATTATGAGGCCTCTTCTAAAAATCCAATCCTCCAAAAAAAAAAAAAACCCAAAATAAAAATCCCTGTTACTGGCCGGGAGTTTGGCCTAGTGGTTAAAGTGCTTGCCTAGCATGCACGAAGACCCGGGTTCGATTCCTTGGTACCACATACATACAAAAAAGCCAGAAGTGGTGCTGAGGCTCAAGTGGCAGAGTGCATCTTATTTATTCAATCATTTCCCTGTTAAAGACAATTCCAGATTGTCTATGATTATCTGCTAGTAAATTAGTACTGCACAAAGCATGCTTTAAGTGCGTGTACTTCTTTGTGTATTTTTGTAGACCGGGTTCTTCCAACTGGATTATTGGGTCACAGGCAACACAATAAGAGTTTTAACAGATGTTGCCCATGGCCTGGCAAGCCTATTTCCCCATACCTTCAGTAGCCCTGGATTTTAAAAATTATATATATATATATATATATATATATATATATATATATATATAGAGAGAGAGAGAGAGAGAGAGAGAGAGAGAGAGAGTTGTGAGACTTGAACTCAGTGCCTGGGAGCTGTCTGTGAGCGCTACTACTTTGAGCCATAGTGCCACTTTCAGTTTTCTGGTGGTTAATTGGAGATAAGAGTCTCATAGACTTGGACCGGGAGTTTGGCCTAGTGGTAGAGTGCTTGCCTAGCATGCACAAAGGCCTGGGTTCGATTCCTCGATACCACATACACATAGAAAAAGCCAGAAGTGGTGTTGTGGCTTAGTGGTAGAGCTCCAGCGTTGAGAAAGCCCAAGGACTGTGCTCAGGCCCTGAGTTCAAGGCCCATGACTGGCAAAAAATAAATAAATAAGAGTCTCATAGACTTTGAACCACAGTCCTCAGATCTCAGCCTCCTGAGTAGCTAAGATTACAGGCATGAGCCATTGGGGTCTTGCTTAGCCCTGGATTTCACTCTTAAGCTTCTCATTCTGAGAGGTAAAAGATGTCTTCTTGGGAACTTTATACTCCATTTCGAACTTGTGAGTTTAAGCTTCTTTTAAAATGTATTAGTTAGATGTAATCTTTCAGAGAAAATTGTATCCTTTGCTAATTTTTTTTGTGTCTCTCTTTTTTTTTTTTTTTTTGCCGGTCCTGGGCTTGAGCTCAGGGCCTGAGCACTGTCCTTGGACTTTCTCAAGGCTAGAGCTCTACCACTTGAGCCTCAGCACCACTTCTGGCATTTTTCTATGTATGTGGTACTGAGGAATCGAACCCGGGTCTTCATGCGTGGTAGGCAAGCACTTTAACCACTAGGCCAAATTCCCGGCCCCCTTTGCTAATTTTTCTTTGGGGCTACCTTTTATTTATTTATTTGTTTATTACTGAGTTGTTATCCTTTATATAATGTGTGTGTGTGTGTGTGTGTGTGTGTGTGTGTGTGTGTGTTGCTAGTAGAGCTTCAACTCAGGGCCTGGTGCTCTCATTTGGCTTTTTCCATTCAAGGCTGGTCCTCTACCACTAGCCATGCCCCTCTACGTTGAGTTTGTTTGCTGATTAATTGAAAAGAAGAGTTTCACAAGGTTTTCTGCTCTGGCTGGCTTTGACTGATGACCCTCAGACCTTAGCTTCTCAGTTGCTAGAAATACAGGCATCAGCCAACAGGGCCCTACCTCTAAATCGTTTTGCAAGCTAGTCTTTTGATTGATGCCATAGTATTTTCAGAGGCCGGCTAGCTGTAGCGAGTGTGCCAGTTTCTAGGTAACACTTAACCACTGAAAGCCATAGCTGATCTGGGGTTGCATTGGGTTAGTGGGAAAGATGATCAAGTCAAGGATTCATCTAAGCAGTTAGCTGTCCCAGCTGTAGCTTGGAAAATGTCTTTGTGATAGTTCTGAGTGAGATCATTCTCTTCGCTGCCTTCCCCAACTCCATTTTGAACATACGTGACTCCATTTTGAACCCAACAACTGCCATACAAGTTACAGAGGATGGGAAGTAAGCTGGGGGAAGGGAGAACTGGCCGCCTGGACCTCCTCTAAGACCAGCCCCCTCGGGGGGCTTCCAGCTCAATGGTAGGATGGTTGTCTGATACACTGGGTCAAGAGCAACTCCCGAAGACTTTAGCAATGGCCAGGACCCCAGACAGAGTGTCCCCTAACAAAATCTAAGAGAAGCAACAAGGAGAGAAGACCTGGTGAGGAAAACCTATCTGTACTCCATCAAGAAGCCGAACACGAGGAATCTTCCAGCAATGACTCACCCTTCCTGAGCCAGCAGGTCCCATAGGAATGAACCCCCCCACCCCAGGTGTTTAAGCTCAGAGAGTCCCTTGTACTTCCCAGAACTGTATTGCACATGTTTCACCAGAGCACCTTGGTGACGTTTCTGCTGGGAAAAGGAGCAGAGGGGACTCCCCAGGCACAGCCCGGAAGGGAGCAATCCAAAGCCCTACACTGGCTGACACATCATTGGAATCTGTCACTGAATCAGTCACGAGGGGTGGTCTTGTCTGGATGAGAGCTCCGTGGGCAGGCCACCTGACTCTCTGGGAGCCCTAAGGAATGATCAAATACAGCCTTGACAGCTGACACAGGATGTTGGGGGTCAGGCAAGAAAGGGAATTTCTCATGATACTTTCCCAAACTGGGGGTCATTTTAGACTTAATGTAGTTAGGTATAAGCTAGGTGTCAGCGGCTCGTGTCTGTAATCCTAGTTACTCAGGAGGCTGAGATTTGAGGATGGGGGTTCGAAGCCAGCCCAGGCATGAAAATTTGTGAGACTTATATCCAATTAACCAGCCCAAAGCTAGGAGGGACGGGGTGCTAGTGGCTCACATCTATAATCCTCGCATTCCAGGAGGCTGTGATCTGATGATCGTGGTTTGAAGCCAGCCCAGGCAAGAAAGTCCGTGAGACTCTTATCTCCAATAAACGACTCAGAAGTGGCACTGTGGTTCTAGTGGTAGAGTGCTAGCCTTGAGCAAAAGAAGCTCAGGGGGCCAGGAGTTTGACCTAGTGGTAGAGTGCTTGCCTAGCATGCACGTAGACCTGGGTTTGATTCCTCAGTATCATACACATAGAAAAAGCTGGAAGTGCCAGGCATGGTGGCTCACATCTATAATCCTAGCTACTCAGGAGGATGAGATGTGAGAATCAAGGTGCAAAGCCAGCCCAGGCACTAAAGTCGGTGAGACTCTTCTCTCCAATTAACCACTACAAAGCCAGAAATGGGGCTGTGGCTCAAGGGTTAGGGTGGTAGCTTTGAGCAGAAGAGCTCAGGGACAATGCCCAGGCCCAGGGGTAGGGTGGTAGCCTTGAGCTGAAGAGCTCAGGGACAGAGCCCAGGCCAAGAGTTCAAGCCCCACACCTGACAAAAAAAAATGGAAAGAAAAAGCCACAAGTGGTGCTGTAGAGCAAGTGGTAGACCCTGAGTTCAAGTCCAGGACAGAAGAAGAAGAAGAAGAAGAAGAAGGAGAAGGAGAAGGAGAAGGAGAAGGAGAAGGAGAAGGAGAAGGAGAAGGAGAAGGAGAAGGAGAAGGAGAAGGAGGAGAAGGAGGAGAAGGAGGAGAAGAAGGAGAAGAAGGAGAAGAAGAAGAAGGAGAAGAAGGAGAGGAAGAAGAAGAAGAAGAAGAAGAAGAAGAAGAAGAAGAAGAAGAAGAAGAAGAAGAAGAAGAAGAAGAGGAGGAGGAGGAGGAGGAGGAGGAGGAGGAGGAGGAAGAAAGCTAGGTGTGGAACTGTGGCTCAAGTGGTAGAATACTAGCTTGAGTGGCAAAGCTAAGGCAGGGATGGTGCCCATGGGCCCTGAGTTCAAGTTCCAGAATTGTCACACACACACACACACACACACACACACACACACACACACACAGAGAGTAGCAATTCTAACAACAAAACAGATACAGTTTGTCTTTTCTTTCTCCCTCTTCTTCCCTCTCTCCCTCCTCATTTTCCCTCTCTTTCTCCCTCCCTCTCTTCCTTCCTCCCTTCCTTCCTCTGTGTGTGTGTATGTGTGTGTGTGTGTGTGTGTGTGTGCGCGCGCCTGTCTTGCTGCTTGTACTAGACACCTCGGTATTGTCCCTGAGCTTTTTTTTCTTCTTCTTCTCGAGGCTAGTGTTCTACCATTTTAAAACCACAGGTCCACGTCTAGCTTTTTGCAGGGTACTTGAAAATAAGAGTCTCATTGGTTTTTCTGCCTGTCTGGCTTCAAATCATGATTCTCACATCGGAGTAGCTAGGATTACAAGCATGAGCTACAGGCTCAGCTTCCCTATTTGTTTTGTTTGCTATGTAATAGCTTTATCAAGATACAGTTCGAATACTATACATCCTCCCAGGAACACTAAGCACTTTCTAGCATCTTCAGAGATGCTCTCCCCACCAGATAATGCCAGGACATTTGCATTTCGGCAGTAAGAAACTGGTAACCATTAAACAGTCATGCCCATTTCTCCCAGAAGCCCTAGCAGCTGTCCCTCTCTAATCAGTCTCTCGAGGCCATTTGTCTCTTCTGATCATTTAATTTCAACTCAAACAGGATATGTCCATTTGTCCATCTGTCCGCTTGTCTTCCGAGTGATAAGCACAAGACTTGCTGCCAACCACCAGGATTGGGAGATCTGGTCCCAGGTTGATTAGTCAGAGCTGGGCTGGGTCCTTTCTCTTCCTGCCTGGGTGGGGCCATGCTGGGATTTCCCAGGGCTGAGCTCCCCGGACAAAACGCCAGGGACAGGACACCGAGCCTGCTGAGCCCTGAGGAATCAGAGCTACCCGGGGAGCTTTGATGGCCCTCCATGCATCATGAGGACTGGAGTGGGGACTGGGTGAGGTTGGTGAGGTCTGTGGGACCTCAGGACCCTGTAATGCAGTTAAATGTAAAGTGCTACTTCTGGCTTGTTTTCTGGTTCATTGGAGGTGAGAACCATCTTTTCTGCCCAGGCTGGGTTTAAACCACGATCTTCGGATCTCAGCCTTCTGAGTAGCGGAGATTATAGGTGTGAACCACTGGGGACTGGCTTCTTGTGGATTTTTATTCATTTATTTATTTTTGGTCGGTTGTAGGGCTTGAACTCTGGGCCTGAGTGCTGTCCCTTCAGCTCAAGGATAGTGCCCTAGCCACAGTGTCGCTTCTGGTTTTCTGGTGGTAAGAATCTCACAGACTTTTGTTCTCAGCTTTCTTTTGGACTTTTTGTCCTGGGCTGGATTCAAAGCTTGATCTTCCAGGGCTCGACTTCCTGAATAACTAGGATTACAGACATGAGCTCCTGGGCCCAGTTTGAATCTTTACAAACAAGTTTTATTATAGAAAAAAAAAACTATATATGCAGATAGAAGCGGACAATGACAACCTTTGCTCCATGTCACTCCCTAGCCCCAGCAGGTCCCAGTTCATTTATTAGCCACTCATTTTGTCCAGTCTCTGCCCCCACTCGCACTCTGGATTAATTAGAAGCAGACTCCAGATATCCTGTCATGGTGTCCGTAAGTGTGGTTTGTACGTACAAGCTTCTGGAAGGAAGGGCCCAGGATGAGATGACTTGCCGGGGATCACGTGCAATCACCCTAGATGGGGACATTGCTAAGTAGGAAGCCATTTCCTCCCCTTCCCCTCTCCCCCCTGTATGACTTACAAATGGGACCAGGCTGGCTCTGGCCGCTGCACAGGTGTCCCTGCTGTCATTTCCTGTCTGTGCTGGTCAGGCGCATGGCTGCCCTGCTTCAAACTCTGAGGTGTTTCCCCCTCTTCCATTTCCTGTGGCTGTTTTGAAGCCGAGAGGAAGAGAAGGCCTCGTGTGATATGATCCTCGTGTGTTGCACGGGGGTGGGGTGTTAGGGAAGGCCATGGGGCCTGAGGAGTGTGGATATGCATGCAGCAGACTGAAGGATTGTGGGACACTCTCCTGCTCACTTACTTGCTGTCTTTTCTCTCTTTCATGCTAATACTGAGGCTTGAACTCAAGGCCCAGGACCCTTGTTTGGCTTTTTTGCTGATACTCTTCCACTTGAGCCAAAGCTTTACTTCCAGCTTTTGGGTGGTTAATTGGAGAAAAGTCTCATAGATTTTGCTGCCTGGGCTGGCTTTGAACTGTGATCCTCAGCTTTTAGCCTCCTGAGTAGCTAGGGTGCCAGGTGTGAGCTAAGCAGTGCTATCCTTCCCTCCCCTCCCCCCTCCCTCCCCTCCCCTCCCCTCCCTTCCCCTTCCCTCCCCTCCCCTCCCTTCCCCTTCCCTCCCCCCTCCCTCCCCTCCCCTCCCCTCCCCCCTCCCCTCCCCTCCCCTCCCCTCCCCCCTCCCCTCCCCCTCCCTCCCCTCCCCTCCCCTCCCCCTCCCTCCCCTCCCCTCCCCTCCCCCCTCCCTCCCCTCCCCTCCCCTCCCTTCCTCCTTTCTTTCTTTTCTTCCTTAATGCTAGTTTGCTTGCTTGCTTGCTTAGGTTTGAACTCAGAGCCTGGAGCTTGTCAGGCAGGTACAGGTTTCAGTAGTAGCTGAACCACATCTTTTAGTCAAGCTTCTTATTTCAAGGTTATACACAAGTTCTTTCCTCCAAATCCTTTATAATTTTTAAAGTTTTGTGTGGAGTAGTTTATGAGTTATGGAGAGAAATGTAAATCTCATCGCTTGATATTTCCATTCACTCAAACAAAATGTCAAGTCTTAAGAGTTAAAGTTTGGGCATAAACCAGGGGCTGGTGGTGCATGCCTAGCTACTCAGGAGGCTGAGATCTGAGAACTAAAGTTCGAGGCCAGCCTAGGCAGAAAACTCTGTGAGACTCTTATGCCCAATTAACCAGCAAAAACCCAGAAGTGGAGCTGTGACTCAAGTGTTAAGAGCACTAGCTTGAGGAAAAAAATTGGCACAGAAATAAAAACAATGTGCTTTTGAATAGGACTTATCTTTTTTTTTTCTTCTTTTCAGTTCAAAAGCTCAGATCTCAGGCTGCCAAATCAAAGCAAAACACATTTTTTTTTAAAAAAAAATCAGACTCTTCTGCAACAATGGGAAAATGAACAACCCAACTCAAACATGGGAAAGGGAAATGAATCCACATTTCTCCAGAGATATCCAGACAGCATGGCAACCAACGAACCAGCCAGACTAACAGCCCGAGTCCCCTTTCTGTCATTTAGAACAGAAACTGGATAGTGGTGGCTCATAGGCTCACACCTGCAACCCTAGCTACTTGCTTGGCAGAGACTGAGAGGATCAGAATTCAAGGCCTATAAGTGGCAAAAATTCATGAGATCCTCCCGCCTCATCTCAACGCTAGCTGGGCTCAGTGGTTCATATCTGTTATCCAGGTTCCTTCTGAAGCTGTGATTGAGAAGATCAAGGGTCCACACCACTATGGGCAAATCAGTTTGTGAGATCTCTCATCTCAGCAGATATTGGCAATGGTGGTATGAAAAAAACAGTCGTTTCTCTCAAAGTATAATTGCTTACAAGTTCCTGTATTAGTCCAGTGGCTTAGCTTTTTATTTATTTATTCATTTATTTGTCCTTGTGCTGGTTCTAGGATTTGAAATCAGGGATTAGGGACTGGGAATTTGGCCTAGTGGTAGAGTGCTTGCCTAGCATGCATGAAGAACCAGGTTTGATTCCTCAGTACCACATATATAGATTTAAAAAAAAAAGCCAGAAGTGGTGCTGAGGCTCAAGTGGTAGAGTTCTAGCCTTAACAAAGCCCAAGGACAGTGCTCAGGCCCTGAGCTTAAGACCAAGGACTGGCCAAAAAAAAAAAAAAAAAAGAAAGAAAGAAAGAAAGAAATCAGGGATTAGGCACTGTTTCTGAGCTCCTTTTGCTCAAGGCTAGCACTCTACCACTTGAGCCACGGCTCCACTTCCAGCTTTTTCTGTGAATAATTGGAGGTAAGAATCTCAGGAACTTCTCTGGGCTACCTTTAACCACAATCTTCAGATCTCAGCCTTCTGAGTAGCTAGGATTACAGGTGTGGGCCACCAGCACTGGATTCTTGTTTAAGGAAAAGCAGAACTGCTTTGGGATAAGAAAGATTTGTAAAATGTAAGGTTTTTTCTTAAGCTGGGTTCTTTTCCAGATGAAATGAAGAAATACCTCAGACTGTTTAAGAACTAGCAGAAGCCTGAGAATGTGGCTTAGTCGATAGAGTGCTTGCCTAGCATTCATGAAGCTCTGGGTTTGATTCCTCAGTATCACATAAATAAAAAAGGCCAGGAGTGGCACTGTGGCTTAAATGGCAGAGTGCTAGCCTTAAACACAGAGAGTCTCAGGGACAGTGCCCAAGCCCTGACTTCAAGCCCCAAGGACTGGCAAAAAAGAAAAAAGAAAAAGAAAAAAAGAAAGAAAGAAAAAGAAGAAAAGAAAAGAAATAGCAGAAGACGTGGGTATATTTTGAGAATACTTGTGAGCTGCTACTGTTGGGATTTCTCAAGGCTAGAGCTCTACCATTTAAGCCTCAGCACCACTTCTGGATTTTTTTCTATGTATGTGATAGTGAGGACTCAAATCCGGGTCTTTGTGTATGCTAGGCAAGCACTCTACCACTAGGCCAAACTCCTGGCCCTGCTACTCTTATTTTAGAATCATCTTATGTAAATATAGTTTACCCTATTCATGCTACTCAAATGCAGGCAGACTGCAAACCTGCTCAAACGCAAGGTGAGCAGAGTGGTGGGGCCTGCTGCATTAGAGATAAATACCTGAGCAGCCCGCTTGCTCTGTGTGCTTGCCTGCCAGATTTTTGGCTAATGGCGTACCCTTCTGCACAGAAGTAAATTTTGCCTTGCCAAGACAATACTTTATTTTCATGTCTATCATTGTGACTCCAGTGGTTCTTGGAAAGCATATTTATAACAGTAGCACATACTCATCATCCCAGCTACAGCAGGAAATATAACTAGAAGGATCACAGTCCAGGTAGAAGGGTGAGGCAAAAAGTGAGATTCTACCTCAAAATGACAGGTGTGCTTTTCTAGTAAGCATGAGGCTCTGAGTTCATATCCCAGTACTACAAAGAAAGAAAGAAGGGGGGGCCGGGAGTTTGGCTGAGTGGTAGAGTGTTTGCCTAGCATGCACAAAGACCCGGGTTCGATTCCTTGGTACCCCACATACATAGCAAAAAGCCTGAAGTGGTGCTGAGGCTCAAGTGGTAGAGCTCTAGCCTTGAGAAAGTCCAAGGACAGTGCTCAGGCCCTGAGTTCAAGCCCACGACTGGCAAAAAAAAAAAAAAGAAAGAAAGAAAGAAAGAAAGAAGAAAAAGAATAGAAAAAGACTACTACTAATAAAAAAAAAGACGACACATATGGCAAATAGGCATGTGGTGACACATGCTTTTAACCTCATCACTTTGGAGGTTGAGACTGAAGGATCACAAGTTTGAGGCTGGCCTGAGCTATATGACAAGAACTTGTCTAAAGCAAGAACAAAACAGAAGCAGAAGCAGAGGAAGGAGGAGGGCGCAGGGAGGAGGAAGAAGAAGAAGAAGAAAAAGGGAAAAGAAAAAGAAAGAAAGAAAAACCAGAATCCTAGCACTAGTGGCTCATGTCTTCATTAGTGGTTACTCAGGAAGTTGAGATCAGAGGATCATGGTTTGAAGCCAGTCCAGCTGGCTTCTCAGACAAATATGAGTAACTTTTTTCTACATAATTGGGGGTAGGGGGGGAAGCTGGAAGTAGAGGTGTGGCTCACATGGTAGAGCTCCAGTTATGAGTGGAAAAAGCTGGATGATAACAAGAGGTCCAGAGAGCAAGCTCCAGTACAAAACCAAACTAAAACAAAACCAGCAATACAGAAAATAACAAGCGATAATGAGGGTGTGGACAAATTGCAAACGTCATGCTGCTGGTGAGATGTAAAATGTAGCCAGTCTGAAAGACTGTGCGGCAGTTTTTCAAAAGCGAAACAAGCCGGGCTCAGAGGATCCAAGTTGGAAGCCAACTCTGGGGCATAATAGTACTCAAGATTCTACAGCTAATTAACAAGCAGGAAAATCAGAATTGGCTGGCTCACGCCTGTAATCCTAACTGCACAGGAGGCTGAGATCTGAGGATTTTGACTCAAAGCCAGCCCAGCAGGGAAGTCTGAGAGACTATTATCTCCAGTTAACCACCAGAAAACTGGAAGGGAAGCTGTAGCTTGAAGTGGTAGAACGCTAGCCTTGAGCTGAACTGCTCAGGGACAGTGTCCAGGCCCAGAGGTCAAGCCCTATAACCAACCAAAAAAAAAAAAAGGTTACGATTCAAACTTCATATTCAGTATACATCCACACAAAAGTGATACTGCCAGCATACGACTTAGTAATTCTCCTCTAGATATGTACACCAAAAGTAATGATGGTGAGGAATCAAACAGGCGGGCATGCTCACAATGTGTGTGTGTGTGTGTGTGTGTGTGTGTGTGTGTGTGTGTGTGTGTGTGTGTGCACATAGTTGCATTGTCACAATAGAATTCAATGTCCAAGGGCAATTAACAAGAAAGCAAAATGGGACATATACATATAGAATGGATTGGGAGGCAGGGAGGCAGTACTGCTAAGCAGGTACTAAACCATTTGAACCCTGCACCCAGTCCTTTTTGCTTTTTTGTGCCAGTCCTTGGACTTCAACTCAGGGCCTGGGTATTGCCCTTGAACTTTTTTGCTCAAGGGAAAGAGAGAGAGAGAGAGAGAGAGAGAGAGAGAGAGAGAGAGAGAGAGAGAGAGAGAGAGAGAGAGAGAGAGAGAGAGAGAGAGAGGGAGAGAGAGAGTTGGAAGTGGTGCTGTGGCTCAGATGGTAGAGCTCTAGCCTTGAGAAAGCCCAAGGACAGTGCTCAGGCCCTGAGTTCAAGTCCCACGACTGGCAAAAAAAAAAGTTTTTGAATTTTCCTGCCTGGGCTGGCTTTGAGCTGGGATTATGGGTATGATCTACCATACCTAGCCCATACTGTTAGCAAGTCTAGCCCTCTCTCCCTCTCCTCTTAATGAAGGACCGTGTGGTAGCCTTACCAGAAATCTCTGGCCCCAAACCAGTAATCACCTGTAACTGTCAATCACCTGGGAGCCACAAAGGACCTCAGTCTCTAAGGTCACTTCTGCATCTTCCGAGGTCATTTCCTGAACAGCCCTAGTCTCGCCTCAAGCCTGGACAGTGAGAGGTTCCCCGGGCTCTGAGATCACTTCCCAATCTCCTGTGATCACACTTCCTTGCCTTTCCCTATATGATCTGTCTGCCATTAGTTCTCCGTCTCTGTACTCCTCCATCTCATGCAGGACTGCAGTTTACTCCTCCCCACCCCACTCAATAAACTCTTTTCTGCCTGAACCACGTGGTGGTTTCTTTTCAGCAAACCTTACCCGTACAATGCAATAGTATTCAACCTTAAAAAGGAGGAGCAGGGGCCAGGAGTTTGGCCTAGTGGCAGAGTGCTTTCCTAGCATGCATGAATACCTCAGTTTGATTCCTCGCTACCATATACAGAGAAAAAAGCCAAGAGTGGTGCTGAGGCTCAAGTGGTAGAGCTCTGGCCTTGAGAAAGCCCAACAACAGTGCTCAGGCCCTGAGCTCAAGCCCAGGACTGGCAAAAAAAAAATGGAGGAGTAATATTTTGACATGCTATACTATGGATGAACTTTGTTTGGATTTTCAAAACTATTTAATTTGGGGTACTTGGGATCAAACCCAGAACATTGCATTTGCTAGGCAAGCACTTTGCCACTGAGCTACATCCAGCTCCATGGATGAACTTTGAAGTAAAATGAACCCAAGTGTGAGCCACTGACACCTAGATGGTAGCTAAGTTTTCCTAGAGACAGAAATTAGCAGAGTGGATGCCAGGGCTCGGGGGAAGGGGCAGCAGGAGACTAGACTTCAATGAGATGATGAAAAATCTCTGCAGAAGGATGGAGGCTGGGTCTGTGTTTGCCCTGGCTTTCCCTGCACTGGGTTATGTGTGAGTTCCAGGCCAGATCCTGTTGTTCTAGCCCTCACATTTCTTATTTGCTAATCACACCCAAATCACTACAGAAATCCTGCTTTTTTGAAGGTGTTTATGGAAGCAAAGGTCCTGAGCTTTCCAGTGGAAGACTTGTGGCATTCTAGACAGCCATTCTAGTTATAGGCTCACTCCTGGTGCCCAAACTAATGATCCAGCGCATAAAATTTGGATAACTTCAAGGAAAAGAAAGCAATGGATCCCCAAGGAAAGCTCACAGATTTAGACCTGTCTATATATCCATCAAGGAACATTCTCTGGGACCACCAACATTTCATGTTCTTTCAACTATCTGTCAACTTCTTTAGGGCAATGACTGCTTTAAAGAAAGAAGGGGGCCAGGAGTTTGGCCTAGTGGTAGAGTGCTTACCTAGCATGCATGAAGACCCGGGTTCGATTCCTTGGTACCACATACATGGAAAAAGCTGGAAGAGGTGCTGTGGCTCAAGTAGTAGAGGTCTAACCTTGAGAAATCCCCAGAACAGTGCTCAGGCCCTGAGTTCAAGCCCCACGAAGAAAGAAAGAGAAGGACTGGAAGACACTGAGGAAACAAGACACTGTATGAAAGGAAATGTATTCATTATCTGGTTCATAATTGAAATCCCTCTGTGTATCACCTTTATAATAAAAATAAAGTATTTTTTTTTAAAAAAAGAAAGATAAAAGATGTTTCAAAAGAGAAAAATCTTATGGGGAGGCTGAGATAGGAAGGATCGTATTTTGAGGCCAGGCTGGGGATAGGGTAGGGGAGAATTTCCTGAGACTAGCTCACACTGAGTTCAAACCCTAGTGCTGAAAACAACAACAGATGTAATGGGGCACAACTATAACCCGGGTCCTACCTTAAAAGGCAGGAGGCCACTTAGGCAAATCACCAGAGCCTCATCCTATTGTATGACTCAGGCAGAAGAGGGTGTACTCGGCCCCGAGTTCAGTGTCCAGCGCTGAAAAGAAAAAACAGTTCTGAGCTTTTGTACTTTTACTCGAACTGGCGTTTGAACTCCGAGTCTTGATCTCTCTGGGCTTGCTTGCTCGTCTTATGCTCTATGACTTTAGCCATGCTTCCCACTGTGGATTTTTGTTTGTCTACTTTTTAGTAGTATGAGAAAACTTTTTTCCTCTCAAAGTGTGTGTTGCTTAAAAGTCCCAGCGTCGCCTGGCGACTTGGCTGTGGCTCAGGAGAAGAGGAACAGCTTTGGATAAGGAAGGGCTTTTGAGAGGTAAGATTTTGTAGAGTGACCAGGGCTCACCCCTGTCACCCTCGCTAAGATCTGAGGATCACAACATAAACGGAAAAAAATAACCGTAGCCATACATACAAACAGATCCTACGCAGAAAACGCCAGAAGTGACACTGTGGCTTAAGTGGTAGAGGGCTTAGCCTTGAGCAAAAGAGGCTTAGGGACAGTGTCCAGGCCTCGAGTTCAAGCTGCCCCCCCCTCCAAAAAAAATACACACACACACACACACACACACACACACACACACACACACACACACACGGAATCCTCTGCTATATTTTGAACCATTTGAGATGTGTCTTAATTCTGTCTTGAAAAGAAACCATATTAAGAAAAACAAAACCTTAGCCAGGTGCTGTGGCTCACACCTGTAATCCTAGCTACTCAGGAGGCAGAGATCTAATCGAGGTCAAAGCCAGCCCAGGAACTAAAGAACCTGAGACCTTATCTCCAATTAATCACTAGAAAATGGGAAGTAGGGCCGTAACCTTGTGCTGGAGAGCTGAGGGACAGTGCCCAGGCCCAGAGTTCAAGCCCCATGCCCAACAAAACAAAACAAAACAAAACAAAAACCAACCAAACAAAAGCCTTCTATTTCTCCTGCCCCTTTTTCCCCCACCCCAGTCCTGGGGCTTGAACTCAAGGCCTGGGCTCTGTCCCTGAGACTCTCTGTGTTCAAGGCTAGCACTACTTAAGCCACAGCACCACTTCTATCTTTTGTGAGTTTATTAGAAATAAGTGTCTCCTGAACTTTCCTGCATAGGTAGGTTTTAAACTGCAATCCTCAAATCTCAGCTTCCTGAGTAGCTAGGATTATAGGCGTGAGCCACTGCACTCAGCTACCAGTTTTCTTTATTTCATTCTTGAATACTTGTTTGTTAAACTTGACATTTGAAATATGATATAAAAAAACAGTGTTAATAAAATCTTTATTTTTATTTTTTTTTTGCCAGTCGTGGGGCTTGAACTCAGGGCCTGAGTACTGACCTTGGACTTTTCTCAACACCAGAGCTCTACCACTTGAGCCACGATACCACTTCCAGCTTTTTTCTATGTATGTGGTACTGAGGAATCGAACCTGGACCTTTGTGCTTGCTAGGCAAGCACTCTACCACTAGGCCAAACTCCCAGCCCCAGTAACATCTTTTAATTAAAAAAAAAAAAAGTCCCAGGAGCATAACCTAGTGGTAGAGACTTAGTGTTGGGTTCCATTCCTTGGTACCAAATACACAGAAAAAAACCAGAAGTAGTGCTTTGGCACAAGTAGTAGAACACTGGCCTTGAGAAAGCTCAAGAACAGTGTCCAGGCCCTGAGTTCAAGCCTCAGGACTGGCACAAAGAAAAAAATCAAAGAAAAAAAATCAAATTTAGTGAAATGTAATCCACATACAACAGAACGCATTATTTTATTTATTTATTTAGGTGTCAATCCTGGGGTTTGAACTCAGAGCCTGGGCACTGTCCCTCAGCTGCTTTTGCTTAAGGCTAGCACTCTTTGCACAATGTCACCCCTTCCCTCACAACTGTCATTCTTGACCCGGTGTGGCGTTCAAATGGACACCTGTATGTAAACGGCTTAGAAGAAAGGTTGGCAAGTGCCAGACACTGGTGACTCATACCTGTCTTCTTAGATACTCAGGAGGCTGAGATCTGAGGATCATGGTTCAAAGCTATCTCAGGAAAGAAAACCAGTGAGACTCTAATTAGCCACCGCAAAGCTGGAAGTAGACAGGTGGCTCAAAAATGAGAGAGGTCTAGCCTTCAGCAAAAATAAGGTCAGGGACAATGTCTAGACCTTGAGGCCAAGCCTTAGTGCTCTCACACACACACACACACACACACACACACACACACACACACACACACACACACATCTGGCAGGCTCGCTTGGTGGGCTATCATCATCAATGTCAGCTGGAGTTATCCCTGAAAATTGGCAAACGTTGTCACCTATTGCCCTGACCTGGATCTGTTTGGGTTTATTTGGCACAGCAAAGAACACAGTGAGACAGTGACCGGAAGCTGAGACTGAGTCAGATGTGCCCGAGGATGAGAACAGACAGATCAATGATGTTGCAGACAGACAAGGAGAGGGACACAGCGGAGAGGCACGTAGCACGGAGGAGCAGGTGTCCTTTCACATGACATCAGGCAATGCAGTCCCTTTATCTTAAGAGAACAGGGAAGTGAGGCTTACCAATGCAGTGGGGATTGTCCCTCCCATACTTCCTGTGACATCATTGATGGGACATGTGCAAAGGTCCTGGGGGAATCAGGCAAGAGCCAACCACAGACAATGTACGAATGACCCCTGACTGTGGACTGAGCCTGGACTCACACCTGGTTGTCATCGCTATTGTTAGTAATAGTGGCCCCTTGGCCACAGGGTTTGAATTCCTTCAAGGTCCTGCTGAACAAAGGCTGGGTCAAAGGGAAAAAAACACTGCCCAGTGCTGTTGTCCCTATGGCCATCACTTTTCCCCTCCTCCTCCTGTTGAAAGAGAGGTTTTTGAGGCTGGTTCCTATACTCTGAAGAGCCTCACACTGTGAGGCTATGGAAACAGAAATTTTAATTTTAAAATATGCCTGGCTTGGTGCTATAGCTCAATTAGCATGGACCAGGCCTTGGATTCCATCCTCAGCACCAAAACAATAAATAAGTAACATTTAAAAAGTGGACATTGGTAGCTTATATCTATAAATCCTATCTACTCAAGAAGGCTGAAATCTGAGAATCACAGTTCAAAGCCAGCCTGGAAAGGAAAGTCCGTGAGACAGTTATCGCCAATTAATCACTCCAAATGCCATAAATGGAGCCATGAATTAAGTGGTAGGGTACTAGCCTTGAGCAAAAAGGGACAGAGTTCAATCTATAGGACAAACACAAAAATAAAATTCAAGCCAGGTGCTGGTACCTCTTGCCTGTATTCCTAGAGACTCAAGGGGCTGAGATGTGAGGATCACAGTTCAAAGCCAGTTAGGCAGACAAAGTCCATTGACTTTCTTTCTTTCTTTATTTTTTTGTCATTCCTGGGGCTTCAACTCAGGGTCTGGGAATTGTCCTTGAACTTGTTCAAGGCTAGAGCTCTACCACTTGAGCCATAGCATCCCTTCCAGCTTTTTCTGTATATGTGGTACCAAGGAATTGAACCCAGGGCTTCATGCATGCTAGGCAAGCACTCCACCACTAGGCCATGCTCTGGCCTCCTCCAATAACTCTTATCTCCAACAAACCACCATCAAGCCAGAAGTGAAGCTGTGGCTGAAGTGGTAGAGTGCCAGCCTTGAACAAAAAAGATTCAGGGACAGGACCTAGGGCCTAAGTTTAGGCCCCAGTGTACACGTACACACACAGACACACACACACTTGGGGGTGCTAGGGTAATTCTCCAGCTCCTAGATCCTATCGCAATGGCTGTCCTTTCTTTTCCCCCTGAGGCCACGGTGAGGTGGTTCCCCCACCCCATGGGAAGCAGTGGGTCATTTCCTGGCTATGTTGGTATTATTCTCTAGTTTGAATAGTGTGGGCTGCTGGCATGAGGTGGTTCTCTAAATCTCATGTCTTAATTATGAAAGGTTTATTATGACCACTTTTAGAACAAACTAGAAAAAGAATGACACCCATTTCCCATTGGCCTCAAATAATTGTTCATTTCTAGGAGCTTTTTCCTAAACTTTCTCCCATTGACAACCAAGTTCCTGGATCAGGGACTCCAAGGACTAAAGCCACTGACAAGTGAATTCTCACAGAGTGCAAGCAGGAACCCGTAGGGCTTAAATGGGAGACAAAAGGCATGAGCTCAACTGCTCTGTTATCTACCCTGGAGCTTTTTCATCATAATCATCATTTAAAATGCCCTATTTCCAGCTGGGCGCTAGACGCTGTAATCCTAGTTACTCAGGAAATTAAGATCTGGAGGTTCAAGTTGCAGAGTCCATCACAAAAGCAATCAACAAAAAGCAGAGCTAGAGTGATGGTTCCAGTGGTAGAGCATCCGCCTGGAGCAAGCCATTTGAATGAGCATGAGGCCCTGAGTTCAAACCCTAGTATTATCAAATGAACAACACTTACTTGGGAGATGGTTCTTGAGATTGCTTCTCAAACAGCAGTTAGACATGCTGGGGGTGTCTGTCATCTTAAGCTTCGTATGTCTGAGATTAGGGACATCACAGTTCCAAGCCAGTTCGAGCAGTAAAGCCTATATGACAGAATCTCAACAGAAGAAGTTTGGCGCCACCTGTTATCTAAGCTAGAAAACAGGGTTGTTTCAGGAGTTTGCCCAGGTAGGGCATGAGATTCCTCTCACAAATAATGCCTGTGCTCGGTACTGATGGCTCATGCCTATAATCCGAGCTTTTCAAGAGGCTGAAGTCTGAGGATTGTGGTTCAAAACCACCCCAGCTCGCCTTGAGCAAAAAGAGCTCAGAGATGGCGCCCAGGCCCTGAGTTCAAGCCCCACGACCAAATAAATAAGTGTCAAAAAAAACGCTGGGATGTGGCTCAATGGTAGAGTGTTTGCATAGCAAGTGTGAGATACTGAATTCAAACCCCACTACCACCTGAAGCCCAAATTCTCAGTGTCAGAGAGTAGCCATCCAGCTCCAGCTCCAGCTTGAACTGGCTTCACGCTACCTTCCTCTAGTTTTGGGCTGCAGAATACAGGCCATGATTAAAGGACCCCAGAGGGTCCCCGATCTGAGGTGTCTGCTCCTGACACCATGTGAAGCAGACAGAAGGCCTGGGGTGCTCAGGCTGCACACATGAACAAAGATTCCAGACCAGGTGCAGGTCTTCAATCCAGGATTGCTCTGGGCAAATCTTCCCCAGGGAGACAGGTAACAGTGCTTTTGACCTGGGGTCCTACCTCTGCCTCTGCCTCTCTGTTACTCGAAATTCAGGGCCATCCAGTGTGCCTTGCAAGGAGCCTGTGAAGACAACCACCCCCAGCTCCTTGCTCTGGTACCACATTGCTGCCTGGCACCTATTCCAGTTGTTTTCTTCCCTGGCAGGGGTGGTGTGTGTGTGTGTGTGTGTGTGTGTGTGCGCGCGCGTGTGAGTGCGCGCGTGTGAGTGTGGTGTGTACTGGGTCTGGACTCTTTCTTAGCTTTTTTTTCTCAAAGCTGACATTGTACCACTTGAGCCACAGCTCCACTTCTGGCTTTTTTGCAAGTTAACTAGGGATAAGACTCTCCTGAAGCCAGGCGAGGTGGCTCACCCCTGTAATCCTAGCTACTCAGGAGGCTGAGATCTGAAGATCGTGGTTCAAAGCCAATTGAAGTACTAAAGCCCATGGGTCTCTTATCTCCAGTTAACCACTAGAAAACGGGAAATGGGGCTGTGGCTCCAGGGGTAGGGCGGTAGCCTTGAGCTGAAGAGCTCAGGGACAATGCCCAAGCCCAGAGTTCAAGCCCCATGACCCCCCCCCAAAAAAAAAGACTCTTGGATTTGTCTGTGTGGGCTAAATTTGAACTAAGATCCTCAAATCTCATCCTCCTTACTAGAATGACAAGTGTTGTGAGCCAGTAGCCTCCAGTTCAGATTAAAATTTGAAACAAAGTTTGCTTCTAAAACATAAGACACACTGATAGTTGGTGGCTCACATTTGTAATTCTAGCTACTCAGCAGGCTGAGATCTGAGGATCATGGTTCAAAGCCAGTCCAGGTAGGAATGTCTGTGAAACTCTTATCTCCATTTAACCACCAGAAAACCAAAAAGGGTGCTATGGCTCAAAGTGATAGAATGCTAGCCTTGAACAAAAAAAAGCTCAGCGACAGTGCCCAGGCCTGGAGTTCAAGTCCCAGGACCCATCACTAAAACCCAAAGAACAAAAAACACAAAGCACATTTATTCAAGCGACTTATCATCTTCAAGCTTCCCGAATGCTAGGCCTTTGAGTGTATTGGAAAAGCCGATGTTTGTTTAGTTTTTTGCTTATAAAAAGCCAATGTCTTCATTTCCAAGTCACCTGATATCTTTGGTCTCCTGTACCACATGTAACTTCCCCTGAATAAGAGGAAACATGTTTGCCAGTTGTTTAATTTAGTTTAAACAAATCAAAGCACAGATTTCAACTTCCTGCCTGTATAATACTTAAATGGCAGGCGGCTTCAAAAGGCAAAGTAACTATGTTCTTGAGTGATTGGCTTCTGTTGTTTTATATTATAAACAGTTCAAAGCTTTGCATTGTACAGAAGCCAGGGGACATGGAGATAGTGTTCTCTCTGGCTGAGCTTATGCTTGTTATTAGATTAAATTTAGATGTTGTTGAGAATATATATTTATGTAAAGACTCGGAGTTGGTTTTTTCCTGTTTTCTGCTGCTCAACTTGTTCTGTAAAGGGTTATCACACATGCCAGGCAGGGTTGGCAAAGGTCTCTGACTTTGTTCCTTGGCCTACGGTACTGGCATGTTATCCTAAAGAGCAAGGGGAAACAACAACTAAAAAGAAAATGAAAACTCAAAATGCTCGTTTAGTGCTTGGTTTTCTTATATATGAAGTGGGTTTAGAAAACATCAATTAACAACCCATTGCATTTTTTCTTGTGGTGCTGGGGCTTGAATTGAGGACCTGAAGTGTTTTTGCTAGGCAGGTACTCCATCATATGAGCCACTCCCCCCCCCACCGACCCCCCCACCTTGGTTATTTGTCTTGAACTTTTTGCCTGGGCCAGCCTCAGACCATTATCTTTGTATTTCTGCCTCCTGGGTAGCTGAGATGACAGATGGTCACCACCGTATTGGCTTATGCTTAGAAATAGTCACACTTACCTTTTGCTTAGACTGGCCTTGAATTTTGATCTTCCCATCTCTACCTCCCAAGTAGCTGAGCTTACAGGCATGAGACTTTGCTCCCCGCTGAATTAACAGCTCATGTCTGCTTGGGCTTAGGCTTCAGAATGGGATTTCTGAGCACTAGATGGTTCAAGATGCTAAGATACCTGAATACCTGAGGCAAGCTCATTTGTTTTAGTGTCAGTTCCCTCAGGGCTCTAAAGGGGTTGCTCCTCTATCTACCTGTCTGTCCCGGCTTACGATCCTGTTGAGCCATCCATGCATTCCAGTGCTGATCTTTGTCATATACCAAGGTCTGTACGTGTGTGATCATGTATGGATTTCTTTCTTTCTTCCCACCCCCCCGCCTTGAACTTGAACTTGAGGCCTGGACTCTGTCCCAAAGCTTGCTTGCTTGCTTATTTATTTATTTTGCCAGTCCTGGGGCTTGAACTCAAGGCCTGAGCCCTATCCCTGAGCTTTATCCTTGAGAAAGTTCAGGGATAGAGCTCTACCACTTGAGCCACAGATACACTTCCAGCTTTTTCTGTGTATGTGGTACGGAGAAATCGAACCCAGGGTTTCCTACATGCTAGGCAAACACTCTACCACTAGGTTACACTCCCAGCCCCCAAGGCTCTTTGGCTCAAGGCTAGCACTCTATCATTTTGAGCTACAGCAGCACTTCCTGTCTTCCGGTGGTTAATTGGAGATAAGAATCCCACAGACTTTCCTGTCTGAGCTGGCTTTGAATTGCTATCTTCAGATCTTCCTCCTGAGTAGCTGGGGTTACAGGTGTGAGCGGGTAATGGCCAGCACCTGGCCATGTATGGCATTCTTTTTCTTTCTTTTTTTTTTTTCCAGTCCTGGGACTTGAACTCAGGGCCTGGGCATGGGTAGTCCAGCAACACAGCCCTCCATGTCTAGGCTTAGCTAGTGCTTCTCAGTAGCATGATATGGATAGACTTACGGGGCTGCTATCTGGCAAAGGGGGCAAGCTCAGTGTCTCATCCAGTGGCATCACTGAGTGGAATGGACTGGCTGTGTCCTTACAGGTATGTATGTGAGGGGAGGGGAGTCGGTCCTAGAATTTTCCTTTGCCCCAGCCTTCCCCACTGTGGTGTGAATCAGTCATGCCTTTGCTGTCAGGAATTGTGTCCAGAATCTGCGCAGGCTCTGGCTTCTCTAATCTTTTGCCTATCTTTGGCCAGTGACTGTAAGAGTTCTAATTCTCTGTTTTCAATTCTTTGGAAGTGCTGATAAGATGGGAACAGAATAAATCAGTTGTAAAGCTACATATTTCCTGGCTTTGGAAACAAAAAACAAAATTAAGTATGACCTTGGAAAGTCTCCCAGATTGTTTTCCCCCAAGGTGATTTTTCTTTCCAAAAAAAAAAAAAAAGAAAGAAAAGAAAAAGAAAAAAGCCAGCGCGGTGGCTCACACCTGTAATTCTAGCTACTCAGGAGGCTGAGATCTGTGGATCATAGTTCAAAGCTAGCCTGGGCACTAAAGTCCATGAAGCTCTTATCTCCAATTAACCACCAGAAAACTGGAAGTGGGGCTGTGGCTCAAGTGGTAGAACAGAAGCTCTGAACTGAAGAGCTCAGGGACAGTACCCAGACTCAGAGTTCAAGGCCCACGACTGACAAAAAGAAAGAAAAAAAAAGAAAAAAGTAAAGTTTTTGAGACATTCATCCCCAATTAAGCACCAAAAAAAGCTAGGAGTGGAACTGTGGCTCGTGGTAGAGCATTAGCCCTGAGCTTTCTCAGGGATAGTACCCAGGCCCTGAATTCAAGCCCTAAGACCACGACCAAAAAAAGGTAGTCAAGTATAGTCTCTCATACCTGTATTCCTAACTACAGGAAGAAGAATCTAGGTTTGAGACCAACCAAGGCAGGAAATTCTTCAAGAGCTTCTCCCAACTAATGAAAAGCGTAGTTTCATGTGTCTGTCTCCTGGTTTCATAGAAAGTATAAAGAGGAAGATTGACTCTCAGGCTGGTCAGGGCATAAATTCAATATGTTATCAAAGAAACAAAACAAAACAAAAGCAAGAAGGGCTTGGAGAATGGCACAGGTGGTAGAATGTCTGCCTTAGTAAGGCAAACAAAACAAAACAAAAACTAAGTTCAAACTCTAGCACTAAAAAAGTAAAACAGATATTTGAACATAGTGCTTTTTTTTTTTTGTCCATTGTGGGATTTGAACTCAGGGTCTGGACACTGCTTGGAGCTCTTTTGCTCCAGACTAGCAATTTCCAACGTAGGGCCTTAGTGCTACTTCCAGCTTTCTATGGGTTAATTGGAGATAAGAATCTCGTGGACTTTCCTGCCTAGTCTGGCTTCAGACCGCACCCCCCAGATCTCAGCCATCTGAGTAGCTAGCAGTGCAGCCATGAGCCACTGGCACCCGGCTTAACATTAGCTTTTTGTTACTGGTTTTTGGTGCTGGGGATAGAACCCAGAACCTCATGAGTGCTAGGCAAGCATTCCGCTACCAAAGTACACCCAGGCTCCTAGACTGTCTTACATTCTTCATTCAGTGACATTCACTTCATACAGGAAAAATCCCTCCATGACTTTTTGATGGTTAATTGGCAAGAAGAGTCTTACAGTTGCCTGGACTGGTTTTCAAACCTCAAACTTCAGCTCCCAGGTCCTGAGTCTAGGATTACAAGTGTGTGCCACCATCCCCCCTGCTAAAGATGCAGGATCTGATGTTCACATGGGTGAAGGTGGAGATTCTGCCTTATTTGGTCCTGCATGGTGCATGCGCACCTGTCACAGGCGTGCACAGTGAAGAAATGGAGGATAAAGCTGGAGCTGTGGGGTGAGAAGTTCTGGCCACTGGTTTGGGGTGAGAGCCTGGTGGGAAGGATCTGTCTGAGCATCACTCCGAGTCCCTGGGACTGAGGATTCAGGCTTCCCCACTGGACGCCTCTGGAGACAGCCTGCCACGGTGTTTCTCAGCCATTGTCCCCTGTGTCACCAAGACTGTGCATGGAGCCTGAGAGCACATGCTTGAGTGTGATCTTTCTCCCTGGGGAAAGCAGCTACTTTCCTGAGGAACTAATGCAAGGGGATTTGAGGTGGGGGGTGTTATGGAGGTCTTCAGAAGGTGCCAAGGTGTGCAAGGGTCTGAGGGACACCTCAGTGCCAGGGTCGAGTCCAGACTGGGGTATGGATTGCCTCTGGGTTTCTGCTTCCTGGGCAGTGGGTGTTAGCTGAGGGACTTGCTTTTTTTCTTCCAAGATGGTCCCTTGGGATCCTCTTAGATGTGGACGCAGAGCTCGGCCGAATCCTACAGGCAGCCCCACCCAATAGTCGTGGAGCTCAGAGAGGGAGGTGGGAGGAGATTTCATAACACATGGCAAGAACACAAAAGTCCCTATCAGTGAAGCTCTGATGGCAGTCACGCCATGTGTTCCTGATTGGTGAAAGGCTCCTGTGTCTGCAGTGATGGGGTTGAGTTATGGCAGGACACTGTGTGGTCTAGATAACTGAAGATATTTACCATGTAGCACTTTGTAAAAAGAGGCTTGCCAAGCTGGGCACAGAGTCCCCCCCCCCCTCGATTTCCTGTGATGACAGACATCCAGGTGGATAGCAGTATTTCCTACTGTCGGCTCAAACATTTGGAGCTAAACAGAGTAGGGGACGTGGGTGCTAGAAGTGGCAGGATTTGGGGGGAGGGCTGAGATCAGATGCTGCTGGAGCACCCTGTTCCTGAAGCTGCCTGGATGAGACCTCTTAGAGATAAGCTGTAATGTCACTGGGAAGACCAGTCTGAGGAGAGATCAGGAGGCAATTTTGTTGGGGGGGGAGGGGCAGGGTGTTGGTGGCTCACCCCTGTAATCCTAGCTACTCAATAGGCTGAGATCTGAGGATCACAGTTCAAAGTGAGCGGGAAAGTCTGTGAGATTCTTATTCCAATAAGTACCAAAAAGCTGAAAATGATGCTGTGACTTGGGGACAGTGCCTAGACCCAAAGTTCAAGCCCCAGGATCACTACAAAAAAAAAAAAGAGAGAGATGCTTTTTAATTAACATCTATTATTTGTATAGGAGAATTTCACTGTGGCATTTCTACTGGTGCCTAGTTCCTGTCTTTAAAAGAAAAGTAGATATTAATTGTGCCAAAGAGGTTCACCATGGAATTGCAGATGTACTTTATGTTTTAATCTGAATACCCCCTCTATTGCTCTCTCTCTCTTTTCCCACCCCCCTGTCATTAGACAGCTTGCAGTGAGATTTCTTATGATAGCCCCAGATGCCACAAGCCAATTAATCAGGAATCAGGTTTAGGGTTGGTCCTTGGGGACCCTCGGGGAGGGGGACTCTCTAGTTGCCCACAGATGTCATATGGTGAAGAGGTGGGCTGGATGTGGAAAGGCTAGGACAGATTGGCTGTTCTCTTTGGCATTGACAGTCACATGAGAAGCAAGACGGAGCCCATGGCAGGGGTGGGTGTGGATGGTAGAGAACTCTGTGACAGAGATTAACTTATTTCATTGTGGTAAAAATTCTTCATTTTGCAAAACTGAAACTGTGCAATAAACACTGATTCCCAGCTAGGTGCCTCGCATTTCAATCCTCTAAATCTCAGCTCCTGTTAAGATTACAGAGGTGATTACAGAGGTGGATGGTCTAAAGATCTGAGCTGCCAAATGGTTTTCCATTGTGCTGGCACCCTTTTCTACTCCCCCCAACAGCGCCCCCTAGCTCCCATTTTTCCATATCCTCCCCCATGGGAGCTGTTTTCTGTCTAGTTCAAAACAGCCATGCCCTGGAGTTTGGCCTAGGGGTAGAGTGCTTGCTTAGCATGCACGATGACCAGGGTTCGATTCCTCAGTACCACATACATAAAAAAAAAAGTGGCTCAAGTGGTAGAGCTCTAGTCTTGAGAAAGCCAAAGGACAGTGCCCAGGCCCTGAGTTCAAGTCCTAGGACTAGCAAAAAAAGAAAAACAAAACTACAATAAAAAAACAAACCATGCTAAGGGGACAGATGCTAAGGGGAACAGTGTGTGTGTGTGTGTGTGTCTGTGTGTGTGTGTTCTGTTTTGCATTTGTCTTAAATAAGGCGCCACATTCACACAATGAAATGCACAACCCTTGTTTCTCCAGAGGTGTTTTGACAGGTGGACATTCCCTTGGGGAACTCCCATCCCATCCAGAGACAGAACATTTCCAATGTTCTGGAAAATTCTTTCTCATCCCTTTCCCATCAGTCCCTCCCTACCTCATCTCTAGATGGCTGGAGACCATGGAAGATTGGGGAGTCCTGCAGAAGCCTCCACAGGATAGGCAAGGAACTTGGTGGACTTGAGTCTTCCTCCTCCACGTGCCTCCCCTCTCCCCCCATTCTCCTGGCAGACAGAGAGTCCATGTTTGTAAAAAGTGCACTCGGCCAATCCAGTTCCGGCCTCTCCTGGACCCCTTCTGTGTTGCTTTTGGGTCCAGCACCCGGATGCTAACTTGCTGTGCTCTGTTGAATGATGACGGTGGTGTGATAGCGGCCCAGGTGTTTCCCGGAGGCTGGGCGTGCTGCCTGCTGCTCAGCAGCGCTGGGGGAAGGTTCTAGAAGAGAGGGCCAGGTGCCAAGCTGACCAGCGTGTCAGTGATGTTTTACAATGCCCCCTCCTCCTCCTCTACAGGGGGTTGTGTTTCTACACTGAGAGTCACACCCCTGGCTGGCCTGTTGTCAGTCACCCTGTCCTGAACCTGCCCGCAGTTCAGCTTTTCCACTCATCCCCTTCCACCCAGACCACTGGGCATGCTCTACTGGACAGCCACGATGCTTTGACATTTTGTTTGTGTGTTTCTGTCAGTACTGGAGCTTGAACTCACGACCTCATACTCTTGGCTTCGCTTTTTTTTTTTTTTTTTTTGCCAGTCCTGGGCTTGGGCTCAGGGCCTGAGCACTGTCCTTGGGCTTTCTCGAGGCTAGAGCTCTACCACTTGAGCCTCAGCACCACTTTTTCTATGTGTGTGGTATGGAGGAATTGAACCTGGGCCTTTGTGCATGCTAGGCGAGCACTCTATCACTAGGCCAAACTCCTGGCCCTCTTTTCTTTTCTTTTTTGTTGTTAATTATGGATAAGAATCTCACAGATTTAGGGTTGGGAGGATAGCCTAGGAACTGCACACTAGCCTTGAGTAAGACGTGTCCACTCTCAGGTGAGGTGGCTCAGGCCTGTAATCCTAACTACTCAGGAGGCTGAGATCTGAGGATCATGGTTCAAAGCCAGACTGGGCACTAAAGACCTGAAACTCTTCTCTCCAATTAACTACTAGAAAACTGGAAATGGTGCTGTGGCTCCAGGGATAGGGTAGTAGCCTTAAGCTGAAGAGCTCAGAGACAGTGCCCAGGCCCTGAGTTCAAGCCCCAGGATTGACAAAAACAAAACATAACAACAAAACAAAACAACCTAATGAAAAGAATCTTACAGGCTTTCCTGCCTAAGTTGGCTTTGAACCTGGATCCTCAGATCTCAGCCTCCAGAGTAGCTTGGATTACAGGCATGAGCCACCAGTTCCCAGCATCTGTGAGACTCATCTCCAATTAAGCACTAAAAAACCAGAAGCAGAATGTGGCTCAAGTGATACCAGTGCTGGCCCTGGGTGAAAAGGCAAAGGGACAGCATGCAGGCCCTGAATTTAAGCTTCAGTCTGGGCACACGAGAGAGAGAGAGAGAGAGAGAGAGAGAGAGAGAGAGAGAGAGAGAGAGAGAGAGAGAGAGAGAGAGAGAGAGAGAGAGAGAGAGAGAGAGAGAGAGAGACAGAGAGAGAGAGAGAGAGAGACAGAGAGAGAGAGAGAGAGACAGAGAGAGAGAGAGAGAGACAGAGAGAGAGAGACAGAGAGAGACAGAGACAGAGACAGAGACACAGAGAGAGACAGAGAGAGGGGAGGGGAGAGGGAGAGGGAGAGAGAGAGCACGTTTCTATCTCACTATCAGTATGTCTGTACTGACTTAGAGGATTTTCCTGGCTTTTCTCCCAAGATAGGGTCAGGTTCCAGGCTGACACCCATGAGGCTATACGAGTCACCATCTGAGGGCCTCGCTGTGTGTCCTCTCCAGGACCTGCAACTGGACTCTGTTCCCTTCTTGTAGACTGAGTTTTGAGCCTACTCTTCTGTCCCCGTGGCCTGCGCAAGACAGCCCTCAGGGTCCAGCCCTCCAGCCTGGCTCCCCGGCTGCGAGGATCACAGGTTATCTCAGAGTAGTTTGCAGAACTCAGGACAGGAAATTGAACAGAGCTAAAGCAAAGGAAAACGGTTGGATGGCAGGAAATGATGACCTGTTTTTTCTTCTGTGAGATCTTTCTCTCTCGACACCACCATGGTCTCTGCTGTACCTTCCCCAGGCCCCTGCACCCCTTCTTCTGGTTCTTACTTTGCTATAAGTCCCGTGGTCAGTTCGCGTTGTTGACTGTGGTAGATTCTGAGAGCCATTTTTATTGCAAGTAGATAGGCGCTCTTATTCTGGAGGCTTCTATCTACTTCAAGTCACAGGAACTTTCTATATTTGTTTTTCTTTTCTTGTCAGTTGTGGGGCTTGAACTCAGGTTCTGGGCATTGTCCTTGGACACATTTTTGCTCAAGGCTACAACTCTGCCACTTGAGCCACAGGGCCACTTCTGGCTTTTTCTGTGTATGTGGTACTGAGGACTTGAACCCATGGCTTTGTGCATGTGAGGCGAGTACTCTACCACTAGGCTACCCTTTCAGCCTTCTCTTAGCTTTTTTGCTTAAAGGTGGTATTCTGTGACTCAAGACACTTTCTAGTCTGGTTAGTTGCAGACATGAGTCTCCTGGCTTTGTCTGCCTATGCAGGTTTCAAACCTGGAACCCCAGATCTCAGACTCCTAAATAGCTAAAATGACAGGCATGAACCACCAGCATTTGGCCTCTTTCTTGTTCTTATTGGTTCTAGGGTCTGAGCTCAGGGCTTCACACTTGTTGAGGCAGGTGCTCTATCACTGGAGTCAAACCTTCATCTTTTAGGTTTTTTGTGGGGGAGGGTCAGCTATGGGGCTTGAACTCAGGGCTTGGGCACTGTCCTTGGACATTTTTTGCTTAAGGCTAGTGCTCGGCCACTTAAGCCACAACACCACTTCCAGCTTTTTCTCTGTATGTGGTACCAAATCATTGAACCCAGGGCTTCATGCATGCAAGGCAAGCACTACCAACTAAACCACGCTCCGGGCCCTGGCACCTGGCTTTTTTCAGTCTTTGGCAGCTCTCATGTCTGCAATGTATGCCATGTCCCTCTAGTTCATTGTAGAAGTGAGGCTGCCAAATACACAGCCCCCGAGCAGGGCAGGGAGCGTTCCTGTGGAGAGGTAAGAAATTCCACATGTGAATAAGGGTGGGAGTACAAGTCAACAAACAAACAGGAGAACCCGGGAAAATGTTGGCAGCTTGTTTGCTGCTACAGAAGAAAATAGAAAGGGAGAAATCGATGCCACCTAGAAAAGTCAGAGAGCAAGGATATTAAGAAACAGGGTGTTGGTGGCTCATGCCTGAAATCCTAACTACTCAGGAGGCTGAGATCTGACAATTTCAGTTCCAAGCCATTGTGTGCAGACAAATCCAAGACCTTTTTTCTTCTTCTTCTTTTTTTTTTTTGCCAGTCCTGGAGCTTAAACTCAGGGCCTGGGCCCTGTTCTTGAGCTTCATCAAAACTTGTGCTCTACCACTTGAGTGATAGCACTATTTCCAGCACTTTCTGTGTATGTGCTACCAAGGAATCAAACCCAGAGCTTTATGCATGTTAGGCAAGCACTCTACCACTAGGCCTCTCTCTGGGCCCTGGAAGTTTAACTTTTTTTTTTTTTCCATCTCTCTGGGGCTTGAACTCAGGACCTGGGTGCTGGCTTTGAGATTTTTTTGCTCAAGCCTAGCACTCTAATACTTGAGCCATAGCACCATTTCTGCCTTTTTCTGTATATGTGATACCAAAGGAATCGAACCCCAGGGCTGGTTCATGCTAGGCAGTAAGTCTACAACTAAGCAACACTCCTGGCCCTCCAATACTCTTATCTCCAAGTAACCAATAACAATGCTGGAAATAGAGCTGTGGCTAAAGCAGTAGAAAAAAGCTAAACAAGAATACAGATGCCCTGAGTTCAAGCCCCAGTAGTGGCACACATACACTTTAATGGATTTCTCATCAGCAGAGTGCAGCTCTCAACTGTGAATAACAGGAACCAGAAAGGGACCCTGCCCAGCCCCTCATCTTCTGGAAGGAAGCACTTTCTCTGGTTTCCTTCCTAACTGTGGGAAGGAAGGAGTGAGAAAAATAGCAATCTCTAAGGCTTCCATGAAGGCAGGAAATTCAGCATCCTCAACTCTGAATTGTATGCTATTCTCTCTTCTTCTCACACCTACAATGAACTTGCATTTCTAAATTCAGCTCAGGAAAAGAACAACAATCCCTAGAAATAAAATAGACCAATGGCAATAATATAGTGTGATAAAAGCTACATGAATATGTAGCTACGTGACTCCAGTGTTAGTCTTCTTGCCTCAGTCTCCCAAGTACTGGTATTACAGGTGGATACCACCAGGCTCAGCTCAGAACACCTTATGGAATTGTCCTTAGCCCTGTGGTGATGTGTGAGCACATGTAGAATTTAGTTTTTCAAAGTTCTGAAGTCCAAAATCAAGGTGTAGAGAGGCTGGATTCCTTCTTTTTTTTTTTTGTGCCAGTCCTGGGCTTGAGCTCAGGGCCTGAGCACTGTCCTTGGACTTTCTCAAGGCTAGAGCTCTACCTCTTGAGCCTCAGCACCACTTCTGGCTTTTTTCTATGTATGTGGTACCGAGGAATCGAACCTGGGTCTTCATGCATGCTAGGCAAGCACTTTAACCACTAGGCCAAACTCCCGGCCCCTTGGATTCCTTCTTACAGGATGCTGGTGGCTCCTGTCTATAATCCTAGCCACTCAGGAGGCCGAGATCTAAGGATCAAGATTCGAAGCCAGCCAGGGGAGCTAAGTCCCTGAGACTTATGTTCAATTAACTACCAAAATCTGGGAGTGGAGCTGTGGCTCAAGTGGTAGAGTGCTAGCTTCTAGCAAAGGAATCTCAGGGACAGTGTCCAGACTGTGTTCAAGTCCCGAGATAGAGGGTTCAAAGCTTGACTGCCCACTCTACTTGGTGCTCTACCACATGAACCATACTTCCAGCCCAGCTTTTTTGATTTTTGTCAATCATGGGGCTTGAACTCAGGGCCTGCACGTAGTCCTTGAGCTTTTTCTCTCAAGGCTATCCCTCTATCACTGGGAGCCATCGCTCCACTTCCAGTTTTCTGGTGGTTAATTGGAGGTAAGAGTCTCACTGACTTTTCTGCCCAGGCTTTGAACAACCATCTTCAGATCTCAGCCTCCTGAATAGCTAGGATTTGCATGTGTGAGCCTTCAGCACCTGGCCAGCACAGCTTTCGCTGGTGAATTGGAGATGGGATCTAGCACACCGTTCTGTCTGGTTTGCCTTCCAACCTCTATCCTTTAGGTGTTTGTGTGTGTGTGCGTGCGTGCGTGCGTGCGTGCGTGCGTGCGTGTGGTGTATGCTGGTTCTAAGTCTTGAGCACATCATTGGCCTGTGTGCTATGGCTTAGTTTTTTCTGCTCCGTGCTGGCACTCTAGCACTTGAGTGCTCCATGTTCAGCTTTTTTGGTCGTTAACTGGAGATAAATTTCACCGATTTTCCTGCCTGGGCTGGTCTGGAACCATGATCCTCAGATCTCAGCCCCCTGAGTAGTTAGGATTACAGGTGTGAGCCACTGATGCCCAGCTGGAGATAAAGTCTTGAAGAAAGTAATTCATTCAAAACCCTCATATAAGTAAGTCCGCATGCTATGACAAGCTCCCTCCAATAAGAGATTAAGATACGGGCGTGGGAAAACACAGGAAGACACCACGGCTAAGCTAGAGAAAGAGACTTCAGAAGGAAACAACCATGCCAAAGCCTTAATGTTGGACTTCCAGAACTGTGAGAAATGACCTGTGCTGGTTCCATGTGTGGCTCCCAATCAGATCACTCCAGAAAACAAATCTACCCCCTCCTTCCATATGCTTCTCTCTCAATACAAGAGCATGAGTCATTTATTCTACTTGTATTTCCTTATTTATTTTTGCCAGTCTAGGATTTGAACTCCGATCGTAGGCACGGTCCCTGAACTTTGTTTTGCTCAAGGCTAGCACTTGAGCCACAGTGCCAACTTCCTGCTTTTATTGTTTATGTAGTACTAAGGAATCGAACCATGGCTTCATACATGCTGGGCAAGCACTCTGTCACTGAGCCACATTCCCAGCTACATGAGGCATTTACTAACTCCATTAGCAGCAGTTTGTCACTGCCATGATTAATGTGACTGATCCAAAGAGTTACTTGGGGTTCTACTTGGCAAGAAATGGTGAGTCGTGATGGCCACATCCTGCTATAAATGGAGTCTTCTCTCCCTGAAAAGGGCCTGTGATCCTCTCGATCCAGAATTCTTGGCCACAGCCCAACGAAATGTTCCAAATAGGAAAGGGCGGCTTGATTTCAAGATTCAGTCTTCTAAGGCGTCATGTTGATTTATGTAAAAATAATATGAAATGGTTGACTAACAATGGGCTGCCACTCACCTGTGTGTGGCCAGGAGACTAATAAAACACACCCGTCCATCTCCATTGTAATGGCATCCATTTGTCGGAGCCATTCTTCCACGTTCACAAACGTGTCATCTGGTTCCAAATGAACCTTTACTGGCCCAAGGATTGTCTTAAGAAGTGGTTCCAAAAAAAATGAGTGTGTATATTTTCTCTCGGGAAATTCTTGTATATTATTGAAGTTCAGAACACCTTTCACACACAATGAGTAATCAGAGATTGAAGGAAGAAAAAAAAAAGTCAGGATCTCTCCTGCCAGCACAGCTGGTGAGTGTTACCATAAGATGTCTACCCACCCCCAAATTCCCCCCACCCACCCCATCCCCACCTCCCCACCCATGTGGGAGGCTGGCTGCTGTTTCCTTGGGAATTCAAGCCAGGTAGAAATATGTTTCTTGTGATTCAAGAGGAAACTCAGCTTGAAGCCATTCCTGTTTTGTCTCCCTAAAATTCAAAGATTTTGTGTGTGTGTGTGTGTGTGTATAGGTGCGCGTGCGCGCACGCATGCGTTGGTACTAGGACTTGAACTCAGGGCCTAGACACTGTCCTTTAGCTTTTTCACTCATGGCTGCCACTTTATCACTTGAACCATAGTTTCCCTCCCGGCTTATTTTGGTGGTTAATGGGGGAGATAAGAGTCTCAGATACTTTCCTGTATCCTCCATCCTCACATCTCAGACTCCTGAGGAGCTAGGATTAGAGGCAGGTTCCACTTGGCTCCAAAGATTCTTTCTTTCTTTTTTGTTTGTTTGTTTCTTTCTCCTCCTTCTCTTCCTTGGTTGTGAGGCTTGAACTCTGGGCCTAGGCACTGTCCCTGAGCTCTTCAGCTTAAGGCTTAGTGCTCTACCACTTGAGCCACAGCACCACTTCTGGTTTTCTGGAGGTTAACTGGCAATAAGAGTCTCATGGACTTTTGTGCCTGGGCTGGCTTTGAACTGCAATCCTCAGACCTCAGCCTCCTGAGTAGCTAGGATTACAGGCGTGAGCCCTATTGCCCAGCTTTCAAAAGATTATCTCTAAGCCTTTCTCCCAACTTGGGTTAAAATCTGCACCATGAGAGTTAGGAGTGTAGCCTAGTTGGTAGAGTGCTTGCCTAGCGTGCATGAAGACCTGGTTGGATTCCTAAGTACCACATACTCAGAAAAAGCCGGAAGTGGTGTTATGGCTCAAGGTGAGCAAAAAGTATCCAAGGACAGTGCCCAGGCCTGGGTTCAAGCCCCAGGGCTGGCAAAAAAAAAAAAATCTGTTGGAAAGAAACATAAGGAATGGAATAAACAGCAGGTTTAGCTTTTGATAATCAAGAGTTTTTTTTGAAAGGCACTGAAAAATACCCTTAAAATCATGAAAGACTAAAAAGATAAAAATATGAAGCAAAACTAATACTCTATTCTGTACATAATAACTAGTTCAATGTGCTGAGAGTGCTATATGTAGGAACTGAAACTGTAAAACTCTTCAAAGTAATACAGAAATCAATGTGACCTTACAGTATACGACACAGTCTTAGATATGACATTCAAAGCACCTGCAGCTCATTTTACAAAGAAAGTAAATGGGATTTCATCAAAATTTAAAACTTGGCCTAATGGCTTATACCTGTAATTACAGCTACTCAGGAAGCTATTAACTAGAGGATCATAATTCAAAAAAGAAATCCGCACCATGATTGTACAAGTTGTACAAAACCAGTTCAAAAGAATGATTTTTGTGAGAGAAGCTAATATTTGCTATATGCCCTGCCCCCCAGTTTTTAATTCCCCAAGAGAAGGCTAATCTTTAGAAACACAGACATGGAGAGCAAGAAAAGCCAGATTGTTTGGTTGTAGCAACTGTGAAATCCAGTTGGGTTTTTAAATGTTGCTTTTTTTTTTTTCCTTCAGGAAAGCTCTGGGTTAAGAGCCCTAATAGATTATTCATGCGCCTGTGCTTCTGGCTTTCCCCCTATTGTTCCAGTCTCCTTCTTTATCGAGAAAATCTCAGTCAAGTTCAATGCCATGCTGTGCCCAGGGGAGCCCTGCCCTCTGCCTGGGTTCCCATAGTTTCAATCCTACCCTTTCATGTGGCTAAGGAACCTTGAATTCAGTGTGTGTGTGTGTGTGTGTGTGTGTGTGTGTGTGTGTGTGTGTGTGTGTGTGTGTGTGTGTGTGTGTGTGTGTGTGTGGAGGGCGGGGTGGGGGGGGTAGGGCAGTGGGATCATGGGAGATCTTCCATGAGGGTGAGAATCACTGAGAATCTGGTGCAATGAGAGTTGTTGCTACTTCCCCACAGCAGCGTGGGATCTCAAGGGACAGTTAGACAGCTCCCTCTGATGACACTGCTGCCCCAGGGTGTAAGTTCAGCCAGTGAGCTGACCTTACTATAGAGTCCTGCGATGCTTTTATGTGCGTAGTGGTGTGCAATACATGAGGACCTCAAGCTAGAGAAAGCCAGGTGCCTGTGGCTATGCCTGTAATCCTAGCTCAGAGGAAGCTGAAATGTGAAGATCATTGTTTGAAACCAGCCCGTGGGGGGAAAGAGTGTGAGATTCTTCTCTTCATTGAACCACCAAAACAAAACAACAACAACAAAAAAGTACAGTGATAGCTCAAATGGTAGACCACCAGCCTTGAGAAAAAGGAAAAAAAAAAATTCAAAGCTAAAAGACAGTTCCTAGGCCCTTGAGTTCAAGTCTCAGTGCCGCCACAAAAGCAAATCAAAGAGTCCTCAAGCTAAATGAATCTCAGGAGCTAGGAGAAATAGGCCAGGGAATAAACAAAGGGTTAGATTTGACTTTGCTGCTGTCTTTTTCCCAACAGAAACTTTCTGCTCAAGTATTTTCTAGATGAACCTACAGACCCCCAGAAGAAGCTACAGGTGGAACTGCAAATGTGTGGCTCACGTGAAAAAAAAAAAAAAAGCCAGCCTTGAGCAAAAAAATAAAGCTAAGGAAGAAGACCTAGTACTGGAGAGACAGACAGACAGACCCAGAGGTGGCAGGCCACACCCCCCACCAGCCCTTCACAGCCACACTTACACGCCAGCCTACTAGTACCTCTAGTCTGGTGTGTGTGTGTGTGTGTGTGTGTGTGTGTGTGTGTGTGTGTGTGTTCCTTTCCTCAGACCTCCAGAGACCTCCAGATCCCTCCAGATCCCACTCACTTGGGACTGGGTCTCATGTGTGTGAAACTAGGTGTGTGGCAATTTAGCTTCCTCTGGAATTGACGCTTTCCTGTGAAAATATATTCCCCTTGTTTCTCACAGTTCTGTCTTAGCAAGGCACCATGGCTTGCTAGCTGCAATCTTAAATTACTTGGAGGTTTGAGACCATGCTGCATCCGCTACCCTTCCGTCATTCACCTAGTAGCCATGTCGGTTATCATATTGACTGTTGCAGCATTTCAGGACTTAGGTTCAAGTCACCCAATCGTGCTTAATAATGACATTAAAATCCACAAGTAGAGGTGTTAGGTGGGTGTTCGTGGCTCACGCCTGTAATCCTAACTGCCCAGGGGACTGAGTTCTGACGATGCCATTCAAATCCAGCCCAGCCAAGAAACTCCCTGGGATTTTTTTTTTTTTTTTGGCAGGTCCTGGGCTTAAACTCATGGCCTGAGTACTGTCCTTGAGCCTCTTTTTGCTCAAGGCTAGCTAGCCCTCTGCCACTTGAGCTACAGCATCACTTCCAGCTCTTTCTGAATAGTTCATTGGAGATAAGAGTCTGCCAGACTCAAAGTGGTATAAAACCAGCCTCAAGTAAATATGTAAATAAATGAAATAAAGGTATGGATTTGGGGGGCGGAATAGTACATAGTACATGTCTTGCTCCATAGTCAGCTGAGTTTCAGATGCTGCTGGGGATCTTGTCTGAATCCTCTGAGAATAAGGTGGAGCTGTGGATGATACATTGTTGCTCCTTTGACCTTGAACTCATAGCAGCAGGGCTCTGTCTCTGTGCATTTGACTGAAAGCAGCTAAGGGTCCCCAAGAGACCAGGCCAATCCTGCTCTGTATGCAGCCACTGCCCTCTAGTGGACACATGAAGAAGCAGCAGGAAGCAGATTTCCCTTGTGTATGCTCACAGCAAAAGCCATCCTAGTCTCTGCATGGTATCTGGACCAAGTGTTAGTGTCCTAAACTCTCAGGTATAGAGAATATATGAAATGAATCACACATTGTCCTGGGGTGAACTGTGCCCCTCCCCTCAAATTTTCCTGGTGACTCTGGCCCCATGAATGTGGCTTATTTGCAAACAGGATATTGGGTTAGTTTGGGGAGGAGTGGTACTGGTCCTTGAACTCAGGACCTGAGCATTGTCCTTCAGTTTATTTTTTGCTCCAGGCTGACATTCTACCCTTTGACCTTCAGCTCCATTTCTGGGTTTTTTTTTTTTTTTTGATGACTGATTGAAATAAGAATCGCGCAGACTTTCTGGCCCCGACTGGCTTTGAACTTAGATCCTCAGATCTCAGCCTCCTGAGTTAGCTAGGATTACAGGTGTTGAGCCACTAGCATCTGGTTCAGTCGAGCCTTAGACTTCCCTCATCCCAAACCTGTTCCTTCTGTTTGCAGTCCCTATTAATTTTCCTTTCATGCTCCAAAGCTGGCCCCAGGCTGCTTTCTCCTAAAGAGTCACTGCGCTAGGAGCCGAGCATTTTACACTTCAGCAAGTCTCCTCAGGAGACAGGCCAGCAAAGCTAGGGACACGTGACAGCCACTTCAGCAAGAAGGGAGAACAACAGTTCCTGGGGCCAGGATGTGGCCTGGTGGTAGAGTGCTTGCTTAGCATGCATGAAGCCCTGGGTTCCATTCCTTAGTACCACATACACAGAAAAAGCCGGAAGTGGTGCTGTGGCTCAAGTGTGGTAGAGTGTTAGCCTTAAGAATGCTCTAAGACCGTGCCTAGGTCCTGAGTTCAAGCCCCAGCACTGGAAAACAACAACAAGCTTCTGAAAAGCCCTTCCAAAAATGGATGTTAAAAAAATAATAAAACCAGAAACTGGCGGCTCAGGTAGAACAAAGGCTAAGGTCTGAGGATGGTACCTCCATGTCAGCTAGGATAGATAAATCCCAGAGACTCTTATCGCCAATGAACCAGCAAAAAAAAAAAACCCTGGAAGTGGAACCATGGCTCAAGTGGTAGAACACCAGTCTTGAGGACTATGATGCCCATGCTCTAAGTTCAATTCCCAGTACCAGCATACACACAGACAAAAATGGATTGGCAAAACCATACTGTCAGGTGGGGGGCTTACGTTGTTAAGTGCTTGCCAGGCATGCACAAGGCCCTGGGTTCACCCCCAGTACTTCCAGAACAAATGGCTATTGTTGTTTTCCTATCTAGGGGGGTCAGTTAGTTGGGTGATTCCTTGGTTGGTTTTGTGTTTTGTTTTAGCGATGTCTCACTATGAAATCAGGCTGTGCTCAAATTCACAATCCTCCTGCCTCAGCATCCCCAGTGCTGTGTTCAAAGGCATGTGCCATTATGCCTAGCTACTTTTCTTTCTCTAACAATGGCTATAAGCACTGGAGACCACATGAAAAACAAGAACCTGAGCAAACATTTGGAAAGGAGGCAGGGGTGTCGCTCAGTGATAGAGCACTTTCCTACAGAGGAAGCCGGGGTTTCCCTCAGCACTGTAAAACAAACAGGAAGGTGTAGACAAACATTCATGGAAGATTTCTCTCTGACAGACAAAACAACCAAAATACACTATCTGAATGATAAAATGTAGCAGGGCCCTTCTGGTCAATGGAATATTACTTAGCTGTGAAAACAGAGATGTCCTGGTTTGTGCAGCAACACGGGTGGACAGCAGAGTCCTCCATGAAGAAGCCAGACACAAAAAGGCCATCTAAAGTGATTTCATTGCCAGAGGCTGGAGGAAGAGGAGAACGGGGACAATCTTGGGAAAAGCAAATGAGATGAACTTCCCAAACTTATTAACTAAAAAAGCACAGAAACTGAGAATGTATTGACCATAAAGACAGATAGAAAGAAGAGTGGGAGGGGCTGGGAGTTTGGCCTAGTGGTTAAAGTGCTTGCCTAGCATGCATGAAGACCCAGGTTCAATTCTTCGGCACCACATAGATAGAAAAAAGCCAGAAGTGGTGCTGAGGCTCAAGTAGTAGAGCTCTAGCCTTGAGAAAGTCCAAGGACAGTGCTCAGGCCCTGGGCTCAAGCCCAAGACTGGCAAAAAAAAAAAAAAAAAAAAAGAAAGAAAGAAGAGTGGGAGACGTAGTGATTGTGCTGGTTATAAAACTTTGGGGAGGTAATAAGAATGCTCTAGAATTAGAATTTGTAGTTTGTGCTCAAAGCTAGTGTTCTACGACTTGAACCACAGCTCCACTTCTGGCTCTTTGTGTAGTTTAGTGGAGATCAGAATCTCATGGACTTTCCTGCCCTGGGCTGGCTTCAATCTGCAATCTTCATATCTCAGCTTCCTAAGTAGCTGGGTATAGGCTTGACACCCAGCTGGTATAACTTTGAAAATACACTAAACACCACTGAATAGTACACATTCAAAGAGAAAAAAATCTTACGGACTATGAATGGTACATGTATTGTAAAAATGATGAGGGGCTGGGCCCCCGTGACTCATGCCTGTAATCCTAGCTACTCAAGAGTCTGAGATCTGAAAATTTCAGTTTAAAGCCAGCCCTGATAGAAAAATCCCTGTGGACGCTCATCTCCAATTAACCACTCAAAAAGAAGTGGGTTGGCAGGGAGTGTGGCCTAGTGGTAGAAAACGTGCCTAGTATGCATGAAACTCTGGGTTCAATTCCTTGGTACCACATATATAGAAAAAGCCAGAAGTGGTGCTGTGGCTCCGAAGTGGTAGAGCACTAGCTGTGAGAAAACCCAAGGACAGTGCCCAGGCCCATAGTTCAAGCCCCAGGACTGGGAAGAAGAAGAAGGAGGAGGAGGAGGAGGAGGAGGAGGTGGGGGGAGGAGGAGTACTGGTAGCTCAAGTGGTAGAGCACTAGTCTTGAGCACAAAGAGGCACGGGGACAGCGCCCAGACCCTGAGTTCAAGCCCCACAAATGACAAAAAAAAAAAATCAACCACAAGGGTCAAGCATAGCAATACGTATTTGTAATCCAAGCTACTTAGGAGATAGAGATCAGAAGAATCAAGGTTCAGAGATTGAGTACAAGGTTATCAGAACCCCATGTCCTAGCTACTCAAGAGACTGAGATCTCAGGATTGTGGTTCAGAGCCTAACGAGGCAGAAATGTCTGTGAGAATCTTTTCTCCAATTAGACACACACACACACACACACACACACACACACACACACACACACACACACACACACAGAGCCAGAAGTGAACTGGGGTTCAAGTGGTAGAGTGCCAACCTTGAACAAAAATGCTGTGACTTGAGCTTGGGCAATGCCCAAGCCTTGATTTCAAGCCCCAGTACTGGCACACACACAGAATTTCAGATTATAGCCATTAGTTTGGCACAGAGAGAAGAAAAGCCCAAGATCACCCCCAGACAAAAACATAAGACCCAATTGGAAAAGCAAAAAGGACCAAAGGCTCTGAGTTCAAACCCCAGGGCTGCCAAAAATAATGATGATGATGATGATTCCACAAAAATCTAAACTAAAGGGGAGAAAAGAGAGAGAAGAAGAAAGAGAGGGTAAGACAGGGTTGTGTGAGGGACGCATATCAGACCATCTGACTAGAGAAATTGCTTATTTATTTTGGGGTATAGCTGGAAAATGAGGGGGCCCCCGTTCATCAGGGGACCTCATTTGAGACACATCTTCCATAATTTTTTCAATGATTAGGGCAAGGGCCATTTTCCTTATTAATAAAAAAAAGATCTGCCAGGTGCACGCCCGTAATCTTAATATTAGGAGACTGAGATCTAAATATTGTGATTCATGGTTCAAAGCCAGCCCAGGCAGAAAAGTTCGTGAGACTCTAATCTTCAATTATACAGCAAAAAGCTGGAAGTGGAGGTGTGCGTATAGCAGAGTACCAGCCTTGAACAAAATAAGCTAAGGGACAGAGCCCAGGCCCTGAGTTCAAGCACCAATATAGGGACATGCGCACACACACACACACACACACACACACACACACACACAATCTGCAATACTGTATATAAATCAATCTAGTTGAAATACGTTGTATTTTTTCCTAAACTCTTCCAGAGTAAAATAAATACCGTTTTGGTTAGGCGGCAGTTTACCTCGCCTCTGGCCTGGTGTAGTGGCCGTCTTTGTGCAGTGGCAGACTGGCCACACGGGGGCAGAGTGAGCACTGCTCAGACTGGACTGGAACCTGAACTTCTGGCCCCAAGAAAGCCAGCAAAGGCCTTGGAAAAGCTCTGAGGCCAGGGAGGTGTCTCTGGGTGCTGTGGTGTTTGGCGGGGAGAGATGCTGTTTTTGACAATAGTCCCGTGATATTTAAAAAACTTGGCAAAATATCTCAAAACATTTAAAGATAGCACTGCTCAGCATCATCTCTCATCTCTTTTGTTGTCCCTTGGTTATCTCATATTGTTACAGTATCTCACTTTGTTACCTGATATATCGGATATATTTGTATTTGGTTATTTCAAATTGGATAGGGAACGGAGGAAAACAAGATGAGGTGGGGGTGGGGGAGAGGGAAATGGGGACCAAGACATGTGAAAGGGTATCCATGTATGGGAATTAATGCACCATCTATCTGGCAAATATCATGTAACCCTTCTGTTAATTACAATAAAAATATATTAAAAAAAACCTGCTCAGCATCATATTGGGACTACTGCAGAGAAAGGAATGAGGAGGAGCAGGTGTCACAAACTGCTCATAATTTCATGTGTATGTGTGTGTGTGTGTGTGTTGGTGCTGGGATATGAACTCAGGGCCTCACAGACTTTCTTGGCTTTTTCACTCAAGGCTGGCACTCTACCACTCGAGACATGCCTCCACTGTTGCATTTTGCTGGTTAATTGGAGATTTAAAAGAAAATCTCTCTGTTTTGTCTGCTGATAGAAACACAACCCTCAGATCTCAGCTTTCCGAATAGCCACATCACAGGTGTGAGCCACCAGTTCCCAGCTTCCTGATTTCGAACCCCGGGGAGTTTCACTGAACATGTTCTCTTTTATACATACACATATGCAGTCTGCAAACCAAGCCCATGGATTTACATCTAAGTGACTCAACCAACTGCAAGTAGAAAAATAACTTAAAAATCACATTTGTAGCCTGTAATTATATTTATGGTACAGTCCTACAGTCCCAGAATACTTGCTAACTCCAAGCAGGAGAATTGAGAGTTTGAGGTCCGCCTTGTTTACATGCTGAAACTTAAAACAAAACAAATCTAACCAATCAACCCACCAAACAAACAAAACAGGCCAAGTATGGTAGTGAATGCCTGTGATTTCAGCATTTAGGAGCTTGAGGCAGGAGAAAGGCATGTATAAGGGTAACTTGGGGTACATAAGCAAGTTCTAGGCCAGCCTGACTATGTAGAAAGATCCTGTCTTATAACAAAATAAAAACAAAACAAAACAAGCAAAAATAACACCTAGACTGCTGTCCAGACTTCTTTTTCCTCTAAATGTTCTGTATGTACAGTATAACTACTTTGATAACCATTTAAGTATAGTTATTGGAGTTCATCTTATAATAAGTAGTGTAAGTCACCTACAAGTAGAGGGGGAGGGGGATACAGATGTAGTTTTGTGCAAATGTAAACTACGGTGAGGGGTTTTTTTGTTTTGTTTTGGGAGGGGAGAGGGTGTTGGTGATAGTTGGGCTTGAATTTATGCCCTTAAGCTTTCTAGGCACTACCACTTGAAATACACTTCCAACCCTTTGTGTTTTGGCTCTTTTCCAGATAGGATCTGGCTGTTTATGCAGGCAGACCTGGACTGTGATCTTCTTATTTGTGCTTCCCTGTGTCAGTGGGTGCAGCCAGCCACTGTCCAGTCATTGATTGAGGAGTCTCTGAAATTTGGGTCTTGAACTCTGGGCCTGGGCGCTGTCCTTGAGCTTTTTCAGCTCAAGGCTCCCGCCCTACCCCTTGAGCCTCAGCCCCACTTCCCATTTTCTAGAGGTTAATTGGAGATAAAAGTTCCCCCGGCTGGCTTTGAACAGCAATCCTCAGATCTCAGCCTCCCAAGTAGCTAGGATTACAGGTGTGAGCCACTGTGCCCTGCTGTTCTGAAACTTTTATACGCTGGCTGGCCGAGAACCTTGATCCCCACCTCCCAAGTAACTAAATTATTAGCCCTATATCCAGCTGCTGCACTGTTTTCTAAAGGGACTTGGTCATCATTGATTGTGGTGATAATACAGGCGTCCTGGAACCAATCCCCAAAGGATAATGAGGGACTGAGGGGTGACATGTACACATGCATATGCATGTGCATGTGGGTTTCAAATTTTTCCATTAAAAATCAAAATGAACTCCAGGGGAAGAAAAAGAAAAAAGCCTGGCAGAAGTTGAGGACTGATGGCTCACACCTGTGATCCTATCGACTTCTAAGCTGAGATTTGAGCATCCTGATTCAAAGCTAGCTAGCCCTGGGCAGGAACGTCCATAAGACTCTTATTTCCAAAGGCATGCCCCCCCCCAAAAAAAAGCAGAAGTGGCACTGTGGCTCAAAGTGGTAGAGCACCACCCTTGAGTGGAAAATACCAAGTGAAAGTTTAAGGCCCTGAGTTCAAGCCCCATTGCTAGCACCAGAAAATGAAAGGAAGGAAGGAAGGAAGGAAGGAAGGAAGGAAGGAAGGAAGGAAGGAGGGAGGGAGGGAGGGAGGGAGGGAGGGAGGGAGGGAGGGAGGGAGGGAGGGAGGGGCGGAAGTTTGAACTTGTCAATGTCCTTGTTCTTTGAACAGGAATGGAGGTTATCATAGCCTTCTTGCTTTAAAAAAGGACACAAGCCTGTAATCCTAACTACTCAGGAGGCTGAGATCTGACTTTCCTGGTGCAAAGCCAGCGTGAGCACTAAAGACTGGGAGACTCTTATCTCCAATTAACCATTAGAAAACTGGAAGTGGCCCTGTGGCTCAGGTGGTAGCCTTGAGCTAAAGAGCTCAGGGACAGCGACCAGACTCACAGTTCAAGCCCTGCAACCACCCCCCCCCCCCCAAAAAAAAGGACACTGCCCCTGAGAAACAGGCAAGACTGGATCACTAGAATGAATGGGTAACATTACAGGCCAGGCACGTGGCCCCAGCGCAGGCACTGCAGCCACCAGAGGAGAAGGGACTAAGCCACACTCGAGGTACCTGGCTTAATGCCTGTGAGGTGGGTGGAGATGGGGGAAGGAGACTTCAGGGGGTTCAGTGTGTCCCTGGCTAGAGCCCTGACACAGTACCTGGGTCTCCCCTTCTTCCCCCTCTCCTTTCCCTTTCTCTCCCTTTTCCTGCCCTCCCTTCCCCTCCCTCTCTTTTTCCTCCCCTACCTCTGCTCTCCCTCTGTGCCTCCCTCTCTCTGGGGTAACCTTCCCTGTCCTTTCCCCCACCCCCTTCCTCCATCTGCCCCACCCGCATCAATGCTGGACCAGGCTCAGATGGGCGGGGTCCCCCTCCCCAGTGCATGAGGGCTGGGGGGCTAGAGGAGGTTGGGGTGGGGGGCAGTCAGTACAAGCCAGAAGCTTGCAGCTGCCCTTCAATTCTGTAAAGGGCACAGGGAGGTTTTGCTCCCCCTTCCTCCAGCTCCTCCCCCTCCACTCTCTGAGCTCTCTGTGTTCTGTCCTCCCCTCCCCTAGTTGGGGGACACAGCCCTGGAGGCCACTTGTGTGCAGCCCCACTTGGCAGGCACTGGGGAGGGAAAGAAAGGGCTATAGATATCCCTAGGGACTCTCTCCCTTTTAGTTTTCCATTTGTTTTATTTTTGGTAAAGAATGTATTTTATTATAAAAGAAATGTTGCTTTAAAATGTAAACATAGTTTGGTTTTTTTTTTTTTTTTTTGCCAGTCCTGGGCTTGAGCTCAGGGCCTGAGCACTATCCTTGGACTTTCTCAAGGCTAGAGCTCTACCACTTGAGCCTCAGCACCACTTCTGGCTTTTTTCTATGTATGTGGTACCGAGGAATCGAACCCGGGTCTTCATGCATGCTAGGCAAGCACTCTACCACTAGGCCAAACTCCCGGCCCAAACATAGTTATTTTTGAAGTAGGTTCTAAAACACAAAAAGGGTTGGGAGAGTGACTCAGGTGGTACAGCACCTACTTAGCAAGCTTGAGGCCTTGAGTTCAAACCCTCAGTATCAAATAATTAATAAGAATAAGAATAATCAGGGGAAGGAAATGGGGACAAAAGCATGAGAAGGGGTAGCAATGTTTGTGAAGTAATGCACCTCCTATCTGGCGAATATAATGAAACCCTTCTATTAATTACAATAAAAATACAGTAAAGGAAAAAAAGAATAATCAGGGGCCGGGAGTGTAGCCTGGTGGTAGAGTGCTTGCACAAAGCCCTGGGTTCGATTCCTCAGTACCACATACATGCAAAAAGCTGGAAGTGGTGCTGTGGCTCAAGTGGTAGAGCACAAGCCTTGAGAAAGCTCAAGGACAGTGCCTAGCAGAGCAAGACAATTATTTAGTCTGATACTACCACGCCATTGCACGTGGTCCCACATTTGTCTGAACCCACAGAATGTGCAACACCCATGTCAGCGCATGTGCACTGGGTCATGTCACACATGTGTGCCCCTTGCCTGGAGATGCCACAGCAGGGCTGCATGTGGGAACACTGGAAACTAGGCTACTTTTTTTTGTGTGTGCTGGGACTGGGGCTTGAACTCAGGGCCTGGGCATTGTCTTTGAGCTTTTCGTCTCAAAGTTGTTAGCACTCTACCACTTTGAGCTGCAGTACTACTTCTGGCTTTTGGGTAGTTAATGGGCAATTAAAGTCTTACGGATTTTTCTGCCTGGGCTGGGTTTGAACTGCTCAGATCTCAGCCTCTGTAGCTACGATTATAGGTGTAAACCACCAGCACCCAGATAACTATATCACTTTTTGCTCTTAAGAAAAAGTCCTTTAAAGATATTTTTTTAAGCGAGGGGCCAGGGCCTCAAAGCCGGCCGAGGCAGGAAAGTCCATGAAGACTCTTATCTCCAAAAGGCCAGCAGAAAACTAGAAGGGGTGCTATGGCTCAAAGTGATAGAGCACTAGCCTTAAGTAAAAAGAGCTCAAGGTCAGCATCCACAACTGGCAAAAAAGAAAGGAAGGAAGGAAGAAAGGAAGTCAGACAGACTGGTCCCAGGCAAAAAAGACGATACTCTAGTTGAGAAATTATAAGCCAAAGGGTTGAGGGGGGCGTGGCTCAAGTGGTAAAGCTCCTGCCTAGCAAGCCCTGAGTTCAACCCCAGAACTGCCATAAATAAATGACTAAATAAAGGAAATGAGAGGTGGGGGGGGGGCGGAGGGACGAGCTTGACAGGCTGTCCTAAGGGAGGGCAGGTGTTAGCCAGGACTTCCAGTTGGATGATAAGTTTGAGGCTGAGAACCTTGGGGAACCTTCGGGAATGTGAACGCTCAGGCTCTTCCAGCTTGTTTCCATGCGTGTGAAATGACCTGCTTCAACTTGCCTCTGTGGCACCCGGATGCCACTGGGGGTCACTCATGGGTGCACCCTTCTCTCCAGACCAGTAGGCCGGCTGGCCTGAACTTGGAGGCCAGGCACTGTCACTGGGCTTGCTGGGCAAAGAGCAGGAGACAGGGCTCTCCCCAAACACACAGACACCCCTGCCAGGGTGGCAGGAGGCTAAACAGCCAGCCAGGAGGGAGACAGCCACAGGAAGCAGGCTGTGGTGGCAGAGGCTGATGGCCTTGAGGAGGGACCGGGATCAGGTCTACCCACCCCTGCCTACACCTGAGCCTGTCCATTTCACTGTGAGAGCAGGGCTCGCTCACACCGCTCAGGTCCCAGGAGGTGAGAACCATACCCTATCAGGGCACGAGTGGCTATGCCTGTAATCTTAGCTACTCTGGAAGCTCAGATCTGAGGATCAGGGTTAGGAGCCAACCTGGACAGAAAAGTCCATGAGACTCTTATCTCCAATCAGACACACACACACACACACACACACACACACACACACACACACACACACACACACAGCCAAAAGTGGAGCTGTGGCTTAAGTGGCAGTGTTGTAGCCTTAAAGCGGAAAAAGCAGCTCAGGGACCATGCTGCCCAGGACCTGAGTTCAAGCCCCAGGACACACACACACACACACACACACACACACCAAGTTTGAGGTGGAGTTCAGGGGCTGCAGGGAGCCTTTGAGACAACCCTGGAGATAGGATCTCTGGGTGCAGGGCCTGTCCTCCAGGGGAGTTGCTGGGGGCTGTGTGGTCCAGGGGCTGTGCCATGGCATAGGCTGGAGGCCTGGCATGTCAGAGCAGCTGCACACTCCCTTTCTTAGTGGAAATCCCTCTCTTGCAGCCATACATTACGAGTGACTGAAGTCTGTTTTTCTTGGCTCTAAGGCCCAGGATTAGTTACACGCTTTGTAATTTTTGGTATTGAAGGTATTTTTAACAAATGTGGGAACATCCTGGAGCCCCCGGCATGTCTGTAGTTTCAACTCTCCCCTCCTTTCGCCCCCAGCCTTCCTCTTTAAAGATGAAGCTCCGTGGAATGTCTATTTTTGTTCATTTCGAGCTGGAGTCGAAACCAGACTTGAGGAAACAGAAATTCCCTGTAGCTAAGTCTTCATTCTCTTGCTCCTAATAGGAAACAGCAAAGGACATGCTAAAAACTACAAGAATGCACAGCATATGCCAGGCAGGGAATGTTGGGGACCAGAGACTGTCCCTCTCTAGGGAGTGGGGGCGGAAGGGGGAAACAAGGCAAAGAAAATTGAGGTGCTCTTGTGTTCATTTGTTTTGTGTTCGTTATCGACTGCTGCGTAACAAATCACCACCGCTGTGTAGAGTACTATTGGGAGAAGATGTAGCAGACCCATTGGGAGATGGGGTTGAGCGGGAGGAAGTTGGATTATTGGGGTCCTGGATTATTGATTATTGGCAGGGGAATCTGGACTCTGGGACTCAGTGTCCTCCTATCTTTTTATTTCCTGCTAAGGTGTGTTGCTTCCTTCACCATAATGTGTGTGTGTGTGTGTGTGTGTGTGTGTGTGTGTGTGTCAGTACTGAGCTTTGCACTCAGAGCTGGATGCTGTCCTTTCCATGTCTTGTTTTGTTTTTCCTTTGCTGAAGGCAGTGCTTTACCCCTGGAGACACACTTTCCATTATTTTTGGGGTGGTTAATTGGACATAAGTCTCATAAAGCCAGGTACTGGTGGCTCCAGCCTGTAAACCCAGCTACTCAGGAGGCAGAGACCTGAGGATTGTGGTTCATTCTGCCTGGGCAGAAGTGTCCCCATGAGACTCCTATCTCCAGTTAGCCACTCAACAACCAGAAGTGGCGCAGTGGTTAAAATGGTAGAATGCTAGCTTTGAGCAAAAGAGCTCAGAGATGACACCTAAAACTGCTGTCCAAGTCCCACAACTGACCAAAAAAAAAAAAGTCTCAGAGACTTTCCTGCCTAGGATAGGATGACTATTTTGTTTTAGTTGTTGTTGTTGTTGTTGTTTTGGTTTTTGTATTTTTAGTTGGTCATAGGGGTCGAACTCAGACCTGGGTGGCGCTGTCCCCGAGCTCTTTTTGTTCAAGGCTAGAAGTGTTCTATCACTTGGAGCCACAGCTCTGCTTCCAGTTTTCTGCTGGTTAATTGGAGATAAGAGTCTCATGAATGTTCCTGCCTAGGCTGGCTTTGAACCCTGACCCTCAGATCTCAGCTTCCTGAGTAGCTAGGATTACAGGTGTGAGCCACCAGCACCTGGACACTGTACTTTCTCACTACAAGGTACAATTTCCTTACAGGCTCAAAGTAACAGGGTGGAACAACCATGGATTGGGAGGTTTGAGTTAAAACCTGAGTTAAAATTAACCTTTCCTTCCTTTTAGGTTGATGGTTTCAGGTGTTTTGTCAGTCATTAAAAAAACCCAAACACCTAACCATTCAACATGTCAATGATCTCACAGTCTCTGTGGGTCATAAATTCATAATTGAACTAGAATTGGGTGGCAAATACCTGTAATCTCAGTCACTTTGGAGACAGAGGTAAAAGGATCATCTGAAAGCGGGGGCCGGGAGTTGGAAAGGAAGAATAAAATGGAAGACCTTATCTGAAAAAAAAAAGAAAACTAAAACAAAAAGTAAGTGCAAGGCCCTGACTTTAAACCCCAGTACAGACAGACAGAACACACACACACACACACACACACACACACACACACACACACACACACACATGATTAAATTCTGTCCTGTAACACAGAAGGGAAACTAGACTTAATAACAATTAATTGGATACCCATTGTTCATGTTTTTTTTGTTGTTAATGGGGCTTGAACTCTCACTCTCACTTGGCTGTTTCATTCACTGCTGGTACTCTACCATTTGAGCCACACCTCCAGTCTGATATTTTGTTGGGTAATTGGAGATGGATAGAGTCTTGTGGACTTTTCTGCTTGTGGCCACTTTCAACCCCAGTCCTCCAGCAAATCCCAAATTCTTGGGTAACTGGGGTTGCAGGTGTGAGCTCTTGGGCTAGGCTGAATACTTGCTGTTGGTAGTAGAGAGAATTTGAATGTTTTCACCATAATAAATATAGATGTTCAAGGAGGTCACTGTGCCCATTACCCTAATTATGTTATATATATTGTATTATACTATGCACTGTGTACAGATATCACTATACCCCCCTAAAGTATGTACAACTATTGTATGTCAGTTAAAGTTTATTTATTTTTTGCCAGTCCTAGGGCTTGAACTCTGGTCCTGCACGCTCTTTCTGGGCTCCTGTCATACTAGGTTAATACTCTACCACCTGAGCCACAGCACCACGTCAGGCATTTTCTGTGATTAATTGAAGATACGAATCTCATAAACTTTCCTGCACAGAATTCCTTTGAGCCAGGATCCTCAGATCTCAGCCTCCTGAGTAGCTAGGATTCCAAGCAGGAGCTACCAGTACATGGCTACCATTCTGCCCCTTGGGCCATAGCACCACTTTCTATTTCTAGTGATTAATTGGAAATAAGAGTCTCATGTTTTTTAGTGCCCGGACTGACTTTGAACCTCAACCTTCAGATCTCAGCCTTCTGAGTAGCTAGGATTACAGGCGTGAGGTTTCTCTGCATGCTAGGCAATCACTCTACCACTAGGCCAAACTCCTGGCGGCAAAGAAGAAATCTTGAAGACAAGCAGGGAAAAACATCTTCTCTCCAGGGGAAAAACAATTTGTATTATAGGGAATTTTTGTCAGTAGCCACAGGAAGTGTCATACTTTGCAAGCATTAGAAGAAAAGAGCTGCCCACCCCAAATCCTTCCCAAAGAACTGGAAGAGAAAATGGGAAAGTTCTTAGACAGAGGGAACAAAGAGAATTTGTGACCGACAGATCTACTTAAGCCAGGGAGAGTGGCTTATGCCTGTAACTCTATTTTCTTATCTCTTCAGAAGGGGCAGTGATTAGGAAGTTTGAGATTCTAGATCTATCCTGGTTTTAAAAAAAAAAAAACTTGGGGAGACTCCATCTCAGCCAATAAAAACTGGGTATGGTGGCATGTGCTGGATATGGCCCAGACATAAACACAAGGCCCTCAGTAAACAATAAAAGGGTTAGGGTTCTAGGAGTTGATGACTCACACCTGTAATCCTAGCTACTTAGGGGACTGAAATTGAGGATGGGAATTTCAGACCAGCCTGAGCATGAACGTCTGTGAGACTCTTTTTTCTTTTTTTGGGTCAGTTGTGGGGCTTGAACTCTGGGCTTGGGTCTTGTTCCTGAGCTCTTGGCTCAAGGCTAGCACTCTATCACTTGAGCCACAGAGCTACTTCTGGATTTCTGGTGGTTAACTGGAGATAAGAGTTTCACTGGCTTTTGTGTCCAAGCTGGCTTTGAACCATGGTCCTTAGCTCTCAGCCTCCTGAGTAGCTAGGATTATAAGCATGAGCCACCAGCACCCAGCTGTCAAACCCTTAAAATAATAAATAAAAATAAAATAATGATAGTGGTGAAATGAACTCCAGGAAATGGAAACAAAATGCTTTTCTTTATTGGTGCTTTTGTTTTCTTTTTGTCTTATTTGTTAATTATCTGTCCTGGGGATGGAGACACAGAAATGGTGGGTCAAAGCGTGAACAAATACATCACTAGACACTGTGTTAAAATCAACTATACAACATGTGCATGGGGATAGGAGAGAAAAACTGAGAGACATTGCCCCAAAAGAAATTTGCCAGTCCTGGGGCTTGAACTCAGAGTGTGGGCATGTCCTTGGGCTTTCTCAAGGCTAGCACTCTATCATTTGAGCCACCGAGTACCACTTCTGGCTTTTTCTGTGCATGTGGTACTGAGGAATCAAACCCAGGGCTTTGTGCATGGTAGGAAGCACTCTACCACTAAGTCACACTCTTGGCAAGAAAGGTAATCTTTACCTGATTTATGTAACTGAAATTTCTCTATATATCACCTTTATAATAATAAGAAAAAGAAATAAAAATTAAAACAACCTCCAACTTACATTGTACTGCTGCTTTCTCCTGTTACACACCCTTCCCAAACAACACAGTTATGGGCTAGGAGTGTGGCCCAGTGGTAGAGTGCTTGCCTAGTATGCACAAAGCCCTGAGTTCCATTCCTCAGTACCATATACATAGTAAAAGCTGGAAGTGGTATTGTGGCTTAAGTGGTAGAGCACTAGCCTTAAACAAAAGTGCTTAAGTACAGTGCCCAGGCCCTGAGTTCCAGCCCCAGGACTGGACACAATTAATTTCTGGTTTTTGGCTGTGTGTGTGTGTGTGTTTGTGTGTGTGTGTGTTTGCACGTGTGTGCACTCTTGGGGGCTTGAACTCAGGGCTTCTCTCTGATTTTATTTTTTTCTACTCAAGGCTGGCTTTGTACCACTTGGACCACACCTTCATTTCTGGCTTTTTTGCTGGCTCACTGGAAATAAAAGAGTCTCTGGATTTGGCTGGCTTTGAACTTTGATCCTCAGATCTCAGTCTCCTGAATAATTAGTATTTTATGGGTGTGAATCATCGGCACCAGACACTAGATCATTCCTGAATCTAAAAGATCAGAAAATGTCTCCCACTCAGCAAGCAGTCACCTGTGTGTGTGTGTGTGTGTGTGTGTGTGTGTGTGTCTCTCTCTCACACATACACACACATACACACACACACACCAGCCTACTGTCCTCTGGTCTAGTTCGGTCCTGACCTGACCACATAAGCAGGAGAGAGCATCAGATCCCACAGGCTGATGTCTCAGTCTTCAGACTCCTGTACCTCAGAGGCCACCTGCTAATTCAAGGTGACCTTACCTGCGCTTCTCACTACCTGGCTATGAATTTCCCACCCACAGTGCCCTGGATTCCGTTCATTGGTTAGAGCAGATCATACAACTCAAGCGAACACTTCGATGGGTCAGTTTATCATAAGGGACACGATGGATGAAGAGAGGCACAGGGAGAGAAGGAGGGGCTGGGGGAGCATCCATGTCTCCAGGGCAGAGCACACCATTTAGGGATGCTGAGGGTTGTGCTCTGGACCCTGGCATTCTGGACGTCTACGGAGATTCAATGTCAGTAGATGCATGGGGGCTGCCGGCAAGGGCTGTCAGTTCAGATTCTCCTTTGCCTCTTGGTGTGATGTCTCTTCCTCCCTGGTATGAGGCCTAAGCCTGAAATGCAGTTCTTATCTTCTAGAAATTCTAGTTTCTACAGCCTGTCTGGAGGAGAAAAAGGAGCCAGTGAGAGGAGAGCAGGAGAAAATAAGAGGCTGGGTGTTTGTAATCCTAGCTACTCAGGGGGCTGAGATCTGAGGACTGTGATTGTAAACTAGCCCAGGAAAATCTGTGAGACTCTCTTGCCAATTAACCATTGGAAAACTGGAAGTGGAGTTATGGCTCAAAATGGTAGAGTGAGAGACACACATATCGAGAGAGAGCTCCTCGCTCTGGCTGGAAGCATGGCTCAAGTGGTAGAGCACCTGCTTGGCAATCATAAGTCTCTGAGTTCAAAGCACAGCAGCTCCAAAATAATTATGAAATATTTAGGGCATCGATCTGACAAAATATATAAAAAATTCCAACACTGAAAAATATATAACATTGATAGAAATGTGAGTTATTTTTATGGATGCACTAAACCTGGGTATTTTTCAGAGGCTGCTGAATGAGAAAGACCAAACCCCAAAGACTGCACACTTGATTCCACTTCTATGTATCTGCCATTTCATATATATATATATATATGACCAAGGGACAGACTAGGACAACACTGTAGTTGCTGATGGAGTTGAATTTAGGATGGGGAATGCAAAGGAAGGGGTGACATTATCTAAAAAGGAGTGTACTCAATACCTGACTTAAGAAATGATAACTCCTCTGTATAACACCTTAATAAGAACAATAAAATTATATTTTAAAAGGGGGAAGCTGTGAGAGGGGGCGTGGTTATGGGCATGGTCAAGGGGCGTGGCCAGGAGGAAATGAGCATAATCATAAAAGTGTGATGGGAAAGAGGCTTGTGGCAGTGGAAACGCCCTGGACCTTGAATGTTGGCAAGAAATGCACTACCGTTTTGCAACATATCATTCCAGGGAAGAACAGGGTGGAGGGTGGAAGAGACTTCTCTGTTAGTTCTTATACCTGCATATGAGTCTATCATTATTCCCAAATAGTCCAATTCAAACATTGTTTTTAGGTTTAGCTCAGTGGAGGAGCACTTGCCTAGAAAGTGCAGGGGGCTGAATTCAGTACTCAACACCGAAAGGGGAAAAGATTAGCCTAATGTTAATGGTTCATGCCTATAAAATCTCAGCTACCAAGAGGCTGAGATCTGAGGACCTTGGTTCAAAGCCAGTCTGGATAGGAATGTCCATGATACTCTTTTTTTTTTTTTTTTTTGCCAGTCCTGGGCTTGAGCTCAGGGTCTGAGCACTGTCCTTGGATTTTCTCAAGGCTAGAGCTCTACCACTTGAGCCTCAGCACCACTTCCGGCTTTTTTCTATGTATATGGTACCGAGGAATCGAACCCGGGTCTCCATGCATGCTAGGCAACCACTTTAACCACTAGGCCAAACTCCCGGCCCCGTCCATGATACTCTTATCTCTAATTAATCGCTAAAAAGCTAGAAGTGAAACTGTGGCTGAAGTGGTAGAGCCTTAGCCTTGAACACAAAAGCTCAAAGATCTCTCCTCAGGCCTTGAGTTCAAGCCCCAGGACTGAGCTGAGTGCAGAGCCTGTCCTTCTTAGAGCTTCACAGGACCCTGGCTGGTGACCCCAGAGCTTTCCAAAGAGCCTCCTTGTCTTGCTACAGGGCTGCGTGGTCCCCAGGACGACCTAGTAGGGAAACCTATTTCTCTTCTTCCCTCTATCTTTGACACACTCTACTTGTTGCAAAAAGGGAATTGCAACACGAAGTTTCTGGTTTCCACACCGCTGGGGTATTGGTGGCCCTTGGCCAGTAGAAACCTGTTGGGGAGGCTAGAAAGGGCGTCTCTACATCCCAGAGCTGCACCCCTGTTGAGCAGGCACTCTGAGTTTCTAGAATCTTCAGCCACACCCTCTGTACTGCTTGGAGCTGGTGGGCAGAGTATGCAGGGGCGGGTGCCTGTGACAGGGGTCAGTGGTGAGAGCTGCTGTGTAGCCACCAAGCCGGTAATTTGCTTTTTAATTTGTGGTCACAGCTGCTGAGTATGGAAAGCAGAGCTTGAATGGGATGGGTGGCTGGAGTTGTCTCCCAGCTGCATGCACCCCGGCTCTGCATCTGACCATCTGTCCTTGCCGTCTCTCCATCCCTGTCTCTTCTCCTCATTATGCCTCGATGCCCCCTCCATGAGAACTTTGGATCTAGGCAGTCCATTGAAAGCCTCCGGTCCAGCAAGGCCACCCTACCTCCCTGAGAGACAGCAAGGACTATGTCATTCTCCCCAAATCACTCCTCTCTCTCAAAATGACCCCGTTAGCCAGTCCCCAGTGGCTCATACCTGTAATCCTAGCTACTCATCAGTCTGAGATCTGAGGATCCTAGTTCCAAGCCAATGAGGCAGAAAAGTCCACAAGACTCTTGTTTGCAATTAACCATCAAAAAGCCAGAAGTGGAGGGCCAGGAGTGTTGCCTATTGGTAGAGTGCTTGCCTAGCATGCACAAAGTCCTGGATCGGATTCCATAGAACCACATACACAGAAAAAGCCGGAAGTGGCTCTGTGGCTCAAGTGGCAGAGCACTAACTTTGAGCAAAAAATGTCCAAGGCCAGTGACCAGGCACTGAGTTCAAGCCCCAGGTCTGGCAAAAAAAAAAAAAAAAATCCAGAAATGGAGATGTGGCTTAAGTGGCAGGGAGGGACAGTACCCTGGCCTCTGAGTTCAAGCTCCAGTATTGGCACAAAAACAAACTACAACAAAACCCCCAACACCCAGGTGTCTTTCACCAGAAGTATACACAGGGCCCCTTAACTTGCTCAGCTTGCCCTAGGCTCTCCCTTATGATTCGTCCCTCTGGCCCTGCTGCTCAACTCCCAATCTCCCCCTCCCCAGTCTATTATGGCTTCTGCTGAAAATCAGGTTGGAGTTTAACTCTCATGATCTGATTATGAAGAGATGAAGTCTTTAAACCAGGTAGCAGTGTCTCGTGGCTATTGTCTAAGCTAAGATGGGAAGGATGGTGGTTTCAGGCCTTCAAGGGCAGAAAAGTCCTTGAAATTCTACCTCCATAGAGGTACCTGTCATCCCAAGCAAATGGCTTGTGGTCTAAATGGGTGCCCAAGCCGGAAGTGAGACCCTATCTCAAAAATAATAAGAGAAACACATAGCCGAGACCTTTAAAATCAGTTCGTAGATTAGTAAAGTAATGGGTTATCTTGAGAATGGGCTTGTTAAGGCTCTGTCCTTTGGTGTGCCTCTGGCTCCATGCTAGGTGCCAATGGCTCACACCTATAATCCTAGCTACTCAGGAGACTGAGATTTTAGGATTGTGGTTCAAAGCCACCTTAGGCAAGAAAGTCCATGAGTTTCTTATGTCCAATTAACCATCCAAAAGCTAGAAGTAGAGCTGTAGCTCAAATGGTGCAGTGCTTGCTAGACTTGAGCACATAATCTCAACGGACAGCATTCCTAGGGGAGAGGGACGATGATAAAATAAAAATGACATGGATCTGTTGCACAGAGACAGTGAAGAAAGCATACTGGGTGAGGCCTTGTCTACTGCCATTGCCTGTAGCTTCAGCACACTTTCCTTCTTCATAGGATAGCTCCCCGCTACACAGCCCCCCAATCCTGAGCTTTCCACTCTGTGCCTGGGCCCTAAATTCTTTTTTGCTCAAGGATAGCACTCTATCATTTGAGCCACAACATTCCTTCAGCTTTCTGGTGGTTGACTGAAAATAAGAGTTTCATGGGCTTTCCTCCTACGCTTCAAATCATTATACTCAGATCTCAGCCTCCTGAGGCTCTACAATGATAAGCCGGAGCCGCCAGCACTTGGCTAAATTCAGGAAATTTAACATTCACACAGCGCATATATTCAAGGTGTATGTGGCAGGACATGCCTGTAATTCCAGCCTCTTAGGAGATGGAATTAAGAAGAGCATGATCAGAGGCTGGCTTGGGCTCATACCTATAATCCTAGCTATTCAAGAGGCTGAGATCTAAGGATCACAGTTCAAAGCCTGCCCAGGCAGGAATGTATGGGAGATTCTTATTTTTTAATTAACCAGTCAAAAACCATAAGTGGGACTGCGAGTAGGCCTAGTGGTAGAGCCCTTACCCATAATGCACGAAGCCCTGGGTTTGATTCCTCAGTGCCACAGGCACGTAAAAAGCCAGAAGTGGTGCTGTGGCTCAAGTGGCAGGGTGCTCAGCTAGGTATAGTAGCACATGTCTATAAGCCCAGCCTTCAGGAGGCCGAGACTGGAGAATTGTTGGGCTACAGAGCAAATTCAGGGCCAACTGGGGCTACACAGACAGACTTCATCACACACACACACACACACACACACACACACACACACACTCACACACACCAGAAGTGTGAAGCTGTGGCTAGCCTTGAAGAGAAAAATTCAAGGACAGTCTCCAGGCCCAGAGTTCAAGCTGCACAGCTGACACAAAAACAAAACAACAGAACACCCAAAGCAATGATAGCGTATTTGCTCTAAAAGAAATTTAAAACTTATAGTTTATTTCTGGAATTTTCCATTTAACGTTTTTAACAATAGTTGAAGGTCAGCAATAGAAATCTCTGAGAAGTAGGGTGCTCCTAGATTCAAAGTTTACCAAATGTGTCAGCAATTTTCTAGAGACTAGGCATCCACCCACTTCACCAGCTCACACGCATCCCTCACCCTGGCAAGCTTAGCCATTTTGTCCAATAAGAAACAGCAGGTCAGGCTGGGAATCTGGCTTAGTGGTAGAGTGCTTGCCTAGCATGCCTGAAGCCTTAGGTTCGATTCTTAGTGCCACAGAAACTGAAAAGGCTGGAAGTGGAGCTGTGGCTCAAGTGGTAGAGCATTAGCCTTGAGCACAGAGAGGCTCAGGAACAGAGCCCAGGCCCTGAGTTCAAGCCTTAAGACTGGCAAAAAAAAAAAAAAAGAAAAAGAAAAAAAGAAAAGAAAAAAGGAAAAGAAAGAAAGAACAGGCTTGCCAGGTGTCACCAAAAAAGAGGTAGTTAAAAATAATGGGGGAGGCATTGTAAGACAGGTGCAGTGGTTCACACTTGTAGATCAAAGTTCAAAGCCAGCCCAGCCAGACAAAGCTGAGCCTCTCCTCTCTGATTAACCAGCAAAAAGGCAGAAGTGGAGGTGGATTGGAAGTGGCAGAACACCCGCCTTGAATGAAAAAGCTAAGGGACAATGCCCAAGCTCTGAATTCAAATCTGAGCAGCCATTAAAAAAGAAGGAGGAGGAGGAGTGCTGTGAGCCACACAACTGTGGATTATGCTTATAATTCTAACTACTCGAGGCTCAGATTTGAGGATTCTGGTTTGACGCCAGCCCAAACATAAAAGTCCATGACACTAGCTGAGTGCCGGTGGCTCACGCCTGTAATCCTAGCTACTCAGGAGGCGGAGATCTAAGTATGGTAGCTCAAAGCCAGCCTGGGCATAAAAGTCTGTGAGACTCTTATCTCCAATCAAGCAGCACCAGAAAACTGGAAATGGTATTGTGACTCAAAGTGGTAGAGTGCTAGGCTTGAGCTGAAGAAGTCAGGGACAGAGCCCACACCCTGAGTTTAAGTCCCGGGACCCACCAAACAACAACAAAAAAGTCCATGAATCACCCAAAAGCGGAAAGTGAAGCTATAGCTCAAGTGCCAGCTTTGAAAAAGCCAGGGAAGAGCATAAGGCCCTGCGTTTAAGTTCCTGTATTCACACGCACACACACACACACACACACACACACACACACACACACACACACACACACACACACACACACACACACACAGAGATGGTGAACACCATAGGAGAAATTCCAAGACTGAGTGAATTCTACCCAGAGGCCTCCTGGAACCCGCTGATGGCTCTTCCTATACTGGTTATTGCTACAGAGGTTGCAAGATAATGATTTTTCAACGCCTTCCTCTATTTCTGCAATTGGCAGCTGGCATTGTACCACGACGCCATGGCTGGCAATGTCCTTGCCTTGCTTATTTATTAGGAGTGTGGGTGTGTGAATTTTCCCTTGACACAGTGAGTTACGATTGTTACTGCAGTTGTAGTGCATTTCAGTGCTGCGTTCTGGCTTATGGTGTCGCATGAAGGAGTCTTTGTGGTTCAGGGCACTTCCTGGCTCCTGGGTGCTCCAGGCTCTGTCATACTTCCTGTCCTGTAAGCCTGGGGTCAGTCCTATGTCCCAGGGGTCCATCTTGTCCTTGACCAAGAGGTTCCCTTCATGCTAAGATGGAAGTGTGAACTGTGTTCATTTTTAAGGTCACCCTGGGAGGCCCAAGGGAAAACTCATTATACATGTTAATAGGATTTGAACTCGGGACCTTGAGCTTGCATAGCCACTCTATTGCTAAGCCACACCTCCAAGCCTCCCGCTCTTTTTGTGCTGATACTTGGACTTGAACTTAGGGCCTAAAGCTCTGTCCTTTAGCTTCCTTCCCCCAACCCCATCCCTCAAGGCTGACACTTCTGGTTTTGCGGTAGTTCATTGGAGATAAGAGTCTTACAGACTTGCCTGCCCAGACTGGCTTCAAACCTTGATCCTCGGAGCTCAGCCTCCTGAGTAGCTAGGATTACAGATGTGTGTGAACCACTGGCTCCTGGTTTTATTTTTAAGATAGAATATTGATTTCTGCTCAGACATGTTTCTGGACCATGATCTGTCTCTTTGGGGCCTTTCTTTCTTTCTTTCTTTCTTTTGTTGGTCACAGACTTTTTAGTGCCCAGGTTGGCTTTGAACTGCGATCCTCAGATCTTAAGCCTCCTGAATAGCTAGGATTGCAGGTGTGAGCCACCACGCCGAGTTTTGGGGACTTTTCTTTATAGCTGGAATGACAGACACATCACCACATCCAGCTTTTTCCTTTCCAGCTTATACAATTATTAATATATAATTATATACAAATTTTAACTGGGTAGTGACAGTATATTAACATGTTGAGTTATATTGTTCATTATATAAATATATAATGGTCATATGGTTCTTTATATATCACTTATATGATTAATATTAATTATATTTGTAATGAAGTCTAGTTCTGTGTAATTAGTACATAATTATACTGCAGGTTCCTCCCTGCTTCTACCAGCTGGTACTTGTATCTGTCCTAACCTCATCCCAGGTCTATTCCTGTGGGGTCTATCATCCCATAGCTCAGAAACTGCAGGCCTGCTAAGATTTGTTTGCATCTGTGTGTGGGGGGGTGTGCATGTGTGTATGCTGGCACGATGGCTTGATCTCAAGGTCTAGAACACTGTCCAGCAACCTTTTTCCTCACTCAAGGCTAGCGACAATCTATCACTTGAATCATAGTTTCACTTCCAGCTTTTTGGTGTTTAATTACAAGTAAGAGTTGGATAGACTTTTCTGCCTGGGGTGACTTTGAACTAAGATCCTCAGATCTCAGCCTCCTGAGTAACTAGGATTACAGGTGTGGGTCACTGGTCATATAGCTTTGTTTGTACTTCTTGTCAGTGCACAGAATAATCTATGATCAAAATACTGTATTCCAAATTTGCTTTAAAAAAGATGCAGAACTGAGCCGGGCATGGTGGCTCACAGCTGTAATCCTGGCTACTCAGGAGGCTGATATCTGAGGATCTCGGTTCAAAGCCAGCCTGGGTACTTAAAAATGTGAGAATCTTATCTCCAATTAATCACTAGAAAACAGGAAATGGGGTTGTGGCTCAAGGGTAGGGCAGTAGCCTTGAGCTGAAGAGCTCAGAGACAACATCCAGGGTTCAAGCCCCATGACCCACTTGGCCTCTGCAGGGCAGGCTGGGAATGTGGCTTAGTGGTAGAGTGTTTGCCTAGCATGCATGAAGCCTTGGATTCAATTCCTCAGTACCACATACACAGAAAAATCCAGAAGTGGTGTTGTGGCTCAAGTGGTAGAGTGCTAGTCTTGAGCAAAAGAAGTTCAGGGGCAGTGCCCAGGCCCTGAGTTCAAGTCCCAAGACTGGCAAAAATATGTATGTGTGTGTGTGTGTGTGTGTGTGGACGCGCGTGCGCGCGCACATTGGTGGCTCCTACCTGTAATCCTAGCTACTCAAGAGGCTGAAATCTGAAGATCGAAATTCAAAGCCAACCCAGGGTAGGATGTCTGTGAGATTCTCATCTCCAATTAACTACCATAGAGCTGGAAGTGGAGCTGTGACACAAATTAGTAGAGTACCAGCCTTGATCATAAGAACTCAAGGATAGCACCCAGGCTCTGAATTCAAATCCCACAACTGACAAAAAAAGAAAAAGATAACATAAAAACAAAATAAAGAGAAAAAGAGAGAAGCATGCCTCAAGTGCTAGAATACCTTGTGTGAAGCCCTTTGTGTTCAAGCCAGAGTTATGCCCTCAATTTTTTTTTTAACTTGAAAAATACAATTCATTAAACAATTTAACTTTTTTTGTGCTGCTACAGGGCTTGAGGCCTCATGCTTTCCCTTAACATTTATGTGTACATGGCAAGTATGCATGTGAGTGTGTGTGTGTGTGTGTGTGTGTGTGTGTGTGTGTGTATGTTAGTAGTCATGCTTAAACTCAGGACCTGAGTGCTGTCCCTTGACTTTTTCACTTAAGTCTGGCACTCCGTCACAGAGTCTAGCTCCACTTTTGGCTTTTTGCTGGATAACTGGAGGTAAGAGTGTCAGATTTTGTTTGCTGGGCTAACTTTGAATCAAGATCTTCAGTTCTCAGCCTCTTGACTAGATGAAATTATAGGTTTGAGCTACGAATGCCCAGGCAGGAATAATTTTATTGAGGTTCCAGTGGCAGCTGGCTTTTTAACAAGAAAGCATAAGAAATTTCCATTTCTCTGGAAACTTGATCTAGGAAAAGTGTTCCATCAGAAGCCGGTATGTCAGAGACAAGGAAATGACTTCTTTTTGCATAGGGAATTTTCCTCTGTTTCTCAAACCTCCAACTGGCTTCTTGGTAACATTTTGAAATGTTCCAAAAGGTAAAAATAAACTCAGAAGGAAGTCCTGTACCTTGGTCCCTCGCCTGAGGGAAGGGCTAGCTTTCTGAATTCTCAATCAAACATACTGTTTTTCTGTTGAAGGGTTTTTGTGTGAGGGTGAACATTCCAGGCTTCAATAGTAAGTCGATTTTAATTGCTCTGCACAAACCTCCCCTTTCTCTGCTTGTTCCATTGCACTTTTCTCCCAGCAAATAATCCTTCCCTCTTGCTCTGGCTGCTCCAGATTCCACGGTTGAGCAAAGCCGCCGCCGCCCGCCCTGTCCCCATCCCATGGGGATTGGTGACCGCACGCTGCTAAGAAAGCTGGGCGTGGCTGCCCAGCTACACTACATCACAGTCTGAGAGGCTGAGTTTTTCCTTAAGGGGGGCTTCTCTTCCCGCTGAGCCCCCTCCCTGCCCTGCCCTGCCCTGCGATGGGGGTGGCTCTAATTTAGCCTCTGGTTTGGCCTCCTGAAGCAATTTGTTTTCTTAAAACTTTTTCCACTAAGTAACAGAGTCTCAATTTTCAAAGTTCCAGAAGCATCAAAGGTTTATGTGGGGAGAATTAGGCCTGACTCCTTCTGCCCTCCTACTCAAAGCCCCCACCCCAACCCCACCCCTGCCTTGGGCAGGCCCCTGGTGTCCTGTACAAGCACAGACACATGCTGACGTACATGTGTGTGTGTGTGTGTGCGTGCATGCATGCACACTTGTACACACTTTTTTCCCCTCATAGGACATGGCAGTATATTATGTCTATAAGCTTGTAGCTTTTTATTTATCGGATGTGTGTGTGCACACATGTAGTGAAGCTTTCACTCAGGGCTTCAGTGCTTTCCCTCAAGGTCTACCACTTGAGCCACAGCTCTTCTGTTGGCTTTTTTTGCTAGTTAATTGGTGATAAGAGTCTCATGGACTTTTCTGACTGCACTGGCTTTGAACTGTGATCCCCTCCTAAGTAGCTAGGATTACAGGAGTGAGTCATCAGCTCCTGGCTCTATTTGATTGATTTTTAATTCTTTTTTTTTTTTTTAACTTGGTAGTTGCATAGCCTATAGTCCAGCTATTTAGGAATGGGAGGAAAGGGGATCACAGAGACTGGTCCAGGCAAAAATGCCAGACCCAGGGCCAGGAGTGTGGCCTAGCGGTAGAGTGTTTGCCTAGCACACACAAAGTCCTGGATTTGATTCCTCAGTGCCACATATACAAAGAAAACAAAACTTGGTGCTGTGGCTCAAGTGGTAGAGCACTAGCCATGAGAAAGCTCAAGGACAGTGCCAGGCCCTGAGTTCAAGCCCAGGACTAGCAAAAAAAAAAAAAACCAAAAAGATAGGCTCTATCTGGAAAACAAACTAAAATCCAAAAGACTATGTGGTAGGATGGTTGTCACACAGCATGAGACCCTGAGTTCAATCCCCAGTACCACACACACACACACACACACACACACACACACACACACACACACACAATATTGTAGTTAACCATATAGGTACTTGGGATGGGAACTACTTGGGTTTTGAACCCCAGCAATGTGTCCTCTACCACTTGAGCAATGCTCCTATCCTTTTTGGCCTTTTTTGTCTATTTTTTAAGGTCAAGTCTTGCACCTTTGTCCAAGGCTGTCCTCAGATTTGATCTTCCTGTGCCCAGTTTGTTTTATCGAAAAAGAGTTTTAACTGTTTATACGCCTAACATTGATCCACAATCCTCATCTGTACCTCCTGAGTTGGGATTATAGGCATGAGTCACTGCTCTGGGCCAGGCTTACCATTTAAACCATAGTACATTTCTGTGGCTCTGAGTTCATTCATACTGTTGTGCAACCATCACCACCAACCCTCTCCAGAGTTCTACCCATCTCCACCTAGCTGAAACTCTGCCCCCATTAAATACTCACTCCCTCTTCTTATCCCTAGCCCCTGGAACCCTTCATCCTGCCTCTGTCTCTACACTGTGTGGAAGTGGAGTCACGTAGTGTTTGTCATTTGTGACTGGTTTATTTTTTAATTTTTCTTTTTTTTTGTTGGTAGTGGGACTTGAACTCTGGGCCTGGGTGTTTATTTTTTAACTTTTTTTTTTTGCCAGTCCTGGGGCTTGTACTCCAGGCCTAGGTGCTGTCTGAGCCTCTTTGTGCTCAAGGTTAGTGTTCTACCACTTGAGCCACAGCACCAATTTTGGCATTTTCTAAGTAGTTTATTGGAGATAAGAGTCTTAAGGAGGGGTGAGAGTGTAGCCTAGTGGTAGAGTGCTTGCCTAGCATTCATGACGCTCTGGGTTTGATTCCTCCATACCAAATACACAGAAAAGGCTGGAAGTAGTGCTGCAGTTCAAGTGGGAGAGGGCTAGCCTTGAGATAGGGGTCTTCAAACTAAACTCTGACTGCTTGAGGAGCAACGCTAACCCAAAGTGACCTCCTAAGAAAACATGGGCATGTACAAGCAAAGAGAAAGGCCCCAGGCGAAACCAAGGCAGCCCTTGCCTTGCTCTTGGATTTCCCATCCCTGCAACTAAGAGATTTGTGGGTAAGCTGTCTCTAGACTATGAACCTTCATCATGCGGCCCCAGGACCCTAGAATGGGTGGCATGGTGTCAAGCAGTGCAATGTGATTTCATGTGAGCATAGGAATCAGAGGTCCAACTAGAGCCCTATGGGGTAGGTGGAGAAGGAGCCCAAGCAATGTGTGTGGAGGGATTGCTTTCAGTGAATGGTGAGTGAACTGTCACTTTGGGACAGAAGCCAGTGTAGGCCTGTCTACCAAAGGTGCCAGACCTGGAGCCAGGAATTTGACCTAATGGTAGAGTGTTTACCTAGCATTCACAAAGACCTGGGTTCAATTCCTCAGTAGCACATAGATAGAAAAAGCCAGAAGTGGTGCTATGGCTCAAGTGGTAGAGTTCTAGCCTTGAGAAAGCCCAAGGACAGTGCTCAGGCCCTGAGCTCAAGCCCTGGTCTGGCAATAAATAAATAAATAAAATTTAAAACTTAAAAAACAATTGAGAGAATAATTTGGTCACTACCTATATGATGGCAAGTGGTGTGTGGGATGTGTGCACAGAGAAGCCACGTACAACAGACAGGCCAGGCTCTCATCTCATGAGGGAAGAGAAGAATATGCAGATGAGAAATGGAGGGCATGCGAGAGCCACAAGGCAATGGTGTAGGGGTTGACGCTGGTGGAGCTTCGCGGCTGCAGGAGGGGACAGCTTCCTGAAGGCCTTGATCTGGGTAAGAAAAAAGGAAATGCCACCAGGAGATGCTCATTCTGTAACACCCCGAGGGGGAATTAGCCATGTTACTCCTGGTCCCCTCACACACCTAGACTGCCAGGCCACTGGCAGAGCCAGCATTAGCCTCAGGGCGGGGGCTCCCCTGACTTGACTCCATGGTCATTTCTTAGGGATCTCCTTTGGCCATGTTTGTGGGGAGAAGTCGTCTGCACAGGAAAAACGTCATCAGTCCCTGAGGGGCTTGGGGGTCCAGGCCTTGGAGAGAGCTGGCCAAACACAACACAGGCACCCCCTCTCCTAGCTGGAGCCAGGACAGTGCCAAACCACGGTATGTGGCCTTTCACTCAGCAACTCTACAGGAGCCCCAGACAGCTCCATTCGGCTCCTAGCAGCCTCTGGGGCCATAGCCAATGCAAACACCCTTGCTCATGGGCGGGGAGGGGGGGGTTTCTTTCCCAGCCAGAGCAGGACGTTAGGGTGGGTAGGGCAACCCCCCACCAGCCAGTGCATTTGTAGTCTCGTCCCCTACTGTCCTGCACCACCTCTGCAAGCCTGCCCCACAGACACCTGCCACCTGCCCACACCTCACACCTGGACTGCCTTGCTCCTCTGCTCTGCAGCTGTCCTGGCCCGTCCACACCAATGCCCATGCCAGTGTATCCCACTCTGCCAGCAAGGGATGGCTCCACACGGATTGTCCAGTCTGCGGAGCAGAGAAGACAGATGGCTCCAAAACAAAGCAATAGATTTGACAGGATGTTGTCTTCAAGGTTGGCCATACCAACAATGCCTTTGATCCCTGCGCCTCCTCTGGATTCCCGGGCATCTTAGAAAGGACAGAATGAACCAGGTGTCAGAGCTCACAACTTTCATCCTAGCTACTCCAGGCTCCCAGCTGGAGGGATCAGGATTGGAAGCCAAAAGTCCTCAAGATCCCACCTCCAATTAACCAGCAAAAGGGCTCAGAGTTCAAGTCTCTCTCCCTCTCTCTCTCTCTCTCTGCGCCCAGCCTGGCCCTATAATTTTTTAAACTTCAAACATAAACCACAATTGCTGTGTGTCAGTCATAGTCTTCAACTCTGCTGATGAACAGGCAAACTGCCTGATTTTAAGACCTAATCCAAAACTATAGCAACTTTTTCACTCAAAATTCCTGCTCTACCTCTCGAATCACAGCTCTACTTCCAGCTTTTTGCTGGTTGATTGGAAATAAGATTCTCACAGACTTTCGTATTGGGGCTGGCTGTGAATCTCAATCCTCAATTCTCAGTCTTCTGCATAGCTAGGATTATAAGCTTCAGTTCAGCTAATTCTTTTTTTAAATTTACTTCTATTTTTTTATTTTTGTTATAAAGGTGATAGTTAATATAAGTCAGGTAGAGTAGATTTCTTTCGTTCCTCCCTCCCTTCCTCCTTCCCTCCCCGCCCTCTCTGTTTCTTTCTTTCTGTTATTGCCAATCCTGGAGCTGGAGTTGGAGCTTTCTCAAGGCTAGCTCTCTCACTTGAGCCACAGCACCTTTCCAGCCTTTTCTGTGTATGTGGTACCAAGGAATCAAACCCAGGACTTCTTTGGGCATGCTGGGCAAGCACTCTACCACTAGGCCAAGCTCCTGGCCTGCGGATACTTCCTAATCAAAGTTCAAAAGTAACTTGCTATGGTTTGGATGTGATTTGGATGTGCTGAAGACTTGATCCCTGGGTGTGGTGATATTGAGAGATGGTGGGCCTTTAAGAGGTGGGGTTAGAGTGGAAAGTAGTAAGGTCATAGAAGATGCTGCCCTCAGAAGGAATTGATGTAGTTTTCCCATAACCTGATTAGATCTGGGGGGGGGGGGGAAGGTTATGATGAAATTGATCTTGATTCCTCTCTGCCCTGTGGTTTCCTGTCTTACCACACAATCTCTTGGTGTTACATCCACTCTCACGGTGATACAATCTGCCCAGAGGTCCTCATTAGCCACCAAATCCATGGAGCTACTTGATCTGGGTTTCTCAGCCTTTCATACAGTGAGCTAGATAAACGTCTTTTCTTCATAAAGAACCCTGCTTTGGGTATTTTGTTACCATAATGGAAATGAACTAATATGCAACTCGTTGAAAGCCATTACAAACCATGCTGAAGCAATGAGACATTCATAGGCAAAGACCTCAACCTGAATCTTTTTTTAATTGTAATTAATAGGGGGGGTTACAGTTATATTCGCCAGATAGAAGGAGCATTACTTCACACACATTGATACCCCTTCTCATGTTTTGTCCCCATTTCCCTTCCCTACCCCCTCCCCTCCTAAATCTTAACATAGACTATAAAAATCAATCTTGACATTTACTACAAAAATCAACTAAAAAATAGTATTATACCCAGGCACTGGTAGCTTATGCCTTTAATCCTAACTACTCAGGAGGCTGAGTTCTGGGGATCAAGGTTCAATGCTAGTTCTGGCAGGACAGTCTGCGAGGTGGTTTTTGTTTGTTTATTTTGTTTTGTTTTGTTTTTGCTGGTCCTGGGGCTTGTACTCAGGGCCTGGGCACTGTCCTTGGGCTTTCTCAAAGCTAGAGCTCTACCACTTGAGCCACAGCACTGCTTCCGATGTTTTCTATGTATTTGGTACCAAAGAATCGAACCTAGGTCTTCATGCATGCTCGGCAAGCACTTTACCACTTGAGCTACCAAGTCAAACTCCCTGTCACCGTCCATCTGTTCAAGGTTAGCAGTCTACCACTTGAGCTACAGTACCACGTTCAGCTTTTTCTATTTACTGAGGAATCAAACCCAGGGCTTCATGCATGCTAGGCAGGGACTCTACCACTAGGCCACATTCCCAGCCCTAAGGATGGGGTTTTGAGAACATCCTGTTAGCTAAACCCATGGAGGTACCTGAGAGCAGTTACTCAGAGAGAAACTGAGGCTCTCCATTCCCCCCTCCATGACTCACACCAATTACTTAAAAGTAGAAAAAGAACTTGACTAGGTAATCAGGGCAAAGGCCTCTTCCTGGAGAGGTTCTGAACCCCTTGCCACGGCCCTGGGCAGTTTTGTGTGCATGTCCTTGGACATCACATCACCATGACCTTGAGCAGTCGCACTTTGAGCCTCTGTGCCTCACCTCATGGCCCATTGGCCCTGGAAGGACTTGTAAGCACAGTGGGCTGACTGGACGGCAGAGGTGTGGCAGGAAGGAGCCTCTGATTGGCCCTGAGGAATCTCAGGCTGTCCAATGATCTTGAGAGTCATTAAACTCTCTCCTAGAGATACCTTATTTACCACTGCACAGCACCCCAGATGGTGCCTTCTCTTGGAATGCTTTCTGCCTGTCGGGATCTCTGTTTCTCTTCATGAATAAGCCTTTGCCATTTGACTTCTTCCTCTGTGTCCATGGGTTCATTCTAGGAGACCAGAAGAATAAATGCTTCAATCAGGGTATTGCAGGGTTTTTTTTTTGTATCATGTCTTAATCTCTTCATGTTAGTTTTCTTTTTTATATATTTTATGGTTATCTTAAGGGTGGTGGACACCGGAGCTACAGTTACATACGTCAGGTAAAGCGTCCATTTCTTTTTGGAAAATTTCACCCTCTCCATTGCCTTCACCCAGCTTTTTCCTCCCATCCCCACTCACAGTTCTTGTTGTATAGACACATAGTGTATAGTGAGTACAACTTCTGTATTTGTTCATCGCTTGTCTCTCCATTACTATGTCCCCATATTATTTTACGTGTGTGTGTGTGTGTGTGTGTGTGTGTGTGTGTGTGTGTTCTGGGACTTGAACTCAGGGCCTGGGTACTGTCCCTGAGCTTTTTAGCTCAAAAATAGTGTTCTACTACTGAGCCACAGCTCCACTTCTGGCTTTTTCCTGAAAACTTTCCTGCCCACAGTTGGCTTCAAACTTTGATTCTCAGATCTCAGTCTCCTCAGTAGTTAGGATTACAGCCATAAGCCGCTGGTGCTTGGCTTGTTTTTCATTTTAGAATGATTCTCTCTCTCTCTCTCTCTCTCTCTCTCTCTCTCTCTCTCTCTCTCTCTCTCTCCCTCCCTCCCTCCCTCCCTCCCTCTCCCTCTCTTCTTACTTCCTGGTTCTTCCTTTCTCTCCCTCTTCTTCTTTCTCCCTTCCCCTCTTTTTCTCTCTCCCTCCCCCTCTCTCTTCTTTCTCTTTCATCTTTGCAATGCATCTTTATTGGGACTGGCCCTCTCCTCACACTGACTTTACACAGGAAATATAGCCAAGTTAGTTCTTGTGCTGAGGCCACCAACAGATGGAACACCACAGATTCTAGTTCCCTCCCCGCCCCCCCCCCTCTCTCTCTCTCACACACACACACATATTCAGCTCCAAATAGCAGGTACACAGCCAAGCTTGGTGACACATGCCTTTAATCTCAGTAGTCAGAAGACTAAGCAGGAGGATTATGGGATCTGGGCCAGCCTGGACAGCATAGAGAAACTCTGTCTCAAAACAAACCAAACAAAAAACAAGGACCAGGCACAGCCAATATGTTCCCCTGGGTCACAAGTGGGGAAACTAAGCCAGATTTCTGCCCCACACTAAGGGGTGTGAGTCCCCCGAGGACTTAGGGGTTCTCTGGTAGGACAGCTTGATTGGATCTGTCATTAGTGTATGTGACAGTTGTAGGCAAAAACCATGGGCACGAGGTCTGGCAGAACCTTCCGGGTTGTCTTGGCAGTGACACCCAAAGTGGCTGATGGCATGCTGGCTCTGTTCCTGGTGGCCCAGAAACTGGAAAACCCACACCCTGGCCCTAATGATGCCGTCGACTGTGGGCTGTGGACTTCCTGCTCTTCTGAGGTCCATTCAGCATAGCTGGCGACTGCCCAGGGCCACAGGGAGGTCAGCTCTTGGGTCTCCGTGCCACTGCTCATGGCGCAGCTCCTCTCTCCTGGCTGTAAGGACCTGTGGCATTCGTCAATGTGAAACCCTAAGGGAAGAGGGAGGGGGGCATGCGCAGACCACAGATGCTGTCTCTTAGCTTTGTTGCTTAAAGCTAGTGCTGAACTTCAGGTTTTCTGGTGGTTAATTGGAAATAAGAATCTCACACACTTTCCTACCTGTGCTGTTATCCAAGCTCAATCTCCTGAGTAGCTAGGATTTCAGGCTTGAGCCGCCAGTGCCCAGCATTCTAGGAGACTTTTTTTTTTTGCCAGTCCTGGGTCTTGAACTCAGGGCTTGGGCACTCTTCTTGGGCTCAAAGTAGTGCTCTGCCACTTAAGCCACAGCACCATGTCCATCTTTTTCTGTGTATGAGGTACCGAGGGCTTCATGCAAACTAGGCAAGCACTCTACCACTAAACCATACTCCCAGCCCACTAGAAGACCTTTTAAAGACAATCTGTGGCTCAGGAGGCTGAGATGTGAGGATCATGGTTCAAAGACAGCTCAGGCAGGAAAGTCCATGAGACTTTTATCTCCAATTAACCACCAAAAAACCAGAAGTGGAGCTGTAGCTCAAAGTGGTTCAGCACTAACTTTGAGCAAAAAAATAAAATGAAGCTCAGGGACAGTACCTAGGCCCAGAGTTCAAACCCCACGACTGGCAAAAATAAAAAGATAGTCTATGGACCAAAAATCCAGTATCTCATGTTTGATCACGACTGTAATCTTAGCTACTCAGAAGGCTGAGATCTGAGGATCAAAGTTTGAAGCCAGCCTGGAGAGGAGTTTGTGAAACTATCTCCAATTAACCAGCAAAATGTCAGAAGTGGAGATACGGTTCAAGTGGGAAAAAAAAAACAAACCTCAGAGATAGTGCCCAGGCCCTGAGTTCAAGCCCCAGGACCAGCTCGTGGCATACACACACACACACACACACACACACACACACACACACACACACACACAGAGTCTATGGAACAGGGAGGGGACAGATATTAACTTCTTGATTGCAGGAGAGACCCAGGCCCATGAAGAGTTACCCTGGATGACCGTCAATCTCCCTGTCCCATCATGCAAAGCGGAAGGAGTCTTGAAGCCACCAACACATAGTGGGAGTGTTTTTCTGTTCCACTGGTCCATGACTCAAGATCTGGGTAGGCATGCAACAATGACTGATGAGAAATGAGGTTCAACGAGGAGCAAGTGGGGAGAAAAGCAGAACCCCAACTGTACCAGCATGGAGGGAACTGATGGGGCTCTACTCAGGCTAGCCCCACTGCCAATGGCCATGATAAGTGAAGTTGGCTGCCCTTTGCTACCAACCCAAAGCCCACCACTTGTCAGTATCTCTGACCCCACTGAACCAAAGCAGGGCCATGGTGAGGACCAAGGTAAGACCCCTCATTCCCTGCTGTCACCCGAGACCTTAGGTGATGGGTACCACACTGAGGGCTTTGGGGGCTGCCTTCCCATGGAAGCATATGTAGCAAAAGTCACATATGCATGGCTGGTTGCTGACCTGATCCACCCTCTCCGGGTGATGTCAGGGACCTGCTGCCAACATGTATAGGGTAGGGTGCCAGGACAGGCCGGGGCATGTATCTTCTGGCAAAGGTGCTAAGGCCATTATAGGATTTAACTTTTGTGATTGGGGGTGGGGGTGGGGCGGGCAGAGCCATCCTCCGTGTCCTGTTTATTCCAGAGGGATTTTCCAGATCAGATCCTGGCACTCATGGGACAGGTCAAGGGCACTGGATGCAGGGGAACCCAGATCAGATCATAGGAACCCCGGGGCAGAGAGAAGAGAGTGGATGGAGGGGCGGGGTGAGCTCTGCTAAATTGCTCTCTTGCTGACTGCATCAAGATGTAGGTCACGGGTGCTCTGGGCCCAGCACTCAGTCTTTTGCAAGTGCAAGTTCCTGTGGGATTTTTCTTTTTAATGGCACAATGCCTCCAGGCCAAGCAAGATGTTGGTGCGATTTCCCATCACCTAATTCATCTTCTTTTCATTAAACCACAGGAGTGGGGGCCAGGAGTTGGGCTTAGTAGTAGAGTGCTTGCCTAGTATGCACAAAGACCTAAGTTCGACTCTTTGGTACCACATACACAGAAAAAGGCCAGATGTGGTGCTGTGGCTGAAGTGGTAGAGCTCTAGCCTTGAGAAAGTTCAAGGACAGTGCTCAGGGCCTGAGTTCAGTTTCCAGGACTGGTAAAGGAAACAAACAAACAAACAAACAACCATAAGAGTGTAGCAAGGGTTGGGAGGAGGCCGGGACGGGTGGGGGGGATGAACAGGGGTCCAGCTCTGCGCATGTGCCCCACAGGCAGCATCTGCAGGCAGAAATTCCTTACAGCGGTCATAAGCACTCCTGGTCTCTGCCTGGACAGCTTTCTGTCCCCTCCTCCAAGCACTGCCCCAGGGCACCACAGACACCTCTGTGGCCAGTCAGATGTGGCCTGAGGCCACTCCACCCCCAGCAGAGACACCCTAACTGCTATGGGTCCCTAAGCTGGCTCCCAGCCACAGTGCACAGGCGCCCTTTGTGGCAATGGCTCCAGATGTCCAGTGAATTGGGGACTTGGTATTGACCAGGACTCAAATCCCCCATGGAACCCTGCTCGGTCCAGCCCTGCAGTACACAGGCAGCTTTAAATGAGGCCTGCGTAGAACCCTCTTGGCCAGGGAGCTGCCAAAGGATTCTTTGCTCTTTTAATCAGCCTTTGATTGGTGACGAGAATTTGTTTATGTAGTGATCCCTTTACATTTTTCTAACAAAGAAATTAAAGAAAAACTTTCCCAATAGCCCCTCACCCTGCACACATGTTCCCTTGTGCATAGAGATAGTCATTGCTTTAGGGAGCAAAGAGGGTACCCCAGACTTCTGGGTCTCCACAATTTCCCTCTTGCTGGAAGATCCACAGACTGCTTTCTAAAGTATGAAAGGGGTTTTAGATTCAGAGCACCCCAGACCTTGGTGCTTGTTTGTTTGTCTTTTTGTACTAGGGTTTAAAACTCAGGGCCTGGGCATTGTCCCTTAGTTTTTTCACTCAAGGTTAGTAATCTACTTCTTGAACCCCAGATCCGCTTCCGGCTTTGGGTGGTTAATTGGAGACAAGAGTCTCCCAGACTTTCCTGCTCAGGCTGGCTTCAGACCATGGCCCTCAGATCTCAACCTTCTGAGCAGCTAGGATTACAGGTGCCTGGCTAACCCTGACTTTCTTGTCCCCATCCACCCTGTAACCCTGACCTCAGCGTGCCTCTGTTGTCCTCTGCTATCCAGAGTGAATTGATACCATGGAGATTCCTTGGATATGGGACAGGAGTGACAGGGACAGCAGCGCCAGGTAGCTGGGTTGGAGTTAAAAGGGTAACCTAGGCTATGTCCCACAGGAAAAGGCTTGCCGGGGATGAGGGTAAAGGTTGAGATGGTCCAAAAGGGGCCCTGCAGGGCTGGGTAAGGCAGGGGTGCATACCATCACCAGGTATAGAGATAGGAAACCACAGCATGTACCTCCTTCTCTCCTCCTCCCCCTCTTCCCCCATCCCCCTCTTTTCCCTCCCCCTTCCTCCTCCTCCTCCTCCTCCTCCTCTTCCTCCTCCTCCTCCTCCTCCTCCTCCTCCTCCTCCTCCTCCTCCTCCTCCTCCTCCTTCCTCCCAGTCCTGGAGCTTGAACTCCGGGCCTGGCATTATCCCTGAGCTTCTAGCTTCTTTTGCTCGAAGCTAGCACTCTACCACTTGAGCCATCATGCCACTTCCAGATTTTTCTGTATATGTGGTATTAAGGAATCGAACCCAGGGCTAAACAAGCACTTTACCACTAAGCCACATTTCCAGCCCTTTCCTTCTTTTCTGCTTTCTTTTCTTGGTCTAAGATCAGGACTTGAACTCAGTACCTGACACTTTCATTGGCTGAGTCATCCCTCCAACCCCTGCTACCTCCTGATTTGGAGCCTCTCTCCCACTTCCATGCGCCTGCACTAGCAGTTGAGTTCAAATCTCATACTGCTGGCTGGGCCAGGGTGAGAAATGGCAGCAGTGATGGAAGATGAGGGAGACAGAAGGGACCTGAATTCAGGCTCTGACTATGCTAGAATCGATCCACGCACCATGGGAAGCATGAAGCCTGAGCTCCGGAGGTCCCTGTGGTCTGGGCTGCTTATTCTCCAGTGTATCATACTCAAACCTGTGTTTTCTGCTCTGCCCCAAGGGCACAGAGCCACCTACTCCAGACTCAAGTCCAGGCTGCTCTGAGATGTCCTGTGTGTGGGGGGAGTCCCTAAGGATCTAGCCTGTTTTGTCTAGCTTTACCATTGCCCTCAGCCTCAGCTTCAGATGGAGTGAAGAATACTATGGGGTTTTGTCACTGCAACCATGCCCATGTGCCATCAGACCCAAACTGTCCCATGCAACTTCAGACCCAAACTGCCCTACCTCTGAACCTGGGCACTTTTGTCACCTGCCTACCAAGTACAGATAGCAGGTGCCTCGTCCTTGTGTCATTGTGAGATCTTTTTTTTGTTTTGTTGTTTTGGTCAGTCGTAGGGCTTGAACTCAGGGCCTGGGTGCTGTCCTTGAGCTTTTCAAGGCTAGCAATCTACCACTTAGGGCTGGAGCATCACTGCCAGTTTTCTGGTGGTTCATTGGAGATAAGAGTCTAAGACTTTCCTGTCGTTGCTGGCTCTAAATCACACTCCTCAGACCTCAGCCTCCTGAGTAGCTGGGATTACAGGTGTGAATCACTAGTTTTGTCACTGTGGTTTTCAGGGGACCAGCTCCCCACAAGCTCCTTCCATTCTCCAACTGGCCTTGTGATACCAGCGAAAACCCACTCTCCACAATCTGTGCTGAGTGGATGACGCGCGGTTTAAATGCAGCCTCTTGAGAATTTCTTAACAAAAAAAGATTTTTTTTTCCTTCCAAAAAGTGTCAAGCTATTTGTAGCCCAACTGGTTGAACAGATTTTCTCTGGTATAATTTATTTTTTTCACTCATTAACTTTTTTTTTCTTATGAATTAAAAAACAGCACCCCACCTCCTCACATAGAAGTAGTGGTTTATTTACTGTTCTCTCTACTACAGCCAGTGTTTGATTTTTGTGCTGGCAAAGTAAGCACCCCAATGTGAGGAGCTGTCTTTCCTTCCTTCAAGCCACAGCCTCCTGAAGAGGTACAGGTGGTGGGTGTACCCACGTCCCAGCTTCCAGGTTCCTTTAGCCCCATCATCAGCCAAGACCCTGGTGGTGGTGTATTTTTCAATAGCCCTGAGCCTTCTAAGGGTTTCCCTGGGGGCTCTTAGCCCCTGACTGCTATGACTAGAGGTGAGAATTTGTAAAGCTGACCCTGTTCAGCTGGCTAAACTGGAAATGTATCCTATGACCCTGCTGATCCTTGCTGACAGAAATGTCACCTGTGAATACTTTACCCGTTGAGCCATGGATACTGCTTCCAAATAGACAGGGTGTCTCTATGTGCTTGTGGAGGGACTCAAGGCTTCCCCTCATCCTGGGGCACGTGGGGGGGAGGGGCAGGGAGAACTGCAGTGTCCCAGGTTGAAAATGCCTGGCATTTTAGATGTTTGCTGATTGTGTTCTCCTAAACAGCATCTCCCACTCCATTAAATGCTGAACTCAACTCAACTGCATTTCTGTCATATTAGAAGTACATTTATCTTTATTTGTTTGTTTCTTTGTTTGTTGCCTGCCCTGACTTTGAACTCTGGGCCTGAGCACTGTCCTTGGGATTTCTCAAGGCTAGAGCTCTACCACTTGAGCTACAGCACCACTTCTGGCTTTTTCTATGTATGTGGTACTGAGGAGTCAAACCTGGATCTTCATGTATGCTAGGCAAGCACTCTACCATTAGGCCAAACTCCTGGCATGTTTACCTTTATGTAGGAAAAAAAATAGTTGAGCATTAATGGCTCAACTATGCAATCTTATCTACTAAAAAGGCTAAAATATGAGGATCATGGTTTAAGCCAACCCCGGGCAGAAATGTCAGTGATACTCTTTATCTCCAACTAACCAGCACAAAGCCAGAGTGGAGGTATGGCTTAAGTGGTAGAGTATTGCCCTTGAGTGACAAAGCCAAATAAAAGCAAGAGGTCCTAAGTTCAAGCCCCAGTATGAAGACACAAACAAAGCAATAACACACTCCCACAGGTACACACATGACATTTATTTGATACGTAATCCTCATCTTTTTTTTTTCTTATCTACAATCTCTAGATTTGTCTCAAAAACTATTATTAAGGGCTGGGAATGTGGCCTAGTGGTAGAGCATTTGCCTAGCATGCATGAAGCCCTGGGTTTGATTCCTCAGTACCACACACACAGAAAAAGCTGTGTATGTGCTGTGGCTCAAGTGGTAGAGTGCTAGTCTTGAGAAAGACCAAGGACAGTGCCCAGACTCTGAGTTCAAGCCCCAGGACTGCCAAAAAAAACCTATTATTATTATTTTCCAGGTACCAATGGCTCATGCCTGTAATCACATCTATTCAGGCAGCTGAGACCTGGAGGATCAAGTAGAAAAGTCTTTGAGACTCTCTCCAATTAATGCAAAATACACAGACGGGAGACATGACTCAAGTGATAGAGCACCAGCCATAAATAAGAAAGCCCTGGTACACACACACACACACACACACACACACACACGTCATTACTCTTGTACATGTGTCCCACATACCCTGTACACAAGCTATGTCCTTTACCCATCTCCCTCAAGGCCAAGTTCAGCTCACTTGACTTAGGGCTGTCTGGATCTGCCTTCCTGAGTGCAAGACAAGGTTCCTTTATTTCCAGCTTTGTCTCCATCAGCACAGGGTCTGTACTAGTGGACATACATAGCCCAGCTAGGTGTCCCTGTGTTGCCATGCACCCTGAGAACCATTTAGCAGAGCTCCTGGTTTCCTGACAGAATTTTTCCCCAGTCCACCCTGGTCTGATGAGTCACTCAGAACTCTAGCCTGGCACTTCCTTGTTGGTCCCAACGTTTAAGGGTCCACATTCCTTTATCAGAATTTCAAATAACCCCCAAACTCAGCGGCAAAAGTCAGTGAAAAAACCAAGACATACACAGATGAAAACTATTTATTCTAAGCATCCATTATTTTGGATTGTGTAAATAGTTTTATGGTTCACTACAAGAATATTAAATGTATGTGATTATGATGTACAAATCCAGGTTCCAAAGAGGCATCATACCAGATGGCACATTGATCCAAACAATCTCAGTTCCAAACATATCTGGCCCTGTGGCTTTGGGTAAGGGTCCAGTCCTAGACCTGGAGAAGGTTTGTAGTGAATGGAGATTGGCCAGAGCAAGAACTGGGGAAGAGAAGTTGCTTGTATGACCTCTTTGTTTACTAAGCAGACAACTCTGGGGACTGTCACCGACTTTGCTCAGGGAGCCCAAGGCCAATGCAGGTAACAACAGGCACCTGAGGGGCAGAGGTGGGCTTTCTGACTATGGAAAACACTACTGGACTAGGCAAAAGAGGCCATATCCTCCTAGAGAACCCTGAGCCTGGACCCTCAGATCCTGGGCTCTGTCCCTTAGCCTTTTCTGCTCAAGGCTATCTCTCTACCACTTGAGCCACAGGTCTATTTAAAGGGGGGTGGGGATTCATTGTAGATGAGAATCATATGGACTTTCCTACCTGGGTTGGCTTGGAACTATGATCTTCATATATCAGCTCCCTGAGTAGCGAGGATTACAGGGATGCGCCTCCCACAACCGGCTCCCATAGTCCTTTTATGAGAAAGGACTTCTGGGACTCTCTGGGCAAGGGCAAGGGCCCCTGAGAATAATGATTACATAGAAGATTATAGTTACTTATACCACCAAGTCCCACTAACTCCTTCAAAGTCTGGGGCCTTAGCGAGTTGCCCTGGCAGCAGGTCAACCTGGAGCACATCCCCACAGCATGGAGGTCAAGAGTGGGCAAGGCAGGCATCAAGAAAAGAGAGGCTGGACAGCTGCCCACTGACATGGGCTTGGTTGCTGGGGTGGGGGAGACAAGGAGCAGGGTATTCATTAACCCCAAGCGAGGTGGGGCGCAGTGATGCCAAGCCCAGGGACCGACTTTACAGAATGAGGCCCAAGAATGGCCTGGGGTCCCCACAGGAGCAGCCAGAGCCTCGAGTGACTTGATGACAAGGGACACAGGGGCCTGGCAGAGGCCTTTTAACCCTGCAGAACCCACCAGCAGCCTGGGGGCCCGCGGTCGCGGGGGTGGGGAGGGGAGAGGGTGCACTCAGTCCCCGCCTCCACCACCGCCCGCGCCGGGTCGCGCGTGGGCGCGGCGGGCGCCGATTGGCTGGCGGGCGCGCGGGCGGGGCGGGCGGTGGCGGCGCGGAGGGGCGGGTCACCCCGCAGCCGGGCCTCGGCCTCCGCCGCCCGCCTGCCGCTCGTCGCCGCGCCCCGCCCGCGCGCCCGCCGCCGCCGCACGTCCCCCGCGCCCCCCCTTCCCCCCCCGCCGGCGGCCACCATGAGCACAGGACTGCGGTACAAGAGCAAGCTGGCGACCCCAGGTGAGCCCGGCGCCCGCCCCTGTGCCCGCGTGCGCCTTTGTCCCGGCCGCCCGCCCACCCCTCACCGTGTCTCTCTGTCTCTCCCCCACCCGCCTGCCCGGATGCGGTTCCGCCCGGATTCGGACCTGACCCCGATCACCACCCCGACTCCTCCGCAGAGGACAAGCAGGTAAGGTGCGCTGCGCCCGCTCAACGCGTCTGGGTACCTGGACTGCCTGTCACCCATTGTGGCACCGCGGCCGCTGGCGCCCAGACGCGACCGCGCCCCCGCCGGCCGTCTTCCAGCCTCGGCTCAATAATCGATTGTCTGTTAGGGCAGTGCCGCCGCGCGTGGGGCTGCGGAGGGGACAGTGGGAGCCCTGCCTGGCCCCTTGATCTTCATAGCGGGAGTGGAGGGGCCCGTGCCGCTCCCTGGGATGGGAGGATGGAGCATGGGTTGAGCGCCCCTCTCCTGCTGGTCCAGCATCTCTCTGCTGACCACTTGGATCGTAGGCCAGGTGCTGGGAGTCCTGGGTGCGGTCTGCTCACCGAAGACCATAAGCTGAGGAATCGGGGGGGGGGGGGTCTCTGGGTCCACCAGCCGGTACATAGTTCCTCAACAGCTCTGGGGAGCATCTGGTCACCCCATTTCATGCCCTTGTAGCTTTATATCCCCTCTCCACACTCACATTCATCCACAGTAGCCCGTGAGACCGCCTTTTCCCAGGCCTACCTACTCTGAGTCATCACAGGCCCCAGAACCCATCTTTGAACCCAATGGGTACACATAGACTTGGAGCTTAAAGGGCGGTGTCCTGGTCCCTGCCTTCTGGGAATGAAGAAGCTAGTGGGAGGCTAGCCTAAGCCAAGCCCCGTGAAAGCTAGCTGTGAGACTTAAGAAGGAGACAAGCCTGGGGGCTGTGGGGCTGCCCTGTTGTTGGCCTGTGTGCCTTGAGCTCAGCCACATTTAGAGTAAGAAAAAGGAGTCCAAGTTCTGGCAGCATCCATGGCTTTGGTGGTCAGGAAAAGGGTTCATTCACACGTGATCTGGATGCAGCACTGGACCGTGGAGTCCTAATCCAGGTTGCAGTGGGCAGGGCAAGGAGCAGCTGGCAGGTGGGGCAAGTTGTAGAGTCACTGGCTGCCTGGTGCTATCTCCTGGCTGGACGGAGCCCCACCCAGTACAGATGAGGCTTGCTGGGAGGGACTTCCCTTGGGAGCCTGGGTGGAGAGATGCCTTCCCATCATCTCTGGTCAGACAAAGCCTGAGATATAGCCAGGCTTATGGCCAAGGCTATTGTTTAAGGGAGAGAAAAAGAGCTACAGGCAGCAGGACCAGCTCCCTCAGTTTCTGCTAGGCCTTTGGGAGCTCCAGGCCTGGCCTCAGGGCACTGAGTCACCTGGCTTGGGCACCTGCTACTCAGCCCCAACCAGATTCTCTTGCCTATACCTGCCAGAATGGCCAGCTCCTCCTTCTGAAGTGAAAGGACAGATAGGCCTGAGTCTCCATCCTTTGAGATCAACTAAGAGCCAGCCTTCTGCCCTGGCTCAGCAGAAGAGGGCACCAGCCAAGGCAGAGGAAGGGACCCCCAGGAACAAAGATCAGGGAATCTCCGTGTTTGGAGTGAGCCCCTATGGGTCTGAGAGGAGCCAGTAGCAGACAATAGCTTCCCTGGACCCTGTGCTAGTTATTGAGCTTGAGGCTTATCAAGGCTCCTTTTCATGAAGAGAAGTGGGGAGAAAGTGTGTGGAGGGGCAAGGTGATGACTCCATTGGCCTTCTGTGTCTTCTCCCTCCTCTCAGGCAGTGAGGAGGGCTCTGTTGGCTCTCTTAGCCCTGGCTGCTGCTTCCAGAGCTGACTCTGGTGATTCTAAGAATGGAAATGCCTGGAGAGTCTCACTCAGGAGGAGGTGGGCGCAGCTGTGCCAGCCAGCTCAGGAAGCCCTGGGGAATATGTGTTGTGCCTAAGGGACCAGAGGAGGGAGGGGTGGCAGGGCCCCTCCTTTAAGTGTTCCACCCCCTCCCCCCAGCCCAGGGAATATACAGACCCCTATGGGGTCTATGATGAGGCAAACCAAGTAAGAATCAGGATTAGGGCTCTGCTCTCCTAACCTGAACCTTCCTCAGAACCTTTCCACTAGGGAAACAGAGCCCAACAAGGTTTGCTTAGCACCAGGACAGTTGAGGCTTTTGGTCTGAAGCCCAGGCCAGAGCTCTCTGTCTTCCCCTTGGGCCCAGGAATGCTAACCAGTCTGGATGGGGGCTGTGGACCAGTGATGGAGGTTGGGTGGGGGACTCAGCCCTGAGGCTTCCTGTGGGAAGGTCAGGATTACTGTGGCTGCAGCCAGGGAGAAAGCTTTCTGGGAGCCAAGACTGGGGAGGTGACCTGGAGAGCTGGGGGCCCTGTGACTGCCCCTTGCCTTAGGATGAAAGGGCCTCCTGTTCCCAACCGCAGGCCCACCTCCTACCCAGGTGCCAGGCCCCCACAGCAGCATCTGGGCCGGGATAGGGCTAGGTCGTGGAGGGCTCCTCCACTAGCCAGGATGGGAGGGGCTGGCTGAGGGAGGGGTGGTGCCTAGAGGGGAGGGGGCCTCCTAGTCCTGCCGCACACTGACCAGGGTCTGCCCAGAGTCGCTTTCCTGCCTCTCTGGGACAGGCTAGTTGTGATTCTCGAGGGGTCCTCAAGATGAAGAATAAAATGTTTGGGGTTTGGAGGCCCACGGAGAGTAATTCCGGGCTCGGCAGACCCCTGATGTACCTGAGGTGGCCACGGGGGTGGGGCGGGGTCGTAGCTGATGGGAACTTTCCAATCTCCATTCGTCCCTGTGGGGCCACAGCAAGCAGACAAGCAGGGAGGGCAAGTGTTTGGCGCACGCGGGACTGTGAGAAACGGACCCCACTCTGGCCTCCCACCCACCCGTCGACTACGGGGGAGGGGCGGGGGCGGCTTTGAACGGCAGGCTGGCTGGGGCGTCCACATTTGGAGGGAAGGATCGACGGCAAACTCTGTCCTCCCCCCCCTCCAACTTCCCCTCCCACGGAAGCCTCCGTGAAGGTGGGGGCGGGTGGGCTGCCTGCGTGGCCCCGGGGTGCCACGCGGGTCCAGAAGCTTCGGGGCGCGCCCGCGCTGGGTGCGCGCACGCGGGGAGGTCAGCCGTCTGGCGTGGGGGTGGTGGGGGCGCGCGACGCGGCCGGTCGGTGGAGAGGGGCCGGTGCCCGCGCGTGGGTCGGCGCGTTCCCTCCCCGCCGGCGCCCTCTGGCGGGCAGAGGCCGCGGCCCGTCTCGGGGGGGGGGCGGCGTGGGAGCTCGCGGGGACCGCAGACGCCAACCTCCGCCGCCGGGGTGGGGACCCGGCCCCGCCCCTCCCTGCGGACGCCGCGGCCAGGCTCGGGGTCCACGCGGCGCCGCGCGCCCGGGCTTGGGCCCCGCTCGCGGCCATCGCCGCCGCCACATCCCCCCTCTCCCCCCCCCTCCCGGTCCCCCGAGGCTCCGCCCGCGGCCCAATTTCCAGGCGATGGTTTCCCGGCGACGGCGGCCGGCGGGCGGGGCCGGCTCCGCCGCCCCCTGCCGTGGGCGCCCGCGAAGCCCCGCCTCGGGGTCGGGTGCGGGAGCCGGGCCTGGGGAGGCGGCGACGGCTCCGCAGCTCCCAGCCAGGCCCTCGGAGGCTGGCGATGGCCCCGCTGGCCTCTGGAGCCGGCGATCCCCCGGGGAAGCCACGTCCCCTCTCCCAGTCTCAGTTCCCCGGACTGCAGCACTGGGGCGGGGAGAGGGATTAAGAGCAACCCCGCCCAAGGCCCTGGTAAACGCCCCGTCCCGAGGGCCCCGAGGGCCAGCGGGCTGGCCGGGGTCATCGTCATGGACTCCCTAGCAGCACCCCAGGACCGCCTGGTAGAGCAGCTGCTGTCACCGAGGACTCAGGCCCAGAGGCGGCTCAAGGTGTGTGTGTGTGTGTGAGAGAGAGTGAGTGTGCAGGGGTGGAATGTGGGTCCGCGTGTGCTGCCTGCCTGGCCAGGGCCCTTCGCCCCTGGACCTGTCAAGGCCCACAGGGCCGGGGTCCACCCGTTGAGACCTGGTGGTGGAGGAGGAGACTGGGCGCCATTGTCTATAAATAGCCCCTGCGCAGCTGCCGTCTTCCACCCCCAGGCTGGATGGGGGCCAACGAGCGTCCCACCCTGGCTGTGCTGGAGACCGGAGAGGGGTTCTGAGGCCTGGACTTCTGCCTTTGGAGGCCCTGGAATGTGTCTATGGGGTCTCGGTGTGGTGCCACCCACCCCATCCAAGGAGGACACCATCTGTGGGGGCCTTATATCCAGAATCCTCCTATTCCCTAATGTCTTTTTTTGTTTGTTTGTTTTGGCTGGGGGTGGAGGGGTCCTGGGGCTTGAACTCAGGACCTAAGGCACTATTCCTGACCTCCCTTTGCTCAAGGCTCTACCACTTGAGCCACAGCTCCACTTCCAGCCTTTTCTGATTAATTGGAGATAAAAGGTCTTATGGACATTTCTGCCCAGGCTGGCTTCAAACCAGAATCCTCAGTTCTCAGCCTCCTGAGTAACTAGGATTACAGGTGTAATGTCCACCCCTCCCCCCCAATGTCTCTGCAGAGCCCCTTGCTGAGGCTGGGTACCTTTCCTGGTGGCCCAACCCCTATGCACACACTCTCTCCTCTAAGCCTTGGTTCACAAGCCCTCACCCCATTTTTTACCAGGAAACTGTGCCATCTGCTGTCTCTTCCTGAACTAGGTAAGGGCCAAGGCATTGGCATGCTCCTGACCCACTTCCTTCTGTCCCCAGGATATTGACAAGCAGTACGTCGGCTTTGCCACACTGCCCAACCAGGTACACCGCAAGTCAGTGAAAAAAGGCTTCGACTTCACGCTCATGGTGGCTGGTGAGTGGACCAGGCTGCAGGAAGGAGTGGCTGGGACAGTTGGCCAGCCAGGCTCATAGGGTCCCAGATCTAATTCAGCTTCTTCATTGTACCTGTATCCAGGTGAGTCTGGTCTAGGAAAATCCACACTGGTCCACAGCCTTTTCCTGACCGACCTGTATAAGGACCGGAAGCTTCTCAGTGCTGAGGGTGAGTGGCCTTACAGTACAGTCCGAACACCATTACTGCTCTGGGGCCTCAAGGGCATCCTCCTTGAGGACTGAGTCCCTGTTCAGGGCCCAAGAAGAGTGGCCCAGAGAGCAGATTATGTGGCTGAGAGCAAAGTGGTGGGCAGATGGATGGATGGATGGATGGAGACAGGGTAAAGAGAACAGGGGTCAATGATGCCCCTGAGTTAAAGCTGAAGGTTGGAGATGCCCCTTCAAATAATTTCCAGGTGCTGGTGGCTCACGCCTGTAATCCTAGCTGCTTAGGAGACTGGTATCTGAGGATCGAGGTTTGAAGCCAGCTGGGGCAGGAAGTCCGTGAGGCTCTTATCTCCAATAGACTATTTGGAAAGCCAGAGGTGGCACTATGGCTCAAGTGGTAGAGCACCAGCCTTGAGCCAAAGGAGCACAGGGAAAATAGTTTTTCCCCCTCCCCCTTACAGAACGAATCAACCAGACAGTAGAGATTCTGAAGCACACAGTAGACATAGAGGAGAAAGGGGTCAAGTTGAAGCTCACCATTGTAGACACACCTGGTTTCGGGGATGCTGTCAACAACTCAGAGTGGTAAGAAGAGCCCGGCTAGGGAATGGTTCTCTACCTCCAGCCAATCCCCCTGGCCAGTAGACAGCTCTTTCTGTTTCATGCTCCCTCTCCGCCCAGCTGGAAGCCCATCACCGACTATGTGGACCAGCAATTTGAGCAATACTTCCGGGATGAGAGCGGCCTCAATCGCAAGAACATCCAGGACAACCGCGTGCACTGCTGCCTGTACTTTATCTCCCCCTTCGGCCATGGGTGCGTGTCCTTCCTGCAGGCAGTGTGCCCCACTCATGCCCCCGCCTCACCACCTCCCTGACCACACCCATCCCCACCTCTGGCTGCTCTCTGCAGGCTGCGGCCGGTGGACGTGGGTTTCATGAAGGCTCTGCATGAGAAAGTCAACATTGTGCCCCTCATTGCTAAAGCTGACTGTCTGGTGCCCAGTGAGATCCGGAAGCTGAAGGAGCGGGTGAGGCTGTCATGGTGGAGGGATCTTGCCAAAGACTTTGGAGTCTTAGAGCTCCAGGGGCCTGGGCCAGCCTCACATCTGAGTCTTTGCCCCACCTCTGCAGATCCGGGAGGAGATTGACAAGTTTGGCATCCATGTGTACCAGTTTCCAGAGTGTGACTCCGATGAGGATGAGGACTTCAAGCAACAGGACCGGGAGTTGAAGGTGAGAACATAGCTCTGTGGGGTGAGGGCATGAGGGGGCCAAAGCAGAAAACCAGAGCCACACGGTCCCAGAGGAGGGCTGAGCACCCACGTCCAGCCTGATGAGAGCAGCTGTGGGCCTCAAGGATGGAAAATCCAGACACCCTTCACTTAGGGCTTGATGGACATATCCCTTCCTGGTTCCTTTGTGATGTACCTAGGTGTGCAGGGGTCATGAAACACCTGTCGAAGTCAACCTGACCTGCATTTCCCTGGTAATCAGTGTAAGGCCTCAATTTAGTGGCCAAGGGCTGTGAAATGCCCCAGCTTCCTAGATTTTGAGCTGCAGAAAGTAGTGATTTGGGGGTGCCTAGAGTAATGATAATCCGGAGCCAAGGAGTGCTGAGGGATCGGGAGCAGTGTGTGATGGGAAATGTCCACCACGAGGCGTGGGCTCAGAGGCTGCATGCGTGGCTCTCAAAGGGAGGACATCTGGAGAGAAGCCTGACTGGTTGGGCACAGCCTGGCAGGAGGCTGTGAGGCTAGCTTCAGCAGGCAGCAGAGTGTCCAAAAGAGGGGAGATGGTGGAGGTGTTAGGGCCAGGCCCCCCTGAACCTCTAAGCCCGATCTCTCAGCTGCTAGGCTGAGCCTCTGCTCCCTCCCCGCAGGAGAGTGCGCCCTTCGCTGTTATTGGCAGCAACACTGTGGTAGAAGCCAAGGGGCAGCGGGTCCGGGGGCGACTGTATCCCTGGGGGATCGTAGAAGGTAAGTTGGAGCTTGGGGCCTCACTCAGTACAGGGTGGGAAGGTCTCCTGGGCTGGTGCCCACGTACTGCCCACTCCTGCCCCACAGTGGAGAATCAAGCACACTGCGACTTCGTAAAGTTGCGTAACATGCTCATCCGCACTCACATGCACGACCTCAAGGACGTGACTTGCGACGTGCACTATGAAAACTACCGAGCACACTGCATCCAGCAGATGACCAGGTAGGTTGCCCCTCTCAACACATGGGGATGCTGCCTCACCCCTGCTAGCCCTAGCCCACACCCAGGGCAAGCCCTCCCACCCCTCCTTACCTAGGGCTGAACTTTCTCACATGGACCCTCTCATCCCCATACCTCCTGCAGCAAACTGGCCCAGGACAACCGCATGGAGAGTCCCATCCCCATCTTGCCACTGCCCACCCCCGATGCAGAGACAGAGAAGCTCATCAGGATGAAGGATGAGGAGGTCAGTGGGAGGCGAGATGGGAGATGGGGTGACTATGGGGGAGGGGCCTGGCGAAAGCCATGTCTCACCCCACCCTCTGCTGTCCCCACCTACCAGCTGAGGCGCATGCAGGAGATGCTGCAGAAGATGAAGCAGCAAATGCAGGATCAGTGACACACCGCCCCAGCCCCACTTTGCCACGGACAGACCATCTGTTTCCGGACTGGCCCCTTCTACCCCTGGGCCCCAGACTGTGGCCTGGACTCCACCCTGGATTCACCTGGTTCTTGGATGGGCCTGGACCTGACCTATCCCCAGAGTGGCCCTGACTGTTCCTGACCCGGAAGCCACCGAGTCACACCCCAAATGACCCTAATTTATTCTCAGCATCAACCCCTTCCAGGTCATTTGAATCTGTCTCCCAGGGGTCTGGACAATGGCTCCTCCCCAGCTGGCTTTCTCTGACCTTAGAGGAGGCAAGTCTAAAAGCTAAGTCAGGCACCATTTCTGAGTCTCCCCACCCCACCCCACCCCCAGATCACAGATTTCTGGCACTGTTCCAGCAGGCAGGTAAACCAAGGCAGAGGAGAGAAAAGGGATTCCCAGTGCTGCAGAGCGGACTTGGGAGCTCTCCTCTGCTGGTTTCCGTGGGCTGACGACATATGCTGACACCTTACTTGAGGCCAAGATGGTCCTGTCCTCCTTATCTCCTCCCCAGGCTGGGGGGTCAGAGCAGGCAAAGGTGGGTGACTGCAGCCATTCAGAAGCTTGGGCAGCTGAAGGCTGCTGGTGAGGAAGGCAGCCTTGGCTGACCTGGAGTGCTCTGGGTCGGTTGGCCATCCTTGGTAGCCCCCACCAGCCCTTTCTGTCTTCCGGTCCCCATCGCTGGAGGTGCCCTCTTCTCAGCCGCCCCGTGGCGCTGGGATCCCGAGCCCTCGCCATTCCACCCGCATGATCCCCCCCCCACCCCACCCCTGCTCCGTTTTATTCCGTTGTGAATGCCGCGTCCTGTCCTGGTGACAGGAGAACAATGTTGGTGAACGTCGCCGCAGCGGTGTCCGAGTGTTCCGTGCTGGGACGGCGTGGGGGCGGAAGGCGCGCGGTGGCGCGCGCAGGCGGGCGCCGGCGATAGGCGCTATCGGAGCCCGCAGCCCCCTCCGGGTTATTTCTGGCCGGCGGCTGCGCTGTGGTCTGCGGCAGGCGGGCAGCGGGACCTGGCCATCGCGGGTGGGCGCTCCGACCAACGCCTCCCGCTCCAGACCCAGCCAGGCCACCGACCTTTCGCCATGGGCTCCCGTGAGTCTGGGGTCGGATCTGCCGCTCCCCGGGCGGATCTAGGTTTTGGGGGGGGGCGTTCTGGTTTGGACAGTTATTAGGGAGATGGGATCAAACTTAAAGGGGGAAATTGCAGCCGGCGAGCCAGGTGAGGTGGAAAGGCCTGCACGCGGAACCCGCCACGGGCCTTCCCAGCTGGGTGGAGCCGAGCCAAGGCTCCCGATGCTGAGGGACCCCTCCCTAGGTGCCCCGCCAATCGCCCCACTCATGGCAGCGCTTCTCTTCCAGGGCCGTGCGGGGCGCTGAGCCTGCTGCTCCTGCTGCTGGCGCCGCCCGGCCATCGGGCCGGAGGCTGCCCCGCGCCGTGCAGCTGCGCGGGGACGCTCGTGGACTGCGGGCGCCGCGGGCTGACGTGGGCCTCGATGCCCGTGGTCTTCCCGCCAGACACCACGGAACTGGTGCTGACCGGTAACAACCTGACGGCGCTGCCGCCGGGGTTGCTGGATGCGCTGCCCGCGCTGCGCACGGCGCAACTGGGCTCCAACCCCTGGCGCTGCGATTGCCGCCTGCTGCCGCTGCGCGCCTGGCTGGCGGGGCGCCCCGAGCGCGCGCCCTACCGCGCCCTGCGCTGCGCGGAGCCCCCCGCGCTCCGCGGCCGGCTGCTGCCCTACTTGACGGAGGAGGAGCTGCGAGCGGCCTGCGGGCCGGGCCCGCTCTGCTGGGGGGCCATGGCGGTGCAGCTGGCGCTGCTCGGCCTCGGGCTGTTGCACGCGGTGCTGCTGGCGTTGCTGCTGTGTCGCCTGCGGAGGCTGCGCCACCAGGCCCGCGCCCGCGCCTGGGAGGGGCCCGGGGTATTGCTGACCACCCCACTGGTGGCCAAGCCCGCTGGAACTGACTCGTCCTGTGAGAACATGGACTGACCTTCTGCCAACCTGGTTCCACTTTGTCCTCTGCCTCTGCCCATTCTCCCAGACCCTCCAGGCCGGGCAGGCTCAGCTCTGCTGCACGCGGCTGGAGCCCACCCTGTGCCGGCCGCCTTAGGCAAGTGGTAGGGGCCAAGGTGCGGCGGTGCTCCGCTGAGTCTCCCAGCCCCAAACTCCAGGCTGAATAAACCATTCTCCTCTGCTGGGCCAGTCTCTCTCTGCACTGTGTGATCCAGGATTCCCTTCCACATGCTCCCAGAAAAGCCTCCGGGGGCATTAGCCTGGGGCAAACTGGAATCAGTAGGATGTGCCCCCCACCCCACCCTGCACCATGGGATACACAGGCTGGGGTTACTTGGTCAGTGATTCTAGGGGGACAGAGAGGGGCCAGAGAATATTGCGAAGGACAGATTTAGGGGGCCTGCTACATGGCCAGCTTCCAGAGCAGTCACAGGTAGATTGAGGTTAGAACCCTGTGAGGACTTTTGGCTGGATTCTGAGCACAGTGGCCTCTGGAGGGTATGCAGGCTGGGAGAGGTTAGGGGGGCTGGGCTGGGTCCACCCAGCATGAGTGGATATCAGGCTTTCTGGGGTTTGACTTCCTGCCACACTCAGACACAAGTGCCTCCACATTTTCCCATCCCACAGCCCACACCACCCGGTAGCCTCACCCCTGACTCCTGCCACTCCAACTAAAAGCCCATGACTCTCTGAACTCTGTCCCCCCATGGCTTCTACCTTCTAGCCTTCCAGAATGCTCCATGCCAGCCCAATCCTGCCACATGGTAGGCCTTTGCAAGGGTCCTCTTGCCTGGCACCTGGTGCCCTTCATCTCTGTGCTCCCTGCTCCTTTCTCTCCAAAAGCCTCCCACCTCACTGCACTCCGCCCCCCCCCCCAACAAACAGCCTCCATGACCTGGCCTCTCACTACTGCCAGGAAGGCTCCAATGCCCCCCCACCCCCACCCCCAGCTGCCAATGACCAGGTCGGGGATGCTGTGGCTGACATAGCTTTTGTCCTGGCCTTTGTGGGACAAGACAAATGACCCTCCGGTGTAGGGCTGATGCTATCTTGAGGCTGCTGGTCAGACATGAGGCAGGACCGCCCCCGCCCCACTTTGTGGAAAGGTGCGGGGCATCCGGTCCATTGTGGGCTGCAGCCAACTGTCCGGTTGTCCATCCAGCCTTATCACCACATCATGGATGGTGGCCCTCTTTGACAAATGAACTGCCCACATTTCCCTCCCCCGAGGTGGCCTGTCACCCCTGAGAATTCCTAAAGGAGGTCAGAGGTAACAGTTAAGGTACATAGGCCAGTCCTTAAATTCAATGGGTACAGGCAGGGGGTGTTCCCCAGAGGTGGGGTTCCTGCTGGACTTCAGAGCTCCCCTGAGGCTACAGTGGGAGTGGAACTGAGTCAGGCCACTGCGGTCCCACATTTGTAGGTGGCCAGAAAGCCCACCTAAGAACCCCCCCCCAAACTGTGAACCAAGCCCAAACACAAGCCCAGGATGGCGACTGGACCCTGCTCACAAGGCCTGCGGGTTCCAGGGCCAGTGTCTTGCTAAAAGAGAGGAGCTACAGGACAGGTGCTGCTCTGATGCAAGAACAAGACAGAAGTGACAGTGTGGTCATAAGAAAGCGCTTCCTACTTGCTGGTCAGTAGGACAGCTGGACCCCCACAGTCCCCCAGGAACCCTCGTCTTGCCTGTACCCTGTGGTCTGGCCTGGCCTCCATGGCTAGCTTGTCACAGTGGCCTGGGAGTCCCCAGTCCCAACTTCTGACCCTGAGCTGACCCTTCACGTGTTGAGCCTGGGGCTTCAGCCTCCAATTGAGTATGGGGAAGTAGCTGGCCCCAGCTCAGTGCTCCTGAATGACTCCTCAAAGGGGAGCAGGATGCACATTCTCCACTTAGTGCCCTGTCCCCACATTGTCCAGCCCCTTCCTTAGCACACCTGCCCCAGGGCCTCTTCCCCGCTCACAGCTGGTCCTCTCTGTGACCCCAGACTCCTCTCAGATCGGTAAGTCAGGGGAGTCCTCTTAAGACCCTAGACATTTACAGAACTCAAGCTGGCTGCTTCAGGACCCTCCTCCCTGTGGCGCAAGCCATCAGATGTGATTATATCACAGCTACCAAGGCTTCATCCTGAGATGGGGTCCACCTCTTAATGCACCCTGTCCACCTGTCCCCCGACTGAACTCTTTATCCACCACACTCAAACGGATTCCAAAGAAATTGGGAGATGGAGTCCCACAAGGCCAGCCATAACTGCCTGCATAGAGCCTCAATCTTCTCACTCGTGCCTGGAGTGGGTGCAGCCTGGACTGTGTGACCCTCTCTGCCCCTCATTGGGTCCCACGGCAGATGCAGTGATTTCTGAATGGCACCAGAGGGCGCTTGTGGCCCACAGAAAATGCCCACCAAGGTGTTTTTCTATGCAGGCAAAAGTCAGTGCTAAGGGCTAAGGGCTCTATTCATAGAGAAACAGGGGCTGGGAGAGTGGGGTGTGTGTCCAGGCTGGGTAGGGACAGCATCTAAAGAGGGGTGTCCCACATCTGCCTTCACTCACTGATGGACTGGCCCACAGGACCTGCTGCTGACGGAAGGGGAGATGGTGAGTACAACTGACAGCCCGTCAACAGCAAAGATAAGAGAGCTCTTCCGCTCGGAGTGAGGGGAGGGGGTCAGCCCAGGTGTGCCCTCCCCCACTCTGGCTGGAGTTTGCTCTGTAAACACTTATTGGGCCCCTGCTGTGTGCACTGCAGTGGGGGCGGGGCAGAGGACCGACTGGGAAGGCTGGAGTTAGTTTCTACCCTGGATGCTAAGTAGGGGGAAAGAGGGGAATCAAAGATTGGAGAAAAGAGGTTCTTCCACCTCCTGACCACACGGGGGACCTGGTTTGCAGTTCGGGGGGGGGGGCCCTTCTTGGGCTTCCTTCAGTCTGAGGTCTTGAAACTGGGCTGATCTGCCTGAGGCCCCGCATGGAGGAGGGTGTGGGGGCCCAAGCCCAGGCCATGGTGTATGTGGAGGGAGGGGAGGCGATCGCACCCGCTGCCCAGACAGAGCAACAACATTGGGGTGGGTGGCGGAACCCTGGGGGCTCATAGCTCACCTCACCGTCTGCGCCCACCCCCAGAGTTTCCGATGGAAGACAGGCGGCTAGTGATAAATCACCAGCTCCTGCCCCCACCCACCCAGGCCAAGCAGGGAAAAGGGACTGGTGGGCGGGCGGGGGGGGGGGGGGGAGGGCTGCATATCACAGAGACAGCGCTTGAAACAAGAGACAGACCCAGAGAGGGAGAGACCCCTAGACACCCAGGTCAGCTGACACTAGGCAGGTACTTGCTGGGGTGTCTGCTTTCTACCCCCCCTCAGGTGCTCCATCCACAAAGCCCATCTGGAAACCAGCTGAGAGCCACCCCTCCCCACCAAGGCTGACCCCAGCAGGGAGGGGGGAAGAGAGGGGAGTGTGTCTTCACAGCCCAAATTCCAACTCTCCAGGGAGGACCATAAATCAGTGGGGGGCACTCGGGAAACACCCCCCCCAGACAGAGAGGGTCTTCAGGGTCACTGATGCTGATGACTGGGCCTGACCTTGGCTGTGTCCTTCCCTCCTTAACCCACCCTTGGGGCATGGGGAGGGGGCTCTCCCTAGCCCTACCATCTCTTTCACAAGCAGTCTGAGGAAGGGAAATGGGTCTCAGCAAAACGGACTACACTGGATATCTATGATCACTGTCTTCTCTCTACAGACCGGAAGTGCTATGCAAGGAGTGGCATGTCCCAATTTGGAGACCCTTTGGGGGTGGGCTTGTCCATGGTCCCTCAGGACTTGAGGGTGAGCAGGTCTTTCCAGTGAAACCCTCCTGGGGGGCCTTAGCATGCTTCCTTCCACCCTGCCTTCCTGTCCCCCCCCCCTCCGACACTTCTCCTGGGTGCTAAACACTGGCTGGACAAAGGGTGCTGAGAGATGAGCCAGGTGGCCTCAGGTGTGAACGTCTCTCTCCACACACAGATGTGAGGTCAGCACCCAATGGGAGAGGATAGAGTGAGCCTGGAGAGTGTTCCTGGGGCCTGTAGGGTGTGCTTAGCCCACCCCCTCCCTGACCCCAGACTTCATCACAGCCACCTCCGTTCAGAGATCTGCCCTGTCCTGTCCTCAGGCTAACCGTTAGCTACAAAGGCAGAGAAGATCAGGAACATCACAGAGGCAAAGCCAGGCCTGATACTCCAATCCCCTCACCCCACCCCCACATACATACACACGAAAGTTAGCAAAATCCCATGGGCCCCATCCCCATCCAGTCCTGGGGCTTGAACTCAGGGCCGGGGAACTGTCCCTGAGCATTTTTTTTTTTTTTGCTTAAGGCTAGCACTCTACCACTTGAGCCACAGCACCACTTCTGGCTTTTTCTTTTTTCTTTTTTTGTTTGTTTTTTTTGGTACAGCATGCTTTATGCATGCTAAGCAAGCACTCTACCACTAAGCTACATTCCCACCCCATCTTAATCAATAAAATTGGACATGGTATTTTATGCTTGTCATCTTTGCGAGAATAGGAGGTTTATGTAAGAGACTCTTGGTGTAAAGTCAGTCCTCGAAACAAGTAGTAGAGCCCAGCAAGTGAGAGCCCTAAATCCAAGCCTGCATAGCAATAAACAAACAAATAAATAAATGGCTGGGATTGAGGGGAGAACAAGTGGTCCTTGGAATTCTTGGGATTCTACGCTTCTGGGGGGGCATGAGTGCCCTGGAGACTGGCATGGCTGATCTTGCTCCTCAGAAGAAAAGCTCAAACTGAGCTGGGCACTGGTGTCTCCTGCCAGTAATCCTAGCTACTCAGGAAGCTGAGCTATGAGGATCTCAGTTCAAAGCCAGCTGGGGGAAGGAAAGTCCAAATCTCCAATTAACCACAAATAGCCCAAAGTAGAGCTTGTAGCGTTGAGTGGGAATAGTTCAGAGAAAGCACCCAGACCCCTGAGTTCAAGCCCTAGTACCAGCACTGAAAACTGAAAACAAAAACCCCTACACTGGGCATCTCAGGGAAGAGGATAGCGAGGACTGACATTGGAGGGTTTAAGCCTAGAGTTTCCCAAATTTCTACCTAGTAGAGGCCTCCAGATGGGGCAAGTTCCCTCCCACTTCAAGGTGACTGTCCTCATTATAAAGTCCCATGTCCCTGGGGGACTCACCTAGCTCTGTTTGTTTGAGCATGTCAGACAAATGGAGGAGGCGGGCCCGGCAAATGTGATAGGACAGGGGAGGAATGCAAAGACACCCTCACCAGGACCCAGCCTGCCCTTCCCCCACCCCACCCCCCACAGGTGTGGCCATGTCCCCATCCAGATCACATAGAACCCTGGGGTCGGCCCCACACAGACATTGCATCCCTCGTGGGTAAAGGAATCCTCAGAGGGGCTGGAAGGGAACCTGTCAGCTTTGCCTGGTAACACTCGGTGATGGGGACAGCCGCCCTTGACTGATGCTCCCTTCAGAGGGGACTGGGGGAGGGGTTCCGAGAGATGGAAATGTGGATCCCTGAGCAGCACTGGCCTTTGCTGCAGCCCAAGATCTCATCCAGGGCTGTGCAAAGGGCATCTATGTCCTTAAGTCTGGGGTGAAGGAGAGGTCCAGATGGAGGAGGAGGGGCTTCAGGGAGGAAGATGGGCCCAAGCCAAAGGCCAAGCTCTGCCCTTGGTGTCTACGTTCAAATCTATTTGGATATGATTTGTATGGCGGGGCATGGAGGCTGCTTGCTTTTCTCTGTGCTTTGTTTATTTAGAGATGCTCTTGAAGAATTTCAACTAGTCTTTGCAGATGCTGAGGAAGAAGCCTCTGTCTGAGCAGGGCTGGAAGGTGGGAGTCCTGGCGTCTACCTGTTCCGGCATGCCTGCCAGTGCCCCTGTTGCCTGCTCAGGGGGTCAGTAGAGCCTACAGAAGCAGCCTAGGGTGGGCAGCCACACACACCAGAGCTGGGTAGAGCCATGGAAGCGGTCACTGACACAAAGGGAGGAGGGCACCCCAGGGCAGGGTGGACACCTTGGACTCTGAGAGAGACCAAAGTCTCCAGGCACTAAATGTCTCATCTGGGGATCTCTTGTTGTTGCTGTTGTTGAGCATGGACTTGAACTTGGGGCACTATCCCTGAGCTCTTTCACTCAACGTTACCGCTGTACACTTTGAGTCACAGTACCACTTCCAGTTTTCTAATGGTTCTTTGGAGATTAGGGTCTCATGGACTTTCTTGCCTAGGCTGGTTTTGAACTGTGATCCTCAGATCTTAGCTTCCCCGGTAGCTGGGATTACAGGCATGAACCACCCGTGTATAGCATCTACAGATTGTTGGTCGGAGCCTCCTGGTCTGTGAGTCCTGGGTGTTGGTATCTGGTCTCAAAATCCTAGCTTGGAAAAAAAAAATCCTTTCACAGATGCATGCTCTTTGGATTAGGGGTGACCTGTCCTTCTGCTTACATCAGTGCTATGACCATGCCATAGTTCAGCCTGGGACATCAGTGACCCCTCCTCCATGAGCTAGCGGCCTGCTGCTCTCAGAGGGGTCCCAGAGGCCCACACACCTAAGCACCTTGTAACAAAGCCAAGAGAGCTGCCAAAGCTTGAAGAGTGTCCTTGGGCCCCTGGGACTCACCAGAAGACCCTCAGTTTTCCAAATGTCCTAGCAAGACTTGAGTGCTGAAGTAGACGCCCCTCCTAATCCTCCCAGAGTCCTCCAGGTGCTCCCTGCCCTCCTCACTTCACCTGGCCCTTCACACCTGGAGCTGTCCCAGCCTGTTCTTGGGGATGGAGTTCCATTGACGCCAACAGAACTGTGAGCCTGGAATCTTCCTTGTCCTTAGGCAAGAGAGACGGGGGACTCAGACACTGGTGGCTCCCGCCTGCAATGTTAGCTACTCAGGAAGCTGAGATCTGAGGATCCTGGTTCCCAGGCAGGAAAGTCTGTGAGACTCTTATCTTCAACTAACCAGGAAAAAGCTGGAAGGGGAGCTGTGGCTCAAGTGGTAGAGTACTCGACTTGAGGGGAAAAAAAAAAAGCTCAGGAATAGCAATAGAATTAGATACACTTGCTCAGAGTGCCTGATTCCTTGAGTGTCGTTATCACTTAACTGTGTATGCGTACATGCATGTGTGCATGCATTATATGTGCGTGCATGCATGTTATCAGTGGGTGGGTCTATCAGAGACATAGACAATCGTGTGAGTGTGATAGTTCCCACAACCCCATGTGTATGGACCCTGTTCCCAACCCTTGCACATTAGTGTGAGCCTGTGTCTCCATCCTCCTGTCCTCACATCTCCTGTATGCACTCCTGTCCTGCTACCTTGCCTCTCCCCCCTCCCAGTCCCTCCCCACCACTCACCCCTCCGGCAGCAGCCCTGCCCACCACACCATGTGTACACAGACTCTTGTTTTCTCTGCCTTGTGGGCCAGGGGTGTGCTCGTAAATCGTGCAGCCGATGACACATTTATCCCGCAGGCGGCTGGCGGTGTGAATTTATGGCTGCATCTCCTTTCCCCCAGCCGAGCAAGGCAGAAGCTGGGACACCTCGCAGGCACACAGATACCTTCGAGCCGGATCGCTGAGCTTTGGTGGAGGACTGAGTCAAGAGGAACTCTGACATGTACCCGAGCCCCTACCTTGCTCAGAAGTGGCCCTTTTGGGCTGCTCGGGAATGATGGAAGGCCAGGAGGTCAGGCCAATCCTGCCAGGGTGAGGAGGGCTGTGTGCACAGGAGCTGCCAATCTGCCTGTGGCAAGGAAGCCAAGGGCCCAGCCTGATGCCAGGGAGTCCATCTGCCCTTCCCCCTCTCAGTCCTCACTCTTCCAGTCTATGGAATGGGGAGCAGTGTCAATGCCCCAGGAAGCGCAGGTGTAGCCATCATCTTCAGACATGGAGCCAGCTTCTCCACTGCTGCTGGGAACCGGGAGGTTTGGTGTGGACTCTCCCTGAACGTTGGGGGCAGCTGGGGCTGTGCCGAAGGAAGAGGAGGAGTGAGTCAAGGCAGAGAGGCCCTGGAATGCCTGCCCTCCTGTGCCTGGTAGATATGGGGAGACTAAGGCCCCATGAGGGGACAGAGGCCCAAAGCTAAGCAGCCTGGCAAGCAAGCATTCCTGTTCTCAGAATGCAGTTGGGGGTCTCAGGCTTGCTCCCTCAGGATAATTTCTTTTGTCCTGCAAAATCTGGAAGTGGGGTGACTGGAGGGCTGGACAGGGGATGATGGAGCAAATCGGGTCCTGTCCAGGCCACAACTGGGGGGCGGGGAGGGCTGGCTACCTCCCCTCTGTCCGTCTGTCCGTCTGTGTGCAGGGGTCGGGTCTCCAGGGGACCGTGTGTCGGCTCTCAGGCTCCCCCATCTCTGGTCCCTGGCCCCCCCGCACTGCCTGCTGTCAGGATGAGCGATGGCTAGGCCCCTCCCCAGGCCCTCGGCCTCGGCCTGGTTCCTGCTCATTAGCGGCTGACAGTGTTTGCTTTCCCGCAGGGGACGCCCACCCCCCGTCACAGGCCATTTCTCCTGGCACCCCCTATACCCCCAAGGGCCTGCCCAGGGGTCCAGGGTGCTGGACCAGGGTGGATGCCAGCACAGGGCGGGTTCTGCGTTTGACTCCCAGGGCTACAGGCCAGATGTAGCTCCGCATCCTACCTTTGTCACACACAAGGCCACAGAAGAAGTCAGCCTGACCTAGTGGCTGTGGCTCCCCAGCCCACTGGTCTGGTGGTCTACACAAAGGCTGGAGTGGAGTCCAAAGAGAGAAGGGCTCTGGAAACGGGCACCAGGCCCTCTTCTCTTTTCATCATAACCTCATATATTGTCTTTGTCATTCTGGGTTTCTACCACCATTTCCAACCTCTAGAATAACTACTGGAGCCAGGCACCATGGCTCATGCCTATAATCCTAGCCACTCATGAGGCTGAAATATGAGGATCATAATTCCAAGCCAGCCCAGGTAGGGAGTCCAGGGGACTCTTATCTCCAATTAACTACCAAAAAGCTAGAAGTGGAGCTTCAAGCCCACTTTTTTAAGTGTAACCCCCAACCCCAATACTAGTAGCCAAACAAATAAGCAAAAACCCCACTGTGTCCCAGTCCCTGGGCTCATCCCTCACCAGTCTCCCCCACACACTGACTCTTCAGAAGTCCCAGCTACAGCCTAGGGCTGCAGGTCTCGGGTCGTGGCACTCGTCTCTCAGCCTCCCCGCCTAGAATGACCACAGCTGGGCGGCATCAGAACCCGAAGGTTAGTGGCAGCCAGTCCTTCACTTAAAAATGTGTTTGTGATTTCGACGGCGGGGCAGATAACGGTGACGAATGGCCGGCCTGCCCCATGGGCCCCTTGGCCCATCTGGTTTGACTTTGGCCTGTCTGCGGGTGCCCTTGGGCCCCCACCCCTGCCCTCCAACAGTACCCCTAAAGTGAGGTGGGAAGCAGTGTGAGAAGCTCCCAGGAAGCTGCTTCTCTGTCTGGTCCCACATTATCATGGGCCTCCCTCATCTGTGCCCACCTAGGTCTCCACAGGATCCAGACCTGGCACTGGGCAAGTATGCAGAGCAATGAGCGGGCACGAGCCTAGTAGAGGTGCACGGCAGGCCGGGTGTAAAGCCATGAACACAGGCTTGAAGGTGAAAAGGAAATGATGACCTGGTCAGAGGAAAGAGGGCAGGCAAGGTGGCTGGGTGCCCTGCACAGCAAGCCCATGTGGTCATCGTCAGGAGGAATTTCTGACAGGGCCCTGGATCCTCCTGGAGCCTCTGCTGCCCCCGGATCATCGATTATCTCGCAGGAATGTCAGCTTCCGGTCCAGCCCCATGCTTATCTGGGGGCAAAGAGGGAGGTGAATCCAACTAGCCTCCCTTCCTCTCCCCTTGGGGCTTCTCACGATGGCTCAAGGGATCTTGGGGACATCTCTAAACACGCCATTCCACATCCCTGCTCCTGCCCACAGAGCCACAACCAGCATCCTAACCAGGTCCGAGCCCAGGCTAGCCACTGGGCCCCAACAAATAGGAAGATATTTGGCTGGCCTCTGGAGAAGGGTAGGTGTGGCCGGGGTGGCTATGACCCAGGGTCAGGCTCGTGCATTTCTCAGCCAAATTCCCTGGTCTTACACAGGTTTCCAGGCAAGTGTTGGATTGGCATTTGGAGGTCCCCAGCTCAGCCCAGCTCAGCCTTAAGAAAGCAGGGTATCAACCCCGGGCACGGTGGCTCACACCTGTAAGCCTAGCTACTCAGGAGGCTGAGATTTGAGGAGCGCGGTTCAAAGCCAGCTCAGGCACTAAAGTCCATGAGACTCTTATCTCCAGTTAACCACTAGAAAATTAGAAGTGGAGCTGGGTCTTCAGCTGAAGAGCTCAGGGACAGCACCCAGGCCCACAGATCAAGCCCCACGACCAACCAAAAAGAAAAAAAAAAAAAAAAGAAAGGAAGAAAGAAAGAAAGAAAAGAAAAAAGAAAGAAAGAAAGCAAAGCACCATGGCTCATGGGGGTTTCCTTGACTGCTCCTTGTCCTTTCCTTGATGGGGACAGCTGTAGGGGGAGGGGAGGGGCAGCACAGTGCCAGGACCACCCCCACCCCCACCTTCCCGGCTCCCTATAGCAAGAAAATCCCTCTGCTGCAGTATCACATGGTTAAGAATTAGCTTTGTTGAAATAAAAATTGGTCTTGGTATTAACTCGGCCTCCAGGATTTTCTTCGGGATCCAGGAGGCCGCAGAGGGGTCAGACGCCCATTCCCAGAGTTGGCGGCTGGCTCAGGTTTCAGGGGTGCCAACAATCTTCTAATCCTCTGCCTGGTTTCACCTTTTCCCACTGGGACGCAGCTCCCATTATCCTGAGCTGAGAAAGCTGTGGCAACCCCTGCTTCCTCTAGCCTGGCCACGGACAATGGGGACCCCAGGAATCCATCCTGGTCCCTATCCTCTCTTGCCCTCTGCCTCATCCCCTGGTTCTCTATGTCATTTATATCTGGTGAAGCATAGGAGACCTCTCCCATCCACACCCAGGGCTTTACTCTATCCTCAGCCTCACAATCTCCCTAGGCCTCAGTTTCCCTACCTATAAAATGGGAGACTTGGCTGGGCACTGATGGCTCATGCCTCTAATCCTGGATATCAGGGGGGCTGGGATCTGAGGATTGTAGTTTGAAGCCAGCCCAGGCAGGAATTAAATACCAGAAAACCAGAAGTAGATATGTGGCTCAAAGCAGTAGAATGCTAGCCTTGAGCAAAAAGTACACAGGCCCTGAGTTCAAGCCCCACAACCAACAACAACAGCAAAAAGAAGAGCCACCAACCACAACACATACCATATCTAACAGTATCGGGTCTAAGCCCCTCTACCCCCCACCCCAACACACACACTTAGAGTACCAAAACCCAAGAATGTTCAGCTCGCTCGTCTAAAATGCTGTCAGCGCAAGATTTGTTCCACTGTCAGGTTATTCAACTTTTCTCACTTCATAATCTCGAAACAACTCATGTTAGAGACCCTGTCACATGAAAGACTTATGGTTGAGAGATTACATGTATTTTACTGCTTATAATTCCAAAATAATCTATACCAAACTAAATAAAATAAAATGGTGTGGTGTTTGCCTATGATCACCATGCAGAAGCCCTCGGAACACCTAATACAGGATAAATAAATAGTTGCTGTATTGTTTAGGGCATGCTGACAGGAAGAAAGTCCATGTGTAGAATATAGGTGTGTGTGTGTGTGTGTGTGTGTGTGTGTGTGTGTGTGTGTGTATGTAATGGTTCTGTGGCTTGAACTCAGGGATGGGATGTATTCCTTGAGCTTTGTTTGCTCAAGGTTAGCATTCTGCCACTTAAGCCACAGCTCCACTTCTAGCTGATTGGTGATCAGTTGGATAAGAGGTGATCAGAGATAAGAGGCTCACAAGGTGGACGCTGGCGACTCATACCTATAATCTTAGCTTCTCAGGAGGCTGAGATCTGAGGATTATGGTTTGAAGCCAGCCCAGGCAAGACAGTCTGTGATTACCTAATCCATCACAGAAAAAAACCAGAAGTGACACTGTGGCTGAAGTGGTAGAGTACTAGCCTTCTGCAAAAGGAGCTCAGGAATAGCAAAATTAAAGAAAAAAAGAAAGGAAAGAAGGAAGGAAGGAAGGTCTCACAGACTTTCCTTTTGGGACTGGCTTTGAACTGAGATTCTCAAATCTCAGCTTCCTGAGCAGCTAGAATTACAGGCGTGAGGCACTCGTGTCTGGCAGTATAGACAATGAATTTTTTTTTCCATCAGTCGTTGGTAGACTGTGGATTTGGGAACCGGGGCTGACCACTTGAACCCATGCAGACTCACAGGCAACTGCTTCACGGGCTACAGTGGTTCTCCCCAGCTTGGGGGCTAGTGAGTTCCTGGGATTGCCTCTCTTCAAGGAGATTGTACCTATGAACTTGAGTGCAAGGAAACTGGGGTCTGGGAGGGCTTCCTGCCAAGCTGCAGGCAGCCGGTTCTGTGTCCCAGTAGCCAGGGGACAGGTGACGTCTCCCTACTGGGGGGGGCCTCTCACTGCCTCAACACACCACATCCCAATCAGTGTGTTTTGGGGAGGGGCCGCAGCCTGGGAATGGGCTTGAGTGGGGGCCTGGGAATGAAAGTGGTAGCCCCCAGGGTATGCTCGAGTGGGCCCAGCTGTTGTGGCCTGGCTCCAATTCCTACTCTGTACTAAGGCTGGTCCCAGGGGCCAAGGCTGGTGGTCTGTCTGGGAGGGAGGGACTGTGGAGGCTGGGCCTTCAGGCGGGGGTCCCTGGGGCTGCTGGAGTGGAGGGAGCCACCTTGTGCCAAGAGACAGGACTGGCCACCAGGCAGAGCTCTCTGTGTCCCAAACAAGACTGCTTTGAACACCTGAATCTCCAAGACACACACACCCCCGTCCCCGAAAAACATCCTCTTCTGGTACCCAGGCTTGGGTTTGTGTTAAAGAAGGGATACATAGCTGCTTCTCTGTCCCTTATCTGTCTTCTACACTGAGCCTGGCATCAGCTAGAATCCTTCAGACTTTTGCTAAAAGTAGTCAAGGACTACCCTAAAACTCCTATTCACCCATCAAGAACCTACACAATTGTCTCTGTCCCTATTTTTTTTTTCTTTGTTTGGTCAGTCATGGGGTTTGAATTCAAAGTATGGGCACTATCCTTGAATTCTTTTGCTTTGAGCCACAGCACCACTTCCATTTATCTGGGTTCATTGGTAATTAGAGTCTCATAGACTTTTCTGCCCGGGCTGGCTTTGAACTATGATCCTCCTATCTCAGTATCTTGAGTAGCTATGGTTACAGGTATGAGCTACAGGTGCCCAGTATCTCCATCCTGATTCATCCATGCCACATATTTAGCTCTGCACTAACCTGGTGTCTGCCTGTCTATTCAAGATGCATTTCAAGTGCCTCTAACCTGGTGAAAGACCACATACAAGATTGGAGAACAGAGTTCCTCTGCCACAAGAGAGGGCCTCTTCACAAGGCCTTATTTCCTTTGGCCTCAGTTTACCATCTGAACCATCTTTGGCTGAAGACTTCATGAGTGGTATGGAGGCAGTTTTGAATTTGGGAAACTGGTCTCCCCTCTCCCAAGTATTCTGAGGATGGTGGGGGGATTTTTAAGAGGCTGGTCTGACCAGTGTCTTGGAGGCTCCCTCAGGGCAGGAGAGTGGGGGTTCAGCTGGTACCCCACAATACTTAGCTGATTTCAGCTAACACTGGGGCCCAGGCTGAAAGGCTGGTAGGGCAGGGGCCAGAGAGGGAATCTGCTTACTTCTAAAATCCCTCCCGCCTGCCCACTAGCCCCCAGGGAAGCCCTGTGATGCGGGAACCTGATATTTTAAGACTTAAAGCAAATGTTTCTGGGGCCCTGAGCTGTGCTGAGGCGCCCGCCCAGGCCTCATGGGGGCTGGGCCAGCACAGAGAAAAGGATCCTTCCACACCCCCTCCCACAAACCAACCTGCCCCTCCCTGAGTCACAATTTCTGATGCCAGGGAAACACTGGAAACCCCTCCAGCACTGAGAATGGGAGACCTGATGTCAGACCCCACTCTGCTGCCATCGCCTCATGTCTGGTCTCCAGACCCAGGTGAGGGCCAGCAGAAGCTCTGAATGCTTCTAGGGCTGGCCTTGCCCCACCCAGAGCACAAGGATTAATTGCCCTACCCAGCCACCATCGATGCAGGCCTGTTTATATCCAGGTGCTATTGTTGATCCAGTAGCATCTGGAGTTCTAAGCTGAGAGCTTCCTGACAGGGTGGGAGATCTGAGATTGACTGGTGATGTCTGTCTGGGGTGCAGGAATGAGAGTGGGGAGTCTGTGTGTTGAAACATGTTCCACAGAGATAGAAAGGTAACACAACAGCGTTAATAGAGAAAACAGAAACTCATCCCTGGCTGAGTGAAGCTGGCAAGGGCCACCAGGGTAAGGCCCAGGCTCTAGCGTCCCAAGCTCTAGCATCTCACCCTCACCCCCCCAGGACCCTCTGGTGTCATCTTCCTTCTGAGTGTCAGAGACTGGGTGGGTGGGAAGAGGGTGCAGAACAAGAAGGATAGGGCAGCACCGGGGTGGTCAGGGATTAAGGCCTAATCTCCAAAATATGTTTCCAGCAGGCCCAGCTGGGAATGTCGGGTGGGTGGGAGAGAGATGCTCTGGGATTCTACCAGGGTGGCCCAGCCCAACCAGCTCAGCCAATCAGGTCCCACAGCTCCCTAAAGCACCCCACACTGGGTCTCCACTGTAGGACTAAACCCATCAAAACCAAGAACCTTGTTGAAGGCCATTTCACAGATGGGGAAACTGAGATCCAGAGAGGAGAGAGCCGTTCTAGGAACACAGAGCCTTCAGCCAGCTTAACTATGTAGATTCTTTTCCTCAACACTCCTCATTCTGTAGCCTGTGGGAGGGATAGAGCTCTGGGCTGGGGTTTGAACAAGTCTAACAGTATCCAGGGGCCTCACCTTGTCTCTGTAGCAGCCTATTCAGCTTGAGCCCCAATTTTCTGCAGCACCCCTTGACCCCCTGACCTTGATCTACCTGTTCCATACTGGCTTCCCTAGCCAATTTTCTCCCTTCCTTCCTTCCTTCCTTTCTTCCTCTTTCCATACCAGTACTGAGACTTGAACTCAGGGCCTGATTACTGGCCCTTATCTTTCTCACTTAAGCCACAGCTCTATATCCAGCTTTTTTGTTGTTGTTGTAGTTAATTGGAGATAAAAAGTCTCGTGGAGCCTGGCAGTGACTCACGCCTGTAATCCTAGCTACTCAGGAGGCTGAGATCTGAGGATCACAGTTCAAAGCCAGCCCAGGCACTAAAGACTGTGACACTCATCTCTAATTAATCACTAGAAAATGGGAAGTGGGGCCGTGGCCCAGGGGTAGGGTGGTAGTCTTGAGCAGGGACAATGCCCAGGCCCAGGGGTAGGGTGGTAACCTTGAGCTGAAGAGCTCAAGGACAGCACCGAACCCTACAGTTCAAGCCCCATGACCCACACACACACAAAAAAAGTCTCATGGGCTTTCTTGTCCTGGCTGGCTTTGAACCACGATCCTCATGTCTCAGCCTCCTGAGTAGCTAGAATTACATATGTAAGCCATTGACATCTAAGAAACTTTCTAACCCCACTGATAATTGGCCCTCTTCCCACTAGAAGCCTACCTGCTCCACATCAGTTGGGCCCAAGACTGGCCCTTCCCAGTGTCACTGAATAGGTTTTCTTCTTGGCAGGCCTGAACAGAGACACTATGTTGTTTCTCTAGGCCTCAGTTTCCCCAACTATGAAACAGATAGTAGACTACCTGGTGAGTATTATGTGGGTCTTGAGCGAACTAGAAGAAGTAGAGCAATGTCACATGCACCTCTCTGGCACCTTTTTCCACCCAAGTGGCCTGGATGCTATTCACAGACCCCTGGTGAAGCTGGCTGCCCAGGGCCTGACATCATCACTAGGCCTAGAAGCCAGGCCTGGCTTTCAAGCTCCTGCTATCTGTGGGCCGACCCCTGATTATGGTTCCCCCAGACTAGAAACAGGGAACTGCCCACTGAGGGCTGAAGCCACCACCCAGAAGCTAGTGCGCCCCTAGTGGTTATGAACACCACTTGGCTTTCAGCTAGTCTCAGCAGCCTGGCTATGACTTCCCATCGCTGCCTCAACTTAGCCCTTTTTCTATTCTTTGGGCCTCAGTTTCTCCATATCTCTTACAACAAGAGTATGACTGGAAGGGAGAACGGTTAGGAGTAGGGTGGGGAGAGGGAGGGAGGATTTAGGGGCGGGGCACAGGCAGGAAGTTAGGAAAATTCCCATCAATTTCCTCAAAGATTCAGAGGTCAGCTGAGCACTGAGATGTGAGAATTGCAGTTCAAAGCCAGTCTGGGCAGGAAAGTCTGTAAAACTCTTATCTCCAATGAGCCACCAGAAAACTGGAAGTGGTGCTGTGGCTCAACGTGGTAGAACACTAACTTTAAGGGAAAAAACTCAGTGACAACCTCCAGGCCCTGAATTCAAGCCTTAAGACTGACAAAAAAGGGGCCGGGAGTTTGGCCTAGTGGTTAAAGTGCTTGCCTAGCATACATGAAGACCCGGGTTCGATTCCTCGGTACCACATATAGAAAAAAGCCAGAAGTGGTGCTGAGGCTCAAGTGGTAGAGCTCTAGCCTTGAGAAAGTCCAAGGACAGTGCTCAGGCCCTGAGCTCAAGCCTAGGACTGGCAAAAAAAAAAAAAAAAAAAAAAAGACTGACAAAAAGAAAACTGACTCAGAGATCAGATCCCTATAAATGGCAGGCAGAGGGGTTGGACTGGGGGCTGGACACGGGGCTGGAGGCTTCCACAGGCCAGGTCTCTGGGTACAGCCCATTTTCTGGGTATCTTCACAGAAGACCAAGGGGCTGAGAACTGTGGCTGGAGATGCCAGAACCAACTCCTGCCCTTAGCCCTCGACTTGCATCTTGAGTCCCCTCCAGGCTTGCAACCTTCGCAAAGCCCATGGGGCACCGATCACCTGGTACTCAGCATAGCTCTCAGCCACCAGTCAGTGAATGAGAATGGGCAGAGCAATGACCTGGCCCTGGGCCCAATCCCTTCCTTCAGCCCTGCCCAGCTGTAGCCCCTCTCCCCACTCTTCCCACCCCTGTTTCCAGGCCCCCAGCCCTGTTAGTGTACCCAAGGCTGAAAACTGGAAAAACGGGATGAAGAACAAACAAGCCCATGATCCAGCCACCACCAAGTTCTGTGTGGGCAAGGACCATGGAGCCAAGGTTCCGCCTTTCTTGGGGTCCTAAGGGCCAGGGGTAGGAGGAATAACCTACTGAATGGGGGACATTCAGTACCCCATGATTCTACCCTTGCCCTTGGCACTGTCCTGCCATACCAATCAACCTACTGCCCCCTTGCCAGGAGGCCCTTTCCATCCTACAAAGTAAGCACTGGTTTGGTTTGGTTTGTCTGCCAGCGCTGGGGCTTGAACTGATTGCCTTGAGCTCTCCCCTTAGCTTTTTTGCTCAAGGCTGGCTGTCAACCACTTGAACCTCTTTAGAGGTTAATGGGAAATAAGTGTCTCATGGACTTTCTTGCCTAGGCTGGCTTGGATCCATGAGCTCAGCCTCCTGAGTCGATAGGATTATGGGCGTGAGCCACTGGCTCTGACTCAAGGCAAGCTGTGTAGGTCAGATGGCTCAGGTGCCATGGGCTACCCCTAAGGAAGAAGCTGCTAAACCGTGGTGGTCACAGTAGATGGGCTGAACTGCCCAAGGTTTTTGTTTTTGTTGTTTGGATGGTTGGTTGGTTGGTTCATTGGGCTTGAACTCAGGACCTAAGAGCTGTTTCAGAGCTCTTTTGCTCAAGCTTAGCACTCTACTACTTTGAGCCACCGTTCCACCTCTGTTTGTCTGGTAGTTAATTGGAGATAGGAGTCGCTCAGGATTCCCTGTCTGGGCTGGCTTCAAACCAGGATTCTCAGATCTCTTTTTCCTGAGTAGCTAGGATTACAGGTGTGAGCCATCCGTGCCCAGCTGAAGGCTCTTTTCATACTCAAAGTCTTCAGACCCTAATGCTCAAGTTCTAGGATTCTGTTAGGTGGTGAGCACAGTGCTAGGTGCTTTGTGAGTGCTGGGCAAATGCTCACTCCATTAACACCTCACTGGCATGCAGGGGCCACTGAATGTCTCTGATTTATTGACCTCTGTCCTTCCGTCAACCTGTTCCTGTCATCCCTACTTCCTCCCAAAGCATTCCAGCAGAACCCCAGGCAGGCCTGCTCTACTTCTGCCTTCCTAGAGCCATGGCATAGCTAGAAACCAGAATGGATCCATCTCTTTAGGTCTGCTTGCTGTTTCTCAACAACTTTGTAGAGTCCTAGCATAGCAGTTTCCTATCTATAGGAAAGAGGAGAGAAGACAGGTGCCAGTGGCTCGTGATTAGAATCCTAGCCACTCAGAAGATTGAGATCTGAGGGTCAAGGCTCAAAGCTGAGATTCTTATTTCCAAATAGTCACCAATAAGCTGGAAGTAAAAATATGGCTCAAATGATCGAGTCTGAGCATTGAGCAGAAAAAAACTAAGGGCTAGCACCTAGGCCCTGAGTTTAAGTTCAAGAAAGAAAAAGAGAAAAAGAAAGAAAGAAAGAAAGAAAGAAAGAAAGAAAGAAAGAAAGAGGGAGCCAGGCACTGGTGGCTCTTGCCTCTGAGGCTCAGATCTAAGGATCACGGTTCTAAGCCAACCCAGGCAGGAAAGTCTATGAGACTATTATCTCCAGTCAACTACTTAGACTGTAGCTAGTCTTGGGGAAAAAGAAGCTCAGGGACAGACCTCAGGTCCTGAATTCAAGCCCCAGGACTGGAAAAGAAGGAGAAGAGGAGGGGGAGGAGGGGGAGGAGGGGAAGAGAGGGGAGGAGGGGGAGGGGGGGAAGAAGAGGAGGAGAAGGAGGAGAGAAAGAAGGAAGGAAGGAAGAAAGGAAGGAAGGGAGAGAGAGGGAGAGAGGAAGGGAGGGAAAGGAAATAGAGAAGAATTGTGTCTAAAATGACACTGGAGAGGACAAGGGCAAGCCATAGGCCTAAGACATAGGCCTAAGACACTGCCTAACAGGTTGAGGGAGCATCCAAGAGGGGTGGGGCAGGGGTTCCTCCTCAGGCCAAGCCCCACCTGTTATTCTCAGAGCCCTGGCTCCAGTGCTGCTGGGATCAAGGTGACCTCACCTGACTGGAGGAGGGGACTGGCGACAGTAGTGAAGGTCTGGAGGTGGTCACCTGGCTGGTTTTTGAGATAGTATGCGAGGAGGGCAGGGAGGGGGGCGGGGACAGAGGAACCCTGGGGGATATGGGACAGGATAAAAGATGGCTTCTTACATCTAGCCTGTGGGGAGGCTACAGGCCCGGGCTGTGGAGGCCAGAGGTGGCCACTTGGTACAAGGACAGCTGCCCATGTGTCCTGGCAGGCTGGGCACTCAGCTGTCCTATAAGGACACTGCTCCACCCCGAGGCTTTGCCACTGGACACTCACATGACCCATGCCTGGCTGCCTGCCTGCCAGTCCCCCTGCCAATCATCTGACCTTCTTCCCACGAGCACCTGCTAGGGGCTGACAGAGGTCTCTATTCCCGGCCGGGCGCCTGCTTGGGTTATATTTAGGCCACAGGGGAAGGGGGGGGAGTGGCACTGAGATACTGACCCTTCTTGGGGCCTGAAGCAGGGGCAGCTGAGACTGGGCCATTTGCCTGGGCCCAGCCTGGTGATTGAGGCTCAGCTGGAGGGCTGTACAGTCTCACTTTTGCTCTTAGATCCTCAACCTTCTAGCTATCAACTAACTACATGCAGGTTGGGAGACTCTGGCTATGAAACCTAAGGAGAAACTGAGGCTTGTGGTATAGAGGATGAAGCTGGTGGCACTGGATACTTCAGGGAGCATATCTGGAGAGGGTCACCGAGGAGTTATGTCATGATGTGGGGAGAAGAAGCCAAGTCATTCCACTCCAGAGACCCGTCACATCATGATGTCACTTTCTCCAGGGATTCCCAGAACCTTGCCCTAGGGACACTGAAGCCCAGGCCCTTCCTGCTCCGCCAGAGGCAGAGGGAGCTCTCCTCCCTCCCACCACCCCCACAGGATGTTTCCAGGGAGGAAATGGCTGCTCCCAGCCGCACCAGCATTGCTGGAACCCAGGGCCACTTCCTGCCTTGCTTGGGCCTTCATTCTTCCCCTCATTCTGCCAGGCCAGGCTGGATCCCACACTTCCTGCCCCCAAGTATGTGTGTGTGTGGGGGGGGGTATGGATGTTGTGTTTTCACCCAGACTGTTAGGTACTAAACTCCAAGGCCTCCGCTGCTGCCTTCCACTCTTGCGCCATCTCCCTGAGCAGAGAGGCCACAATCTGCCCTGTCCCCAAAGTTCCCCAATGCCACAAATACCCCCCTTCAGCATCACCCTGGCTCTGGGAGCATCTGATGCCTCTAGGCCCATCTTGCAGGGAGAGGGTGTGGAACTCAGCCATCCCCAGTTCACCCTAGAAGCATATGGCTACATCAGCCGCCCCCCTGGCTCCAGCCCCACGGCACTGGCCTTGAACCAGTGGCTGCCCTGGACTTGATGGGTCTTATGGGAGAGGTGATGGGCAGTCTGGTCTCCAGGGGACGTCACCCCTCAACCCATCCCTGGTCCACCAGCTTTCCTGTCCCCCACTGACCCCGGATCTAGGTAAGTTTCTGGGTCACCCCCTGAATCCCCTACTCTCTAGCAGCAGGAAACATTGCTGAGGGGCTGGGGGGTGGGGGCTGTAGACTGGGACAGCAGGAGCTGAAGACAAGGCCAGGGGCTCTGGACGGAAGTGGCCGCCCGGTCTACTCTGAGGTTCAGGAAGTGGGGGTCTCAGAAGCTTCCTCTGGGCCAGACATGTCCTTAGTGGGGCCAAGCAGCCGGAGGGTCAGAGGCCTGGCCACAGCTGCCCCTTCCTTTCTGACCAGTCACCAGTTAAATGACCCTAACTACAGCAGGCCACAGGCTGGGTAGCTGGGTGTCCCTTGGGCTCCTGCAGGTGGCTAACAGACAGGGCTGGAAGGCTCTGAGTCCAGCCCAGTGTAGGATAGCTACTGTGGTGAAATGGGGTGGTAGGACTCAGGAGCACATGACAGGGTCTGCCTTCTCCCTGGAAAGACTTCCTCCAAGCTTCCATTTACCCAGCTCTAGGGTGAAGCATTAGCCCCTGGCCCTCGTAGACAGAGGAGCCGGCATGAGAGCAAGAGTGGGGGGAGGTGGGCAGGGTCAGCCAACTTCCATGACCCTATGCTACTGCTGTTACCATTATCATTGTTATTGTTGTTATTACTTACCAATATTGGTGTTTGAAATCAGGGCCTTGCATTCTGCTTGCTTGACAGGTGCTTTATCATTTGAGTCATGTCTCTAAGCCAACATTTTGCTGGTTAGTTTAGAGATGGAGTCTAGCACACTTTTCTGCTTGAGCTGGCTTTGAACCTCAGTCTTCTGGATTTCGTCCTCCTAAGTCGATAGAACTCTGTTCTCTAGTGCTATTATTCACTATACAGGCCCTTCTTGTGGGCCCACCTGATCCCTACCCTAAGTTAGAGACCCAGCCCCTTCAAGGCCTCCTCTCCCACTAGTGCCAAGCCCCCAAGTTGGGCTCCCCATCAGCCTGGCAGGCACAGTACCATGCAGGCTGCTCAGGCTCTGTGTGTGTGGGTGGTGGGGGGGAGCCATGGGGGTCTGGATTATAATCTCCAAAGCACCAATAAGAAGACTATGGAAATTGGCGTCCCTGGGTTCTTGCCCTCCTATGTCCCTGGTCCAGAAGCGTCTCAGGGTAGGTAGAGGCCTGCACCTCAGCTCTGTCGTGTTTCTGAGCCTGGCTGGCCTGTTCTCAGCTCACACATGATGAGCCGTTGTCCATCAGCACAGCCAGTCCCTCTGGCCATCCATCACCAGCCGATGGCCACAGGAGGAACGGCCTGTTTGTTTTGCCAGCTCTGTGTCACTCTCTGGGGTGGGGGGTAGAGGAAATGCCATTTTCTGCCTGGTGGGAGGGTGGACAGCAGGAGTGGGCAACGTATCAGAAGGAGGGCCAGGCGTTGGCTGGCTCATACCCCTTAGAGATGTCCTTAGCTTTACCCTGTTCTGTGCTTCTGTCTCTCCTCTGGCAAGAAGACAGGTGACATTAGTATCTTCTAATCATTCTCACAGAGGCTGTCTCCAAGCAGGTCATTCACCCCTGCCCCTGGTCATGGGGTAGGGTGGGCTCAGGTGTCAGCTGCCACCAGGTGGGGGGTCTCCTATCGGAAATCCAAGATGCTTGATCCTAGCTGTTCATGCGAGCCATGGGGGAACAGCCCTAGGGCTAGGGCTAGACTTTAGAATGAATGGTTGTTGGGAGGTGGGAGCTACCAGGAGATCTAGAAGGGCCTGGGTGCCAACTTGGAGACATCTAGTCTTGTTATCAGAGCTAGGGACTTGGGGTGACATGAAAGGCTAAGGGAACACATGCAGAATACAGGAGGTGACATCGTGCATCAGGAGGGACAGCGGCTATGGGGCAGCATCCTCCGCATCTGCTTGTTCTTCATGGCAGGGTAGTGGATGCTGGGTGCCAATGGCTCATACGTAATCCTGGCTGAGATCTGACGATCGTGGGCAGGAAAATCTGTGAGATGCTCTTATCTCCAATTAGCCACCAGAAAACCAGAAATGGTGCTGTGGCTCAACGTGGTAGAGCACTAGACCTGAGCTCAGGGATAGTTCCCAGGCCTGGAGTTCAAGCCCCACAACTGACCAAAAAAAAAAAAAAGCTGATGGAAATGGGGTGTAAGTGATAGAACATTAACTTTGAGTGCTAAAAGACAGCATAGGCCCCAATACTGACAGGGAAAAAAAAGATATCCCAGGAACAATAAAGTAATTATTGAATACCTATTGTAAATTAAGCTCCTTGTATACATCTTGTTCACAGATATTTATATATATATTAGTCTATATTAGATATATGGATTACACTTCATTTAATACAATTTATACGTGTGTGTGTGTGTGTGTGTGTGTGTGTGTGTGTGTGTGTGTGTGTATTGGTACTAGGGCTTGAACTGACATGAGCTACTGTGCCAGCCTGGGGTTGCCTTCTGCTGAAGCTTCAGACCTCTTTAGAATCTGATCTATCCTATGGTCTGTCACTCCTCACACTCTCAGTCCTGAGCTACCAAAAACAATCTGTGGACAAGGAAAGCAAGACTCTAAAGTCTATACTGTCTAGGAAGGGGGCATGAGACCCCTGATCTTAGAGTAGATTGAGGCAAAAACTGGACTTTACGTCCAGTTTCCCAAGAATCTCCCATCCCAGGAGGCCAACCAGAGGCCCAGAGCTGGAGTGAGGAAAATGCCTGCCTATCTAACCCTTGAGACTCTGCATCTCACAGACATAGGGAGGAAAGGTCTTCCGCCTTCCCCACAGATACCCGGCTTACATCCCTCCCAGGGAGCTTGGCGGATCCTATAGAAATTCTCCCTTTGAAAGCAAATCTTCTAGAAATTTCTTCCCTTAAACCTAAGCTGCTTTCTTTGCCTCTGTGGCTTCACTGGACATCTGTAGGGTATCACCTGCTCTAGTAAATCTCTGGAAACTGAAAACCACTCTGTCTTAGATTAAGACTTTGTCAAAAGCACAGGCAACAGAGGCTGGGAGTTTGACCTAATAGTAGAGTGCTTGCCCAGCATGCACAAAGACCCGGGTTCGATTCCTCGGTACCACATACATAGAAAAAAAAGCCAGAAGTGGTAGAGCTCTAGCCTTGAGAAAGTCCAAGGACAGTGCTCAGATCCTGAGCTCAAGCCCAGGACTGGAAAAAAAAAAAAAAAAAAAAAAAAGCACAGGCAACAAAGTGAAACCAGGCAAATGGGATTACATCAAATTAAAAAGCTTAAACTCTGAAAAGAAAATAACCAATACAGTGTGCAAATAATTCCCAGGATGGGAGAAAACCTTGCCAAGTCCATTTCTGATAAGCAAAATATAGAAGAAACTTGGAAAATGCAACAGTAGGAAAAAAATATTCTAAATAGTCTGTCACCAGTGACTCATGCCTGTAATTCAAGCTGCTCAGGTGGCTGAGATCTGAGGATCACCAAACCAGCCCAGGCAGGAAAGAAGGAGAGACCTTTTTTGTGTGTGTGTGTGCTAGTCCTGGGCTTGAACTCAGGGCCTGAGCACTGTCCTTGGACTTTCTCAAGGCTGGACTCTACCACTTGAGCCTCAGCACCATTTCTGGCTTTTTTCTATGTATATGGTACTGAGGAATCGAACCTGGGCCTTCGTGCACACTGGGCAAGCACTCTACCACTAGGTCAAACTCCCGGCCCGAGACTTTTATTTCCAATTAACTACTCTCGAGAAAATCTGGAAGTAGAACAATGTCTTAAGTGATAAGTGTTAGCTTTGAGCAAAAGAAGCTCAGGAATAGCACCCAGGCTCTGAATTCAAACTTCAGGATGATTCTCTCCCTCTCTCCCTCTCCTTCTCCCCCCCCTCTCCTCTCCCCCTCCCTCTCTCAGAAAAATAACCAAAGAGGAAAAAAAGGCTTTATTTTGAATACTCGTTTGTTAAACACATCCTTTGAAATATGATGTAAAAATCAATGTTAATAAATTCTTTAAATAAAAAAGGGACTGAAAAGCATGGCTCAAGTGATAGAATGCCTGATTTGCAAGGTCCTAAATTCAAGCCCTAGTACAGCAACACAAAGAAAGACAAAAGGGAAAGAAGGAAGGAAAAGAAAGAAGGAAGTAAGGAAGAGAGGGAGAGAAGAAGGAAGGGACACAATGAAGAAAGAAAGGAGGGAAAGAGAAAGGAAAGGAGGGAAGGAAGGAAGGAAGGAAGGAAGGAAGGAAGGAAGGAAGGAAGGAAGAAGAGATAGCTGGGAATGTAGCTCAGGACTGTTTGCCCAAGGCCCTATGTTCCATCCCCATCATTGTCAAAAAAAAAAAGAAAAGAAAAGAAAAAGAACAAGTGTGGCTTAGGCTATGGGGAAAAGGAAAGGGAATCTGTGCATACAAATTGTGGAAATGTAGATTCGAACAATTTTGTTTAGAAACAGTATAAAAATCCTCAAAAATGAAGAATTTATGCACCATATAATCCAGCGATAGGGTCTACGTGCGAGGGAAATGACATGCCAGAGGGACATGTGATTCCCATGTTCCTTGTAACATTAGTCACAACAGCCAAGAAATAACAACAATATAAATGCCTATCAAGTCTCAAATGAATAGAGAAAGCGTGGTCTAGCCATTCAAATGGAGTATTAGTCAACCATAAAAAAGATGAAATCCTGCCATCTGCCACATATGAATGAACTTGGAGGATGTTAAATGAATCAAGCTGGCATAGGAAGACATGTCTAAAAAGGTTATCTGTAATCCAGGAGGATCCAGAGGATTGAGAATTGAAAATCCATGAGAGTCCATCTTCAAAACAACTAGCAAAAAGCCAAGTTGAAGGCATGGCTCAAGTGGTAGTGCACCAAGTGTAAGCAAACAAGCCAAACAAGGGCACAAGGACCTGAATTTAAACCCTAGGACCAGCCCAGTGCTAGTGGCCCATGACTGTAATCCTAGCTACTTGGGAGGATGAGATCTGAGAATCAAGGTTCAAAGTCAGATCAGGCAGATTCACGACTCTTATCTCCAATTAACCACCAGAAAACTGGAGGTGGCACTGTCGTTCAAATGGTAGAGTGCTAGCTTGAGCTGAAGAGCTCCGGGACAGTGCCTAGGTCCAGAGTTCAAATCTCATGATCAACAGAAAAAGAGAGAAAGAGAGAGGGGGGGCGTGGAAGAGGGAAGGAGGGAGGGAGGGAGGAAGGAAGGGAGGGAGGGAGGGAGGGAGGGAAGGAAAGAAGGACTGGGCATGTTGTATGTACCTGTGATTAATGCTATAGCTCAAAGTGGTAGAGCACTAGCTTTGAGCATAAAAGCTCAGGGAGAGTACCTAGTCCCTGAGTTCAAGCCCCATGACTGACAAAACAAAGCAACAACAACAACAAAATCAGCAAATGAGATACAAAGTCTTTTTTTTCATCTTAAAAAGGAAATAGTAGAATGAACCAGAGCAATGAAAGGGAAGGAGTAACACTGACCAAAGAATGCACAGTTACAATCAGACAGTAATAACTTTAACAGATATATTGTACAGCTTAGTGTCTATAGTTAATCACATTACTGTGTGTGTATTCATTATTTTGGCAGTCCTGGGCCTTGAACTCAGGGCTTGAGCACTGTCCTTGTGCTTTCTCAAGATTAGAGCTCTCCACTTAAGCCACAGCACCACTTCTGATTTTTTCCTGTGTATGTGGTACCAATGAATCGAACCCAGGTTTTTGTGCATGCTAAGCAAGCAATCTTACCACTAGGCCAAACTCCCAGGCCTGCTGTGTATTCTTTCTTTTTTCAATGAAATAGCTCAAAAAAGGGATTTCAGTTCAACAAGTCGGATTGGAGTATAACGCTTTTGGGGCAGTGTCACCCCTTCCGTCATTTTCCACCTTTGTCCCTCCTACCCCTTCTCTCAAGTTACATAGTTCAACTTTAACGTAATGTACATTGATTGCAATGACTGTATTAGCTCACCCTTCCTCTCTCCTCTGTGGCCCCCTCCTGTCCTGCTCCCTTCCCAAACACATTGCAGCTTCCTGGCATTCATTTTTGTTAAACAGTTCATCAAATACTTGTATCCTTGAAAAGTGCCAAGAGACCAAAGTGTGGGTTATATATTAGCGTCATGTAACCACACACAGAGTGTGTATACATACATTCATTTATTGTGCCTTGGTAGATACACACACAATCTTTTTTTTTTTTTTGAGCCAATAGCCAGTGGCTCATGCCTATAATCCAAACTACTCGGGAAGGTGATATCTGAGGATCACAATTTGAAGCCAGCTCAGGCACACAAATCTGAGAGACTCTTATCTTTAATTAACCCAGCAAAAAAAAAAAAAAAAAACAAAGCTGTAAGTGGAGATGTGGCTCAAATGGTAGAGCCTTGAGAGAAAAAGTCAAGTGAGAGCTCAAGGCCCTGAGTTCAAGCCCCTTGTACTGGCACGTGCACGCACACACACACTTTTTGAACATTCTGAAAATATTTTTTAAAAAATTAAAAACTAGGGCCGGGAGTTTGGCCTAGTGGTAGAGTGTTTGCCTAGCATGCATGAAGACCTGGATTCAATTCCTTGGTACCACATATATAGAAAAAAAACCAGAAGTGGTGCTGTGGTTCAAGTGGTAGAGCTCTAGCCTTAAGAAAGCCCAAGGACAGTACTCAGGCCCTGAGCCCAAGTCCAGGACTGGCCAATAAATAAATAAATAAATAAAAGCTAATGACTGTAGCTGATTTAGGAAAGCATGAGTGCGTCATTGAGAAACTCCACTGGCAGTGACTGTCACCTGCCCAGACTTAGCCCAGCTAGGTTGAAGAATTTCAGAAGGGGTTCTGGGGTGAATGCCATCCTGACAGCCCCAGGAAGCAAGCAGGGGCAGCAAAGCAGAGGTTTATCTGGTTTATTTGGCAGTGGTTTATTGGTCCAGAAGGAGGGGACATATGGTGGGTGGGGAGAGGGGGTAAGTACATGCACACTAAAGCCAGGACCTAAATACATGGACTACCTAGGAATTCTATTGGCAATCGAGGTCCAGCTCACCTCACTTGCTGCGTGTCCACTTTATCAGGGTCACTGCCTCAGTTTCTCCAGGCTCGGTTTAACCTCCAGCTGCTCACATCTGCCCCAGGGCCTGGCTGTCTTCAGAGACACCTGAGACAGCCTGGCGCCCGCCCCCGCACAATGTGGAATAGCCACTGGTCCTCGGAGCCTGGCAGGCAGCCTGGAAGGAGGGGCAGCAGTGGTTTCAGGGAACCAGTGAAAACTCACATCCGGATGTCTTTCTGCCCAGCACAGCTGTGCCAAGCACCTACTTAGCATTAATGGGCAGCCGGCTCTTCCATGCCACCCCTCAACCTTTTCTTTGTCTCTGATGCTTGACTGAGGCCAGCTTCACCCAACCACTCTCAGCCTCAGGTTCCCCATTTGTGGAAAACCCCCTCTGTGGGGGCAGACACTCCCCCTCGGGTCCCCTGTGCTGAGCCTCCCTCATCTTCCCTCCCCTTTCTTCAAGAGTTCCTCCCCATTCCACTCCCACATTACCTCAGAGTCTTCACCAGCTTAGTGGGGACCCAAGGGTGTGTGTGGGGGGGTGACTTTTGCAGAGGCAAATTCACCCAGCTCAGCCCAGGAAACCTGTGTAGAGCACTGCCTGAGGAGAAGGCCCACAGGCAGGGGCGCCTGGCCCCCAGCCTCTATTCTGCCAGGCCCATCCCGTCCAGCCCCACAGCTGTCTCTGCTCCCATCTCCCCCGCCCGCCCCCAGGACTCTTATTTCACTGAGGAGATTAAGACCACCTGGCAAGAGCCCCCTGCCCTCCCTCCCCTCTCTAGCCCCTGGAGGTGCCCTCCTGCCCCTCCTTCTTCTCCCACGCCCATGTTCCCATGAAGCCCCACTCCTTGCCCTGCTCTGTCCCTCTGATGGCTTGCTCCAAATCCTTCCCCTAAAGGCCTTTCCCCTCCTCTGAGAACCCCAACCTTCCAGATACCCCCTTCCCTTCAGTCCATCCCATTTACCTCCTGCCCAAGTCTCCTGCTGGCCTGGCTAGGTGCAGGGAAGAGGCTGGGCTGGCAAGTGCTGTCCAGGACTGTGGGCTCCCACCCTGAGCCCTTGCTCTAGTCCAGTCCCCGGCAGGCTGGGGGAGGGAGTGGGGACGCTGCTGGCCACATGGCAGTGGGCAGTGGGGCCTGAGGCTGGTCCAGGCAGCTCGGAGAGGAATCTGAGCTCTGCAAACCGCAACTCTGAGCTCGCCTGTTTGTTTGCTTTTGAGAAATTCCAACCTGGTTCAGCAAAGCCTCAGAGGCGGGAAGGGATTTGTCAGAGTTGGGGTGGGGCTGGGGCCACACTCTTAGACCTGGGGAAACCAAGGCATATGAGCCAATTGGTAAGCCAATTGGAGTGGGGTTCTAACAGGGAGGGCATAGCTGACATGTCACTTCTGTAAGTGCAAATGGGGCTTGGGAACTGTGCAGGAGTGGCAGAATCCAGGGTTGCCTGACACTGTTGGAGGATCAGCGGGGATGGAGGGGTGAGCATGATGGTGGCATCTGCTGGGGAGCTGAGAACCAACATGAGTCCTTCCATCCATCTTATGGAGCCCCAAGCATCCTCACATTTCTCAGATGGAGACATTGAGGCCCACTCTTCCATTTCCCAGATGGAGACACTGTATCTAGGTGCATTCTCGACTCACAGGGCGAGGCTCACTGCTGACACCATCTCATGACATGGGGGTTATACGGCTGCTCTGGCTTGTCTCTGCTCCAAAGTAGGGGCCCAGGGCCCTGTCTCAGTGAGCCTTTGTGCTTTCCACCATCATCCCCAGGGGAGGCCGGCACGCAAGCCCTGCCAGGGCCAGGGGTTCTGGAATCTTCCTTCCAGCTTCTGTCCCCAGTAGAGGCCCTTATACCTCAGGCTGTTCTGCACTGGTGCCAATCTGTTGTGACAACAATGTCTCTGCCACCTGCTCCCAGCTAAAACAGCTCACCTGCCTGCCCGGGAGCTTCCTGGGAAAGGCTATAGTCAGCCCCAAAGACAAGGGGGAGATAGCCAAAGTGGGCCTGCTGTATGCAGTGGGCACATGGGCCCTGGGTACCAGCCTAGGCATCTGGGCACAGTCTAAGGCAATAGGGATGGTCCAGAAACTCTATGGGATCTGGCAGGGGACAGATGGACCGAGAGAAGCCCAAGGCATGGAGGAGGGGATGGTGGCAACCAAGGCTGCAGTGCATTTTGACCGGATTTCCAGTTTCAGTTTCTCCAAATAATCATCCTTTGCTGTCAGCGTGAATGTGTGCACACTAAGGTTAATTGAGCATTAAACAAAAGTTCTCAGGCTGATATGTTTGGTTATTCAAAATATCTTAACTTCCAGGTGCTGGTGCTAATGTCTGTAACCCTAGCTGCTTAGCAGGCTGAGATTGGAGGATCGAAGTTCAAAGCCAGCATGAATAAAAAAGTTCATGATGGATGGAGTTTGGCCTATTGGTAAAGTGTTTGCCTAGCATGCACGAAGACCTGGGTTCGATTCCTTGGTACCACATACATAGAGAAAAGCTGAAAGTGGTGCTGAGGCTCAAGTGGTAGAGCCCTAGCCTTGAGAAAGTCCAAGAACAGTGCTCAGGCCCTGAGCTCAAGCCCAGGATAGGCAAAGGAAAAAAAAAAAGTTCATGAGCCTCTTCTCTCAAAAACAAAACCAAACAACAACAGCAACAAAAAGAGCAGAAGTGGGGGTGGGGCACTGTGGCTCTTGAGCAAAGAACTCTCAGGGACAACACCCAGCCCCGGAGTTCAAGCCCCAGAACTTGCACAAAACAACCACAAACCTAAAATTTCTTAAACTCACACCTATAATCTTAGCCTCCTAGTTACACAGAAGGCTGAGATCTTAGATTTAAGGCAGTCTGGGCAGGGAATTCCATGAGAATTTATTTCCAATTATCCACCAAAAAGCCAGAAGTGGAGCTGTGGCTTACTTGATAAGAGTGTCAGACTTGAGCAAAAAGTGAAGGGACAATGACAAGGCCCTGAGTTCAAGCTCCAATACCAGCATGCATACTCATATGAAGAAAAAGGGAAAGGGTTGAGGATGCAGCTCAGTGTTAAGGTACTGGTCCAGTATATGCAAGGCCCTGAACTCAATCACTAGCACTGAAAATGAAATGAAATAAAAGACAAATGCCTTAAGCATGTATAAGGAGAAAGATGGAATAGTAGCATGTCTACAGGAGCTCTCAGGCCTGTCTAGCTCCCCTGGTCCCAGGTATCACCAAGCTAGCCCCAGTCACTGAGTATGGAGCTTAACTCCCAGCGACTTCACCCAGAAGCTTCCCCACTGACCAACTCCCTTTTGATGGAATCTTCCAGCACCCCAGGACATTGGTCAGTCAGAGCTTCTCCTGAGGGCCATCATCAGAGCATGTGACCTTCAGGAAGTGACCCAGCACTAATGCACAAACTGATGGAAATATTTTCTTCTTCCTACCCCATGCAGCAAGCACCATGTTCCACAATAGTCTTGGTGACAAGGAGTCAAAGGTCCCACTGTGACTGAAATACAGTCTACAGTGATGGTGACAGCAGCCTCTTCAAATAACAAGCTTGTACCCACATGCAGATCTGTGTCCACATGTAGCACATGTTGCTATCTGTACACCCTCCAGGGTGGGTGACTGGCATGTACAGTGTCATCTGTGTGCCTGTGCTCATGTCTGTATGTCAGCTTGTGCCCAAATCCAGGCATGCCTGTAGTTACCATATTATAGCGTGCTATGATTGCACATTCAGTAAGTCCGTATTGTATGTGAACGCAGGTCCATTCTGTGTTATGTATGACAATGTAGACGTGGTGGGAGGGCCCTAAGCATGGGGACATGGGGAATCCTATCCAGTTGATATTTGTAGACCAGAGGAAGCAGGAGAGACTGTGGGCAGGGATCTGTCTTCACTCACTGTCAGCCAGCAAAGCCCCTGGAGAGGGGTTTTGGGGACCTAGCTCTTCCCCTGAGGGTGTGGCTTTCCCCCCACCCTGTGGCCCATAGAGGAAGGGACTGTGTTTTCCCCCAGCCTCTCCCTCCACAGCACCTCACCTCGGCCTGACAGCACCTGGGGTGGAGGGGCTCTTGTGGCCCGAAGATGGACAGCTGCCTCCCCATGTGGCTGGATTCTCCCACCAAGTGGGCAGCTAAATCAACAGGCTCAGAAATTGGAGAGGGTCTTGGGCCCTGGCTGTCTATCAGTCTGTCTGTTTGTTTGTTTGTTCTGGGGTTGTGGGAACTTCCAGCCTACAGGGGGCCTTGGTGCCCTGAGAGGTCGGGGAAGCAGGGGTGCCATCACCCCTCTGGCCCAACCCGTCTCTCTCAGCAAATCTCCCCTATCTGCCTTCCTGGACACTTGTCCAGAAGAAGCACCCATAGTGGGGAAAGGAACTGATAGGAGACAGGGCTCAACTGTCCCCAGCTCTGTGACACTGGCCTTAGGGTCAGAGCAATGAGGACTCTATCTTGTTTTCTCTCTTTCTTTCTTTTCTTTTCCCTCTTTCTCTCTTTCTTTCTTTCTTTTTTCTTTTGGTAGTACTGGGGTTTGAACACAGGTCCTTGTACTGATATGGCTGATGTACTATCCTGTCTCAATGGAGCTATGCTCTCCACTTTGTTTTATTGCTGGTTATTTTGGACATAGTCCGAAGCCCAAATCCTCCACATCTCAGCCTCCTGAGTAGCTAGGATTACAACAGCATAAGCCATTGGCACACCAATGCAAAACGCGTAGGAAATTTATTTTTCTTTTGTTTTGTTTTTGCAGTACCAGGACTTGCTAGACTGGCACTCTACCACTTGAAACATACCTCTAATCTTATCTTGTGTGTGTGTGTGTGTGTGTGTGTGTGTGTGTGTGTGCTAGTCCTGGACACTGTCTCTAATCTGTTTTACTCAAAGCTAGTGCTCTATCACTTGAGCCCTTGCCCCATTTCTTATGTTTTGGTGGTTAATTGCAGGTACGAGTTTCGACACTTTCCTTCCCCAGTCTGGCTTCGAACCACCATCCTCAGATTTCAGCCTCCTGAGTAGCTAGGATTTCAGGTGTAAGCCCCCATACCCAGCTTGTCTTCTTTCATACACCACCTTGCCACTTCTTATGCCAGTGTTTGGGTCTCTCACCATGTTCCTTTTTTTGTCCAGCATGCGGTCACCAGGTCCCCAGACCCAGGCACTGCAATGCTAAGGTGGTAAACGCCAATCTGGCACAGCGGCAATGGGACTTAGGTGGTACCACAGGAGAAGCCACTCTTCTGCTCACCCCAGCCAGCATCCTCACCATGCCACCAGACTGGACCTCTAAGCTTTTCCTAATTTCCTGGCCATCGGCAAGGATTTAATCAGATCTACAGGTTTAAGCCACCTAATCCCCTATGAACACTGGAACTAAGGGTGCTCTCACCATCTGGGTGGGGGTCCCTCCTGCTGCACGTTGTCACACCCCCTAGATCTCAGCACGCCCCCCTTCCCTGCTTGCAGCAGTTTGGGTAAAGGCACCTGGGCAGATACCTGGAATAGGCTTGGCAGGACTTCCTTTCAGTAGGAGGGTGCCCACTGCTCAATAAGGAGAGAAGCAGCTGAGGGCGAGCAGGGCCAAACAGCCTTGAGGGGTGTGGTGATTGGTGAAGAAGGTATATTCCCTTCTCAACCTCACCAGGCAATGTTTCTGGTGGCAGCTCCCTAGCATTCCAAAGTGGACAGAGGCAAGCGCCCCTCTGCTGAGATCTGACAGAGAACCTGCTCCCACCTCAGCTCCTCACTCACCCTTGGGCTGGCCCAAGTTCTGGATCCACCACCAGTCCACATCTGGAGCTGCAAAGCTCAAACCTATCTATGCCTATGGCACATATACCAACTGGTGCAGCGTACAGGCGGGAAGGGTAACGCTGGCTTTGACACAGAACTGGGACTGCTAACTCCAGCTCCTCTGGAGCCAGGCTGGCTTGGAGGATCTTGGGACCAAAGATGAGAGAGAGGCCACAAGCAAGTGACCCTGTAATTGTGCAGATGCAGAGCCCTTACTGGCTGGGTTCTTCCTGCCTGTCCACTGTCACAAAGTCTCCTGCAAAGTATCCATCACCATCACCTCAGGCAATGTGCCTTAGTAGGATGAAACACTCCCAAAGGGGACCCTTGGTGGCTTCAGAGGCACCAGCCGGTGGGTTGGAATCCTGGAAAGACAGAATCTTCTGGTCCATCTGCTTCTCCCGCCTCAGACGAAGGTTGAGCCTTTGGCTGACTGTCCCCAGCTGCCACTGGGACGCTGAAGATTCGACAGAGCACAAGCGGCTGGGGCCTGGGCGGAGCTGTCGACAGCTAGGAGGGGCTGGTCACTGGCTGCGCCTGGGGACAGACGGAAAGACCGGCTTTCTTGGAGACCTTGAGACGGAGAACAGTGTTAGAGGCGTTTTGTGGCTATCAATCCTGAAACGAATTAACCGGGGCACCGTAAAGCCCGGTCTCTCTCTATGTTTCTATCAAAGCCCCATGGGTCACAGCCTGATTCTGCCACTTGGAGCTCTGGTTTCTGGAGAAAGGGGGGCTCTCAGTGCACCCATCATCGCTCCAAGAGGCTGGGAACCAACACTGGGGTGATGGTCCAGCACACATTGTTCTGGGGATCCGTGGGCTGTGAACACACCAGACACACACACCAGGGTGTGCGTGCCTTCCAGAACTGGGACCCCAGCTGCCTGCCCTGAACGGAATTCTCAGCGGCGGGCGGGCAATGTCTTTACAATGGACGGGAAGTGAGGAGCTGCCCGGTGGGCGTGAGGGGCCTGTCGGAGGCTCCCCTGGGAAAGCCACGTGTGCCCAGGGGAGGCGGAGCTGGGCAGATAGCTGAGCAGCCAAGACTCTAAGAGGCCGCCTCCCGCACACTGGGGAGAAATCTTCAGAAATGTGGCTTGCTCCACTTGCAGCTCTGAAGATGCCAGGCCATAGGGTGAGTTGGGGCCACATCGAACTCCAGGGGCTGTGCTGGGGTGCAACTTGAAGCTATGCGGGCTAGTGGGAGGCAAGGCTGTTTGGGGTGTATTCCGGCTACAGCTACCCCTCCAACCTCACTTTCTCATCCAAGCTTCTGGTCCCCACATTTTGCTTACTGGCTGCCAGTTCCAAAGCTGAGCCTGGGGTTGCAGGCCTGTAAAAACGATTTTTTAAAAATCAAGACCTCCTTCCCGCCCCCCCCCTCCGCCCCGTCCCACTTCCCAGTCCCCTTCGCGTGGAGAAATGTGGGTGTCCTCCCTGCGTGGTGCGTGGAGGAGCAGAGCGCGCATCTCAGGTCTCAAGCGCAGCGCACTGCGCCTTAAGGAGTCGGGTCCCGGGCGGCTGCTCAGGACCCCGCACCGGGGTGCGCTCTCCCGGTCCGCGCCAGGCCGGCTCCCAGCCAGGCCTCCTACCTCCCGGCACTGGAGGCGCGGCCGGCAGGGGGAGCGAGGCGGAAGGGAGACGCGGTCGGTCCAGGTGAGGGAGGAATACTTCCCGCGGGCGAGGCGCTGCGTTCGTGCGGGTGCGGAACAGCCAAGTGCGGTGCATTCAGGCCGGGGCGCGCTCTGTCCGGGCCTACGGGAGGGCACCGGCTATGGGACGGCGACAGATGGAGAGGAGCTCGGGTGAGTAGCCAGGAGGCTACGGAGCCCGGCGAAGCTCCGATTCAGAAGACAGAAAGGAAAAGTCTCAGGAGCCCTGCCCAAGGGGCGCTGAAGAGGCTCGCTCCCTCCCGCCTTGCGCCTCCAGGACTTGGGGAACCCCTTGGATCCCTGTTAACCAATGACTTCGAAAGGGCCCCAGCGTTGAACTTCGGGGTTGGGGGTTTCGCGATCCAGCGGGTGAGTATCGGCAGCGGCTGTCCAGGGCTGTTCAGCGCCAGAGGGGCTGCGTGGGGTCCCTTGCGGTTCCATAGGGCTCCGCCTTCTGCGAGAGTTTCCACCAGTCTGCCGTTGGCTTTGCTGTGGAGCGTTTGCCTAGCCAGCTCTTTGAAGCCCCTTCCAGACGTGAAGGGGTTAATGGAGACTGAAAGAAAGGCTCCCCAACTCCTTGGATCAGAGGCTTGGGGGACCTTGGGACAGGGCCCTAAGGGGCAGACGGGTGTCCAGGATGCCTGGGGGGGTTTTCACTTTCACTTCTTGCTTCTCGGGGTTGGTCTTGTGTACAGCTTCAAATCTGCTTCCACTTCCAGGTGTGTAACGAGGCGACACCTCAGGTACCCTTCATATTTGGGCACTACACACCCCAGATATGAAGAACATCTGAGCACCCACAGTAGCTCCCAACTCCACATCCCCATCTCCCCACTGCCTGCCCGGGCTGTGGCCTCTCTGGTCACAGACTTGTGGCAATGGGCATCACTCCCGTGACCTGCCCTACCCAAGATCCTTGCCACCTGCAGAAAGCCTCATTTCTCTTCCAGTCAGGGGTGGGCTGCCCTGGGCCCTTGAGGCGATGGGCTGGCCCTGCTCAGGAAGAGGAAAAAGGGACCTGGAACCCAGCTGCCTCCCCCATGCCTCACATTGGCCACTGGGCCCCTTCACTAGGTGACACAAATCACTGTCATCACTAGCCCCAAATGACCTCTCAGAGACCAAGGAATGTCCTGGTGACAGTTGCTTTTTCCTGACAGGGTCTACAGGGATCCAGCTGCAGGCTAGGGGCAAGCCAAGGGCTTCCTCACCTAGGCACAGTTATACACCCCACACCCAACACCCAGCACCATCTGTGTTCTGACCCCAAACCCACAGTAATCCTGGCCACATGCTCCTTCCCGGAACTCAAGTTCAGAACCAGTCCCTTCCCACTAGAGTCCTTGATCTCCAGTTTCTGGGCCTTCCCAACTCCCAGCTAGTATTCTGTACAGTCCAGGACATGGGGCCTGATGTTGTAAAAGCCCAGAATGAGGCCTGCCTGCCTCCCACTCCCATCGCAAACAAGCAGAGCATGAACCTGCAAGGTCATAGGCAGAAAGGCCTTGGAACCCTGGCAGCCAGGGCCTTAGAACAGGATCAGGGAGGATTCTGGGAAGCTGGGAGGCTGCCTGCCCGCTTCATACCCAACTGGAGAGGCCCTGGATAGAAAGGCCATGAAACACTGGACTGGCTACAAGAGGACCCAGAGATAGGAGATGAGGTACAGACCAAATCAAGAATTGGCATGGAGATGTATGCCTGTGCCTCGAGGGGAGAAGCGGAGGAGCTAGACCCGAACCTCAGTTGCAGGGCCTTCTCCTCTGGTCAGGCTCGCTGGAAGGTGGCAAGGGGCAGCACCCGACCATGACCATGCGGCCTGAATTTCTCCGACGTGTCCTCAGCTCCCTCGGCCGGCCAGGCCCCGCCCCCGGCCCTCCCGGTGCGCAGGGAGGTCGGAGGAGCGGGCACTGCCCACCCTCCGGATGTAAAAGCGTCCTGGCCAAAGGCAGGCAGTACGCGCGGGTGCGCGTGACGCTCCCAGGCTGGGCGGCCTGGGCGGCGTCCCCTCCCCCTCGGGTCTCCAGCCAGGACAGCAAACTGTCCTAAGGGGGTCTGTGAGATTAGTCACTGGGGTAGGGCCTGACCCGAAGCTCCGAGGAACGGAGGACTCCGAAGCCCTGGGGCATTTGTCCGAGGCCAGCGCGGGACCTCTCTCACCCAGGTGCAGGGGCAGCCGGGGAGGAGAAGGAGGCAGTAGGGACCAAAGGGCCGGCGCAGAGCTGGTCTCGGAGTCTTGGGTGCTTCATCAGCGCTCTGCCCCTTTGGCTGGGGCTGGGCGCTCTCCACATGGCGGCCTGACCTCTGGGGCAGTAAAGGCTGACCGTGGCTTCGCTGAACAGAGCGAGGTTCGATCTCTGCTGGAGCAGTGGGATGTCCAGGGGTGCTGGTCACCGAGGGCTCTGAGACCAGAGGCGAGGGGCAAAGAGCTTGCAGAGCAAGAAGGCCCTGAACTTCCAGGGCGCTCCACCGGTTAGGGCTCCTGGGCCGATATTGGCTCCAAATGGGGGGCCCATGACGCTATAATCCCTTGGGCCTGGGGCCGGCGGCTGTGAGTGGCACTATAGGCTCCCGCCCCCGGGCTGGGCTGGGCGCGGTGCGGCTGGGCGCACGCAGTCGGAGGCGGCGCCGGCCAGGCCGCTGGGCGCCTATGGACGCGCGGAGCCCGCTGTCTCCCCGGGCCAGCGCGTTCAGCATCGCCTCTCTCGTTGCAGCCGAGGCCTCGGAGGGCGCCGCCCACCGGGGCCCCGGGCCCACCGATCGGGCGAAACTTCGCCGTCCACCAGGATCCCCGGCCGGGATGCACTTCAGCACAGTCACCAGGGACATGGAAGGTGAGCCTCTTGGCCGAGTGCACAGCGGCCGCCCGCCGGCCCCCGGACTCGCTCGGGTCCCCTGAGGTCTTGCCCCTAAAATGAAGGGTGCTCCTGGAGGAGTGGGTTCAAGCCTTAAGGCTGGGACTCTGGCATCCTACCCCGTCCCCCCCAAAAAACGTATGCACTCAGCAGCCTGGGGCCCCAGCATCAGAGATTGGCACGCAGCTAGGCTAGAGGTAGGCCTGTAGGAGGGGACTGCAGAGAGATTGTAAGCTTGGAGAGGCCAGACGAGGTAGAGAAGGTAAAAGAGACCGCAAGAGAGTCAGGGAACGTAAGAAAAAAGGGGAAAACAAAACAAAACCAAAAACCGATCAGAAAAGAGGAGGGCAGCCAAGAGGAAAAGACATGGAGAACAGGAGAGAAAATACGAGGAGGGCGTAGGAGAGAAAAAGACAGGCAAGAAAAGCAATAAAGACAAGAACGAAAAAGAAGAGAGAGCATGAAGAAAACACGTGAACACGGACCACAAACTCATTACAAATAAAGAACAAGAGAAAGACTCCAGGTTTTATTCTTTTTAAGAAAGGAAAATGTGAGTAACAGGACGCATAGAACAGTGGGGGGAAAGAGTAGATGGAAAGGACAAAGAGTAAAGAAAATAAAGTGGGAAGTCAGGAGAATGACATTTTTTTTTTAAAAAAAGAAAAAGATGGAAAGTAAAACAAATAAGGAGAAGCTAGAGATAGGGGGAAAGGGAAAGATGGATAGGAAGAACATTTTTTTTTAATGGGGAAGACAAGGTAAAAAAAAAAATAATAATAAATTGGGAAGAGAAAATCTGGGACAGAGAAAGGAGAAGTCTAAACGCGGGAGGGCGGCAGAGCAGGGCCCGCGGACGGGCCCGCCGCTCCGGGGAGCCGGTCCGGGCGGTCGGGGGGCCCGGGCCCAGCGAGCCGCGGCGGGCGGGCTGGGGGCCTGGAAGGGGGGGAAAGGAGGGGGAGGGGCGAGGGGCGGGGGAGGGGAGCGAAGCCATTGTCTCGGCGCGGGAGGGGGGGCGCGGGGCGGGGCGGGGCGGGGCGCCTCCTCGGGGCCGGCCCGCGGTGTGGGGCGGCGCGGCCCGGGGCGCGTGCAGCGCAGCGCCCGCCACTCGGCCCGCGGCGCGGGACAGCGCTCACCTCGGCGGCGGCGGCGGGGGCGGCGGCGGCGGCGGCGGCGGCGGCGGGGGCCCTCGGGTCATGATCTCCGCCGTGTCCAGTCCGTGGCTCACGCAGCTTTCGCACTTCTGCGACGTTGCAGCCTTCACGGCCAGCAGCCTGAGCAGCCTGGGGGCCGCGGGGGGCTTCCCGGGCGCCGCGTCGCCGGGCGCCGACCCGTACGGCCCGCGCGAGCCCCAGCCGCCACGCTACGATCCGTGCGCCGCCGCCACCCCCGGCGCTCCCGGCCCGCCGCCGCACGCCTATCCGTTCGCGCCGGCCGCGGGGGCCGCCACCAGCTCCGCCGCCGAGCCCGAGGGCCCCGGGGTCAGCTGCGCGGCCGCCGCCAAGGCGCCGGTGAAGAAGAACGCGAAGGTGGCCAGCGTGAGCGTGCAGCTGGAGATGAAGGCGCTGTGGGACGAGTTCAATCAGCTGGGCACCGAGATGATCGTCACCAAGGCCGGCAGGTCAGGGCGCCCCTCCCCGCGCGCCGCGACCCTCCCCACGTGCCGCCACGCTCCGGCTGCGCGCCGAGGACCGATGCGCTCGAGGGGGGCCGAGAAGCCGGGTGGGGGGCGCGGCCCAGGCACCTGCGGGCTCCTCCGGGCCTCGCCGCCGCCCTCGCATTCTGCGATCCCGGCTCCGGCGACAGCCGCCCGCCGGGAGCGCCGGGCGGGAGGGCACGGCGCGCTGGAGGCGGAAAGAGGTCTCGATATTCGCAGGGCCCCCTCCCCACCACCCCGGACGCTGCGAGGCGGAGGGGGGCGGTCGGGGGGGGGGGAAGAAGCAGCCGCTGGGGGAGGGGAGGGGGTCTGGCCGGCCAGATGGTTCTCAGTGGGTTCCCACCGCAAAGGAAACTCCGGTTTGGGTCCCCGAGTTGAGTCTACGATGGCACGACGAAGAGTAGAAAGCCAGCGATTTGTCTGGATGGTTTTTAAGAGAGAATGAAGACCCCCTAAAAAAATAAAAAATCCCCAATGCGCTCTATTCGGTAGAAGTTGCTCTCCCTCGTTTCCTCAGGTGGTTGTGGGCCCAGCTGTGCACAAGCCGGGCGCCTGCCTTCCAATCGGCCTCTATTTGTTTTAAGAGCTAAGAGAGAAGGGGAACAAGTTTTGCAGATGCTCCCGATTTGACCAGAAGACAAAGGCGGGTGCAGGGCTGTGTCTAATGTACACACCAGCTCCGTGTCCGCGCAGCCAAAGGGATCTAGCTCTCAGCTTGCTTGCAAAACCTTCTGGCGGTTTCTGTTTCCCTGCTGCGCAGTCTTCCTGGGGGAACTTGAGGCCTGTCCTTGGATCCTGCTGTAGGGATTTTCTCCAGGCCCCTGTTGCTGTTCGTGGGTACAAGGGATCGCCTCAACAGCGGCAGGACCTCCTGGGTCTAGCCCAGCCCAGCCAGGGTCCTGTTTGCAGCCAGCTTTACTCTATTAGCCAATATTCGGCAACGCCCTGCAGCCCGCAGAGGCTAGGTCAGGGTGACAGGACGCCTGTCAGAGTCCTAGTATGTGTTTTGTCTACTGTCTGCAGCAAGCTGCTTGTGAGGGGAGACCCTGGGAGAGACAGGGACCAAAGCTTGTGTTGTTTCCCCAGGCCCAGGAGCTGCTTCTGCAGCCTTCTCCAGTGAAGGCTGGCCTATTGTCAGAATGGCCTGTCTAGCTCTCCGATGGGTTACAGAGTTGGGGTCCAGAGGAGAGTCTCTATAAGCTAAGTCCTGCCTGGGAAGCTGTGTCTTGGGGTTCTGCATCTTGAGGGAAGCAGGAATGTGCCTGTGCCCCACAGAAGGTGGGGGAGACTCCAGCATTGGGCCAGGCCGAAGAGTTGGGAGATCTGAGGTGTCAGACCTGCAGGAGGGAGCGAGCGGGGAGCAGCCGCAGACCCCACTGAGAGGGCAATGGAGATTCGGGTGAACGTGTCCCTACTCAGTGTCTCAGTTTCGCTTTGTTGGAGCCGGGAGCTGCTCAGATCAAGCTAGGAAGGCTCTGTGAGGGGAGGAGAAGCTGTTGTTAGGGAAACCCTGCTTCCAAGACCACGGAGGGAAGCCACACACAGGGAAAAGCTGTGTATATGCAGGCAAATGTGGCAGGAGAAGGTGGGGGCTCCGAGGCCTGGGTACTGGGTTTCCGAAGAGGATCTGAGGTCTGGCTTGCCACTCACTTGCTGGTGGTTGGGTAAGGCCCTAATCTGGGTTAAGGAAGCTGAGATAGAATGGAGACTAAAGGACTGGGGCCAAACACAGCAGGCAGCCCCTGAGAGAGATTCGAGGGGTCTCCTAGTGAAGGGCTGCCATTCCCCCGGGAAAGTCCAGGCGTGGCAGCCCTGCTCTCCCACAGCGAGGTGACCTGAGGTCCCAATCCCCTCAGGCGAATGTTCCCCACCTTCCAAGTGAAGCTGTTCGGCATGGATCCCATGGCTGACTACATGCTGCTCATGGACTTCGTGCCGGTGGATGACAAACGCTATCGGTGAGCAGACCCTGTGGGCCACTTGGGTTTTGACCTGCGGGTCCCAGTGTCCTCTATCTATAGCGTGAAGCTCTCGGGTGCCTTGTCTGATGTGACCCTCTGATCTCGACCTGCATCCTCCCTTCTCCCAAGTGAACCCCATAACATCCCTTCTCCAAAGCCTGTCTCGGGAAGGCAGGCTTTAAGGTTGGGGGGGGGGCTAAAGGGGTGGGCCACGCACACAGTCCTTGGTTTCCTCTGTCTCCTTCTCCCAAGAGGCTAGCCTGCACTCCTAGTCCCCTTCCCCCATATCCAGAGAACCTCAGTCCCAGAACTTGGCCGGAAAGGTGGGGTGGCCAGGAGAGATTATGCAGGGGCGGGCCTTGGCTGCTAGGACAATTAATAGCAATTAGTAAAGTAAATGCACACTGCCCGGTGCCTGACTTCATCTGGTCAGCCGTGTTGCACGGAGGTCGGCAGACCCGTGTGCAGCGAAATGAGGGGAGGAGGGGAGCAAGGTGGCCTCTTTTGGTGTTCCAGTAGAGCTTGGTTCCCAGCTTGTTTTGTGTATGGCGGCTGGTATGAATATTGTGACTTTGATTTCCCGGGTGAGGAAACACCTCACTCAGAGACACTGTGCACATCAGGCGGTGCCCTTTCAGTTTACCTCCGCGTAGCATAACCCCACCCCCACTCCTAGGTACGCATTTCACAGCTCTTCTTGGCTGGTGGCGGGCAAGGCAGACCCTGCCACTCCTGGCAGAGTGCACTACCACCCTGACTCACCAGCCAAGGGGGCACAGTGGATGAAGCAAATCGTGTCCTTCGACAAGCTCAAGCTGACCAACAACCTGCTGGACGACAATGGCCACGTGAGCGACCCCTTCTCAGCTGCAGGGATGTCCCTCCTACAAGCTCTCCGGAGTTCCCACCAGCCAGACAGAAAAAGAGCTAGACCAGCGGTGGGGCAGGCCTCCGTGAAGGGACTTGCAGTCTGGGGGTGCGCCTGGGAGAGGCACTTAGCTCTTACCCCAGTCCTGAGCTTATGTTGGAGAGTTTCATTTGGAAAGATGGAGTGCTGGGGTGGAGGGAAGGCTGGACGGAGGCTTGCAGAATGGAGGTCGGTGAGGCTGCCTTCTGGCTAAGCTGACCTCTTCCTCTTGGCAATTGTTGAGGACCTAAGAAATCTACATCGATTGTGTGCCACTTAGAATCTTTTCATTTTTCTGGAGACCCCAAAGGGGGTCTCACACAGCCTGGCCTAGTTTCAGTAATGAAGGGTTTTCACCAAATCATCCAAAGAAACCCATCGCCTACTCAGTTCCTCTGTCCCAGCGTCCCTGCTCCATCTGGGATCTGCCAGCCAGCCTCCCTGCTGGAGCCAGTCCCCACCCTGTCTTCCAGATTATCCTCAACTCCATGCACAGATACCAGCCCCGCTTCCACGTCGTCTACGTGGATCCTCGAAAAGATAGCGAGAAATACGCAGAAGAGAACTTCAAAACTTTTGTGTTCGAAGAGACTCGATTCACCGCCGTCACTGCCTACCAGAACCACCGGGTGAGAGGCTCCCTGGAGGTCTCTGGGAGCAGGAGTCACATTTCACATTTTGGAAAACGGTGCAACATTTACCTGCTGCCAGCGCCTGGGGGTGGGGCACAATCCAGTTGCCCTCTCCTTCCTACCCCTTCCCTCCCTCCATATCCAGACCTTAAGCTGCCCCCTCCCTTTGAGCAGGCTAGCCTAGCCTCCTATCAGTTTGACCTCTGTGCGGGAGACTGTCACTGCAGCCTGAAAGTTTGTTTTCCAAACCATTCAGGAAACTTCCCATCTGGGGCTTGATCTGAGGTTTTCCCAGATTCCTAGGGCTCCTCTCAGTTTCCCCCAGTGTGCTGCGTGGGGGGGGGGGCGGGCGGAAGTGACCACATTCCCATCCCAGTCAGGGGCAGTTAGGTCCTTATCCCCATTTATCTGGGGTGGCGAAGAGAGGGTCCGTCCTCCAGTGAAAAGAAGGCTGCCTGACCCCCTACTGAAAGAAGAAACACTGTGTCAGTGGGGCAGGGGGCAGATGGGGCCAGTTCTTGCCTTGGCAGCGCTGAGCGGCGCGCCCTGGCCGGGTGTCTCCCTAACACTCCCCGGTTGGCCGCCACCAGGTCGGGTGGCCGCGGGCTGCAGGGTTCCAGCTTCTTTCTCACGCTCGTTTCCCTTGCAGATCACGCAGCTCAAGATTGCCAGCAACCCCTTCGCCAAAGGTTTCCGGGACTGCGATCCTGAGGACTGGTGAGTGACCTCTGGAGGGAGAGAGGGCGAGCTCCCGCCAGGACGCCGGGTTCGGGGACGTCGTCCTGATCTCCCCTCCCTCCCGCAGGCCCCGGAACCACCGGCCAGGCGCGCTGCCGCTAATGAGTGCCTTTGCGCGCTCGCGGAACCCCGTGGCCTCTCCCACGCAGCCCAACGGCGCGGAGAAAGGTAGGCTGCAGGTCGTGGGATCCGGGCTCCTAGACCCCACGCGCGCGCGCGCGCGCCCTCGCTCTCCGTCCCGGGCCGCCGCCGGCCGCGCCCGGCCGCGCCTGCACCCCCGGGGCGCTCGCGGCCTTCCCGCCTGTTGCACAACGGCCTAGGCGGCGGGCAAGCGCGCACTCGCCCGCCCGACGGCTGCACCCCGCCTCGGAGCCCCGCCCGCCGCCGCTGCCGCCCGCGGAGGGGCGCGGGTCCCCGGGGAGGCTCGGGGCGCCGGCGGTGCGGGGGCTCAGCAGGCTTGCCAAGTAGGAGCGGGGGTGGAGCGGGGGAACCCCCAGATCGCGGCCTCGCGCCTCCTAGCCAGAGCCCTTCCTCGAGGGATCTCGGCGGCGCGGGCGGGCCGCGCTCACGCCCCGGCTCTCCCTCGCAGACGCGGCCGAAGCCCGGCGAGAATTCGAACGCGATACGGGAGGGCCGGCCATGCTGGGCGACCCCGGGCATCCGCCGCAGCTGCTGGCGCGAGTGCTGAGCCCCGCGCTGCCCGGGGCCGGCGGCGCCGGCGGGCTCGTGCCATTGCCCGGCGCCTCCGGAGGTCGGCCCAGCCCCCCGCACCCCGAGCTGCGCCTGGAGGCGCCCGGAGCCTCGGAGCCCCTGCATCATCACCCCTACAAGTACCCGGCCGCCGCCTACGACCACTACCTCGGGGCCAAGAGCCGGCCGGCGCCCTACCCGCTGCCGGGCCTGCGGGGCCACGGCTACCACCCGCACGCGCACGCGCACCCGCACCATCACCACCCCGCCGTGAGCCCGGCCGCGGCCGCCGCCGCCGCCGCTGCCGCCGCCGCCGCCGCCGCCGCCAACATGTACTCGTCGGCCGGGGCCGCGCCGCCCGGCTCCTACGACTACTGCCCCAGATAACGCGCGCCGCCGCCGCCGCCGCGACCGCCGCCCGGGCCCCAGGCGCCCCGCGCAGCCCCGAGGGCCGGCGGGCTCCCCGCCCCCCCGTCCACCCGGCCCCAAGGGCCATCAGAAGACTCCTGCTCCCGACCCCGGGGGCCGCCGCGGGTGTCCCCCTCCCCAGCCTCGAAGCCACCGGGGTCCCCCAGGACTGCGGCGTGTCTCCCGTGTGCCCAGCCCTCTCCATCCCCGCGGGGTCCTCCCCAGCTCCGAGGACCCACGGGGCCCACCCGCCAGTGCCAAAGCGCCCGATCCGAGGCGGAAGGAAATGCTAGTATTTATTGTTCTCCCCGAGACCGCGTCGCCTGCGGCCCGGCCGGCATCGCAGGGTGGACGACCCGAGAGAGCCCCGCCCGCACGCGGTGTAGATGCGTGCCGAGAGCGTGGAGATTCTGTAGATTCCGCGCCGGCGCCGACGGGATAAACGGTTTCGCCTCTTTTCCTAGCTGCCTGTGCGTCCTTTTCTTTGCGCCCACCTTAGATGGGAATCAGGAGTCGGTCTCCACCTCCCCAGCCCCACCTAAGTCGCCCCTAATCCGCCCAGACCAGGTCCTGGGCGGGCCGGGGAGGGGGGACGCGGGGTCCCTGCAGTGCCGGTGCCACCTCCTCCCCATTCCTCTGCCGCCCGCTCTTGGGCTCGCTCCTGCCAATCACTCCCCCCCTCCCGCCTCCCCAGTCCCGCTTTTAAATTCTGCACACCTGCAGTTGTCTCTGGGCCTTGGACTCCCCGGCCCTGACTTCTTTCCCAGACGTATCCTGCAGGATCTTTTTTTTTTTTTTAATGCAAACTGTGACTATTCATCGTAATAACAGCCTGAAAGGGAGGAAACCTTTGACCCGGATGGGGTTGTGGAAAGACAAAAGCAGGCAACTGTCGTGTTCTCCCCCACCCCCCCCACCCCCGCCTGGCCCCAACCCAGGCCTCCTTTTCCCCCTGTTTATTGACTTTGTTCTCTGTTGAGCGCCCCCACAGAGTGACCTGGACAGGGGGTGCACAATGACGATGGTCATGAGTCATCTCAAAACCCATGGGTGAAGCATTTTTCCCAGGCCAGGTGGCTGCGGGATGCTCCCCATGAACTCAACACCAGGGATGGGCCCAGCCCTTTACCCTTCCCTTCCTGAGTCCAAGCAGGAAAAAGCTGACCACCCGTCAATGTCAGGGCCAACTTGGACATGCCGAACAGGAAATGCACGTGGCCAGGTTCTGTCCAGACTCTCTCTGTCCCAGGGTGTTTGTGGCAATCCTGCTTCCTGGGGCTCCCTGGCTCATCACATCCTATGTGTCAGTGACATCCTGAGCGCCACCTCTCTAAGGGATCCCACCAGGCGTTTCCAGACCAAACCCATCCTGATTGTATTTTCTCTCTTGCTATGAAGTGACTTAGGGTTTTCTAAGAGGAGGCAGGCGCAGTTTTCACGAAGCTGGTCTAGGAGGGGAAGGCTACCTGGGCCCACCCAGAGCCTCTAAAGGCATCTGGCACTCTGTTGCATCTGCCCGAGTGGCCAGCAGGCTCCCTGGACATACTCCTACGGACAGTAATATCCATTCTTGATCCCAGATCCCACCCTGCCCTCAACTGTAGCTCTCCCTTTGCCTGTGATAGCGGCTTCTGTGTGGGATAGCCAGTTACCCGCTTGCAGCCCTCCCTTGTGTAGGAGTCAGGCAACCCCAGGCCTCTGAGGACTGACTGGCTGGAGTTTGTCCTGCAGAGGGCGCTGGGCAGTGTCAGGCCTCCCCCCTCTTCCCAGTGGAATGCAGCGTTTCCACAGGCTTTCCAGGGGCCCAGTGCCCCTGGGGACTTCGGCGGTAGGGAAAGGCTGTCATTAGAGAGACCGCGGCTTTCGTTTTGTTCAAAGCTGCAGTCATAAGCTGTCCCTTGAATGAGTAACCGTGCCGGGTGTTTATGAGTCTTCGAAGAACACAGCCCAGCGCACAGGTCTTGGGTGGATGTTCCTGAATGCGCTGAGATGGCCAGTTGAGCCGGAGAACTGCTTTGTTATTCAACTGGGCCACTCCCCGGCTTCATTCCCAGTGGTGGATGGCTAAGTACTGAAGGTCACCATCCTGGCAGAGAACTGGCCTGCCCTACACTGGGGTAGCAGCCCCTTTACCATCCCCACCCCCACCCCTGGTAGGTCGGAAAACTTTCTGTGAGAAGACTGTGTACTGTTACAATACACCCTGGCTCACATCCCTGCTCTTTCTTTCTTTCTTTCCTTCCTTCCTTCCTTCCTTCCTTTCTTCCTCCCTTCCACCTTACTGACTTACCCACTCTCTGTCTCTCCCTCCCTGCCCCCTCTCTCCATTCTTCCCCCCTTCTCTCTCTTTCTCTTTCCTTCTCCTCTCTTCCCTCTCCCTCCTTCCCTTGCTTCCTTTGATGCTGGTACTGAGGAAGAAAGGGGAGGAAGGAAGCTTGAACTCAGGCTCTGAGCACTGTCTTTTAGTCTTTTCACTCAAGGCTGGCACTCAACCACTTGAGCCACAGCTCCACTTCTGGGTTTTTTGGGGTGTTTTTTTTGTGGTTTAATCAGCTGTAAGAGTCTCATAGACTTTCCTGCCTAGGCCGGCTTTGAATCCGGATCAGGCTCCTCCATTCACCTCTTAACAAGAGCCTCCTGAGCACTTCCCAGAACTACCCTGGCTGCTGCGTGCTTGGAGCTGGCATCATGTTGGCAGCCACCCCTGGACATCCCTGAATTGTTCTAAGAAATGCTTTGTAGTTTTTCTTTCTTTCTTTCTTTCTTCTACCTGTGTGTGTGTGTGTGTGTGTGTGTGTGTGTGTGTGTGTGTGTGTGTGTGTGCGCCTGCCTATCATGAGGCTTGAACTCTGGGACTGGGCGTTGTCCCTGAGCTCTTCAGCTCAAGGCTAGCACTCTACCACTTGAGCCACTTCTGGTTTTCTGGTGGTTCTTTGGAGATGAGAGTATCACAGATTTTAGTGCCCAGGCTGGCTTTGAACCACAGGCGGGAACCAGCACCCAACTTTTAGCTGTTTTCTTTCTGTGAATACTGATGGCACTGTATGTGTCGCTTCTAAATGTAACTATTGGAATAGTCACCCCCAAGGTGATAGAATTAGGAAGTGGTACCTTTAAAAATTATTATTGTAAAGGTGATGTACAGAGGGGTTACAGTCGTATGTCCTTTAAAGAGTACATTTTGGGGGGGGGCAGTGTCACCTCTTCTCTCACTCTCAGTTTTTCCCTCCCCTCGATGCCCAGCCACACGTCGTGTAGTTCATTTCCACGCAGTGTGCAGGGAGCATCCCTGCTGCCCTTCTTTATCCTTCCTCCCTTCCCCATTTCTGTGGCCACTTACCCTCCAAAGACAGGCAAACCAACAAACAAGCCCGAAAGAAAACAAACACAACAGAGGAAAAAAAAACTTCTTGTTTCCATATTTCCTAAAGTTCATTCCAATAAGTATTATTTTCTGTGATCCAATGCACAAAGGAATAGGATGTGGTATCTTTTGTTGTTGTTGTTTGCCAGTCCTGGGGCTTGAACTCAAGGTCTGAGCACTGTCCTTGGGCTTTCTCAAGGCTAGGACTCTACCACTTGAGCCACAGCACCACTTCCAGCTTTTTCCATGTCAATGGTACCAAGGAATCAAACCCGGGTTTTTGTGCATGCGAGGGAAGCATTCTACCACTAGGCCAAACTCCTGGCCCCTGTTGTGGTTGTTGGTGGTGGTTGTGAGACTTGAACTCTGGGCCTGGGCACTGTGCCTTAGCTCTTTAGCACAAGGCTAGCACTCTACCACTTGAGCCACAGTGCCACTTCCGGTCTTCTGGAAGTCAGCTCAGGCAGGAAATTCTGTGAGACTCAGCTCCAAATAATGGCCAAAAAGCTGAAAGTGCTAGAGCACTAGCCTTGAGCACAAAAGCTCAGGGACAGTACTCAGGCCCTGAATTCAAGCCCAACAGATACGAACAAAAAAAGGCTCCAGAAGACAGGCACAAGTGGTTCACATCTGTAATTCAGCTAGTCAAGAAGCTGAGATCCAGAGGATTGTGGTGTGTTTTGTTTGTTCTGTGTTAGTGCTAGGGCTTGACTTTAGGACCTTGCAAGATTATTATGTGGCTTTTATTTATTTATTTATTTATTTATTTATTTATTTATTTATTTTTTTTTGCCAGTCCTGGGCTTGAGCTCAGGGCCTGAGCACTGTCCTTGGACTTTCTCAAGGCTAGAGCTCTACCACTTGAGCCTCAGCACCACTTCCAGCTTTTTTCTATATGTGGTACCGAGGAATCGAACCCAGGTCTTCATGCATGCTAGGCAAGCACTTTAACCACTAGGCCAAACTCCCGGCCTATGTGGCTTTTATTTATTCATTTTTGCCACTCCTGGGGCTTGAACTTAGGGCCTGAGCGCTGTCCTTGGGCTTTCCTCAAGGTTAGAGCTCTACCAATTGAGTCACAACGCCACTTCTGGCTTTTTCTATGCATGTGCTACTGAGAAATCCAACCCAGGGCTCTATGCATGCTAGGCAAGCACTCTACCACTGGGCCAAACTCCCAGCCTGAAGATAAAAATCTTATGAGCTTTGCCATTTGGGCTGGCTTCAAATCTCTATCTTCGTAGCTCAGCCACCTAAGTAGTTAGGATTAGATGCATGAGCCATGAGCACTGGGTTGTAGCTTGAAGCCAACTCAGGCAGAGAGGCTTATGAGACTGCATTTCCCAAGTAACCAACAAAAAGTCAGACTAGAGGCATAGCTCAAATGGTAGAATGTCAGCTGAGCAAGGGGTAGGCCCTGAGTTCCAGCCCTGCTATTACCAAAGTGGAAAGACAGAGAATGTGACCTTGTGCATTCTGGAATAGAACTCTCAGTCTCTGGGATTGGGAGTTTGGCCTGGTGGTAAAGAGTGCTTGCTTAGCATGCACAAAGACCCAGGCTTGATTCCTTGGTACCACATACATAGAGAAAAGCCGACAACCATGCTGTCACATTGATCTTAGGCTCCAGCATCCAGAACTGAGCGAGTTGCCATGATTTGCAAGCCACCTGGTTTATGATAGTTTGTTACAGAAGCACAAAGAGACTAAGACTGACAGCTTTTTGGTTGTTGGTGGTGGTCATGGGGCTTGAACTCAGCCTTGCCACTGCCCCTAAGCTCTTCAACTCAAGGCTGCCACTCTACCATGCTGAACCACAGCTCCGCTTTCAGTTTTCTGGTGGTTAATTGGTGATAAGAGCCTCATGGACTTTTATGCCAGGCTGGCTTTGAACCATGATCTTTAGCTCTCAGCCTCCTGAGTAGCGAATTGCAGGTGTGAGCCACCAGCGCCTGCCTGGCAGACTGACGTTTTTTGCTCTTGCTTCAGATTCCTCTGTGAGCTCTTTGTCCTTCCATGAATGTTGTGCTGCCTTCTGCTGTCCCCTCCTCAACCACACCCCAGCTACAGGTCTCCAGAATCTTCCTCACAAGTTCAGAGGCTGTGTTCTCTGCTCTTTTTCTAGGTGTGTAGCTATCAGGACTTGAGAGAATAAAAGCTCAAACCAGAAGGCTTCTGAGAGATTATAGACTCTGTTGTTTTTTTTTTTTTTTTTTTTGCCAGTCCTGGGCTTGAACTCAGGGCCTGGGCACTGTCCTTGGACTTTCTCAAGGCTAGCGCTCTACCACTTGAGCCTCAGCACCATTTCCGGCTTTTTGCTATGTATGTGGGGTACCGAGGAATCGAACCTGGGTCTTCGTGCATGCTAGGCAAGCACTCTACCACTAGGCCAAACTCCTGGCCCTAGACTCTGTTTTTTGTGCTGGTCCTGGGCTTGAACTCAGGACTTGGGCATTGTCCTTTAGCTTTTTTACTTAAGGATGACTCTCTATCACTTGAGCCCCAACTTCACCTCCAGCTTTTGTGTGGTTAACGAGCCTTAACTAACAAGTCTCACAGCCTTTCCTGCTTCAGCTGGCTTCAAACCATGATCCTCAGATCTCAGCCTCCTGAGTGGCCAGGCCTGAGCCATTAGCACCCAGCTCTTCTTTTCTTTTCCCTTGTCTAAGGGACAGTGAAAACTCTGTTGGCTCCAGTGCTGGTGTTAGAGGTTGTCTAGGGAAGAGTTTGGGGTACAGAGGCAAGAGTGCCCTGAATGTCTACAACAAAACCCAGGGTACTTTGAGCTTTGAAGGGAAAAGGAGACCCTGGCCGCTCCGAGCCGGGGTCTGCTGGGAGGGCTCTCTGGGAAGTGCTCACCAGCAGGGGAAATCCCAGAGTGTGAAGGATCCCCTTGATGACGGATGGTTGAGGATGAACCCCAGGTGGGCGGCAGATCAAAGCAGCCCTCCCACTGCAGAATTCCTCCTGGCCATAGCCGCTCAGGGTTGAGCAGCAGAGAGAACAGAGCCTCACACCGGTGAGTGGAGAGTGATGGCCAGCTTGCCTCTTCTACATTACAGGGGCTGGTGCCAAGGTGCCAACACAGTCCACCCGTGGACTGAATGGAATGACCGGTGTCTGGAGGTTCCGTGCGGTGCCTCAGTTTCCCTTTTATGCTATGATGCTGCATGCATGGGGAGCTCTCTGTGAGTCAGGGAGGGGCATGAGAGCTTGAGCTGCAGTTCCACTACCTGCTTTTTTGGTAGGTCATTGGAGATAAGAGTCTCAGACTTTCCTGCCTGGAATGACTGCAAGCTCTGATCCTCAGATCTCAGCTTCCTGGGTAGCTAGGATTACAAATGTGGGCCACCAGCACCCAGCGGGCCACGTTCCTCTCCTCTGTGTTGGTTCCAGTGAGATGGTGTGGGTCTCTATAAGGCACCAGCTATGCCGTCTACCTGTCCTCCTCCTCTCAAACCACTCTTGCATCCTACCTTTGGCCCAGATGTGAACCAGCAGGACTGCCTCCAGTCCTGGGAATGTCAGATATCAGAAACCTTTTCTATATTTCAAAAACCACAAATGAGTCATCCATAGGTAGCTCAGACTTGGTAATCCTAGCTACTCAGGAGGCTGAGATCTGAGGTGGTTCAAAGCCAGCTCACTCAGGAAAATCCAGGAGACTCTTAATCTTCAATTAACCACCAAAAACTTGGAAGTAGAGCTATGGCTTAAGTGGTAGAGCACTATCTTGAGTAACAAAACTAAGGGACTGTATCCAGGCCCGGAGCTGAAACCCTAGTACAGAGAAAAGAAAAAAAAAAAGAGAGAGAGAGAGAAAGAAAGAACCCACAAATCGTGCCTTTGATTCAGTTCCTTTTCCTGGTTGTTTTATTACTTCAAACCAGATGGGCTGAGAGATGCAGACTCTGTATCCTACGTAATGCTTCCAGGTTTGTGAGTGGGACAGAGAACCAAGGGTATTCATTTAAAAGCAGCCCATGTGGGGGTTCTGTTTAGGTCTTAATAGCAGTCATTAAATTATCATCTTAATTATAAGGAGAGATGCCATTTGTGTATATCCTTTATCAGATTTCAGTCACACAAGTGATCACATTTAATCTCCCTTTCAGCAACCCCTGTTCTCTTTCCTGTGCTCAGAGCCAGCCCAGGACCTGAGCTTGGGGCACAGACCCCGTCAGGGAAGGGTCTGGGTGTGTTACCCTAGTTCACCAGTTCTGAGATGTGCAGGTATTTCTTGAGGAACAAGAGACTGAAATCAGGGCTTTTGCACATGCTAAGTGGCCCTCCGGATTTTGTTCTTTCACATTCCAGGGGCTCTGAGGTTGGGGACATCTCTGTATCAAAAGTGGAGGAGGGTCTTGGGTCTGATTGGAAAGTTCTTAGGTGCACAGGGAATGGCAGCGTTCCAGCTGACGAGTGACAGGGCCGAGGACGGTGGCTTCTCTTTCAGCTGCATTTTTGTGTGTCCTGGCTGGCTATGGCATCTGGCCTTGGGAGACCCCTTCCAAAGGCCTCCCGCCTACCCCACTGCTTTGTTTTCAGCCCCCAGAGTGGCCCCACCCTTCTGGGACACGGATTGTAGCCTTTCCCGGTGTACATTCCATCTTCCCCACCCCCTCCCCACTCCTTCCTGCCAGGCTGGCCTCAAACTACCCCCTCCTACAACTACTTGTTTTGTGTATGCTGGTACTGGAGCCTGCTCACTGGGCCCAGGCACTGTCCTTTAGCTTTATTTTTTTTTCCTCAAGACTGGATTCTACCACTTGAGCCACAGCTCTACTTCTAGCTTTGCTCTTAATTTTTCTTTCTTTCTTTCTTTCTTTTTTTTTTTTTTTGCCAGTCTTGGGCTTGGGCTCAGGGCCTGAGCACTGTCCTTGGATTTTCTCAAAGCTAGAGCTCTACCACTTGAGCCTCAGCACCACTTCTGGCTTTTTTCTATGTATGTGGTACCGAGGAATCGAACCCGGGTCTTCGTGCATGCTAGGCAAGCACTCTACCACTAGGCCAAACTCCCGGCCCCTAATTTTTCTTTTTCTAAATTGTTATTATAAAGGTTATGTACAGAGAGGTTATGGTTACATAAGTAATGAGTACATTCATTTTTGTTGTTGTTGTTGTTATTGGTCATGGGGCTTGAACTCAAGGCCTGGGTGCTGTCCCTAAGCTCTTTCACTCAAGGCTACTGTTCTACCACTTTGAGCCATAGTGCCACTTCTGGGTTTCTAGTGGTTAATTGGAGATAAGAGTCTCATGGACTTTCCTTAACCAGGCTGGCTTTGAACCATCATCCTCAGATCTCAGCTTCCTGAGTAGGTAGGATTATACGTGTGAGCCACCAGTGCCCAGCTATGTGTACATTTCTTTTTGGACATTGTCATCTCTCTCTCTCTCTCTCTCTCTCTCTCTCTCTCTCTCTCTCTCTCTCTCTCTCTCTCTCTCTCTCTCTCTCTCTCTCTCCCTCCCTCCCTCCCTCCCTCCCTCCCAGTTTTCCCCTTCCATTCCCACACTTATGCTTTTTGGTTAATTGGAGATAAGGGTCTTGTGGAGTTTCCTGGCTGGACTGGCTTTGAATCATGATCTTCAGTTCTCAGCCTCCTGAGCCACTGGCATCCCGCTAGCCCCAAATATTTTGAGCTTAGGCACTTCTAAATCCTGCCTGACTCCAAATTGCCCCTGGTCTGAGAGTTCCTTGGGCTCTTTTCTCTAGACCTCTGGATGGACTCAGACTCACTGCCCTCTCGTGTCTGAGGGGGACTGACGAGCTGTAGTGACCTGGAGGAGCTTCGGAAGGCTGGGGACAGTATTATGGGGATAGAGGACAAAACAGTGGAGCCATTCCTAGAGACAGCCACTCTTGTCCTGCTGGCTGCACTCAGGAGATGTTTCTGAACAGGTCTGCATGGAACTGAGTTTGTGTCCCTACCATCCTGGTACCCTAGGACCACCTGGAAAGTCCCCCTAGCCTCCCAGTCTCCTGCTAATGGGAGAAGACTCAAAGACAGAGCTGGAGAGGAAGGTGTGAGAGTCCAAGAAGGAGTCTGGATACTGAGTTTTGTTTTTGTTTTGTTTTTTGCTGGCCATGGGGCTTGAACTCTGTCGGGGCCCACACACTGGACCTGAGCTCTTCAGCTCAAGGTTTGTGTTCTACCACTTGAACCATGTCACTTCCGGTTTTCTGGTGGTAAATTGGAGATAAGAGTCATACACTTTAATTGCCTGGGCTGGCTTTGAACTGTGATCCTCAGATCTCAGCCTCTTGAGTAGATAAGATTACAGGCGTGAGCCACCCGTGCCTAGCTTTGGATACTGAGTTTTACTACGTGTTTCGGTTCAATAATTGGTCAATGAAGAGCTGGGTGCTGGGGCCAGGAGCATGGCCTAGTGGTAAGAGTGCTTGACTAGCATGCATGAAGACCTGGGTTCTTTCTCAGTGCTACATACTAAGAGAAAGCTGGAAACAGCCGTGTGGCTTAAGTGGCATAGTGCTAGCCTTGAGCAAAAAGTGTCCAAGTAGGCCGGGAGTTTGGCCTAGTGGTAGAGTGCTTGCCTAGAATGCACGAAGATCTGGGTTCAATTCCTGGGTACCACATACATAGAAAAAGCCAGACGTGGCACTTTGGCTCAAGTGGTAGAGCTCTAGCCTTGAGAAAGCCTAAGAACAGTGCTCAGACCCTGAGTTCAAGTCCCAGGACAGGTGCTGGTGGCTCATGCTTGTAATCCTAGCTACTCAGGAGGCTGAGGTCTGAGGATCTCAGCTCAAAACCAGCAGGGGCAGGAAAAGTAGAGTTGTGGCTCAGGTGATACAGCCCTGACTTTGAGAGGAGGAGGAGGAGGAGGAGGAGGAGGAGGAGGAGGAGAAGAAGTAGTAGTGGTTGTTGTTCAGGGACAGCACCCAAGCCCTGAGTTAAGCCCCAGGACTGGCATGCAGATGTGCGTGTGCATAGGCACGCGTGTGTGCACGTGCACACACGCACACGCACACGCGCGCGCACACACACACACACAGAGGAAATCAACAAAGATGCTTGCTTAGGGTGGGCCTGGTTACCTTTGCAGGTTAGGGTGCAGCCCAGGGGCCTTTCAACAGTGCCAGGTGACAAGTCATGGCTTCTGCTCAGAAAGCACTGTTTCCTCAGGGAGGGGCAGAAGATGTCCCCAGGATGACCAGGCTTCTGTAGGGTAGACTTAGGGGCTCAACAGTAGCAAAGTAGTGCAGGTGACTTCAGGCCTCCCTGGGGTCCAGCCTGCCTGTTCTGCTTGGGCCTGGCTGCCATGCCTGGAGCAGGCAGTGGCTCTCGGGGGGGATGGCTCTGAGCCTGATGCACAGCACTGACACAGGAGACCTGTGGGAGAATTCCAGGCGCAAGTGGCATGACACTGTGGGACTCTATTTATATGCCACTTAGAAAGGGCAAAGCCACGTGAGGAAAGATCAGACTGGCAATTCTAAGGGCTGCAGGGATGGGAAGGCCAGCCACCATACGAGGGAGGATTTTATTGGGTGATAAAACTTTTCTTTGTTCTTTTGTTGTTGTTGTTGGTCATGGGGTGTTGTCTCTGAGCTCCTCAGCTCAAGGCTACTGCCCTACCCCTTGAGCCACAGCACCACTCCCCATTTTCTAGTGGTTGATTGGAGATAAGAGTCCCACAGACTTTAGTGCCCAGGCTGGCTTTGAGCCATGATCCTCAGATCTCAGCCTCCTGAGTAGCTAGGATTATAGGCGTGAGCCTTCATGCCTGGCCTTTTATTTTTCTGGTACTTGAGCTTACAAGGATTGCTTATTTAGCTGGTGATCTACCACTTGAACTATACCTCCAGCCTAGATTTCTGCTGGCTATTTTGGTGATGGATTTTTTTTTTTTTGCCTAGTTTAGCTTCAAATTTCCATCTCCCAAGCTTCAGCCTTTTTTGAATAACTTGGAAAGCACATGAGCTCCCAGTTCTAAGACCCAGCTCCCCACTGGATCATAGAACTTTTGTTTAAAACGTACCTAAAGGGTCGAGAGTTTGGCCTAGTGGTTAAAGTGCTTGCCTAGCATGCATGAAGACCCGGGTTCAATTCCTCGGTACCACATACATAGAAAAAAGCCGGAAGTGGTGCTGAGGCTCAAGTGGTAGAGCTCTAGCCTTGAGAAAGTCCAAGGACAGTGCTCAGGCCCTGAGCTCAAGCCCAGGACTGGCAAAAAAAAAAATTAAATAAATGAAACGTACCTAAATTCAGCTGGTCACGAGTGGCTCATGCTCATAAGGACTGAGATCTGAAGATGTTGGTTTGATCTAATAAACCTGCAAAATGCCAGGAAGGGGGCTGTGGCTCAAGTGGTAGAGCACTAGCCTTGAGCATGAAAGCTCAAGGACAGTGACCTGACTTCAAGTCTCTGGACTGGCACACACACACACACACACACACACACACACACACCCCCCAAGATAACCCCCAAACAAACACAAAGCCCAAACTTACAGAACTGGATACTGAAGAGGTAAATTTACTGAATACTATTTTTTCTTTTTTGTCCTGGTATTGGGGCTTTGAACTCAGGCAATGGCTGAGGTTCCTTAGCTTTTTTGCTTAAATCTAGTTGTCTATTACTTGAGCCACAGCTCCACTTCTGGAAATAAGAGCTTCATGTGATATTGGAGACCCCATCTGAGAAGTTTCACTCCCCTGAGACCACTGCACTGAGAAAGAGAGGCGCTAGTGTTGGGTGCTCGTGGCTTATGCCTGTAATCAATCCTAGCTACTCAGAAGACTGAGAGTGGAGGATCAGAAAAGTCCATGAGACTTTTCTCTAATTAATCACCAAAGAGCCAGAAGTAGAGCTGTAGCTCAACTGGTAGAGTGCTAGTAGTTTTGAGTGAAAAAGCTAAGGGACAGGGCTGGGAATGTGGCTTAGTGGTAGAGTGCTTGCCTAGCATGCGTGAAGCCCTGGGTTCTATTCCTCAGTACCACATAATCAGAAAAAGCCAGAAATGGCACTGTGGCTTAGTGATAGAGTGGTAGCAAAAAGCTAGCAAAAAGAAGCTCAGGGACACAGCCCACATCCTGAGTTCAAGCCCCAAGGTGGGCAAAGAAAAAAAATACTAAAAAACAAAAAACAAGCTGGGTGTGATGGCTCAAGCCTGTAATCCTAGCTACTCAGGAAGCTGAAATCTGAGGATTAAGGTTCAAAGCCAGCCCAGGCACAAAAGAACCTGAGACTCTTATCTCCAATTAACCTCTAGAAAATGGGAAGTGGGGCTTAGCGCAAGGGTAGGGTGGTAGCCTTGGGCTCAGGAACAGCACTCAGGCTGAGTTCAAGCCCCATGACCCACAAAAAACAAAAACAAATCAAACAAGGGGATAGTGCCCAGGCTGAGTTCAAGCCCTAGCACCCACACACCCACACCATACCCAGACCCACACAAAAGAAAGAAAGAAGAAAGAAAAGCACTTGTGTGGCAGGATCCTAGGGTACCCAGCCTCTTCTAGTGAGCTTAGCCATGTGCCAGGTTAGGAGCCTGGGAAAGACTGGGGTCTTCCGACCCTGGTGCTGCCACGAGGCCATGAGAAACCACAGAGCCAGGCACCTCCCAGGTTCCTGGCCTGCAGCCTCCAGATGCACAATGGCTGTGTCATGTGTGCCAGTTTGGCTGGCTGGTGAACGCAGTAAGAGGTAATGGCAATAAGTTGCGACTAAGTGACCCAGTTTCTCAACAGTCTACATTCAGGAAGTCACAGAATGCACCTGCCTCAGGCCTGTGGGCTGCATAAATACCCGCCATCTTTCCTACCCACTGCATAAACTTTTCCTAGGGAAATATGTAGATTTCCAGCCCCTGGGTCTCTCCTGTTTGGACACACTGTGGTGGGGACACCCTGATGCCTGCCTTAGAGCCATACAGAAAGCTCCTGGCGTTCAGAACTGGCGGGCATCTCTGAAGTAGCCATTCTGAATTTCCAGGCTTGAACTCAGGGCCTGAGCACCGTCCCTTAACATTTTTGCTCCAGGCTTGTGCTCTCCCACTGGAGTCACAGCTCCACTCCTGACATTTTGGTAGTTAATTGGAGATACGAGTCTCATGTGACTTTCTGTCCAGGCTAGCTTTAAACCTCTGTCCTTAGCTCGTAGCCTGCTGGGTAGCTGGGATTCCAGGTGTGATCTCTGGAGCCTAGCTGGAAGTAGCTATTATTTAAGGTGAGTAGAGGAACTTGCTTCATAGATATTTGAGTTGTGGATGTCTGTGGTTCTATGGACCCAACAGTCTCAATGCTGATGCCCAGGCCAGCTGTGGGCAGAGCCCAGGGTAGACTTAACTGATGTGTATGCGGAAGGGAGCGGAGGCTGGACATGCTTCCAGGTCCCCTGATAGGGCTGGAATGATGTTTTTTGTTTCGTTTTGGGGGCTTGAAGTCAGGGTGGTATGCTCTCATTTGCTTGGCTTTATTCACTCAAGGCTGGCACTTTTGAGTGAGCTTGCGCCAACTTCCAGATTTTTGTTAGGAAGCTGTTTTTTTTGTTGTTTTTTTTTCAAATTATTGTACTGTGGTTTTTGTTGTTGTTTTCTGAGACAGGGTCTTTGTTTGTGGCCTAGGTGGGCCTCTTGCTCACAATACTCCTGCCTCTGACTCCTAGGTGCTGAGATGATAGGTATGTATCACCATACTAAAAAGAAAAAAGAAAAAGAAAAAGCAGCTCAGGTGCTGGAAGTGTGGTCTAGGGGTAGAGTGCTTGCCTAGCATTCAGGAGGCTCTGGGTTCAATTCCTTGGTACCACATACACAGAAAAAGTGGAAGTGGTGCTGTGACTCAAGTGGTAGAATAAGCTCAAGGACAATGCTCAGGCCCCGAGTTCAAGCCCAGGACTGGAGCTTGGTAGTCCATTTGAGCTGGGCAGCACTGCCTCATGATTATTCCTAACCAGTAAGGAGGCTAAGATCTGAGGATCGTGATTAAGCTATTCTGGGCAGCAAAGTCCACAAGACTCTTGACTCCAGGTAATTTCCACCACTACTACCACCACCACCAACAAAAACCACAAGTTGAGCTGTGTCTCAAAGGATAGAATGCTAGCCTTGATCAAACTCAGTGCCTAGGCCCTGAGATCAAGCCCCAAGGAGGGAAACTAGTCCAAGAACACCCGTTACTCGTGTGTGTGTGTGTGTGTGTGTGTGTGCTCGTACTGGGTCTTAAACTCAGGGCCTTACTCTCTTGCTTGGCTTTTCCTCTAAAGTAAAAGGCCATGCCTCCACTCTGGCCTTTTACTGGTTAATTGGAGATAAGAGTCTCACAGACTTTCCTGCCCAGGCTAGCTTTGAACCGTGATCCTAAGATCTCAGCCTCCTGAGTAACTAGGATTATAGAAATAAGCCACAAACACCCAGCTTGCCCTCCCCCCTCCTCCCTCCCCCCTATCCCCCCCTACCTTGCCTCTAATAGCTTTCATATTCCTCATGGCCGATAGTTCTAGCCCTCACTTGGAAGCTGAGTCTTTGGGGATGCTCTGTGCAGATCCTTATTATCCTTTTGTAGTTAGCTAGTGTTGGTCCGGTGAACCATCTTCCTCTCTCAGCAGCAGTTGTCTGGCTGGTCCCCCCTTCCCTCCTCCCACCCATCTGGCTCCCCATGGGCCTCCTGAGGTCTGAAATGTGGAGGCCAAACCACAGCTTGCTGACAAAGCATTATGGGAGTCTTGGAAGGCCCTCATCAGGTGAGCTGACAGGGGACCTTCTGGGCCCAACACAGACTCAGAACGACTCACTGTGGGGGGGGTGCTAGAAACGTAGGCAGGCGTGCTTAGAGTCTGTATGTAACAGAAGCAGGTGGGGCAGACCTGGGAATAATTGTGCCCTCCCAGAGCCATCAGAGCTGGTGGGCTTGGCAGCTTGGCTCAGCTCAGCAACTCACCTGTGCAGGGCACAGGTGCATGGCAAGTTCAGCACGAGTGTTTTGTCGTCGCTGCCAGCCGATCAGCCACGCTAAGGTTCCGCATGAAGTTCTACCTAGTTGAGAATCAAGCGTTTCTAAAGAACCCCCCGAAGGGATGTTTGCACTTTGTGCAAACAGTCCTTTTGTGCTGAGGGAGCTCTGTGGCTTCTTGGCAGACAGAGGTGGGAAACACCTGAGAGCACATCACTGCTGAGAATGTGGAGAAGTGTGGAGACACGCCCAGCCCAGGGCAGGGCAGCGGCTCCCCTGCGTGCTTTGGGCTGGGATTTTTTGTTTTTTATCTTCCTTAGAGAAGCTGGTGGCATCCAAAGAGTCTTCAGTGTCTGAGTGTGAGGCCAGGCCATTTTGCTGTCACCTGCTGCTAGACAGTCTGCAGTCTGAGGCCCTCACTCGTCCCCAGGGACCCACCAGCAGGAAATGTTGTGCAGTGGCTAACGACCTGCTGAGTGGGTGTGGGTGGACTTGTCTTGCAGGGTAGCTGTGGAATAAGAACTTTTGTCCATGGTGGCACTCATTAAGGTAGCTCTTAGTCTCAGTACTGGTAGCAGGTTCCTTTCTGGAGGTGATACTTTTTTTTTTTTTTTTTTTGGTCAGTCCTGGGGCTGAACTCAGGGCCTGGGCACTGTCTCTGAGCTTTTCACTCAAAGCTAGCACTCTTCTCTTTGAATCACAGCTCCCCTTCCAGTTTTCTGATGGTTAATTGGAGAGAAAAGTCTCATCAATTTTCCTTTCCCCAGGCTAGCTTTGAACCTGTGATCCTGAGATCCCAGCCTCCTCAGTAGCTAGGATTACAGGTGAGAGCCACCAGCACCAGGTCCTTAGATGGACATTCTTAAGTCAGTCTGGACTACAGAAAACAAACAACAACAACACAACACGACACAAAACTGAAAGAGCATGATGGCAGAATGCACGGAACAGAGTCAGCAATGAAGAAGAAATGTTCACCACCATCTGCCAGGTTTTCTATGGCTGTGTGAGAGTGACTTACCCCACTACAGAAAAGAATGTTACAAAAGCTGGGTGCAGTGGCTCACACCTGTAACCCTAGCTACTCAGGTGGCTGAGATCTGAAGATCACAGTTCAAAGCCAGCCTGGGCACTAAAAAGTCCATGAGACTCATCTCCGATTAATCACTAGAAAACCAGAAATGACTCTGGGGCTCCAGGGGTAGGGCAGTAGCCTTGAGCTGAAGAGCTTAAGGACAGTGTCCAGGCCAAGAGTTCAAGCCCCATGACCAACTGAATAAAAGGGGAAAAAAAGGGGGGAGGGAGGGAATGTTATAGATGGATATTTGGAGGTAGATGAACGATGTCCCTCTCAGTTGATGAGCCTGGACTCACTGAAAAATGTCTTGCTGTGGGCATGAACTCTTGTTACCAGTAGGGATGGGGATCCCATGCTGCCTCTAGAGCCACTGTCCCTCAGCTTTGCCCCAGGAATGCTGTGCATGGACCTGGGCTCTGCCTCTCTACTCAGCACCTTGGCTGCAGCCCTGGACAGGAAACAGATGTTTGCTTGGAAGACATCATACGGATGTTGACAACATGACAGGCTCAGTTTGGCTACTGAACATGGTACAATAGTAAAATATAATTTATGGTTGGGCACTAGTAGCTCACACCTGTAATCCTAGCCATTTTGGAGGCTGAGCTATGAGAATTGTAGTTCAAAGCCAGCCCAGGCAACCAAATCCAAGAGACTCTTATCTCCAGTTAACCAGCAAAAAGTCAGAAGTAAAAGCTGGGTGCTAATGGCTTATACCTGTAATCCTAGCTACTCAGGGGACTGAGAGCTGAAGACTGTGGTTCAAAGCCAGCCTGGGCAGAAAAACCCATGAGACACCTATCTCCTGTGAACCACCAAAAAGCAGGAAGTGAAATGAGGATCAGATTTAAGCAAAAAAGTGAAGGGGAAATACCCATGTCCTGAGTTCAAGCTCCAGTACCGGCTCCCATCAATCAATTCCATCAGGACTGGGGCTTGACGCAAGGGATTAAGTGCTTACTCTGTGTGTAACTGGCTTTGGAGTCAATCCCTAGCATTGCAAAAATGAATTAGTGAATGAACCAACAAATAACTACATAAGTAAAATAAAATGTACAAGAAATGATTCTGCATTTAGCAAACCTAGGTCAGCTCACAACACCTTGTATCTATGAAACACTCGCATGGTTATGAGCTCATTTTTGTGACAACAGGAATAAACGCAGAGGTGGGAGATACAGCCCCACCTTCTTCTACCTACTAGATCCACAAGGCACCTGCCTGCACACCAGCTCAACTTTGATCCGTGGCCCATTCACTCCATTTCTAGAGACATCTGACCACCAGCTCTGCTAGAGGTCTCTGCCACTTAAACTGTTTGGTCAAGAGTTTGAAACCACAGCTTGTAGCGGGACACACTCCAGTCTTGTCTGGCTATTTATTGCCACCTCCTTGACTCCTGTCATGCTAGACAAGTGACCTGCCAAAACAGAAGCTTGAATTCAGGAACCTCACATTCTCTGGGCTTGCTTACTAACAGCTGGTGCTCTTCTACTTGAGCCACACCTCATCCTTACTTTTTTGGCGGTTGTGGGGCTTGAACTCTGGGCCTGGGCACTGTCCCTGAGCTCTTCAGCTCAAGACTACAGCCCTATGGAACCACAGCATCCACTTTCAGTTTTTTTTCTAGTGGTTAATTGGAGATAAGAGTCTTACATTCTTTAGTCCTGAGTGGCTTTGAACCCCAATCCTCAGATGTCAGCCTCCTGAGTAGCTAGGATTACAGGCATGAGCCATTGCATCCAACTCATCCCTACTTTTTGTCAGAGAATTGGAGACTTTTCTGGCTGGGTTGGATTTGAACTGTGGTCCTCCAGGTCTCAGCCTCCAGAGACCCTAGGATTATAGAGCTGGGCCACTGTTGCCTGACAGCCCACTGCATTCAGAGATCTTAGGCCGGGGACAGCAGTTTCCATGGCTACTTTATCTTGGATGTGAGTGTGCATGTGTGCACGTGCATGTGCTGAGGTTGGAATCCTGAGTCTCATACCTGCAAGACTAGCACTCTATCCCTAAGCCACACTCCCAGCCTCTCCCCCCATAACTTCTGACAGACAGAAAATAATAATGAAGTCCTCTTTGAGGAGGCTGGGCTTACCCAGTAATGTGGATGTGCAGGCCTCACATGACAAATTCCTCCCAAGATTCTGACCCCCAGCTGCAGGGTCCCCCCACCCCAACTTTTTGGATATCAAGGCGGGCAGGCATTGTAATTTCTGGAGTTTATGCTGCTCCTGGGACTCAAACTGAGGGACTTGGGGCTGTCTCTGAGCTATTTTGCTGCAAGCTAGAACTCTGTCACTTAAGGTGCAGGTAAGTGTCTCATGTACTTTCCTGCCTGGGCTGGCTTCGAACCATGATCCTCAGATGTCAGCCCCTGAGTAGCTAGGATTATAAATATGAGCTTACCAGTGCCCGGCTGGACTAGGTTTAAGACAACTTGCCACCAGCCCTATTAGTTCTTTCTAGCTCTGGAGCTCCCACACACACTGAGCCCAGGCCCTTAGCACTGTGTTTGCCTCAGTTAATAACCTGACTTGTTTCACACTCTAGCCACCTGGTCCCCATACCTCATTCCCTTCACACATGCTCCCCAGATTTCTATTGATTTAAGCTGGAGACACCAGGCCCTGTGCTGCTGACAAGTCTCTGCATGGACACCCCAACTCTGCATGCTGGCTGTGGAGTCTAGCTAGAGACATACAGGCCTGGCGGCTGAGAAGGGGGGCAAAAGCATCTTGGAGGGTAGCACTCCTTCCCCAGGGCGGGAGCTCTGGTTGTGATGGAAGAGCAGGGGTCTAAGGTCCCCCTTTCTAGGGATCTGTCCATAGGCTGTACTGCTAGGGTCTGACCCCTCCCCACTTGTCAGGATGTTCTCTGCCCCCCCCCCCAGGGGTAGAAGGCAGTTCTGGGAGTCACCCCTAGTTTTCACGTCATTGTTGCTTGGTGTTTGTACACATTTCTGCTTGGGCCTCTGGTCATCAAGGGCCCATGTCCTCCTTGCCAGGCACATCAGAGACGGCTCCCACCCCTTTCGCTTTGCCCTGTCTGGAACAGGCACCCCCTTTGATAGTCCAGTGCCTGGTTCCTCTCTGTACACCGCAGACTGCACTGCCCTGACCTACTGGGGCCACTGTTTCTTGGTCCCTTTTCTGCTTTGATTTCTAGGGAGTTCACGAACGTCCTTTTTTCAATCTTAGCCTTGGCCTTGGGCATCAGGAGTTCCTGACCCCCAGGAGACATTGGCAGGAGGCCATGATTACGGTCTCCACAGTCTGCAGAGGGCCAGCCCTGGCCTCCTAGGCTCAAGCTTACTCCACAGCAAGGCCAAGAAGGGCCCCATTCAGGAGGCATCTGGGGACTCCGACCCTCATGAAGGAGCCCTGGAATGTCTCCACAGAGTTAGCACTTGGAGCCCACAGGTTTGCAGTGGAAATTTAAGATATCCTCCAGTTGGCAATGGTACCAGGCCCATGCCATGCCTCTCTCCAAGCCACAGGTGCAAGCCACAGGGGTCTGGCTTGGTCACCAAGTTCATGGTCATACGCATGACACATCTCACGAAAGGATGAGTAAAGCTCATCAGTTTCTTATTTTTTATTTTGTGCTGGTTCTGGGGCTTGAACTCAGGACCTGGGTGCTATCCATTAGCTTTTTTTCATTCCTGGTTGGCATTCTATGACTTGAGTAGAGCTCCACATCTGGCTTTTTGCTGCTTCACTGGAGAGAAGAATCTGATGGATTTTCTTGACTGGGCTGGTTTCAAACTTGGGTCTTCAAAATGCAGCAGTGGCACTTACTAGACACTATGTTGAAAATGAGCTATACAACTTGTGGGTGGGGATGGGAGGGAAAAACTGGGAGAGAGTGAAATGTAAAAAGAAATGTAGTCTTTACCTGGTTTACCTTTATAATACCAATAAAAACAAAAACCTTTGATCCTCAGATCTCAGCCTCCTGAATAGCTAGGATTATGGATATGTGCTCATGGTGCTGAGAAAGGGTCAGTTTCCACCGGACAGGATCAGGCTGCAGTGAGATGTCTGCCTCCCAGCTTTGATTCTCCCAAGAAGGGTGTGGCTGAGTCTCGTGATTGGTAGAGAGACCAGACACTGATACGCTGGTCCTTGGACCCTGCAGCCAGCAAGCCATCAGCAGCAAAGGCCACACAGTGGACAGAAGCACTGTGGAAGCCCAGCACAGCCAGTGGCTTCATTGTCTTCCAGTGAAACACTCGGACACGATGGTCCCAGCCTGCCGTAGCCAGGATCTTGTGGTCTGGCCTGATTGTGACCTCAGCGATCCCTGGATTCGTGAGTTCATGAGTGCTGCACATCTGTAAGACAGAGGGCAGCAGGGAGAAGTGTTAGCAAGGATGCTGCTAGATCCAGGAATGAGGTACTCAGCCATGGCAAACGCCCATCCCTCCCTGTCCTGCTGAAACCAGGAAAGTAACACTGTGGGATGGCCGCCTCCTCTGTGAAGGAGGACTTCAGCCCCTCCCTGCAGAGTTGCTGCCCTGGGCTGCCCTTTGTCAGTAAGTGGCTCTCAGACCAGTAGATTAGGAGGCCCAGCTCACTGGGGAGAGCTTGGGGCCCTCAGCATGGGGAAGGTGGTGGGTGGAGGTGGTATTTCTAGCCTGAGGGTGACATGTAGATCCTTGGTTCGCACCCCAAAGTGTGCAAAGAATGAGAAATGCAAACTCTGTAGAGGTAAGTGGAACCCTGAAAAATGTGACTGGGGACCCCCAGGGTGAAGACAGGGTGCGTTGGTTTGGATATGTCCCTCACAGATTCGCATATGGGTGGTATCTGGGCGTTGGGGCATCTAGGCAACTGGGATGCGGTAAGGGCAGAGAATGAGGTCTCTATGATGGCCGCGAGTGGTTTCTGGAAGAGAAGGAGGCTGAGCTCGCCTGCCTGCCCCGTCTTGTCAGGAAGTGAGCTCCGCTATGTTGTCATTCAGCAGTAGCAAGGCCCTCGTCAGATGCCAGCATTGTGCTCCTGGATTTCCAGCCTCTAGAACTGTGAGCCAAATAGTCCTTATAAAGTACTCAGTCTCAGGCATTTTGTTATAGCAGCACAATGGAGTATGATAACAATGGAGGTAGCAGGAGAAGCTGGGAGGGCAGCATGCAGGGAGCCTCGCAGGGAGTCAGGGCTTCCTTCCTGCCACAAGACGCTATGCCAGAGCACATTTAAGCACTCCCCTCCAGAGGTTCATGCGTCATGAGCTTGGCCCATAGTGGGGCCATAACAGGGAATGTACTCTGGACCCCCAGCCTTTCTGGTGTCCTAGCTGGTGATATAATCTGTTCCTCTACACATTTTCCTGTGATGATGTGATGTCATCCATCTGGCCCCCACCAGAGGCCAAATCAATGTGACCTTTCAGTCTTCCAGAATTTTGATATAAGTACATTTTTGCCTCAGGTATTTTGCTAGAGTTCAAGCTCCATGACTCACAAAACAAAATAAAACAAAAAAGGACAGGAAAGACTACAGGAGGGCAGTGAGAGAGGTGGCATGTTCTTGAAATTGAAATCTTCTGATTTAAGTCCAAAGAAAGGCTATAGAATGGTCAATATTAAGATATGCTCTAGGCCAGGAGTTTGGCCTAGTGGTAGAGTGCTTGCATAGCATGCACGAAGACCTGGGTTCGATTCCTCAGTACTGTGTACATAGAAAAAAGCCGGAATTGGTGCTGAGGCTCAAGTGGTAGAGCTCTAGCCTTGAGAAAGCCCAAGGACAGTGCTCAGGCCCTGAGCTCATGCCAGTGACTGGCAAAACAAATAAAAAAAGATATGCTCTAGCAGAATTATTAGGTCTACTAGGTCAATAAAGTCCTTTTGGAAGCAAAATAAAAGACTATACTGATAACCTTAGGAGGTGGTGGCTTATACCTGTAATCCTAGCTACTTAGGAGGCTGAGATGCGAGGATCACAGTTCAAAATCAGTTAGGTCATGAAAGTTCATGAGACTCTTTTTTTTTTTTTTTTTTGCTGGTCCTGAGGTTTGAACTCAGAGCCTGAGCTCTGTCTTTGGACAGGTTTTACTCAAGACTACTGCTCTACCACTTGAGCCACAGCACCACTTCTGGCTTTTTCTGTGTATGTGGTACCGAGGAATCGAACCCAGGGCTTCATGCATGCTAGGCAAGCACTCTACCACTAGGCAATGCTCTCAGCCAATCCAATTAGCCACCAGAAAATTGGAAGTGGTGCTGTGGCTCAAATGGTAGATTGCTAGCCTTGAGCTGAAAAGCTCAGGGACAGCATGCAGGCACAGAATTCAGGCCCAGAGTTCAGGCCCTATGAACAAAAAAAAAGACTAGTGATAACGAGAGTAAAGTGTAAAGTGTTGGCTGTCCTCGGATGCTCCAGGGCCATATCTGTGCCAGGGGACCATGGAGTAATGCTCACAGAGGCTGAGAAGGGAAGTGTGGTCTAAGGATTTTATATCTAGCCAAACTGTCACTCAAGTATACAAACAAGAGACATTTTTGAACATGTAAGAACTCAAAGAATATTGTTCCCTTAAGTTTTTCTGGAAGAGCAAGAAGATTAACTCCAGTCTTGGAAGAGAGAACCAGAGAACTATAGCAAATGGTCTGGCAGACCGCTCTGAATCTACTTACCTGCATGCAGGATTAGGTTTAAAACATATGAGGATTATGGGTATATAGCTGGTTATGTAACCAACAGAATAGGGGAGGGGTCAACTGATTTGCTCATCATTTGTCATTTGGGGCCAAAGATGCAGCAGCCAATCTTACATTTGAAAGATAATCTGACACTCACCATAAATATTTCCTTCTTTTCTCTCCCTGGATACAAGGTTGCCTTGATTTCTTAGTATTTCCTCTTTATAACATAAATAATGTGAAGTAATATGAATAATATGAAGTAATAAAAATATAAATGTACTCAGTAGCTTTCTGATTAGATTCCAAAGTTAAATACATTTCTGTGCTATACATAAAGTCTCCACAGGACAGACTGGGGGATGAACCAAGAGAATGCAAACAGGGACAGGACAAAAGGAAATTGGAGCCTTGAGCACCAAGTAAAATTACACACTATAGTTAATAAGGATAAAAGGCCCAATTATGATAAAAAGCCATGACTGACTATCAGTTGAGCAAATAAATAGACTCATCTTTCATAAAGCAAGAATAGGAAAGTGCTATGGGAGAGTAAATGTCCCAGACTACTCACATTGCTAAACAACCAAAAAATTAAGCCAATACAGAACAGGAAGAAGAACTCTTAATGTTCTCTGTCTGAGGACAATGTTCTGGTCACAAAGTTCAGGCAAAGCATGATGGTTAGAAAGCTGAGGAAGCAGACAACAGAATCTGAGGCAGCTAGAGGGCTGGCATTTGTGAGGAGGAGATGGTGGGGTAGAGGGAACTACGATACTTTGGGGGTGGGACTGATGATTATATGTGGGTTCTCCATGAGTCCTGGACTACATGTACTTATAGCAAACTACACAGGCTTGCCAGAGAGGGAGCTGCTGTAGGGTCAAATAGAACTTGCATGAGAGGTGGACAGGAAGAAACCAACACCAGCTGAGACTCCAGAATGCTGCATTTCAGGAATAAAGATCCCATCTTGGGCTTGTACAAAGCCCTGGCAAATGCTGAAGGTAGGCAAAGTTTGGGAATTTTGTTCTGCCACACTAAAGGAACCTGAGAATGACTTCCACAGAGCTATCCAAACAAAGCACAGAGCTAAACCACAGCTACACACAAGTTCAAGACGATTAGCCAGTGACTGAACTGCCTGCTAGAAAAAAAAAAAAAGAGCAAATACTTTTCAGAATAAACTAACAAAATTCAGAGTCTCCATCATGTGTCGATTATGATATATGCACACAAACAAAAATTTACCAGACTTGTAAAGAAGCAAAACATATATACCATAGTGAAGGGTGAGAGAATAGCCAGGGAATAGAAGCTGACCTGAAATGACATAGATACTGATGAACATTTCAGACAAAGATTTAAAAGGCAGGTTATATCTGTACCTCACACCTGTAATCCTACTACTCAGGAGGCTGAGATTTGAGGACCATGGTTTGAAATCAGCCTGGGTAGAAAAGACTTATTTCCCAGAAGTAGAGCTGTGGCTCAAGTGGTAGAAGAACAGCTCTAAGTGAAAAAACTAAAGAGATAGCACCCAAACCCTATGTTCAAACCCCAATACCAGCACACATACAAAAGAAAAGGTGATAAGGGAATGAGAATAATAGGATAATTGTGACCAAAATACATTATATACATGTATAGAAATATCACAATAAAGCCTCTGAGATAGCAGTTCAAAGCCAGCCCAGGTACTAAAGTCCGTGAGACTCTTATCTCCAATTAACCACCAGAAAACTGGAAGCGGAGCTGGGACTCAAGTGGTAGAGTGCTACCCTTGAGCACAAAAGCTCAGAAACAGTGACCAGGACTGGAATTAAAGCCCCAGGACCAGCACATGCAGATATGCGCTCAGACCCCCCCCACACACACACAGAGGGGAGGGTGAGAGTAGTACAGTGCTGGTGTACAGGTATGTAGCACCACACTAAAAAAAAAAAAAGTAGTCCAGGTGCTGGGAGTATAGTCTAGTGGTAGGTGCTTACCTAGTATGCACGAAACCCTGGGTTTGATTCCTTGGTACCATATACACAGAAAAAGCCAGAAGTGGTATTGTGGCTCAAGTGGTAGAGCTGTAGCCTTGAGAAAGCCCAATGACGGTGCTCAGGCCCTGAGTTCAGGCCCCAGACTGACAAAATGAAAAAGGAGGAGGAAGAGGAGGAGGAGGAGGAGGAGGAGGAGGAGGGGAAGGAGGAGGAGGAGGAGGAAAGAAGGAAAGAAAGGAAGAAAGAGAACCAACAGCAATATTACTGGTAAGATGGAGTTTCTGATGTGTGCAGAGCTCTAATACACAGCAGCAGTAGAGGGACAGGATGGGTGAATGGATGCAACTAGGGCACAGACAGGTATTACATTGTGAGCCAGGGTGTGGACAACAATGGCTCTACACAAATTTTGATAAGGATGTATATTATTATCCATAACAACCACTCAGGAATAAGATAGTAAGTATAGCTGAAAAGTGCAGACAGGAAATGAAATGCTAAAAAGAAGATAAAGTCACAAGTAGCCAGTTTACCAATCAACAACATACTGAATAAGGCTGGGCAGGGCGGTGAAAACTAGACCATCTATAATCTCAGATATTCCAGAGGCAGCCATCTCAAGGATCAGGATCTGAGGCCAGCCCTAGGCAAAAATGCTAAGCCCCCACCTGAAAAATAACCGAAGCACAAAAGGACTGGGGTGTGTGTGTGAAGCAGTAGTCAGCTCTTGCCTGGTAAGTGGAGTGGGTTCAATCCCCAGTTCCACCAAGGGAATAAAAAAGACTGAATAGGTAACAGTAACACTGTAGCCTAGGCATTACAGTAGGCTGTACCAGCAAGGTGTGTCTAAGTATACTCTACAGTGTTCAGATGACAACTGTCTCACAGTGCATATTTTTTTGGTCAGTCTGGGGCTTGAACTCAGGGCCTGGGTGTTATCTCTGAGCTCTTTTGCTCAAGTCTAGCCACTTTGAGCCATAGCTCTATTTCAGTTTTTGAGTGGTTAATTGGAAATAAGTCTCGTGGGACTTTTCTGCTTCAAACTGTGATCCTCAGATTTCAGCCTCTTAAGTAGCTAGGATTAAAGGTAGGAGCCACAGGAACCGGGTTCTACAATGCATTTCTCAGTGCACTGTTATACAATGCACAACTATATTCAGATAACACAAAAGAAAACAAGAAAGGAACACAAATAGGAAACAAATATGAGAATGGTGGGTTTATCAATAACTACACTAAACACAAGTGGACTAAACGCTCCAATGAAAAGGTAGCGAGGGCCAGGAGTTTGGCCTGGTGGTAGAGTGCTTGCCTGGCATGCACGAAGACTCAGGTTTGATTCCTTGGTACCACATACATAGAAAAAATCCAGAAGTGGTGCTGAAGCTCAAGTGGTAGAGCTCTAGCCTTGAGAAAGTCCAAGAACAAGGCTCTGACCCTGAGCTCAAGCCAAAGGCTGTCAAAAAAAAAAAAAAAAAGTAGTGATAAGCCAAGTACTGATAGCCAATGCCTATAATACTAGCCCTTTAGGAGGTCAAGACCTGAGGATTACAGTTCAAAGCCAGCCTGGGCAGGAAAGTCTGTGAGACTCTTATCTCCAATTAATTCCCCCAAATCTGGGGGAACAGCTGTCACTCAAGTGGACAAGAGTGACTAGCCTTGAGTGAAAAAGGTCAGGAACAGTGTCCAAGCTGAGTTCAAGCCCAGAATTGGCACAAATGAGGGAGGTGGAAAAGGAAGAGGAGGAGGAGGAGAGGAGGAAGAGGAAGAGGTAATGATAGAAAAAATAAAAAAGGAAAATTCAAGTATATGTCATCAACAAAGGATGCTTTAAAAATTTGTCTGTCTGTCCATCTACCTACCTACCTATCCACCTACCTGTCTAAATGGCCTAAAGTAGAAGCCTGGCAAAAGATGTATTCAAAGGGCAAACCTAAGGAAGTTGAGGCTGCTATTCTGTATCAGACCCAGCTGACTTGAGGACAAAATACATTCCAAGGACAGGTCAGACTGGTTCAGTGGTACAGGACTTGCCTCACATGCATAAGTCCCTGTTTTTAAGCCCCAGGACAGCAAAAATAATAAAACCTAAGATTATTTAATGCGAAAAATGGTCATTTTCACTAGCATGTATCCAACATTTGAGCTGCAAAGATCATAAATCAAAATTGACAGAATTAAAGGGAGAAACAGGCACAACAGGCAGAGGCAATCTAAGACCTTCTGTCCGGAACTGGGAGAAAACCAGACAAAGGTATTCCATAAGGAAGAATGAAGACTTGAACTACAGACCACATGGAGTGACCTAAGTAAGTCATCCTGACAAAAGACTCCACCCCACAATTACAGAACACCCATCCTGGCCAGGCACATGTGGCCCATTCCCAAGATACAACACGTGCTGATCCCAAACCAACTTCCAGAAGTTCTTAAATGGAGACTAGAGAGAGTATAGTCACTGACAACAAAATTAAAGGGGATTAAAGATATCTACAAAAATCAACAAATATTTGGAGATTAATCTACTAACAAACCTATGGATCAAAGAGGAAATCTCCCAGGAGAAAATATTTGGAACAGAACTAAAACAAAGAAACAGTCCCTCTTCCCACATGGACGAGGACTAGATGGGAAGCTGCAAAAGGTGGATCCTAAAATGTGGGTCCCACAGACACCATCGGTACCCTAGAGGTCACTGGCACTAGCCACCAAGAGGTCACTCTAAAGGACAGCCTTGGCTTAGGGGAGAAAGGCTGGAGATGTACAAACTCAGTCAAGGGCAGTGAGACCCAGCCTGGAAGAGATAGGTCTCCACCTAAAGGGCCGGGAAGGATTAAAAACCCCCAAAGCTACAGAAGGATGTGTAATCATAGGAAACACCCTGAGCCATAGGAATAGTTGCAAATAGTGGTTGAGACAAAAGATGCCAAAAGACCATTAACAAGGAGATGATCAGGTTACCAGTGCTTGCTTCTGAGCTGGCTTTCAAATGCATAAAGCAAAATGGGGCAAGTCATCCGGGAAAGGTAAGGAGAGAGCCAGCATTTTATCCATGGCACCTTCAGAGACCAAGGCCAGTAACGATGACACAGTGGGGTTGTAATGCAGTGGGGGTGCATGACCCAGTGGTGCATTCACATGTGCAGCTGTGCCTCAGTCTCCACCAGGAAGAGCTGCACATGTGGGATACTTGTGCAAATGAGCCAGGCCCTCCACATTGCAAAGAACTGATATCATTCAAACCTTGTTCTCTAACCACGAAGTAATTAAGCTAGAATTGGAAAATGAAAAGATAATGGGTGGGTGTGGGACCCTCGAAACATTTGGAATCATAAACTCTAATCAGCTCACTGGCTAGAGAACAAATAAAAACAAGATCCATCCAGAGAGAGGGATGAAGATAATGACATGGAGAACTAGCTAGAACATGGGAACTAGTTAAGAGTGGCACTCAATGGGGCTCACAGGCAAAGGACAGACATGAATGGACAGCTTGCTGGCCCAACTGAGTGAATAGGGAAATCGAACCCAGAGAACACAGGAGAAAAGAGAACAATAAGAACAAAAGATGAAGCCGGGTGAGGTGGCTCGTGCCTGTAATCGTAGCTACTCAGGAGGCTGAGATTTAAGGGTCTTGGTTCAAAGCCAACTCAGGCACTAAAGACCTTGAAACTCTTATCTCTGATTAATCTTTAGAAATGGGAAGTAGGCTGAAGAGCTCAAGGACAGCGCCCAGGCCCACAGTTCAAGCCCCATAACCCACATTTAAAAAGAAAAAAAAGAACAAAAGATGAGAACTGGAGGCATTGCTCAAATGGTAGAGTACCCGCAGAGCAAGTCCAAGGCCCTGAGTTCCAACCCCAGTATTGGGGGACACACATACACCACACACAAAACAAAAACAAATGATGAGTTAGAAAAATACAGACTTTGAAGGCTCAACAAGGATTAGGACTAATCGAGAATAAAAAGGACACTGGGCAACAGAGGCTTCCACCTAGAATCCGAGTTACCCGGGAGGCTGAGATATAAGGATTGCAATTTGAAGCCATCCCAGGCAGAAATCTGTGAGATTCTTATTTCCAATTAAATCACAGAAAAAGCCAGAAGTGGCAATGTGACTCAAGAGGTAGAGTGATAATCTCGAGCAAAAGGAGCTCAGAGGCATTGCCTAGGCCCAGAATTCAGGACTGGCAAAAATAAGCAATAAATAATAAGGACAGCCAGTGCTGGTGGCTAAAGCCGGTAATCTTAGCTACTCAGGAGGCTGAGATCTGAGTATCTCAATTCAATGCCAGCCTGGGCAGAAACGTCTGTGAAACTCTTATCTCAAATAAACTACCCCCAAAAAAGGAAGACGTGGAGTTGTGTTCAAGTAATAGAGCTCCAGCTTTGAGCAAAAAAAAAAAAAAAAAAGCTCAGAGATAGTGCTCAGGGAAAAAAATAACTACAATATGGCAAAAATGAACAGTTATAGACAACTACAATCTGGTCCTTAGAAAAATACCTTGTAAATGTTTAGATCTACTGTCAGATTCCTAAAAAAATACAACTCCTTCACCACCCCCCAAGGAAAACTAAGTGCACAAGCAAAATTGAAACTTCTCTAGAAAATAAACACCTACACCATAGCAGTATAGGCAACAACTAACGCCAGTGGATCTGGAGCTACCACTGACAGAACTCAGTGGTACAGAGTATACCTAGCACTCAAGAAGCTTCAGGTCTTACACAAGGAAGGAAGGAAGGAAGGTTGGTTGTTCAGGCTGGTCTTGAATTCCTGGATTCAAGTGATCCTCTTCCTGCCTCAGACCCCTGAGTAGCTTAGGATTGCAGGCATGTCTGACTTTATTTGGCTGTTTTGATGTTAAAGGAAATAAGCAAACACTCCAATTCACTAAATTAACAGAGTCAAGAAGAAAACCTGTTGTCAGTCTGAAGGATACAATAAACACTGCACACCCATTCACGATCTAGTCATCTTCACAAGGATAGCTGCTCTACATAAACCTGTAACCAACACAGCCTTCCTTGCCCACCCAGCCCATGAAATCATTGCCCTGGCTTGTATGAGCCAGATCTAACATTCAACCAAAACAATCTGGATTTCTTACTCATCAAGTTCCCTTGTCACCTGTTCTGTATATTTCATGGCCAAGGCCCTGGCCAGCCTGACATTCTGCCCATACCTGCTGACTCCTGACCTTGCCTTTCTCCTGCTGCCCACTGAAGCCAGTACTGTGTCTCAATGCCCTGTCCATCTTGCACTGCTCTTACATGGCAGAACTGTGGTTCTGGGATCTCTGATCTTTGAGATCCCTGCATGTATCTGTGAGCAGTAGAACGGGCTGTAGAGAGCAGGTTATCTACTCTATCTGACTCTGTCTACTATCGTGTGACCACCTGGGTGCAGAGGCTTCTTCCTGACTCAGCTCCTCTCACAGACTGTCCATGACAGTATCTCTTTAGCATTTCTCAAGAGAAGTTTTGTTTTTGTTTGGTTGGTTGGTTGTAGGTTTGAACTCGGAGCCTGAGTACTGTCCCTGAGCTTTCATGCTCAGGGTTAGTGCTCTACCAATTTGAGCCACAGTTCCACTTCCAGTGTTGGGGTGATTAATTGGAGGTCTCACAGACTTTCTTGCCCAGGCTGACTTTGAATTGTGATCCTCAGATCTCAGCCTCCTGAGTAGCTAGGGTTACAGGTGTGAACTACCAACACATGGTTGAGAGAGCTATGTTTAAACCTATACCCTGCTGCTGCAGATCCAGAGCTCCAGCAAGCCAACACATCTACAGTCCTGACTCTCAAACACCCCAGGCAAAAGACAGGTGTGGACAGAGGCAGCTTTGTCCCAGCTTTCTCATGGCCTCCAGTGTCTTCAGCTAGGAGAGGCTGAGATGCCAGATGCTGCTCAGGGGTATGGCTGCCCTAGCCACAGTGGCACCAATGACCACCATGACCACTCCTGAAAACAAAAGCATGGAGGCAGAGGACTGGGTTCCCCTAGAGACAAGAAGGGGACTTGCCTGCAGTGTCTGGCTGCCCCAAGACCCTATGATGGCCATTAAGTAGAGGCCTCTGTGGAGCCGGCCACGCTGGGATCCAGATGGGACTACACATGGGAGCACAGCCAGGACCCTGGCTGAATGCAGTCAGGGGAGACAGTGTCAGGACCACTCCTGGCCCAGGGCTGACTGGGGTGGGGAAGCCTCATTATTACTTAAATACCTCAAAATACTACTAGCTGTAAATCAGTCCCTGCTTCAAGGCTGTGCTGTGGGCCCTGCCCCAAGTATGGGAAGAAGAATGGGGCCTGCGGACCACCTGTAGCCAACAGCAGTCCAGGCCCAAATCCAATGGCTTGTGGCAAAGCCACCTCATAAGCCTGGCGCAGGGCTTGGGCATCATCAGTTGTCCCTGAGCCATCTGTAGGCAGAGTCTTGGGTGGGTAGCCTCCTGGTCACTGCAATAGCCCCTGGCTGAGCCCTGGCTGGGGCCAGGACCCTCCAGGAAGGATCTCTGGCCACCAGTGGCTCTTACAGCACATGACCTCAGGTGCCAGGAATGTGCAGAGCGGCCGCCATCTGGTTCTGATTACCCATGCTCTGCTTCGGGAACCGCGTCCACGGCTCTGCTCCCCAGCGCCGCCCAGGAGAGATTGATTTGGGCTCATTAGAGGTTTCAGCAGGAGGACACAAGGGAGGCACGTCTATACCCATGTGGCTTTTGGACCAAGACAGGCAGCCATGTTGCAGTGCTCTGCCATGGCTGAGGACCTGTGGATGCTGAGGGCTCAGGGCTGCCTCTCTTGGCCCTAAAGGGAATCTGCCTTGTTCTCAGAACTCCGCATTGCTCCCATTGCTACTGACTACAGTGTCACCAAGGGATTTCCCAGAACTTCTCCAGCCCAGTCTCAATTTCTATATGAAAGCCCGCTTGCCCACCCCATGCCCAGGCGCTAGTCACCTCAGCTCCTTGCAAACAGGGTAAGAGACTTGCTTAAACATTAGATTCCCTTCTCAGACCTGTCAAACCTTTACCATAAACTCTGGAGCCTCTCTGAACTCTCAGCTACCCCTAATCTTTATGCCTGTGTCTCTTCTCCTCAGGTCATCACGGCATTCCTCTTCAACTCTCCACTAAAGTTGATCTGGTGTGTTGAGATGGTTTTCTGTTCTTCCTTTAATACCCTTGTGACTCAGTTTCCTAACAGTCCCAAGAATCAAGGACCCCCCTCAAATGGTTTGACTTGGCACCACATCCCAATTCTTCCCCTGAGGCCTGGGTTTTACAGAACTTGGGATTTCCAGGGCCTCTGGGATTAGCACTAGACAGGACACTGGATGAAACAACACCAGGCCTTTATCCAATCCACAGGGTCACCCTCTCCCTCCCATAGCAGTGTGCTTAGCTGAAGGGAGGCGGGGGAGGGTCCCTCTCCCCTTTGATGTGTATGGCTGAGCCAGACCCTACCCAGCACCCTCCATCACCCCAACCACTTCCAGGCTGCAATTCCTGCTTTCCCTTCTGCTTTAACTTTTCAATTCATTAGTGGAGTAAAAGTTCATCTCTGGACTGCAACGTGCCTCATAAATTTAAATCTTAAGTTCCAGCAGCTGTTTCCCAAACACTCCAGAAAAGACCAAACAGATCTAGGCCAGGACAGCTCCCTCCCAGAGAGCCCGAATTGGGCGCAGGGAGCCTGGGTAAGGAGCCGCACAGCTCTCTTAGGGAGGTTGTCTGGTTGCCTTTCACAGTCAGGCAGATGAGGGTCAAGTCACAGGGGGACCAACACCGGATCCTTATGGGGTCAGTGCCAGTGTCCCCACCTCAGGAATAGAAGGAAGAGATGGGAGGGAGATGCCCTCGGCTACCGGCTGGGCGTAGCATCCACACACAGATGTTCAGGACTCTGTACCCAGAGTAGCTCATTGTCCAGTTTCTCACAATGGCCTATCAGCATCTTGGCTTTTACCCCACCCAAGCCCACAATTCTGAGGACTTAGACTCCCCCTGCACACACACCTTGGGTGGAGGTATGAGAAACTGTTCCTTCCAACAGGGACTCTGTGGGCCTTACTACACACTGATGGAAGGATGGATGGACAGAACAGCTCCACTCCCAATCTACTGTGTGCCTGGCAATTAATCATCTGCTTCTTAGGCTAGACAGTGCCCAGAAGGTGTGCTGGATGCCTGCTTGGCTAGTAGGCACCACAATGCCCTTCCTTCCCTTCCTTACTGGGCTCTGCAGAAACCCTGGCAGGGATACCAGGCCAGCCTCCAGCCTCCATGCTGAGGCCTTGCTGTGTCTTTCCTCTCTGTTCTCTTACACTTGGGAGTACTCAGGGTTTGCCTCCCCTCCAATCTCCTCAGTGTGCAGTCCCAGGCACGCGTCTTGTCCTCTCAGGCACCCCTTCCAGCTCCACACTCTTGCTCAGAACTCCTCTGCTATGACCCTCACCCCCCCCCCCCGCCCACTGTCCTTACTTGTCCCTCTCTCAGCATGGCCTCATGTAGAGCCCTTAGTGGTACTGTGGGTTTGGTAATACCCGCAGAGCCCCAGGTCCTTCTCAGTACCACTAGAGTCCAGACTTTCACCTGGAATGCTAATCCATCACATGCCCCAGGGGCTCAAGTAGTACCCACTCAGGGTACCTGATGAGCCAAAGGTAAGTCTCACCTCACCCTCCCATCTGCAGGGCCCATGCTGGGGAATGCCAAGGCTGCTGGGAAGGGCTGACTATGGCATATGTGGGCCAACACAGCCAGATCCTGCCCTCAGAGCTCTGGCTCAAGAGTCCTAGTAAGGCCAAGAGCTGGGCCTGTTGTGGTTTCTGCTGCTGGATACCACAGAGGAGCCACAGCTCCTACCTGGCACCATATCTTACCAGGGCTGCTTCCCATGTGGCGCTGAAAGGTCAAATCTGTCTTCTGAGGTGACCGGCGATTCCTTGCCTATACCAGAGCTCTTGTCACTAGGCCACTCTGAGGGCCCCATGGCCTGTAGCATGATAGACCCACACAGAAGCAAGACCCAAACCAACCCACCCCCACCCCAGATCCTACTGGGGTGAAGCCCTGTCACTGCACACCACAATCACAGCCCAGGCCTGCATATCTGGCAATCCTTGGCTACACAAGACAATGCATGAGACACGGGGAGAGATGTCTAGTAACCCCATTCAGCTCTGAGGCTTCACACCTACTTAAGGGGCCTTCCTGCTCCCCTGAGCAACAACCTTCCTAGAGCTAGCCTGCAGACCACCACTCAGGGGGGGGGGGGAGCGGGGGGCTCTATCTCTGTGCTTTTTCTTTTTTGCTTTTGATTAATCAGTTCCTTTACTGACCAAATTCCTCTGAGCCTTCACAAAGGGGTTTGGCTCTGCCTGGACGCTACGTGCCTTTCTCTCGACGGACTGACATGTCGGCTGTGAACCGGTGGTCTGGGAGAAACCCAAACCATGTGAGTGCGGGGCCACGCCCACACGCCCTTCCTCTCGGACTGGCTGAGGACAGGCCCGCCAGCACCACCTCCGAGTGATTAATTAGCCAGGGATCTGCAGCAGCTCCTCTTCATGCCTAAATATTGTTTCAGCCTATCAGACTGTTAGTGCAGAGCAGGATAAATGAGACCTAGGGCCCAGGCACTGACCTGCAGGGACGGCTGCCCATCCAGGCTCCAGACAGCCAGAGCCTTGCCCGCGGAGCCTGAGACGCCCCTGGCCTTCTGGGAGTCAAAGTCAAGGCCCATAACGGGTTCCTCATGGCAGCAGACTTGGCTGCACACCTTCCGCTCTGAGATATCCCACAGGGCCACTGATCCATCCTCATACCCAGCCAGGAGGAGGGGCCGGGCACTGCCGTTTGCCTGTAGGGAATAGAAGAGAGGACAGCTTCCAGAAGGGCTCTGACTCCATGTATTTTGGGGAGACAGGCCTTTGTGAGGGGCTGGATCTTCTGCCAGGTTTGGCAGGGGGCGGTTTCCTTTGCTTTCCACATGCTGGCAGCCCCGAGGCTCTAGCTCCCCTCCCCGCCTCCAATGCCCTCCCTTACATCTCTGATGACTGACACCATCAACCTAGGTCTGGCAGAGTTGTTGAGGGGCTGGAGGGCACAGGCCAGAGAGGCCCAGCTCAGCCCAGGCCTCACATGGCTGGGCACCCTCCATCCCTTGGGTTGCCAGGGATTCATCCTCTTGCCTCCTTTTCCCCCAGGTCCAAGACTCAAGGCCACCCCTTGTTGAGGCTGGTCACCTGTAGAACTCTCAGACAGGAAAATCACGAGCTCTATCTCGGTGAAAAATGTTCTGGGCTTTGTCAATGTGTTCGCAGAAGCCCCCACCCCTGGAAGTCTGGTGTGTGTGAGACTCTAGCAGTCCTTGCTACCATGATAAATGAGGGTGAGGGTCAGAGGGCTCTGTGCCCCAGGCAGACACTTCGTTTATTTAGCCTCTGGAATAACTACAGAAGAAGAGTGCTGCGGGCTCCAAGCTGCCCCAGGGGACACAGCCATCAGTCCCAGCACTGAGTGGTGGCTTAAAAGTGACTTCTTGCAGGCACTGGTGGCTCATGCTTATAATCCTAGCTACTCAGGAGGCTGAGATATGAAGATGAGGATTGCGGGTTCAAAATCCCAGCTTAGGGCAGAAAAGTGTGTAAGACTCTTTTTTGTTTTATTTTTGCCAGTCCTGGGGCTTAACTCAGGGCTTGCGCGCTGTCCTTAGGTTCTTCTCCAGGCTAGAGCTCTACCACTTGAGCCACAGCACCATTTCCAGGTTTTTCTATATATGTGGTACCGAGGAATTGAACTCCGGTCTTCGTGCATGCTAGGCAAGCACTCTACCAGTAGGCCAAACTCCGGCCCCAAGTCTGTAAGACTCTTAACTTGAATTAACCAGAAGTGGCACTGGTGGCTCAAAGTGGTAGCAGTGGGGGAGGGAGAGAAGGACAGAGAGAAATAGAGAAAGAGACAGAGGGAGAGAAAGAGAGAGAGAGAGAATGAATTAGTTCACATGGCTGAGCAAGAAGCAACTCTGTATCTTCAAACAGCACAGGAGCCAGGGATCCAGTTTCAGAAGAAGTTGAGGCTGATGTTTTCTAAGAAATGCAATGGGCTCTTCTCAGAAACAATAGCTCTGACCAGTCTCTACACAAAGCCTGTGGCCTCTGAGTTTTGCAGCCGGGGGCTACATGTGGTAGTGCCATGGGGTGACCACAGGAGGGTCTTACCTATACTTGTAGTCCCTATAGGCTGCCACCAATAGCCCAGCACCTGGCTGGTCACCCTGCTTTTTGCCAGCTCTGCCCTAAATCCCTACTGTGGTCTCTGGCATCTCTCCAGTCCCTCAGCTGAGACTTAGAGCAAGGACTTGCTCTGAAGCCCTTCTTGTCCTTGGATGTACAGTCCAAGGGACCACAGTAGGCCAAGATCTTGTAGAAAGCCCAAACTCTACACAACTAGGTTGGGGCTTCCTAAAGTAGCCCCAAGATTCAGGGACTGGAAGCTTTCTTTGAAGGCTCATGCCAGCGCTGCTCCCTCGGGTCTGACTGTGATCCTGACCTTAGATCCTAGCAAAAATGCTTCTAACAATGTAGGCTGGCCACTTTGAGGAACAAAATAAAAATGGACCTGAGTGTTTCAGAGGGGAACAAATACTAGATCAAATCATCGCTACTCTCAGATGAATGAATTTAACCCAGACCTTCAGGCTTGGGGAGATGAAAAAAAGAGGCAATCTTCCTAGTTACCATAGGTGACTATAGTAAGCGCTTTATCTGGATCCAGAGAACCAACAAAACTGATTTGTCCTTCTGTCAACTCTATTAATTACTGTAACAAGTTTGTACATCCCTTTCTACACATTTTTTTTTCCTGCTGGAATTTCCACCTGATTGCATAACAACCCATGTTTCCCTGAGTGTAGAATAGGAGCGGGTGCAGCCATGAGAGTCCTGGCCCAGGATGCAGGGGCTCTGTGATGATCCTGTGCAGACACTCTGGCAGGGAGAGGCTAAGGCAGTAAGGAGGGATGCTTACTTCCCAAGGAAAGTGTCATGAACCCTCAGGGCAGCTCCATCTGGACCCAAAGAGGCCAGTGACTCAAGTTTTGCCCCTGAAGGCCAACTGGATCCAAGGAGCTACTCCAGGAACTCTAATTTGTGGTGTTTCAGAAGCTTTCACCTCTTCCATCTCCCCAGTGGCTTCTCTCCAAGAGGCTGAAGTGATACCCCAGGACCACCTTACTGAAGATGCTGAAATCCAGCTGGAAGTTTCAGGTCAAGAAACTGGTGTGGGGGAGGGGTTAAGAGGAGACAGACAGCAATAAGGGCCAGTGATCTTTCTGTTCAGATGGACAGACCCTCCCCCCCAAAAAATGCCTAGCCAGGATCCCTGAAGGAGTGCTTCTTGAGGGGCAGTCACCTCCAAATTGTGCTTCCTGCCTGTACAGGTTAGTCACCATGTCCCTCCCAGCTCCAGAGGAGCCTGGAACTGTGTGCTGAAGGGAAGGACAAGCAGCTAGCCTGACTGTCCCCTCCTCACTGCCACCAACCAAGGGGTATTGTGTGGGGCCTATGGAGGATAATCCCCAAAGCCAGGTTTTGGGGGGCATTTACAGGAGCCCCTTAGAAGAAGCAGCAGCAGCAGTAGCAGTGAGAGAGAAACAGAAGCCCAGTCAGAGCCCACCAGAGCCATGGAAAGCAGTGTGCACATGTCTTCTGAAGGGCTATTACCCATTGGTTTGATGACAAATATTAGTCTGAGTGGGGCATGACTCAGGGCCCAGGAGGCGTGGCCACAGGGCGTGGCTGGCGCACGCTCACCTTACCTGCCACAGCCGCAGGCACATGGGCATGCCTGGCTTGGCGTCTGCCTCCGGCTTCAGGGTGCACACTGACGTCTTGGATGGCATCTCCAGAATCTGAACCTGACAGTGAGAAAACAAGTTGATTTGGGCCCATGCCAAGCCAAGTCTCTGCTACACAAACAAGAGACTTTTAAGACGATTAGCCAAGGCTGCTGCGAGTTTCTGTCTGCTCTGCTCCCTAAAGAGATCCGTGTCTCCTAATTAGGCTGCATGGGCTCAGGGGCTTGGGTGCTGCTGGGACTTGTGAAATCAATGCTTACATCATTTGTGAGTGACCACTGGTCAGGAACTACTGGCCACCTCAGCCCTTTCCCTGTTTTGCCATCTGGGCAAAGCAGTCCTAGAACACTTACCCCTGACTTAGTCCCCCTACGCCCCTCTTCAACAGTGTAGGTTTTACAGAAGCTACTTTGAATACATCGAATGGCACACAGCCCTGCCATGTCCTAAGATATGAGCACAGCACACAGGCCTGAGGCAGCCATGTTGGCATCCTGGCTTTCTAGTGCTTAAGTGCCTGGCCCACATAATTAGGCTGCTCTAGCCCTGGGCTTTTCTGAGCCTGGCTTGGAGATGTGCTTTATAACCCAGCTCTCATGCCAGTTTGCCAACCTAAGAAGGCCTCTCATCCGGTGACTAGCTTGGTTTGGCTCAGCACCATCCCTAGGGGATGGTCTAGGTTGACGCACCACAAACTAGAACTGGGCCCCTAGCTGTCCTATATGTTGAGTGCTTGTGCTGCCAGGGAGGATAAGCAGCTCTCCTTTGGCATGCTGCAGTGCAGGTCCTGCTCAGTGTTCTCCCTGTCTTGCGTCTGTACTGTCTAGTGCTTCTATTCCAAGTCTAACCAATCTGTGCCCTCTGCCATCACTGAGAAATGAAGCGGGCTCTGCTGGCCTTGTCCAGTGGAAGTGGCTCTCTACCAGTCACTCCCAAGAACATCCGGGTACAGCCAGCCCGGATAGAAAGGCCAGATGACATAGGGAATTTCCAATTTAGATACGAGAGACTGGGGTGTCTGCTGGCTATGATAGCTGGTGTAGCTGTTCAGGCTGAGGGACAGTGTGTGAGAGCCCAGTGCCTGGGCAGGTAAGGGCTACAAGGCCCTCATTAACTCACCCTAGAGAGCATATCCAGGCACTCAGGTTCAAACGCTAGATCAACCACATGAGTTGTAGGGGCCAAGCCCAGGACAGCAGTATGAAGAACCAAGCACACAGCCTAGTCCTTTGGCTAGTATCCTGCTGACCGGCTCACTTCTGACAGAGACACCTGCTCTAAAGGGTGGTATTCTAGGAGCAGGATGCTCTCACCAGCATCCCCATGTGGCTTGGCATCTGCCTCTACTGAGCACAGTGCACACTCATAGCTCTTAGTTTCCTCTGCTTCAGAAGTGATTCTTGGAGCCCCTGCCTTTAGATACACCTGCATACATAAGCAAACAGGTATATGCACATATGCATACAATATACCAATGTATGCACACATGTATACACATAGAGGGCCTCCCCACCCCCTGAAACTAGGAGCCACCAAGTGAGGTGACAGCCAAACAGAAGAAGCAGCGGGGGCATCAATCAGGTGATATGATATAGGGAATAGGGGAAAACAAACCTTAAGTAACAGAAGAAATCACAGAATAAGGAGGGGCTGCCTGTCAGGAGCCATAAGAATAAGGACAACACTGGTGGACTTCAGAGGTTAAAGATCAGTGAGAATGGGGGAGCCTGGAAGAGGTAAGAAGAAAATCTGAATTCTAAAAACAGCCAAGATGCCAAGTATGGAGGCCAAAAACAGGTATAAAGGTATTCTTGGATACCAGGACTCCTTATAGAAAAGGAAATTCAAAACTCTCCAGTAGGGCCGGGAGTTTGGCCTAGTGGTAGAGTGCTTGCCTAGCATGCACAAAGAACAAGGTTCAATTCCTCAGTACCACATACATAGAAAAAGCCAGAAGTGGCACTGTGGCTCAAGTGGTAGTGCTGTAGCCTTGAGAAAGCCCAAGGACAGTGCCCAGGACCTGAATTCAAGCCCCAGGACTGGCATAACCCACCCCCCCACACACTCAAGAACAAAAACAAAAAACAAGCCGCTAGTAAAATGGAAAGAAAGTAGATGGACCTAGAACAAATCATGTTATGTGAGGCAAGCCAAGTTCTGAGAAACAAATGGTGAATGTTTTATGGAAGCTAGATCTAAAATATGATAACCTATACAGGACTCTAGGGGAGAATCTCAAAAATGTAATTTTTCTGCACATTTAAAATACTATTTTTGAAACAAATTCCAGGAAATGAAAAAAAAATTTTTGTTGGTGGTGATGGTGGTAGTGCTTCATTTTTCTATGTGGTACCAAAGTATCGAACCTGGGTCTTCGTGCATGCACTCTACCACTAGGCCAAACTCCTGGCCCCTACAATGTGACTCTTATCTCCAATTAACCACTAGAAAACCGGAAGTGGCACTGTGACTCCAGGGGTAGGGTAGTAGCTTGAGGTGTAGAGCTCAGGGACAGCAGCTAGGCCCAGAATTCAAGCTCCAAGACAGACCCAAAAAAAAGGGGGCGCCAGGTGTTTGGTCTAGTAATAGAATGCTTGTCTAGCATGTATGAAGACCCTGGTTCAATTCCTCAGTACCACATACATAGAAAAAAGCTGAAAGTGGTGCTGAGGCTCAAGTGGTAGCGCTCTAGCCTTGAGAAAGTACAAGGACAATGCTCAGGCCCTGAGCTCCAGCCCAGAACTGGCAAAAAAAAAAAAAAAGAAGAGGATATCTAAAAATGGAGTCCCAGTCACAGAGTAACATGAGGAATCAGATAAAGACTGAGCACTCTGAGATCCTTTCCACCTTCTACAGAAATAATACAAGCCAGGCACTAGTGGTTCATGCCTGTAATACTAATTACTCAGGAGGTTAATATTTGAGGATCAGAGTTTGAAACTAGCCTGGGCAGGAAAGTCCAAGAGACTCAGGGAAAGTGTCTAGTCTCTTGAGTTCAAGCCTTGGGCTGGCATGCATAGGACTGGCATGCATGTGTGCGCATGTACACACACACACACACACACTCGACACAATATCATTATCAACTCCATTGCAGGGACCTCCTTGCAGGACCTGCCATCACCATTGTGAGAAGAGCTACAGGTATGGAGGATGACCACAAGGCATGACCACAGCACAGCAAACTGGGACTGGGCTGTGACCCAGATGCCTTGGGGAGGAAAAGCTGCCCTGAGCACCGGCATGTTTCTGGAGATGAGGGTGGCACTGGAGGAGGCTCAAGTCACAAGTCTACTCAGCCTCCAGATGAGTGGAGCCCTCTCTGCAGGCTCAGGAAGACCCCTTTGGGGGCAGTGAGGAGGGGCTCAAAGATAAAGGGTCTTTGGCAGGTTAGAGGGTGGGGGCCGGTAAGGCCTGCTTTCTGTCTGGGAAGAAGGATGGGGAGAAAAACCAGGGCAGCCCTGGAGACCTGAGGAGGGAGCTGTGGTACTTCAATCCTACCCTGTGTTGGGAAGAACAGGGAGCCCAGGGCCTGGGCACCGGGCAGGCCCCTGACTGCCTGGCCCAGGCTCCCTGCACAGGCTTCCATGGGGGCTGGAGGAGAGGTTCCTGGCCTCCCTACGCTCCCAACCTCCTACAGAAACCAGGAACGTTCCACCTGGCACTCAATTGCATCTTTTGTTTCCAGAAGGAAAATGTTGGGTTTGGGCAAGTGTGGCCACCCAGACGGCCGAGCAGGGCGGGAGCATGCTCCCCGGGCATTGTTTGGGCACAGGCCAGCAAAGCTTTTCCAGGGCCCAGTCTAGGCAGATTCCAGGTGGGAATGTGGAAAACAAGTAATTTTCCCAAGATGTGCAAGGTCTCTCCAGGCTGCTGTGCCTGTAAAATATTGATGCCTCCTGTTCTGAGAGGGTTGGGGGCCAGGAAGTTGTTTAAAACCAGGCAAGGACTGTGGGCTCCAGGGAGGGAGGTGACAGACCGATCAGGAACTGGACAGTGGCCTGGGGTGGCAAGATGTGAGGGGGGCACCTGGGGAACAGCTCAGCAACTGCCCTCAGGGACAGAACAAGTTCTCTCAAACTTCAGGATGGCAAGGCCATGTAGGAAGAAGCAGGCCCCTCCTGCTCACGTTAATAAAAACTTTGAACAGGTTTATGGCAAATTGGCAAGAAAAGTGTGTGTAGCTCCTAATTGGTGATTTAAATGCAATCATGAACAAATAAATGCCTGTTCCTATCTCATTATTTATGAACTAGATCTGCTCAGAGACAAAATGACTTTTCTTGGGTAGGGGCCAAGCTTAACGTAGTACATGGGCCTCATCTGCCAGCACCAGCAGGAGCCGCCCTGCCCAGAGCTGCCAGCCGCAAAGGGCCCCAGGCCTGCGGGGGGCAAGGTGGAAGACAGGAGCCCCCTCCCTCTCCGCCCTGTCTGATTGACAGCCCCTGCAGCAACTGTCCTGCGCACTCACCAGACCCAATAATTGTCACTCTTGGTTCATCTCTGCTTTCCCTTTGGCAGACCCAGGAGTTGAGCCATAGCTCTGTCTTCTTTGTCCATGCCAGCAGTTGCCCTAAATTCCCGCCTCCACCCCCTGTCCTGGCATCCCTTCCCTTCCTCTATCCCTGTAGTCATGGGTACTCTGATGCAGCCTGACAAGTCACCATGATACCAACACTTATGCTCACTAGCACCACCGGACAGTGGCCTGTTGGCTCTATCCTCTAGGCATGCCTCTGTCTTGAGAGGATGGCTCAAGGCCCCACCCACTTCACACACGACCAGAGGTAGAACCAACCATGCATTGGCCTCTGGCCTCTGGAGCTGCAGTCATACAAGCACACCTTAGATTTCATCAAGCAAGCTCATGTGGTCCCATGGGTATGATCTGCTTCCTCACCAGGGGGCAGGATAACAGAAACAGGGGTCTCTGGAGGGCTTGTCCTCACCTCATCAGTGTCCTTCCCTGGCACAGCAAGCATCCAGCATGGTTGTCCATTGGCCAGGATGGAGCTCTTGCAGAATCCCACACTCTCCAGGCGCACAGAGTCTACGATGGCATTCCTGCCCTCTGCTAGGTCCCACAGGCAGAGCCGCAGGTCCCGGCCTTGGCTGACAAACCAAGAGGAAGAGGCGGAGAGACCCGGTGAAAACTGAACACCCCTTGGACCAGTATCAGGCCTATTCCACCCCAAAGTAAGGTGCCTACTTTTCTAGAGAGTGGCTTTGATAAGCTTTAGATCATCACAGCCTCAGCCAAGGATTCTCTGTGCTCACACTCATACCTAAGTGGGCATCCAAGGCACTGGTGTGAACACGAGGCCCTGGCCTATATCTCATCACCTTCCTGTATCTTCCCAGACCACTAAAGCCAAGTCCTATCCCCCTCTTTCTTCTTTCTGCGACTTAGGTTTAATGACCCAGTAGTCTCCCTCATATCTTTTCCATAGTGAATTTTAAACCTATATTAACTCCCAAACACACAGAGGCAACTCCACTGTCTGTCCTTGGGCAGGAGCACAGCTGGTCCATACTACAGAACACCACCGGTGACAGAAAGGGGATGACTGCTGACACATGTGACAATCTGTAGGAAGCTTAGATATGAAAGAAAAGTCAGGTCTAAAAGGCTACACTTAAGTGGCATGCTAAAACAGCTATGAGTGAAGGGACAGAGGATCACATTGAAAACTGCCATAGCTAGCAACTCTGGTCTCCACAAGGTGACAGACTGCTAGGGAGGCAGGTATGAGACCAGCTATATATACATTGTGCAAAGCTTAAAACATTCTATCAACCAGCCAAGCAAGATCAGAGGCTAGGAAGACAGAGGAAGCTGGCCTCTCCTATTAGAAGGGGTCACTACACATGCACATGAGATCAATGCAGATGTGTTTAAAAGTATAGGCAATGCCTCAACCACAAGGATAGAGAAGCAATGAGCCTACCTAGGACCCAGAGCTAGGATCACAAGAGGCAGGTATCTGGAAAAATGTCAGATTTAAGGGCTGGGTTGTAAAATGAGTTTCCTGGAAACTAAGAAAATATTTTAAAAAATAAAGGAAAGGTAGAGAGAGGCACATCAGAAGGACATAAGTGGGCCAGAAGCAAGGCCTAGTGATGGATGCCAGTCTAGCATCCATGAAGACCCGGGTTTGATTCCTCAGTATCACCTACACAGAAAAAGCTGAAGTGGTGCTGTAGCTCAATTGGTAGAGCGCTAGCCTTGAGGAAGCCCAAGGACAGTGCCCAGGCCCTGAGTTTAAGCTCCAGGTTAAAAAAAAAAAAGAAAGACCAACCAGCATATATTATAAGGATAAATGGATTTGTAGAACTCAAACCTCTTGTAAAACTACTTAAAGATAATAAAAGTAGGCGGGAGTTTTGCCTAATGGTAAGTGTTTGCCTAACATGCACGAAGATCTAGGTTTGATTCCTTCATACCACCTGCATAGAAAAAACCGGAAGTGGTGCAGTGGCTCAAGTGGTAGAACGCTAGCCTTGAGAATACCCAAGGACAGTGCTCAGGCCCTGAGTTCAAGCCCCAGGACTGGAAAAAAGTAAATAAATAATAAGTAATAAAAAGTAAATAAATAATAAGAGTAAAAAAAGTAAGCCACTATGGTGAAAAGATCATTTCTGATATAAAATATTCATCATACATGGAATTCAAAAATAAAATTTTATATCAGTAAGAAAAAGAAAGCCATCATCCGGTGAATATAATGTAAACCTTCTATTAATTACAATAAAAAGTATATTTAAAAAAAAAAAAGAAAGCCAGCTGTAATCCTAGCTATGCAAGAAGCTGAGATCTGAGGACTGGAGTTCAAAGCCAGCCTGGGCATAAAAATACATTACATTCTTATCTCCAATTAATCACCAGAAAACCAGAAGTGGCATTGTGGCTGAAGTGGTAGGGCCCTAGCCTTAAGCTGAAGAGCTCAGGGAAAGCGCCCAGTCCCAAAGTTCAAGCCCCGTGACTAAACAAAAAAGAAAGAAAGAAAGAAAGAAAGAAAGAAAGAAAGAAAGAAAGAAAGAAAGTAAGTCAGTCCCATAGATAAATGGGCAAGAGGCCAGAGGTACTTAAGCATGTATCCAAGTAGCTGACAAACACAAATGGGTTCATTATGCTTAGAAAACTCATATCAAGCCATACTCAGAAGTCCAGCAGAGGGACTTCTGAGTCCAGAGGTAGACTCAGAGGAGCAGCAGAGGTGGTAGTCCTGCTTCAGGGCATGTGGAAGGGTATCTGTAGACAAGTCCAATATGTGCATGCTCTGTGTCCCAGACACCCCAGGTCTAGGTCTGGGTTCAAATATGAGTGTACCTGGACACCAGGCAGCTCTGACAGGAGACCTGGCAGCTTTGTTTGGAACAGTCCCAAGTGGGCAAGTGTGAACTACAGTACATTCAGTGATCACCACGCTGACTCGGACAACGACAGAAAGGAACTGTGGCTGCTGCATCTCACAGAGGCTGAATGAAATGTGTGGTCTTGTTTTGCTTTGTTTGCAGGACTTGAACTCAGGACCCAGATGCCGTCCCTGAGCTGTTTTGTGCTCCAAGCTGGTGCTCTACCTCTTTAAGCCACAGCTCTCCTTTTGGTGGTTAATTGGAGATAAGAGTTTCAACAGACTTTCCTGCCCCGGGCTTTAAGCCACCATCCTCAGATCTCAGCCTCTGGGGTAGCTGGGATTACAGGTGTGAGTGACCAGGACCTGTCTGAAATAAATGTTTTTGAGACAGTAAAGCCTACCTCCTATAGCATCGTGCGCCTGTGATCTCTGCTATGCAGGAGGCATAAGGTAAGAGGATAGCAGTTTGAGGTTAACAGCAGGCAAAAGTGAGACCTTGTTCAAATGGACATAGTTCAAGAGGTAGATCACCTGCCTGATGAGGACAAGGTAGAAAAAGACAGTAAAGGAAAAAACAAGCCATGGGGCCACCATCTACCTCTAGGGAGGGCCAGGGCTGTGAGGGTGGCAGGTGGGGCTGGGGCGAGGGCCCAGCAATGCTACCTTCTTGACTGGAAAGTGATTACTCAGGTGCTACTTAGGCAAGCACAACTCTCCATGCCTCGCTTTCCTGTAAGTATGTCATATTTCACAGCTGAAGGGGCTGTTATGGCAGGTGCAGGTGGAGTGGGGGGGGATCTTGCAGTCCTTCTAGACATGGAAGTCCCCAGCCCCTTCGAGGGCCCTTGGGACTTAGCTTCCAAACACAGCTGGGCAGTGTCTAAATGCAGGCACTCTCAGCAGACTGGATCTCTAGTAGAGTGGTCTCACACCTGGACACTGCGTCATGAGCCTTCTGATCCATGGTCAAGGCTGCCCTCTGAACATCTCACGCCTAGATGGGAAACTGAGAGAAGGTGTACAAACTCTGGATGTAAGTGGCTCTGTAGGGTTACTTGAAAATGAGGTCTAATCTGACCACCAAGGAAAGACCAACCACACACAGACCTCACACCATGAAGGGCAAGGGCAGGGTGTAATGGAGGCAAGGTTCAGAGAAGACTCTAAAAGTACCCAAGGCTAGGACTACCACCATCCTGGGCAACTCTAGTCCCTCAGCTACCTGGCAGCCATCTTTGGGGTAGTGAGTACTGAATACGCCTGCATAAAACTGATCTGCATGTTAAGAGCCAGATTGAGCCTTGTCCTCTGGGGGTTGGACTCCATAGTGCCCAAGAAGCTCTGGTACCAGGTCTGCAGCAACACAAGACTGTGCTTCTGGAGCTCTGGGCCATGGAGGTAGTGGCACAGGCATGCCCCAAACACAAAGAGTGCCCAGCCCCAAAAAGGCAGTTGCAGATCTGGGTAGGGGCAGAGGCTGCTCAGGCAGGTGGCACTTTGGGTTCTTGGGCTGGAGACAGCAGTCTGTGATTAGGGATTGATGTTCCTTGATTGAGGACAGTGGCTGCTTTGGTAGCCTGGTGGCCCTAGAGAAAGGACCCTCGTCCCCTCCTTGTTTCTGCCATTCCCTTTCCCCTTCCTTCTACAGTGAAGCAAAGCAGCCTCTCATTCCCACTTACTTTTTTTTTTTGCCGTCCTGGGATGGATCTCAGGGTCTGAGCACTGTCCTTGGGCTTTCCTCAAGGCTAGAGCTCTTAGAGCTCCTCCACTTGAGCCTCAGCACCACTTCTGGCTTTTTTCTATGTATGTGGTACCAAGGAATCAAACCCGGGTCTTCGTGCATGCTAGGCAAGCACTCTACCACTAGGTCAAACCCCTGGCCATTATCTTCCCTACTTTCTGAAGCTTCTTGGCCCAGCTAGTTCCTCCGTACCTATCACCACTACCGAGCTGCTCTTCCCTCAGGATCCCTACAGGCTGTCCAGCTTCTAGGGCCTCAAGGCCACTGGTGACACAGGCTGGACGAAGAACCATCTTTGCCTCTCCTTCAGTCTCTTATCAGCTGTTACTTTCCCCAAAAGCACCCTGGTGAGAGGGAGAGGAGACTGGCAGCTGGCAAGCACTGGAGACTGCCTCTGCACAGCAAACACCTTGATGGGGAGAAGCCACCTCTGTGATCCCTTCCAGCCAAGGGGTAGCCTCGGCAGGTGGTACACAAGTGATTTGTGGGGGATGGAAATCAGATACATTCATATACGTGCACATGTGTGCATGTGTACACACTTAACTCTCAGCTGCACACACACAGCCAAGGCCCCACAAGAAGGAGACTGGACAAGTAGAAACCTTATCCTATACCCACTTCCCAAACATACTGTGCTTCTGAACCCCGTGCTGGGACACATGGCCAGAGCTATATCTAGGACTTGGCTGTTTCCAGGTGACTCCAGGCTTCTGTCCATTTTCCTTAGCATGTGGTGCTCTTCCTTGTACCCACATCCAAGCTACAGCCCTATGGCTTCCATGAAGTCTCTCCCTTGCTAATGTCTCACTCCTAGGCTGGCAGCAGCCCCTCAGATGTCACCAGCCCCATCTTCTGGCCACCTGAGGTGGCGTCCCCCAGCCCTGCCATAGAGCACTGCAGGATTTCAGTGAAGATAACAGCAAAGGTAACAGAGGTCAAATCTGATTGCTTCCCCAAGGACAGGGGCTAAGCCTATGTCCTCCAATGCTGGGTCTAGCCAGATGGCCCTGACCCCTCCAAAACCACCCCCACCCTGCGCTGACATGGAGGGCCATGAGGGTCTCTGTCAGAAACCTCTTGGCTCCCACTAGAGGTCATAACGTGGTGCTCCTTTGGGATAGTGTCTCTGCTGTGGTGACTCACCTGAGGATCTGGGAGCCCTGGGGCAGTGACTGCAGCCAGGTCACGCCCTGGCCTCCATGGCCATCCAGGATGGTGACTGCTCTCCGTGTCTGCAGACTCCAGATGTGCACCAGGCCACCCTGAGACCTGTTCAGGAGCCAAAAGCAGGAGACAGGGCACATCCTGAGACCAGGCTCGGCCCATTCAGACCCACTAGGGCCTCACACAAAGCTAATGGAGACTTCAAATAACCAGCCAAACAGTTCCTAGAACTCAGGATAAAACCGGCCCTCCCAATGGGTGCCAGTGGCCCACGCCTATAATCCTAGCTACTCAGGAGGCTGAGATCTGAGGCTTGCCAAGGAGCCCAAGCAGGAAAATTGGTGAAACTCTCATTTCCCAATTAGCCACCAAAAAGCTGGAACTTGGAGCTGTGGGTCAAGCGGTAGAGTGTGAGCCTTGAGCACACAAGCTCAGGGATAGTATCCAGGCCCTGAGTCCAAGCCCCAGGATCACAAGCGAAAAATATGGCCCTCCCTCATAGTGAGGGTGGGAGAGCATGGGGAGCCTTTGTGGGGAGCTAGGACAGCAGCTGCTGCCTTGGAGACCACAGTCTGTAACAAAGGGATCCCCCTGCTTCTCCAAAAAAGCCCCAAAAGGACGCTGTGCCAAGCAGGCTCTGAATGTGCAATAAGTGTAGATACCACGTCACCTGAGGCCCTCTTCTAGCACCCCAAACAAACACAGGGTATCATGCTAGCCCACAATTGCAACTTTACCGCTAAGCTTGGGTAGAATCAGTAGCTACTCACCCTGAGAAGAGAAGTGAGCTCCCCTGAGCCTGGGATTCTCTGCAGAAATGGAGTGTATTCACTGCTGACTGTGTACCTCGAAGGACAAACTGGGGGTCCGGAGGTGGCTGAAGGGGAGCTGCCATGCTGGGCAGGGCATAGTCACCTGGAGATCAGGGAAGGACAAGTGAGTAATGAGCCGTCTGTCTTACTTCAGAAAGACACTGAGGCAGAAGTGTTTGAGACACTGCCCTGCTCAGTGTCCCTGGCCTTGGGCACCTTCTGATGGGGACACTTTCTGTTTCCTAGAAATGCTGAATGGCCCTGTGACTGTGGAGGAACCAGGTACTGGCATGAGCTAGAAGGGCCCTGCTGGGACCTCTCTGGTTGTTGCAAAGGCTGGGCTTCTAGAAGGTGGCATACAAATGACTTGCCTTTCTTGTACCCCTCATTCTGTCTAAGAGCTTGTGTACCCAGCTGGCACCACCTATGTCCTAACCTCTCTGGGCAATCACAGTGATCCCTACTCTCACACCAGCCCCTTTGGCCCTGGGTGTCCTGTTCAGAGTGCCAAGCTGCTTCTAGAGCTTCCTGTCTCTGAGATGATAAAAGATCTTTTGTTTGAGGCTGGAGGTGTGGCTCAGTGGGCAAGCACTTGCCTAGATGTATGAGGCCCTGGGTTCAATCTCCACTAGTGCCCCCCCCCCCCACCCTGCAAAAAAAAATCTCAAAATGTAGGGCACTGGTGGCTCATGCCTGTAATCCTAGCTACTCAGGAGGCTGAGATTTGAGGATCACAGTTCAAAGCCAGCCCGGGTATTAAAGTCTGTTAGACTCTTATCTCCAATTAACCACCAGAAAACTAGAAGTAGAGTGCTAGCCTTGAGCTGAAGAGTTCAGAGACAGCGTCCGGGTCCACAGTTCAAGCCCCAGGACCAACTGAAGCAAAAAAAACAAAAAACCCAGGATAGCAAGAACTCTGCCAAGTTGTTTAGCAGAAGTCTCCATCTTCTACCATCTCTCTCTCAACAGCCGACCCTCCATACCCAGTCAGACTCCTCACCATCATCCCTCCCTCACCATCCTCCCTCAGGTAATGTCTAATCTCCTAGCCTGCCTCCAACTATAACACCCAGCCCTTAACGTCTCCTCTCATTGCCTTCCTTCACTGCCCTGCCCTACTCCCTGGCCCTAAGTTCCCCTCACCATCCTCACCAGAGTTGAGTGCCATCTCTCCTCACTTCAAGCTCCATTGCCCCAGCTCCTGCTTCTCTCATGGTGGATCTGAGCGAAGTCTTCCCTACAGTGCTTGCTTTCACTAGTGTCAATGAACCAATTTAACACCAGCCATGTCCTCTGCTCCCCAGATCCCACTGCCCATGCCAATGCTTTTTAGCCTTAGCCCTGCATACTTGCAGTTTTCCTGCCACTAGCTGGGTCCAACCTATGCAGGCATGGCTCCAGTATCTCACTTAGGAGCCCTGCCCTCTCTTCCCACCTTACAAATTCAGTCTCTCTTCCAGAGCCCCACTTCCCTCCTCTCTGCAGCACAGGAATGACATACCAGGCTAGCTTAGGAACAGGAGTCGAGCTAGCCTGCTCCCTCCAGCCCCAACCCAGCCTCCAGCACTAGTACCTGCTCAGCAGGTGCCTGATGGACAGACAGGAGCCACATGGAGACCTGGGGTGCTGAATGAAAGGTGCACCCCCCTTACATCCACAGCAAACAACACTGCTAAATCCTGGGCTGTGCCACCACAATTTCTAATGATCACAACCACCCTACAAACAGAATCTTCTTTTCTTTAGGGAAACTGAGGCAGGAAATGTTGGAGGAGCTTCTCCAGGTACCTGGGCCGAGGCCTAAACTCTAAAGCTTGCAAGCCATCACCAAAGGGTGGAGCACCAGTGAGGAGGCATGAGGCCAAGGTAGAGTCACCTGGCGCCTCATCACAGGTTGTGGTCCCAGACAGGAGGTTACTCCCCAGACCACAGGACCTGTGTTTAAGGAGGCTTCCAGCATCTTCTCAGAGCCACCCTCACCCACAAGGCCTCCCACACTACCTCAGTCCCACGGGAATCTGTTCTTGACAGGCAATGGTGACCCCAGAGCCAGAAGGGACCTGCTCCAAAAGTCAAGAACACCTTCACTGCCCTCGAAGCCATCTTGGCAGCGAGTGCTAGGAAACAGCTAGGGGAGCAGATACCTGGGGCTGCTGCAGCCTATCCAGTCCCTTGTCTACTGGGCTTGGGTATGATTTCCACTCAGCCCACCCTTAGCCAAGCACAGCAGGGAGGGCAGCCCAGCCTCAGTGGGAAAGAGATAGATATAGTCACCAGAAAAATGTAACAGGCAATAGGGCAAGAACAAAGGAAATAAGAAGGATTCTTCCAGGAGGGAACTTTGGTTGGGTGGAGTGAGGTTTACTTGAGGTACAGAGACAGGAGCCAGGCTGAGGCTCATGTAGCAAGGGGTAGGTAAAGAGGAGAAGGAGAAAGGCCTCCTAAAGCACACCTTAGCCATGTGTTCCATCTCAGCTCTGCCACCTTGTGCTATCCTCTAAAGCCACCTACACCTGTGTGTCACAAGGAACAGAAGAGTATGCTTTAGGTCACACAGAGCTTGGAAAGAGGATATAGCAGCCAGAGCCAGGCTCCTAGAAACCTCTAGGCCTGTGCAGGATGGGAGGCCAGGCCACAATCCGAGCAAGGCCTGTGAGGCCTGTGTTGACCTAGTGTGTGCACTAATTGGGCCAGCTCTTTCCTGGGCTGACTCGGTAAGAATCTACCTTTCTGGGGAAGAGACCTCTACAAGAAGCTTTAGCACCGGACGCTGCCTCTCAAGTGCCTTTAAAATGAATGAATGAGAACCCTAGAAATTCATTTTATAATCTGCCATCATTATTTTCCCCCTGTAAAGCTAGGAAGGATATTTAGCTAAAAGGTGAACAAACTCTTCCTAAACAAGGGTTGCTCCTGTAGCAAAGAGATGGCTCCCAGGTCCCAGGCCCTTCCTCTGGGCCCTCAGAAGCCACTGTAGTCTATGCTGTGCCTGCCATATACTGGATTGCAGACCCAGTGCCATAAGAGCCAAGAAAAATAGCCTGGCACCCCAACCCAGCAGGAAACATCAAGACCAGGCTGGAGTATCCTTCCTACCCACGGCTCTAGGCAACAGAGTCTGAAAGACCATTTCTAAACAGGGCCCCTTGTGCAAGTCACATACAGACACATGTTGTAGACACACATACAACCTAACAGATGCACAACTCATACTTAAGATACACAGGCATGCACCTTTACATATATATACAGACATAGACAGGCTCGTACACACATATGCACATACATATACTCAGGTATATGCCTGCACACACATGCACAACTCACACATTCATGTGCATGCATACAACCCTCACATGTATGCACACAACACACATGTGCATACAGACATGCATATATGTGCATGGACATACTCAGGTACATACCCATACAATGCACCGATACACAGAGCTCACATATATGCTATATGTGTGCACACATTTGCACGCAATCAGATATATATACTCATGTGTGCACATACACTCAGGGACATGCACATATGTGCACATGCATGCATGTATCAATACTGTACACAATACTGTAATCCGAGCTACTCAGGAGGCTGTGATCTGAGGATCATGGTTTGAAGCCAGCCGAGGCAGGAAAGTCCACAAGACTCTTATCTCTAATAAACTACTCAAAAAACAGAAGTCACACTATTGCTCAAGTGGTAGAGCACTCTCCTTGAGCTAAAGAAGCTCAGGGACAGTTCCCAGGCCCAAGGCTCAAGCCTCAGGACTGGTACAAGAAAAAAAGATACAAACATTAGCATCGGGGAAGCCAGGGGCAGTGCCAGGCAAAGCCCAACCCACACTTGCCACCTGCCTTCGGCTTGGTGGGAGTTTCCAGAACCTCACAGTAGAAGGCTCATTGTGAGGTGATGAAATCAACTTCTCTTCTATTGTTGCCCCAGAAATTCGGGGAACAAAACCGTCACATTGTTACAACAGCCGAAATGTGCAGGCCAGAATGATGCATTGGCAATTAAGGGCTCCATCATTTCAAGCAATTAAAATAAACGCTTTATTTTAAAACTAATTAATTCTACCTACATATTTTCCCCATGACAATATCCTATGATTACTTGATTTATGACATCTAATTATTCTTTATTAATCTAATTGAGAATAATCATATTATCCAATCTCACCTGGCACAGGGCCACCTGGGGTGGAGACCATACAAAGCTCATGTATGGTCTCAGCTGTGTGGCGTTGCTCTACCCATGCTGCCCTGCTCTACCCATAGTGCCCTGCTCTATCCCTCATCTTTAGCTTCCAAGAGGGTATAAAAAAAAAAAAAAAAAAAAGAATCCTAATCCAGAGCACAACCTTGGCTCTGTCTATTCTTGGAGATGTCAAAGCAAGAAAGATTCTTTCAAAAATCAAAAGGAGAGGCTGGGAGTCCAGCCTAGTGGTAGAGTGCTTGCCTAGCATGCACGAAGACCCGGGTTCAATTTCTGGGTACCACATACATAGAAAAATCAAGAAGGGGTGCTGTGGCTCAAGTGGTAGAGCTCTAGCCTTGAGAAAACCCAAGGACAGTGCTCAGGCCCTGAGCCGAAGCCCAGGACTGGCTTGGGATAGTGCTCAGGCCCTGTGCTTCAGGCCCCACTACAAGCACAGGAGAGGGGAGGGGAGGGGAGAGGAAAAAGGGGAAGGGAGGGGAGGAGAGAAAGGGGAGGGGATATCTTCTGTGAAACACTAAGTTGATCAAATATTTGGAACCTTCTGGCCAGCACTAAATGTAGTGCTGTGTTGTTGGCAGCTTGGTGCCTTCTCTGAGGGGATTTGCTGTATTATTGACTTGGAATTTGAATTCTGATGGCCTCCAGTACAAAAGACAAAGCTAGGGTCCTCCCCAAATGGCTTATTTCATTATTCTCACCTCATACTTAAGACTGAACCAGAACTAAGCCTGTACTCTTGGGTGCAAGAAAGATACTAGTTTACCTGCTTCAGCCCAATTCAGAGCATTTTGGGAGCTTCCTCAAACTTGCTTCTCAGAAGGAACCTACTTCCTGCCAAGGTATCAATGAAGTAATAGATAATGCTGTGTGCTCAAAAACAATGTCAGAGCCAGGCATTGGTGGCTCATGCCTGTAATCCTATCTACTCAGGAGGCTGAGATCTAAGGATTGTGGTTTGAAAGCCAGGGAAGTCTGTGAGACTCTTATCATCAAAAACCAAGTGGTGCTGAGGCTCAAAGTGGTAGAGTGCCAGCCTTGAGCAGAAAAACTCAACAACAGGGGCGGGGAGTGTAGGCTAGCGGTAGTGTTCGCCTAGCACACACAAAACCCTGGGATTGATTCCTCAATACTATATACACAGAAAAAGCTGGAAGTGGCATTGTGGCTCACTCAGGTGGCAGAGCACTAGCCTTGAGCTGACCAATGGCACTGCCCAAGCCGTGAGTTCAAGTCCCAGGACTGGCGAAAAAAAAAAAAAAAAAAAGCTCAACAACAAAAAATGTCAGGTGTGGTAGAACCTAATTGCTATCTCAGCACTAAGGAATCTGAGGCAGGAGGTTTGAAGCCAGCCTAGACTATGTAAGGAGTCCCCATCTACAACAAGTAATAATACTAAACATCACCAAGACAGGAAAACATGACACTCAGAAAGAACAAGAGGCAGAACTAGACCCACAGAGCAAAGTGTTTAAGGTACTTAAAACCAGGCTGTCACAGGTTTTGAAGGAAATAAAAATGAACTGAAGCCACAGTGTCAGAGATATAAAAATCACCCCAGATTTGAAAAAAAAAAAAAAAAGATCTAATTTGGTGAGTGGCCTGGGAATCAGCTTTCTGCTATGTCAAGTATAACTCTCCAGATAAGTTACTAATCATGAGAGCCAAGTAATCCTTTACAACGGAGACATGTGGCTGTTGCCACATGTGATAGAAGCTGGCACCACCAAAAGTAAACAGTTGTCACTTATCTCCTGATGGCATCGTCCTTGTGTGGCCATGCCAGCAATATTCAACTCAAACCTGGCCATCAGACACATCCAGACATGGGAAACAGGGTGTTGGACCAGGCTCATGCTCATAAGAATGGCAAGATCCAGAGAGCTAGCCTACACAAAAGGAAAGAGAACCTTTTATCTTGAAATCGACTTCAGAGGTGTCACAGGCAAACATAGCTTGGAACCTGAGATCATGAATATTAAATTTCATCCTAGATGAAAAATAGGGCTGCCAAGAATATTTTTTGGACATTTGGAAATATCTGAATATGAACTATAGGTCAAAAGACATTATTAATTTTCTTTGGAAGAATGTCTTTATTACTAGAAGGCAAATGCTAAATTATTTAGGGGCAAAATGTCCACCTGTCAGCACTCTATTTTCAAAATGTTTCAGAAAAAAAAATTGTCTCTCTTAATCTCTCTCCACATATGACTACAATCAAACCCTCAGTTTCCATAGTGGTCAGCTCTAGGGGTCATCTCATCTCACAGATACAAAAATCTAAGATGTCTGAGTCCCTTATATTAAATGGTGTATTAGTTACTTTAATGTATGCATATCCCCCAATATACTTTAAATCATCTCTATACACTATAGAATACCTACTAACATATAACTGATACCTAAATGCTGTTATGAGGTTTTGGTTAGAAAATGATGACAAGAAAAATGTCTGTACATAGTGGAAACACTGAAGCAAAGCAACATTCTAACCATTGATGAAAGAAGGTGAAGGGCATACAGGCATTTATGACACTTGTTTGCAACTTTTTTTTTTTTTTGGTGGGTCAAGGGGCTTGAACTCGGCCTGGGCTCTGTCCCTGAGCTCTTCAGCTCAAGACTACTGCCCTACCCCTGGGTTTGGGTGTTGTCCCTGAATTCTTTAGCTCAAGGCTACCAAACTATCCTATAGCCAAGCCCCACTTCCCATTTTCTAGGGGTTAATTGGAGATAAGAGTCTCAGGTCCTTTTGTGCCTGGGCTGGCTTTGAACCTTGATCCTCAGATCTCAGCCTCCTCAGTAGCTAGGATTAAAGGCATTGAGCCACCACCTCTGGCTGTTTGCAACTTTTCTGTAAGCTTAAAAATATAACAGGAACAGGGGCCAGGAGTTTAGCTTAGTGATTGAGTGCTTGCCTAGCATGCACGAAAACCCAGGTTTGATTCCTTGGTACCACACACATAGAAAAAGGCCAGAAATGATGCTGTGGCTCAAGTGGTAGAGCTCTAGCCTTGAGAAAGTCCAAGGACGGTGCCCAGACCCTGAGCTCAAGGCCCAGGACTAGATAGATAGATAGATAGATAGATAGATAGATAGATAGATAGATAGATAAAGATAGATCAGGAACAAATGAAGTCATGGTAATCAATAATACATGATATGGAAAATGAACTATGCAACTTGTAGGGAGGGACAGGAGGGAGAAACTGGGGTAAGCAAAAGAAAGGGTGACATTGTCAAAAAAAAGAAAATATATATGACTTATGAAATGGTAACTGCTCTGTGCAACCTTAATAATAACAATAAAATTATATTTTAAAATTATAACAGGGCTGGGAGTTTGGCCTAATGATAAAGTGCTTGCCTAGCATGCATGAAGACCCGGGTTCGATTCCTCGGTACCACATACATAGAAAAAAAGCCGGAAATGGTGCTGAGGCTCAAGTGGTAGAGCTCTAGCCTTGAGAAAGTCCAAGGGCAGTGCTCAGGCCCTGAGCTCAAGCCCAGGACTGGCAAAAAAAAAAAAAAAAAAAAAAAAAAAAGAAATGTGGTGGTGGTTCACACCTATAATCCTAGCTACTCAGGAGGCTGAGATCTGAGGACAGTGGTTTGAAGGCAGCCTGAGCAATAAAGTCTATGAGACACTTATCTTCAATTACCCAGCAACAAGCTGGAAGTAGAGTGTGGCTCAAGTGGTGAAGTACCAGCTCAGGAACAGAGCCTAGGCCCTGAATTCAAGCCCGAGGATTGGTACCCCACAAAAGAGTAAACACAAAAAAGAAAAATGAGGAAGTAGCACTGTGGCTCAGGGGTAGGGCAACAGCCTTGAGCTGAAGAGCCAGGGACAGTGCCCAGGCCCAGAGTCCAAGCCCCACAATCGACAGAGAGAGAGAGAGAGAGAGAGAGAGAGAGAGAGAGAGAGAAATAAGCAAAAGACTTGAACAGATATTTCACAAGCAATATAAATGTCCAATAAATATATGAAAGGATGTTTAATCTTATTAATAATCTTTGGTAATGCCCATCAAAAACACAATGTGATATAATTACCCTCCTGGCTGACTAGCAAGGTGCTAAGTCTGCCAAATGTTGAGAAAGATGTGGGGTAACCGGAACCCCTCTCCCAGGCTGGTAAGAGGCTAAATTGAAACAACTATTTTACAAGCAATCTGGGACCTCATGACTCAGCAAGCCTAATATAAACACCCTAATTCTCAGGGGTGCACAGAGAGCCTTATATGAGGAATGTTCTCTGCAGAACTGTACATAGGACCAAAAATTAGAAGCAACACAAGTAACTATCGGCTGCAAAATGGGATACATTTGGGAAATTTATTCCACAGAACTGCAAATGAAAATGAACACGCTAAGGGGCCGGGAGTTTGGCCTGGTGGTCGAGTGCTTGCCTAGCAGGCATGAAGTCCCGGGTTCGATTCCTCGGTACCCCACATACATAGCAAAAAGCTGGAAGTGGTGCTGAGGCTCAAGTGGTAGAGCTCTAGCCTTGAGAAAGTCCAAGTACAGTGCTCAAGCCCTGAGCCCAAGCCCAGGACTGGCAAAAAAAAAAAAAGAAAAGAAAAGAAAAGAAAATGAACACGCTCAAAGCTCAAGTCCTACAATGGTAAAGCTCAAAATATGAATCCTATCAAGATCAAAAGACATAAACTGACATACCAGTGGCTCACACTTTAATCTTGAGACTTAAGGATCTCAGTTCAAAGCTAGGCAATCAGGAATGTCTGTAAAACTTAACTCTAAGTAACTACCAAAAAGCCAGTGTGGAGCTGTGGCTCAAATGGCAAAGCACTAGCCTTAAGCACAAAAGCTCAGGGACAGTGCCCAGACCCTGTGTTTAAGCCCCAGGGATGACTCCCACCCCGTCCCTCCCCCAAAAAAGGCATCAAGTAAGTAAAAAAAGGAAGCTCTATATAGGGAGAAAACATTCATGATAAACATATCTGTTAAAGGACTCATATTCAGATTATACCCATGGCCTCACAATATGTCAATAAGAAAAATGCAAAACAGTGATTCTAAAAGAGCAGATGGGCTAAGGTATATGAATGTACCCAGAAAAAAATGCAAAAACATTGAAATGTTGAAACTAGACCAAGTTGAATTCGGGCCAAAAAGCATTAGACTTGACAAAGCCAGACAACTTTGAAGCACTTCACTGTACTCTACAATAAAGATAAAACGGCTCTGAATGCCAATGCACTAAATAACAGATATCATTCTTACAAAATAGAAGCTATAGAAAATACAAGCCATCACAGAAAGAAACCTCCGAAGACTGAAGATTACACCAGACTGAGTCAAGTAAACAATAAGATGAAAAGATAAAGCTAGAGTCTAGTGGCTGGCACCTATAATGTTCGTTATCTCAGGAGGTAGAGATCTAGAGGACTGAGGTTTAAGGCCAGCCGAGGCAAAATGTTCATCCAACTGTGTAAAAATCATAAATAGGAGGACTCTGGTGCAAACCTGACCAGAAATAAATGTAAGATCCTTCTTTAAAAATACCCAAAGCAGGGGCTGAGAGTTTGGCTTAGTGGTAGAGTGCTTGCCTAGCATGCACGAAGACCCGGGTTCAATTCCTCGGTACCCCACATACATAGCAAAAAGCTGGAAGTGGTGCTGAGGCTCAAGTGGTAGAGTGCTAGCCTTGAGAAAGTCCAAGGACAGTGCTCAAGCCCTGAGCCCAAGCCCAGGACTGGCAAAAAAAAAAAAAAAAAAAATACCCAAAGCAGCCAGGTGCCAATGGCTCATACCTGTAATCCTAGCTACTTAGGAGGCTGAGATCTGAAGATCACAGTTCAAAGCCAGCCTAGGCATGAAAGTCCAGGAGATTCTTATCTCCAATTAACCAACAGAAAACAGGAAGTGGCACTGTGGCTCATGTGGTAGATTGCTTGCCTTTAGCTGAAGTGCTCAGGGACAACACCCAGGCCCAGTGTTCAAGCCCCCTGACTGACCAAAAAAAAAAAAAAGCAGGGGTTGGAGATTTAGCTCTGTGAAAGAGCACTTTCCTGGCAAGTACAAGGCCCTGAGTTTGGTCCTCCGCTATGAAAAACGAAAACAAAAAACTTAAAGCAAAAAGGCATGGGGACCTGGATCAAGTGGTAAAACACCTGTTTGGTGAATGTGAGGTCCTAAGTTCAAAATCCATTCCATCAAAAAAAAATTATTTTGTTAAAAAAAAAAAAATGACCAGCGGCTGTGAGGGTGACACATGCCTGTGGAGATTAGGAAGATGGTGACTTGAGGCCAGCCCTGGCAAAATTTAGTGAGATCTAATCTCAATCAAGAAGCTAGATATGGTGGGGTGTGTCTGTGATCCTAGCCATGTGGGAAGCCATGAGTAGAAGGATCACTGAGCCCCAACAGGAGACTCTATCTAAAAAATAATGAAAGCAAAACAGGTCTAGGGATGGCTGAGGTGGTAGAGCACATGCCTAGCAAGGGTGAGGCCAAGTTCAAATCCCAGGACCAAAACAGAGAAAGAATTACTAAACAACACAATGGAGCAGATACTATGAATTCTCCAGACCTCCATCACCTTCCTGTGAGCACGTGTAACGTGTGTAAACACTGGTTATGTATTGGTCACACATATCTTACCTATAAAGAAGTTTCCGGCTGGATGCTAGAGGTTTATGTCTGTAATCCTAGCTACTCAGGAGGCTAAGATCTGAAAATTATGACTTAAACCAGTTCAGAGGCAGACAAATCCCAGAGACTCTTATCTTCAATTAACCAGCAAAAAGCAAGTGGAAATGATGATGCTCAAATGGGAAAGTTCAAGACTTGAGCAAAAAGGCTAAGCAAGAACATGAGGCCCTGAGTTCAAGCCCTACTACCAACACACACACACACACACACACACACACACACACACACACACACACACACACACACAGACTCCATGATGTCAATACAATTGATGATGATGGCTTAACCTGTAAGTTAAGCTACTTAGGAGGTGAGACTTGGAGGATTTTAGTTTGAAGTCAACCCAGGCAGAAAAGTCTGTGGGCAAAAATATCCAACTGGAGGTATAGTTCAAATGGTAAAGTACCAGCTGTAAGCAAGAAGGTCAAGTAAGCACTAGGTCCTGAGTACTAGCCCATACCAGAAATAAAGAAGCCCCACTCCGTCAACAACATTAGGTGAAAGGATGGGCTGAAATGTGGTTTAGTGGTAGAGTGCTCACCTACCATGCAGGAAGCCCTGGGTCCCATTCCTCAGTACCACATAAGCAGAAAAAGTCAGAAGTAGCACTGTGGCTGAAGTGGTAAAGCACTTGGCTCAGGAACAGTGTTCAGGCCCTGCATTCAAACCGCAGGACAGTAAAAAAAAAAAAAAAAAAGCTACTCAGGAGGCTGAGGTCTGAAGATCACAGTTCAAAGCCAGCCCAAGCACAAAAGAATGTGAGACTCTTATTTCCAATTAATCACTAGAAAATGGGAAGTGAGGCTGTGGTTCCAGGGGTAGGGTGGTAGCCTTGACCTGAAGAGCTCAGGGACAGCACCAAAGCCCAGAGTTCAAGCCCATGACCCTAAAATATAAATAAATAAATAAATCTACTATCTTTAAAACATATAGAAAGACTAAAAACGCAATTAAAAAGGGGGGGGGGCAAAAGATCTGAATACAATTCACAGGGAAAAAGCAAGGAAAATGGTTCTTAAACATATCAGAAGATTTCAACTTCAACCTCACATCTGGCAAAAGGAAAATTAAAACAATCCTGAAGGAAATGGTTGGACCTAGAACAAATTATGCTAAGTCAGATAAGAGACAAATGGTGCATATTTTCTCTCATATGCAGAAGCTAGATCTAAGATAAACTGAAACATGATAAATTATCTAATATACAATGGAACAAGATAAAACATGACAAATACAGGACTCTAGACATTCACATACAGTGAGAACAAAAGAGGATATTCTTAGGAAAGGAACATAAAAGGCACAATGACTAGGAGCATCTGATTATATTAAATAATATTTAGGGGCCGAGAGTTTGGCCTAGTGGTAGAGTGCTTGCCTAGCATGCACAAAGATCAGGGTTCGATTCCTCAGTACCACATACATAGGGGAAAAAAAGCCAGAAGTGGTGCTGCGGCTCAAGTGGTAGAGCTCTGGCTTTGAGAAAGTCCAAGGATAGTGCTCAGGCCCTGATCTCAAGCCCAGGACTGGCAATAAATTAATTGATTAATTAATTAATTAATTAATTTTTATTGAAATGAACTCTAGGAAAAAATAGAAACAAGAAAAAAAATAAAACACCAAAAAACTACCCTGAACCCAAGTACTTCACACCTATAATCCTAACTACTCAGAAGGCAGAGATCTGAGGATCACAGTCGGATGCCAGCTCAGGCAGAAAAGTCCATGAAACTCGGGTGGCTCATGCCTATAATCCTAGCTACGCAGGACGCTGAGATCTGAGGACAGTGGTTTGAAGCCAGTCTGAGCAGGAAAGTCCATTAGACTCTCATATGCAATGAATTACAAATAGTAGGAAGTGGAGCTGTAGTTTAAGTAGCCTTGAGCAAAAAAAGCTCAGGGATAGCTCCCAGGCCCTGATTTCAAACTCCAGGGCTAGCACAAGAAAAGAAAAGAGAAGGGGCCGGGAGTTTGGCCTAGTGGTTAAAGTGCTTGCCTAGCATGCATGAAGACCTGGGTTCGATTCCTCGGTACCACATACATAGAAAAAAGCCAGAAGTAGTGCTGAGGCTCAAGTGGTAGAGCTCTAGCCTTGAGAAAGTCCAAGGACAGTGTTCAGGCCCTGAGCTCAAGCCCAGTACTGGCAAAAAAAAAAAAAAGAAAAGAAAAGAAAAGAGAAGAATTAGATCATACACTATTAGAAATCAAAGAGCCACCTAGAGAATATAGACAATATTACAGGTTAAAAAAAAAGCAAATGAGGGGGTAGGGTGGTAGCCTTGAGCTGAAGAGCTCATGGACAGTGCCCAGGACCACAGTTCAAGTCCCATGAGGGACAAAAAAAGAAAAAAAAAAAAGATGCAAATGATACACAAAAAATAATACAAAGATTGAAATGGATGAATTAGTTATCAGATAAAGTAGACCTCAGGACAAACAGCATTGCCAGGGACAAGAAAAAAAATATAGTTTAAAAACATCAATTCAAGCCAGGCGTGTTGGCTCACGCCTATAATCCTAGCTACTCAGGAAGCTGAGATCTGAGGATTTCGGTTCAAGGCCAGCCTGGGCTCTAAAGTCCATGAGACTCTTATCTCCAATTAACCGCCAGAAAACCAGAAGTGGTGCTGTGGTTCAAGGGGTAGGGTGGTACCCTTGAGCGGAAGAGCTCAGTCAGTGCCCAAATCCAGAGTTCAAATCCCATGACTGACAAAAACAAAAACAAACCAACAAAAAAAAATTCATAAGGAAGACATAAAGTATATGTATGACTACTTCAAGATAATAAGTATATATTTAACAACAGAACTTCAAAATGTCCAATGGAAAAACCTAGCACACACACACACACACACACACACACATACACACTATTTTTTTAAATATTTATGAGTCAGCACTGTGATAAAGGAATGATTTACTGAATAGGAGAAAACTGAATACATTGAACCAATAAATGGGGAGATACACTCTATTCTCAAGGAAGCAGTGTGTGTTCTACAATGCCTTCCTGCCAAGGAGTCAAATAGGGAAAGGAGTAACTGAGGAGCTAAGATTACAGACATGAGCCACTGGTGCCTGGCACTCCAATTTAAAAATATTTCTTCTATTTAAAACAAGTGACCAGGGCTGGGATTTGGCCTAGTGGTACAGTACTTGCCTAGCATGCACAAAGACCGGGGTTTGATTCCTGGTACCACATACCTACAAAAAAAAAAAAGCCGGAGGTGGTGCTGAGGCACAAGTGGTAGAGCTCTAGCCTTGAGAAAGTCCAAGGACAGTGCTCAAGCCCTGAGCTCAAGCCCAGGACTGGCAAAAAAAAAAGTTAAAAACAAGTGACCATTTTATGATTTAAGTTGGTCAGTATTCATCACTATTTTCAAAAGGAATTTTCTAGCTGGGCATCAGTGGCCTGTACCTGTAATCCTACCTACTCAGGAGGCTAAGATCTGGGGATTACAATTTGAAGCCAGCCTGGTTAGGAAAGTCTATGAGAATGTTCAATTATCTACCAAAAAGCTGGAAGTTGGAATGTGGCTCAGTGGTAAAGTACCAGCCTTGAGCAAAAACAGCTCAGAAACAGTGCCTTAGACCCTGAGTTCAAGCCCCATGACTGGCACCCACACATAGCCACACCTACCCACACCTACACATACACACACAAAAAGAATCTTCTTAAAAGAGATTAAAATGGCAGAAAAGCATATGAGAAAATGTTCATCATCTATGGTCATAAAGGAAATGCAAATAAAAACAACCCTAAGATACCACCTCACCCCAACAAGAATGGCCAAGATTTTGAACTCAGACAATGACAGTTGCTGGCGGGGTTGTGGAGAAAAAGGAACCCTACGACACTGCTGGTGGGAATGCAGACTAATTCAGCCACTCTGGAAAGCAGTGTGGAGGTTCCTTAAAGAACTGAAAATAGACCTTCCCTACGATCCCGCCATACCACTTCTGGGCATCTATCCTGAACATCATAACCCAAGATATGATAAGGACACCTGCTCAGCTATGTTCATCTCTGCACTATTCACAATAGCCAGGCGATGGAAACAATCCAGATGCCCTACTGCAGATGAATGGATACAGAAAATGTGGTATATATACACAAAGGAATTCTACATAGCCAACAGACAAGATAAAATAATGGCATTCGTAGGGAAGTGGATGAATCTAGAGTGAATCATCTTGAGTGAGACAAATCAAGACCTAAGGAACAAAAGGCGCATGGTATCCTTAATATATGGCTATTAAATCCAAAGAGTACAAGAGCGAGGACTCAATAACTGCATACCCAAAGCTATGGACATGGTAATAGAAATATAAACATAACTATATAGACATAAAAACCTATGACTCTATAGACATGTTTTATTTCATAAATTAATGTTTCTATGACATACAAACCCTTAGCCTAATTTTGATTAAGTTCTAAATACTAAGTCCCAGTGATTGTAAATAGAGATTCCCCCCTTGAACATTTGATTGTTAAACTTGTCATTTAAAATATGATGTAAAAATCAATGTTAATAAATTCTTTAATTAAAAAAAAGAATCTTCTTCAAACATAGGCAACGTGCAAGAAAAAGTCACAGCTGTTTCGAGTCCGATCCACTATCTGTGCTTGCTATGGCAGACTCAGAATCCACTGGTCTGGCAGACCAGGGGGAACTGAACCAAGGCCACAAGGCAGACATAAAGTAGGATACAGGTAGAATATACATTGAATGGGTTTCTAGCCAGGTGTCTGTAGCTCATGTCTGTAATCCTAGTTACTCAGGAGGCTAAGATCCAAGGATTCTGGATTGAATCCAGCCAGGGCAGGAAAGTCTGTGAGATTCGGATCTTTACTAGACTACCACACACACACACACACACACACACAATCCAGAAGTGGAGCTGTGGCTAGCCTTGAGTGCTAGCCTTGAGCACAGAAGCTCAGGGACAACGCCTAAGCTGAGTTTAAGCCCACGGACTGACACACCAAAAAAGGCGAGGCCGGGGGGTGGGGGGGTGCATCTTCCCAGTTCCTGTTTTTCTAGTACCTTTTAAGCTACATCTCAACCTAGAAAAACTGTTCCAAAGACGTGTATTCTAAGAAGACATTCTCAGTTGAACCCTGCCTTCCTGATGGGGACAGCAGCAAGGCCCACACCTCAGAACGGACCCTGATATACAGAGGCCTGGGCAACATCCAGGTTTTCCCAGCCAGCTCTGCACTCTACTTTATGGAGCCAGATGGCAGCAGGATCACTGAGCTGTCCAGACCAGTCTACTAACACACTGCCCAGTACTGTTGCTTTAAAACAGGAAGTCTTGGTCATGAGCACAGCCCTCTCCTTTGGTGAAATGCAGAGATCCAGGCAAGTCAGTGGGCTCATACAGTATCTTAGAAACAAGCCTCCAGCACCCTTCTCAGCATCATCTTCCTCTCAGCCTGCCAAGGCCTGAGGGTCAGTATTGCTACCATGGCTTTGGCTCTGGGCCCAAGATGGAGGTGGAGAGATGCCAAGGCCCCCAAGGGAGGAGATCCTGTCATAAATAATGCAGGGACACAGCCCCCTCCCAGGGAGGCAGGACCTGCCTGTGGGCTGCAGAAAAGCTGTGCTCCAGATGAAAACAGTGAAGCCTGCTGGGATAGCAAGCTCCCTATCCCATTACCTGCTGCTCGCAGCACAAGGACCTGAAGGAGTTCCTGGGCCAAGGAAAATATATGGTCCTCCCTGCCTGGGCCCAAGTGCTGTCAGAGCCAGCCGTGAAGGGCACCAGGTCTTTGCTAGCGTCATCTGGTACAGGTCTAGCCTAGAAGGACCCATGGAGGCTGGGCTTGCCACAGCATCAGCCACAGCCACAGCCCAGCCACCTCACACAGCCCCCTCCCCAGTCCCAAGCAGGGGACGCAGGCCTGGCTGTGGTAACTCAGATGCACAAAGAATCCATTTCTACGGCAGGGCTCCTTTTGGCGACTGGAAGTCAAAGGCGCACTTCATAGCTGCTTTCCAAATCCCATGCATTGTAAGGGCCCTTTCCCCTTTGAAGCCTCGTTGAGTGATTGAAGCATCTACTTTCTGAGGGGCAGATAGCACCGGGCCAGTAATCTGACTCTAAGCCACAGGATAAAGGTAGTTTGTTTCCTCTCAGCCCGTCTGTCAACACCTCCTCAGTAATTAGCCCTAATTATTACAAAGGGCCAGCCTCCCATTCGGTTATTAAATCAGAAATAGTATCATGGCTGGGCATCTGTCAACGTCCTGACTGGCGACCTTCGATTCATTGAATCCTCTGTCAGTATCTGCCTTGGGAAGCGCCCAGGCGGGCAGGGAGGAGATGGCTTCAAAGATGCAGATCCTAGGGAGAAATTCCGGGGAGGCCTAGAGGGTGGGTACTGCACAGTTGGTGTGTGCAGCAAGTAGGTGTGCAGCAAGGGCACCCTCTTCTCATTCCCTACCTGCCAGGGCTGGCCCTACTCTCTACCCAAGCATAGCCTGGGCACCCTGCAGGCGAAGCATCTCCTGGGATCTGCTGTGCCCAAAATACCAAAAGATTTTCATGCTGAGCCAACAGCAAGCACAGGCACCCTTCCCCCTGAGCCTGGACCTGAGCCTCTACTTCCATTGAGATGTGGCTGTGTGTCGCACTGGAGGCCTGCTGTTTTTGTAGGATGCTGCTCTGGCCCATCTCACCTCCCTGGAGACAAGATTATACCTCAGGCCCAGGAGGCTCCAAACTTGCAGTAAGCCCTGTAGTCATGGAACACTCACCCTAGCAGGTCTGCACATACAGCCCTACTGGTTTAGGGGAGGGGACCGCAGAGACCAAGAGAGTCCCATCTTCCCAACAGGTCTCCTTGTGGTGGGTTTTTGGTCTAAGCAGAGGGGATCACAGCCCTTGTGCCATCCTACCAAGCCCTGCTCTTCTCAGCAATGCCACCTCGTAGTCCCTGTGAGATGCACTGAGTTTTCCTATCAGCAACTGTCATGCTAGCAGTACCAAGCTAGCTGGGGTGGTCTCATGAAGACCAGGATGAGAGCTGCCCTTCTTCCTGGGTAGTTTGGACACCTCTGGGGCACAGGATGCATGAGGTGTTGGTCAGATACAGAGGGGCCATAGTCTGAGGGCTCAAAGCTAGTGCCAAAGTGGCACAGGCTGGGCCACAGGGGAAAATGGGGTCTATGAATAGGCATCTCCAGGACTCAGCCAAGGATATTCATCCCCCACAGGTGCAGGTCAGAGAGCCTGTAAGATGTCAGGAAGGAAGCCTGAACAACGAACATTTTTAGCCAGTCTGCTCCCAAGCATTTACGGGCAGAGGTGGGAACCCAGCCAGCAACGGGTGGGCCACTGGCCTTTGAGTGCTTGGTAAACACAGAAAAACACACTGCTTCACAGGAAGCGCGACCACTCCGCACGCAACAACCAGTTCTAGTGCTGCTCTGCCAGAAGTCTGGGTCTGCTGCCCACCTCACTGGGGATAAAGAATACCCAAGTAAGGCGTGGGATGGTATGTCTGGGAGAAGGGATGTGCCCAGGCAGCTCCTGGGAACCCAGTTCAACCAGGAAGTGTCCCCCACCACAGCACTGGAGATTTACTCAAAGGGACTTATGGTTCCTCCTACAGCACAAGCCAGCTCAGATGGAAGTCCCTCTCACACCCACAGGGGGCAGTGTGGCCAGGTGTGTGTGTCCTGTAGATTCCTGTGTACCCATTCTTACGTGTGCTATTGGCTGTATGCAGGTATGTGTGTGCTAGCAATGTCTACCACACCCACATCTACAGACAGGCAGATGAAGGTGAGAACCAGCTTCCTGCTGGCTCCAGACTCCAGGGTCCCCATAGGCTCTACCCTCCCAGAATGCATGATGCTTCTGCTGGGTCCCCAAGACATGATGGGATCCTGAGCACCCACTGCCATACTTCCACTGTGCCCCAGAGGCCCAGCCCTCTGCAGTGTGTCATCAAAGACACCCAGGTCAGCATAAGGGCAGTGAGGAAGCCAGGACCCCCTTTCCACATTCCTGATAGCCCCACCAATGAAAAAAACAAAGAATCTGGCAAGGGCTGAGAGTTTGGCCTAGTGGCAGAGTGCTTGCCTAGCATGCACAAAGACCCAGTTTTGATTCCTCGGTACAACATACATAAAAAAAAAAAGCTGGAAGTAGTGCTGCGGTTCAAGTGGTAGAGTTCTAGCCTTGAGAAACCCCAAGGACAGTGCTCAGGCCCTGAGTTCAAGCCCCAGGACTGGCAAAAAACAAAAATAAAAACAAAAACTGGCAAATTTGAGAGCACTCCCCATCCATAGGCCCCAGAGGAGAGAAAGGGCTATGGAAGGCACCCTGCAGACCATACACCCCCACAGTGCCCCTGTAACATGGATCTAGGACCCCCCTAAGGAAGATGTAGCACAAAGAGACACTAAGGGAGCTCAGAGCCCCCACTTAGCCAGGTTGTCCACACATGACATGGATAAGGTGAGCACTGTAGAGCTGGGTGAGGGGTATACCAGGGCCACTGTGACCAAATCTACTTTAACACCTAGAAAGAGCCCAGTGTCAGTGGCTCACGCCTGTAATCCTAGCTACTCAGGAGGCTGAGATCTGAGGATTATCTCCAATTAACCACCAGAAAACCTGGAGTGGTGCTGTGGCTCAATGTAGTAGAGCTCTAGCCTTGCGCAAAAAAGCTCAGGGACAGCACCCAGGCCCTGAATTCAAGCCCCATGACCAACAATAAACACTCAAACAAATAAAACCTAAAATGATGATCAAAGAACAAGGGGTGGTGGGAGTTTCTCTACCAGGAAATCAAGACTACTTATAAAGTCAGAATAACTAACATGTGATATCCAGATCAGGCAGGTCCATACCCTATGTAAAAAGGAGAAACAGGATCCCCTCCCAGTCAGGATGTAGCTGGTTATGCTCTGGAACACACAAGCCCCCAACTCAACAGTTCAACACATGAAAAATTGATTTCTTGCTCATATTACACATCCATGGTGGTTAACGGACATGCTCTGCCCATCCTAGGCCCTGATGGCAGGCCTTCTGTCACCCCAGTTTCACTGACAGGTGGACTCCACGTTGCACGCAAAAGATAACACATTAGATCCTGGGAAAACAGGACAGGAAGAGATTTCTTTAACAATATGAAAACAGGCCCAACAGCTGAGCACTGCCCACTCAAGAGCAGTAACCAGGCAATGCCACAACCCACATCAAGATCCAGAAACCCTGTGCACAACAGAGGGATGATTCTAATACCACTGTCCAAAACTGCCACCAAAAAATGTCCAAAAACAAAACTAGAGACACCCATCTTGGCTACTGCTGAATTGTATTGCTCTCGATTCTTTTTTTTTTTTTTTTTTTTTGCCTGTCCCAGGACTTGAGCTCAGGGCCTGAACTCTGTCCTCGGACTTTCTCAAAGCTAGAGCTCTACCACTTAAGCCTCAGCACCACTTCTGGCTTTTTTGTATGTATGTGGTACTGAGGAATTGAACCCAGGGTCTTTGTGCATGCTAGGCAAGCACTCTGTGATTAGGTCAAATTCCCGGCCCCATCACCCTCGATTCTTACATTGAAGTTTTACCTCCTAGTATATCAAAATGTAACTCCACTTGGATGTAAGCTTTTTTTTTTTTTTTTTTTTTTTGCCAGTCCTGGGGCTTGAACTCAGGGTCTGGGCACTCACTGTCTTAGACACTTTTTACTCAAGGCTAGCACCCTGCCACTTGAGCCACAGCGCCACTTCTGAATTTTTCTGTGTATATGGTTCTAGGGAATGGAATCCAGGGCTTTGTGCTGTGCATGCTAGGTGAGCATGCTACCACTATGCCACACTCCTGGCTTTTTGTGTGTGTGTGTGTGTGTCAGTTCTGGGACTTGAACTCTGGGCCTGAGTCTTCCTGTGCTCAAGCCATAACACCACCTCTGGTTTTTCCTGAGTTGTTCATTGGAAATAAGAATCCCATGGATTTTCCTGCCTAAGTTGGATTTGAACCATGATCCTCAGATCTCAGCCTTTTGAGTAGCTAGGGTTACAGGTGTGGGCCACCAAACCCTGGCTGGAGTTAAGTTCTTTAAATGAGATAATTTGGCTAAAACAGTATCATTGGTATAGGCCTGGAATCAACATGCTTGGTGTAATAGGAAGGGGAAATTAAAACCCAGTGTGGTATCTCACCATTTTAATCTTAGGTACTCAGGAGGGAAGATCAAGAGGCTTTCAGTTTAAGGCCAGTCTAAGTTCATAAGACCCTTCTCAACCAGTAACTGGTCATGGGGTACATATCTGCCATCCCCGCTATGGGAAACATGAAATCAGACTGTGATCCAGGCCTGTGCCCAAGCAAAAGGTGGCATGATATCTCAAAATAACCAGTGAAAAACAGGGGTAGAAGGCATAGTTTAGTGGTAATAGTGACTGTTGAGCAAACACTGAGGCCTCATTACGAAGAGAAAGAGAGCATCATGTAAAAACATGGGAGACCATGATCTACAAGCAAGCAGAAAGAGAGGCCTCAGGGAAAACAATGCTGTTAAACTTTTTTTTTTTTTTTTGCCAGTCCCGGGACTTGAGCTCAGGGCCTGAGCACTGTCCTTGGGCTTTCCTCGAGGTTAGTGCTCTACCATGTGAGCCACAACACCACTTCCAGCTTTTTCTTTTTATGTGGTACTAAGGAACCAAACCTGGGTCTCTGTGCATGCTAGGCAAGCATTCTACCACTAGGCCAAACTCCCCACCCTCTGATGTGAAACTTTTAAGTTCCAGACTGTGATAAAAAACACAGCTGCTTTGGCCTGTGATATTTGTCCCCCTGGCCTCCCCAAAGCCCCAGCAAACAAACACAGCCATCTTTGGTCCACTCCTCATTCTCTCCTATCCCTGGCAACACTGCTCAGCAATGTGAATAACTGTTTACAAGTAACTACTCTACCTGCAACATTCACATGCAGTTCTGTGGCTTCCTTTGGCCAGTGTGTAAGTGGGGTGGCTTCCTGTGGTCCTCCCAGCTCTCTCGTTATAGAGAAGTCTCTCCTGATGGAGCAGTTGTCCCCAAGTGATTGCAGAGAGCAGATATACCACACCGGTGGTAAACATAGCTTATGCTGATGGACAGTAGGAAAAAGAGTTTTATTTGCCAGATATGGAGGCTGATTCAGTTGTTCATAAAACAGTGATGCCCATGAGGCCAGGATGAGAGCTCAGGTCTTGACCAAGGCACCCCCCACCCTGCCCCCAACTACCCAGTGAGAGTAAATCAGAGGTTAGAGAAGGAGCATCATGACTCCCCAAAGCCTGAGCCTTCATACACAAGGCCCATAGTGAGCATACGAATGCCTATCACTGCACTATGGTTCATCTACAGCAAGTTACACACTCACCATTTACCCTACCTTCGGCTAGTCCAGTTCACCTGTGTAGTACTGCTGTGGTTTGCTCCGAGTTTCCTAAAGTTAGTTTAGTCTGCATCCAGGAGAATAGTGAACTCTTAATAGGTGGGGCCTAGCAGCGGTTTTAGGTCACAGTTGGTTTTTTGTGTGTGGGGGGGAGGGGGGAGTCATGGGGTTTGAACTTGGCCTAGGCATTGTTCCTGAGCTCTTCAGCTCAAGGCTACTCCCACCCTACTCTTGAGCCAAGCCCCACTTCTCATTTTCTAGAGGTTAATTGGACCTTTTGTGCCCCAGCTGGCTTTGAACCTTGATCCTCAGATCTCAGCCTCCTGAGTAGCTAGGATTACAGGTGTGAGCCACTGCACCCAGCTAGAAGTTGTGTCTTTGAGGGAGACATGTGGGGCCTCAGCCCCTTCTTTCTCGCTTGTTCTTGTCCTGGGCATCATGGGCAGTGCTGCCCCTGTGATATATGAACTGCTACTCCACAGGCCCACAAGTCACAGCCAATCAATTGTGGGGGAAGGGGGAGGAAAAACTTTTCTCTTCATTAGATGGTTGTCTCAGTCATTTATTATAGTAACAGAAAGTTAATGGAAGTACTTGTGTGATTTTCTTTTGCATGTTGACATCTTTAATCCATCTGGAAGGGGCCCTGGCAGAAGGAAGTAGGGACCCAGTTTTACACATTTCCCAGATGGACGAGCAGCTGTCCCAACTGTTTGTACTTAAGTCTTTTATCCCCATTTATTTGAAACAACACCTCTAGCACACACTAAATTTCCCGCTTACCTGACTAGAATGGCTTGCATTCAATATTGTTTCTTTGAACACCAATATGCATTGATTGCAAATACTGCAGCTTTGTAAAAATTCCAATGTCTCATAGGAACTTTATCCTCAGTACTTTGTGATTTAAGGTTTTCCTTGGACACAGATACATTAAAAACCCCTTGGCTAGGCCAGGAGCGTAGCCTAGTGGTAGAGTGCTTGCCTAGCATGCACAAAGACTCAGGTTCGAATCCTCAGTACCACATACATAGAAAAAGCCAGAAGTGGTGCTGTGGCTCAAATGGTAGAGCTCTAGCCTTGAAAAAGCCCAAAGACAGCCCCAGGGCTGGCAAAAAAACAAACAAACAAACAAAAAAACAAAACAAAACAAAACCTTGGCTAGTGCCTATGTCCCTATTTTCAGGATATAAAATCCCTGGATATTTTCAAGGGAGGGGAGGGAGGTACAGCAATCTGCAAAGCAGACCTTCCATCCTGACCAGCCTGAGCAGATCCTGCAAAGGCTGCCAGGCTCTCAGCTCCAGCACCTCGCCCAGACTGCCTGCCCTATGTGTGGATGCCAACAGAACAAATGGCCCAAGCCCCGTCGTATGGGCTGCACACAACATGGAACGTTGTCCACCTAAGAGTAGAAAAGAATCTGTGCCATCGCCTGTGCCTGAAGGCACTTTGTAATGGTCCACAGTACCGTCCTCCTATACCACCTGCATAGGCAACCTGGCCACCACTGCTGAGACCCAACCACAATGAGTATCTCCTAGACTCCCCTAGGAGCTCCCCAGCCTGCCTAAGCACAGAAGCCACCCAGATGGCCCCGTGGCATGGTGGACCACACCTCAAGTCTCAGGAGACAAGTGGGCTGGACAGTGGTAAGCCGGGAAGAACCAATCTCAAGCTAAAAGGATTCATTGCATGTCCACCAGACACCCTGGGATTCTCGGGTCTGAGACTGCCACCAGCATCTCACTTTGCTATCAGCTTCCTATGAACAGCTTCCCTGCTACTGCATACACAAGAGCCTAGGCTTTGAAATAGTTCACAAAAACAAATAAAAACTGGACCTAGACCCTTTTCTAATAATTATGTCACCAAATAAAACAATCCTAACCATTTCTTTTCCTAAAAAAAAAATTTGTTTTCTTACCATATCCCCCTAAACTGTCTGTATATGCAACGCATGTTTCCTTTGTTATTTTCTTCCAACTTGCCAGAATGGAGTCTTTTGTTGTTACAACTGAAAAACTGCAGAGGAGCCTGGTTTTCTTGTGTCTGGCTCTTTTGCATTGGACAGCTACTCCTCATCCTCAAGTGAACTTGGCTGGAGGGAGCTTCCTTACTCAGCTCTCATTAAATTCCCTGCTAGTACAAAACTGGTCTTTCTTCATTCCAGTCCCTGGCCTGAGGCCTTGAAGATCTGATTTGCAGTCTCACTTCACCTACAGCTCCCAGTAGCCAGTTCTCAAGACCACCCCCCTCCACCTGTAGAGCCTCCATCCCCATCCCGAGGTCCAACTCCTTCCACAGGACCCTTAGGTTTGAATTAGCCCTTCAGGAGCCACAACTGTGACACAAACCTGGGAATCTCACAGGCTCCCACCCACAAAGGACTCTTGCTTTGTCAGCAACCACCACACACTCAGCAGTTGATGCAATGCATGTTTAATGAGCACCAATTGTGTATCAGGGCCACACAGCCACAACAGAGTCTTGAATTCAAGGCTCGTGGTCTTCCAGAAGATATAAGCTAGTTACATCATTGGGACTGCCCGAGTGTACAGGAGCAAAGGGCCCAAGAAGGGGGAGGGGCAGCACCACAACTTAAGGCACAATTTTTTTTTTCCCCCCAGTCCTGGGCTTGGGCTCAGGGCTTGAGCACTGTCCTTGGACTTTCTCAAGGCTAGCACTCTACCACTTGAGCCTCAGCACCACTTCCGGCTTTTTTTTTTTTGCTATGTATGTGGGGTACCAAGGAATCAAACCCGGGTCTTCATGCATGCTAGGCAAGCACTCTACCACTAGGTCAAACTCCTGGCCCCAAGGCACAAAATTTTAATGATAATGTTACAAGACAGATGTTGCCTGCAGTTGAGCCTGGTAAGGGGCCTGGATTCCACCTTTCCCAAACTTTTTTTTTTTTTTGCCAGTCCTGGGCTTGAGCTCAGGGCCTGAGCACTGTCCTTGGACTTTCTCAAGGCTAGAGCTCTACCACTTGAGCCTCAGCACCACTTCCGGCTTTTTTCTATGTATGTGGTACCGAGGAATCGAACCCAGGTCTTCGTGCATGCTAGGCAAACACTTTAACCACTAGGCCAAACTCCCAGCCCTTTCCCAAACCTCTTAACCCACCAGGGCTGCTGGTAAGCCCACAGGCTACAGTTCTCAACTAAGATGCCACCCTACTCATTCAACATAGAAGTGGCTGATTCTGCAGTCGACCAATGCGTCTAGTGATGGATAGGTGGTTAACAGAAATGCAGTACATACGTGCAATGGAGTTTTATTCAGCCACAGAACGGAAGACAAGTGTTAAAAGTGAAGTAAGCCGGGACCAATAAAACCATTACCATACATTCCCACATACATATAAAAGCTAAAATAATTGGTCTCACTAGAAGTTAGGATGGGTGAGGGACGACATACAAAGGTTAGCTAACAGGTACCAAATAACTGTTAGGTAACAAGTTCTAGAGTTCTACAACAGTAGGGCGGTTACAGTTTACAATAATGTATAATGTATTATATAAAAGTTCAAGCATTCCCAAGTTAAAGTAACAGAGATGGAAATGCCAGTCATCCTAATCTGTTCATTATACATTGTATATGTGTACATCATTATTATGAAGTTCAAAAAATAATAGTAAAAGCCAGCCTAGGCAGGAAAGAACATAAGATTCATTTCTAATTAATCATGGAAAAAGCCAAAAGAGATTCTATGGCTCAAATGGTAGGGCGCTAGCCTTGAACAAAAAGGAGTTTAGGGACACAACCGAAGCCCAGTGTTCAAGCCCCAGAACTCACACAAAAAGAAAGAAAAAAAAAGGAAGAAAGAGGGAGGGGGAGGGGAGGAGGAAGGAAATCAAGCGAGAGAGCAAACAGCATGCCAGAGGTCACAGGGAGGATTCTGGAGTGGAAAAGAAAAACAGGTATCATATAAGGACCAGGTTCTGTCAAGGACAAGCAAAGCAGACCACTGAGTAATACTGACCAGCCACTGTTGAGAAACACTGTGCTCTGCGCAGGCAACAAATGACCCGACAGGGATGACCTACAGAACTATCCCTTGGAAACAGGTCCAGGGAAATGGCACTCCCAGGTGTGATGACACAGCTGGAATCCCTCACAATTGGATGAGGACACAGGTGCATCCTCCCAGGAGGGGAGTCTGGAAAGTTGCTTGTGTCAGGCAGGATGGACACCAGAACAGATGCACCTCCTCCCACAGCTAGAGGATCACTCAGATTCACCTGGACGCACTACTCTGTCCTCCAGGGCCTTGGGGCTGGCCTGTGATACAGGTCTCTCCATCACAAGGGGCACAGTCACACCTGCCTGGATCATGTTCAGAATCCAAGGATTCGGGATGTACAACAGGTAACTCTTTGGGGCTCTCTGGAACATCTGCCAAATCCTGAGATGTACCCACGGACACTCTCTGGTCTCCCTTTGTCTCAGAAATCCCCTGCTGTGTTTTCTGAGGTTCTGAATCCCCTGAGGAAGCTAGGTCGAGATTCTGGGCAGGGTAGTTGGCAGATTCTGAAGGTTTAGAAACAGATTTGGGGGCTGCCTCCTCTGACTGGGAGGCAGCTGGCCCCATGGAATCAGAATCAGGATCACATACAGAACTGGCCTGGGTAGGGGGTTCTTGGGGCACAGGAGTTCTCTCTTTGGGCAGCTGCTGCTTAGGCTGAGCATTCCCGGATGTAGAGGTAGGCCCGGACTGGGCAGGCACAGCTGAAGCACCTGGGACTGGCCTGGGGGCAGTGCCCATATTGAGTGCCAGGGTCTCTGAGAACCTAGCTAAGTACTGCCTCACCAAAGGTAGCTGTGGGGCCACTGGTGGCTGGCTTGACGCTGGGGGCAGAGGGCAGGGCACTACAGCATGGTACTCAGCAAAATTGACTGGGTCTTGAATAACCTCCTCAAGATCCTGGCAGAAAAACTCATAATTCTCAGGCAAGGGCAGGTCCCCGTTCAGGTAGGGGGCTGCCCAGGCCCGGGCTCTGCCAGTCAAGCGTCCAAGGATCTCACAGACACGACTAAGGTGGTCCTGGTAGTGCTCAAAGCGGAAGGACATGTAATCACCCAGCTGAGCCAAAAAGCGATCCAGCAGCCATGGAGAGCCATCAAATGTGCCTGGGTCTGAGCCAGGGACCCAATGAAAGTCCATCCTGAGGGGCCATGGACCAGGCATGCGTGGAGCCAGCAGGCCCCTTTCTGTGGGTTTACCACCTGCTGAAGCACTATCTGTGTTTTTCTGCTCCATGGTCAGGCGCACACACACAGGATCCCCACAGCAGGGACGCTCAATCCAGGGATCCACAAGAGGGGTGTACTCCACCCCAGGAGAGGCCTGGTTCATTTGCTGCCAAGGGTGTGCATTGGCGTAATTGGCGGCTGCCCGGATAGGATTGCGAGGGCCCTGCCGAGGGCGCCTGCCACGAGGCATGCTAGAAGAAGGGAGAAGGAACAGCAGGCACAAGGGGTGGTGTTGACCGAGGGGGCACACACAACACAAGACAAGGATCAGCTGGATAAGGTGTGGCAGACCCGGTGGTTCCAGGCCAGTGCTCAGGACCAGGGGAGCTGACAGCTGTGGCCTCAGAAGAGCTGAGAAGAGCCGAGGGGAATGTCAGATGCAGGCCATCATCCAAGGCAATCTGTCCGAAAACAAGGTGGGGAAGAGCAGGGACTAGGCCCAACCATCACTATCAGGCTTCCCAGGAGGTGGCAGCAAGCAGGTAAATTCCTGGGACCCAATTACAGAGCTCCAAATAGAAAAAAGGGCCCTGAGAGGTCTGAAAAGCAGACAGATGCTGCCTATGACTTTCAAGGCAAAGATGTACCAACAACAGATGCTGTCAATCCCAGGAGAAGAAAACCTCTTTTTCAGGTTAGAGCTTCCAGGGAATTTCAGGACAATGATAGCAGCACCACTGTGCCTTACAAAGCAGTCCATACATCTCACACCTGAGACTGGTATTACTGTGTATGCAAGGCTAGTGCTCTACCACTTGAGCCATGACTCCAACCCTGCTTTTTGTTGATTACTTGGGAGATAAAGTCTAACAAACTCCTCTGTCTGGGCTGGCCTCAAACTGCAATTCTCCAGATCTTAGCCTCCTGAGTAGCTAGAATTACAAATGTGAGCTACTGATGCTTCGCCATGAGGTTGGTACTACTGTCACCCTGGCAGAGTGATGAAGTGATTTGTCTTTACACACCAACTACTAAGTGTCGGAGGCAGCAAACCTAGCTGAAGAGATTACAGGCTTAATCACAGACTCCTCTTCACAGCCAGCTGAGTAAGCTCTCCTATGCTCCCCATTGTAAACCACTACATACCCAAAGTATGTCAAATGATTCTTATACATACCAGTACCCTGACAAACAGGGTGCCTGCATGTTATCAACTCTCTTCCCTGCTCAACTCTAAGCTTTCTAGAGTTTGCATTGCAGGCAATAGCGCCCTCTCTCTGAAAACAACTCTCTACATTCCCTATCCCAGTCAGTCCAGCACCTTAATCCCCAGACATACAAATCCTGTAATTCCACCTGGTATGTCCACTCCTGCCACCTGAGTCACCTGTTTCCTGGGTCTGGAGAGTCCCAGTGGGATGCTTGAACTCACCCTCACTCCAAACAGTGGTCTCTTCCAGACCTGGGAAGTCTGAGTCTAGGGCTTTCACATCCAGCTTCAACACTCCCCAGCCTCTTAAGAGAAAGGCCCCCACTCATGATCTTCACAAACTCTCTGCTTCATGCTCTACTCACAGCTCACTTCTCCACTGGCTCACACTTACCTAGGAGCACCTGGCCTGAACACACCTTCACACCTGACTGTGTTTACCACCAAAGCTTCCCCACCCCCCCCCGCCCGCCCACCCGCAGGTGGCTTGCAACACTCAAAGCCACCAGGGCTACCAGCACCTACTTCTACCACTGAAGCATTCAGAAACACTCCCAGTTCTGCCTAAACAGTCACTGAGCCTGGCTTCCCCACTCTATTACGATAAAGAACACACTAGAATACACTAGGATGTCGAGTTCATTCACGAAGCCAGCCCTGATCCCTCACTGAATTCTATTTAAAAAAGAAGACAAAGAAACGAGCAATACCTTCTACGCAGCCCCAAGGCTGCCCACACAGCTTACATCCTATGTCCAGTGAGCCACCCAGATCACTGTCCCTGCCTCTCTTCACCTCCCAACCCCACTAGGAACCTTGCTGTCACCCTGTTCATCCACCTGCGCACCTGTGATCCTGCAGCTTCGACAAAGCCCCTGCACCAGCAAGCCAGTCAAGCTTCGGTTTGAAACCTTCCCTCTTATAAACCCTTGGGCCAAACTCTCAGCAATTTAAGCACCTGGACCATCCCAGGTCTCCCTTGCTTATCAGTCTGTTGGTTTCTCTTGCTTTTTGCTTCTTCTGCCTGGGTTCTGGGACCTGTCGATCCTTTCGATCCTTCTCCTGGACTGAACAGCGTTCTGCTCAGCGCTGGATCTGTGGCGCGCGTTTTTTTTGTTTTTTTTTGCCTCTGAAAGCCAAAGGCAGTGCCCTTGGAAAGCTGGAGCGATACTGGAGCGTCCGCTGCTCGGAGGAACCCCAGAAAGTTTCCAGAAAGTTCAGGGCAGTCGTCTGCACCGACCACCCGCCTGCCCCCCCCCGCCCCCCACCCCCCCCCCTCAGCCCCAGCCACCGCCATGCAGGGAAGAGACGCTCACAAGTCCCAAGGCCAGAACGCCCACCGACGTACCTGAGCCCACTCCACGCCCCGCCGACCGCACCCGGGGGGGCCGCAGCTGGAGACCGGCCACACCTGCTTTCCTCACAGGCCGCGACGCCCACAATCACCTAGAAAACCAACAACGGAACGGGACTGAGCCAGACCAAGCGAGGAGCGGGCGCGGCGTCCCCGCGCGGCCTCCAGGCAAACCTCAACCCCCAGCACAGACCGCCGAGGCCCGCCGCTCTGAACACCCCTGTGCGGGCGAGGAGGAGGCAACGGACGGAGGGGGCGCAGCTCGGAGTCAATGCACGCGGAGTTCCCGTTCCACTGACCCTTCAGCCGAGGTTCACGACGAACGCTCTCCACAGAAGCGAGGAAAGGATGCGGCGGCGCTCGGCCACGCCCCCAACGTGCGCGCGGCCGCCCGCCTACGTCCCCGTGCAGGCTCCCGGCACACCCGACGCTGCCCGAACAGCTGGACCCAAGCGCGCGCGCTCTGGCGTCCGCGCCTGCGCAGTACTCGGTAAGTCGTCTCTCGCGCAAGCGCTCTTGGCCCTGCCAGCGAGGCAGCGCGGCGCGGGGGTCGATGGGAGTGAGCGCTCTGTTCCACGCAGTGCCAAGCGCCACGAGAGCAGAGCGTTCCGCGTGCGCAGGCGCGCGGCGTTCGGGCGGGAGCCGCCCAGTGGTGTAATTCCTCCCCAACCCTCGCAGTCTGCTGCAACCGAAGCCGGAGTTCTGTCCTGGAGTCTGCTGGACATCTTGAGGTTCCTGGCATCAGAAAGGCTGCTAGAAGCTAAGAGAAGGCAGAAGGTGCCAAGGACACCAGACAGGGCTTGGCTATAGAGGGGTTGCTAGGCCTATGGGCCCACGCAGTGCCCATGATGGGAATTTAGTTAGGCCTGACCCCTGCATATCCATTCCCAGCAAAGGACAAGGAAGAAGCAATCACCCTCCATCTGCATGCCTTGGGGGCCACAGGGAGAGCCCCATAGGTTTCCTTGTCGTGGGTTTGGGGGTGCTGGACTCAGAAAAGACAAAGAGGGCAGGTTACCAAGGCTTTCCCATAGGACCATGCCTAGCCTGAGCTCAGGTAGTGCCACAATACTTGGCAACCTTGAGGAGAGATGAAATGGTAAATCTGTACATGGACAGCCCAACCCTCAAGAAGAGGCGGGAGAGGGTGCCAGCCACACAGCCCAGACCTAATATGCATGGATGGCCAAGGATCTGGGCCCAAGCCAAGGGACCTTGGGCCAGGGACAGCCGGATATGCTGGGAAATGATGCTTCTAAAGGCAAATGCACACGTCCTATACCAACTCCCTTTCTGTCCTGGTCTAGCGACTCCTTTCATGAAAGGTTTCTGAAATGTTATCTGCATTTACACCCAAACTCACTTGCCTTGATCCTTGAAACGTGAATCAAAGATCACATTGTACCTGCCCTAGGTCTATAGGGCTTTTAGTGGTCTGGGCCAAAAATAATAAAAGTGGCACCCAGCCAAGAAACGCCTTCTTGACGTGTGAATGAGATTTGGATTTTTTGGTTGTGTCTTTCCTAATTGACCTGATAATTTCAACTTCCTGCCTCAGGGGAGAGCAAGGAGTTCTCCTGACTTCAACCTACTTCATAGCTCCAGGCAGCTTCAAGCCAACTCAGAGCTAGTCAGGAGAGAGTAGGTGGCAGGTTTGTACAAAAAACTACCCAACTGAGCCCCCAGACAGCCAAGTTTCAGATGATCTTTTGTTTCAAGCCATCGTCTATGGTGTTTTCTTTCTTTTTTGTGGATCTTGGAGCTTCAACTTGGCCTGGATGCTCTCCCTGAGCTCTTCAGCTCTTCAGCGTGAGCCACCATGCCTGGTTGTTTCTTTTCTGTCAGTGGTGGAGCTTGAACTCAGGGCCTGGACACTGTCCTTGACCTTGTTGTTTTTTTTCTTTTGTTTTGTTTTGCCAGTCCTAGGGACTGAACTTAGGGCCTGAGCACTGTCTTTGGGCTTTCTCAAGGCTAGAACTCTATCACAGCACCACTTCTAGCATTTTCTCTGTGTGTGGTACTGAGGAATTGAACTCAGAGCTTTGTATATTCTAGGCAAGTACTCTACCTCTAGGCTATGCTCCTGGCCCTGTCTCTGAGCTTTTTTGGCTCTAGGCTATTACTCTACCACTTTAAGCCATAGATCACTTCCAGATTTCTGGTAATTAATTGGAGATAAGAATCTCTAATTCTTTTCTCTGGGTGCTGGCTTTGACCCCACAATCCTCAGATGTCAGCCTGAGTAACCTAGGATTATAAGTGCCAGTCACTAGCACCCGACTTATGCTTTTTTATTTTCGTAAATATACATAATATAAAAACCATATTAAGTTGGATGCTAATGGCTCATATCTGTAATCCTAGCTATTCAGCAGGCTAAGATTTGAGAATCATTGCTCAAAGCCAGCTGGGGCAGGAAAAATCTGTAACCCCTACAAAAAGCCAGAAATAGAAATGGGGCTCAAGTGATAGAGTTCCAGCCTTGAGCAAAAGAACTCAGACACAACACTCAGGCCCTGAGTTTAAGCCCCAGGACTGGTACTAAATAAGTAAATATCCATATTAACCATTGTCTAGATGTGTGATTTAGTGACATTAAATCTATGCAGATTTAATGATTTTTTTAATCACAAGAAACTGTACATATTAAACACTGATTCCTGCTCTCTGACATCTAGGACCTGGCACCTACCATTCTACTTTCTGTCTCTGATTTAACTTTTCTAGGTACTTCATATAGGTAGACCCATACAATTTGTCCTTTTGTGACTATTACATTTCACGTAGCATCATGTTTTACAGGTTCGTCCATGTTGTACCACATGTCAGATTTTCCTTCTGGGCAAGTACTGTAATTCTAGCTACTCAAGAGGCTGAGATCTAAGGATTGAAATTAAAATTCAGCCCAGGCAGAAAAAGCCTCAAGACTCTTACCTGCAATTAACTAGCAAAAATCCAAAAGCAGAGCTGTGGCTCAAATAGTACAGTGCCAACTTGCACAAAGAACCTAGGCAAAAGCACCAGGCCTAGAGTTCAAACCTAAGTATGAGCATGTGCAAGAAGGATTTTTTTTTTCAGGTCCTGGGGCTTGAATTCTGGACCTGTGAGCCATCCCTGAGCTCTTCAGCTCAAGGCTACTGCTCGGCCATTTTAGCCATACATCACTTCCACTTTTCTGGTGGTTAATTGGAGATAAGAGTCTTGAGGACTTTCATGCTGGATCTGATCCTCAGATCCTCAGAATGCAGCTTCCTGAGTAGCTAGGATAACAGGTGTGAGCCACTAGTGCCTGGCTGAGAGAGGATGTTTTTGAAAGCTGAAATAATATTCGCATATATAATATTCACATATGTAACACATTGTATTCATAAATATTCCATATACAAGTGTTACCCATTCATGTTTCCATGAATACAAGTTACTTCCACCTTTTTAATCCTTATTTTTGGGGAGTACTGGGTTTGAACTTAAGGCCTTGCATTCTACAGATAGGCACTCCACCACCACAGCCACAGCCCCATTTCCACCTTGGGGCCTTTGTGAATAATGCTGTGGTGAGCACTTATTTGAGGCCTGATTCCTTTCTTTAGTTACATGCCTAATGGACTGGAGTTGCTAACATTTTCAACAATTCTATTTTACTGTTTTTTTCATTGTTGGGATAACTGTTTTACTTTTTTGGGGGGGGTTTAGGGGGCTTGAACTTAGCCTGGGCACTGTTCCTGAGCTCTTCAGCTCAAGGCTACCACCCTACCCTAGAGCCAATGCCCACTTCCCATTTTCTAGAGGTTAATTGGAGATAAGAGTCTTGGGTCCTTTTGTGTCCAGGCTGGCTTGAACCTTTGATCCTCAGATCTCAGCCTTCTGAGTAGCTAGGATTATAGGCGTGAGCCACCACACCTGGCTGTTTTACTTTTTGAGGAACTACCAAACTGTTTTCCAGATTTGTTGCCTCGTTTTACATTCTCATCAGCAGCATGAAAAGTTTCCCAAAATTTTTTGTTGCTTATGGGGCTTGAACTATGGGGCCTGGGCCTGGGCACTATCCCTGAGTCATTTTGCTCAAGGCTTAGTACTCTGCCACTTTGAGCCACCGTTCCACTTCTGGTCTCTAAGTAGGTAACTGGAGGTGAGAGTCTCATGGGGACTTTTCTGCCTAAGCTGACTTCAAACTGTCATCCTCAGATCTCAGCCTCCTGGGTAGCTAAGATTGCAGGTACTCAACTGGTTGGCCACTGGGGCCCAATTTTTGGGGGGGTGGTCATGGGGCTTGAACTCTGGGCCTGGGCGCTGTCCCTCAGCTCTTCAGCTCAAGATTATCCCTCTACCACTTGTGCCACAGTGCCACTTCCAGTTTTCTGGTGGTTGATTGTAGATAAGAGTGTCAAAGTCTTCCCTGCCTGGGCTGGCTTTGAACCATGATCCTCAGATTTCAGCCTCCTGAGTAGCTAGGATTACAGGCATGAGCCACTAGTGCACCCAGCATTTTTTTTTTTTTGCTAGTTCTGGGGCTTGAACTCAGGGCCTGAGAACTGTCATTGGACTTTCTCAAGGCTAGAGCTCTAACACTCGAGCCACAGCACCACTCTCAGCCTTTTCTATGTATGTGGTTGAAGTAATCAAACCCGGGTCTTCATGCATGCAAGGCAAGTACTCTACTACTAGGCTAAACTCCCGGCCCCTTATTTTTTGTTTTTAGCTAGTAATCATCCCAATAGATGTGACATGGTTCCTATCATGGTTTTGATTTACAGTTCTCTAATGACTGGTGATGTTGAACATCTTCCTGTTTGTTGGCTATTTGTATTCTTAGATATTTCACTGTAATGTCTAAGTTGTGTGTGTGTGTGTGTCCTGAACCTCACCTAAGTTTCTTTTGCTTAAGGCTAGCACTCTACTACTTGAGCCATAATTGCTCTTCTGGCTTTTTCAGTAATTTCATTGGAGATAAGAGTCTTAGGGAATTTCCTGCCTGGGCTGGCTTTGAACTATAATCCTCAGCTCTCAGCATCCTCAGTAGCGACTGTTACAAGCACGGTTATGTGCCCATTTTAAACTTGGGTTTTTTGTTTGCTTGTTTGTGTTTCTGTTTCAGTGCTAGGGTTTAAACTCAGGACCTGGGTGCTGTATCTTGGTTCAAGGCTCCATTTTTGCCTTTTGAGATAATAATCTCAAAAATAATTTCGTGCCCAGGTTGGCCTAGAATCATGATCCTCATATCTCATCCTCCTGAGAAGCTAGGATTACCGATGTGATCCATCAGTATCCAGCTGTTTGCTTCAAACTGAGTGTTACTTTTTTTTTTCTTTCTTTCTTTTTTGCCAGTCCCAGGGCTTGAACTCAAGTCCTGAGTACTGTCGTTGGACTCTCTCAAGGCTAGAGCTCTACCACTTGAGCCACAGCACCACTTCCGGTTTTTTCTACATACCTGGTATTGAGGAGTCGAATCCTCGGTCTTCATGCATGCAAGGCAAGCATTCTACCACTAGACTAAATTCTCGCCCCTGAGTTTTCTTTATTTTAGTGATACTGAGGTTTAAATTCGGTCTCACACTTGCTAGGCAGGTGTTCTATCACTGCGCCACGCCTCCAGCCCCTTAGTTCAGTTTTCTAGAGACTCTGGAATCAGATGACAGAATTATATGTATTCATATCTTGTCATGTTTCTCCATTTTCTTCTCCAATTATTCATTGATAGTGTAGAGAAGCATAATATTTATTTGTTTATTGTAGCACTAGGGATTGAATTAGCTGCCGTTCAGGTCCTCTTGGGTAAAGCCCAAAGTAAAATAAAAACTTTATTTTCATTTTTGCTTACTTTTTTTTTTTTTTGCAAGTCCTGGGGCTTGAAATCAGGGCCTGTACACTATCCTTGGACACTTTTTGCTCAAGGCTAGCTCTCTGCCTCTTAAGCTCCAGTGCCACTTCCAGCTTTTTCTGTGTACGTGTGACTAAGCACTGTGTATCTAGGCAAGCACTGTACCATGAGGCCACATTCCTGGCCCTTATTTACTTTTTAATTTTGTTGTTGTTTGTTACTGGAGCTTGAACCCAGGACCTCTCACTCATACTTTGTTTTCTTGCTCATGGCTGGTTCTCTACCACTAGAGCCACAACTCTAGCCTGGCATTTTACTGGTTAATTGAAAATAAAGTCTTGAGGTCTCCTCTACCTGCTACTTTCAAATCTCCATCCTCTAGGTTTCAGCCTTCAGAGTAGATGGAATTGCAGACATGAGCGACCAGTGTCCAATAGTTTTAAGTTTAAGGGGTTTTCTTTGGTGCCAGTACTAGAGCTTGAATTTAGGGCCTGGGTGCTGTTCTGGAGGGGTTTTTTGTTCACTTGAGCCACAGCTCCATTTCCAGCTTTTTGCTGGTTAATTGGAGATAGGAGCCTCTCTGACTTTCCTGCTGGCTTTGAACTGGCATATGTCAGTCTCTTTTTAAAATTAGAGGTGTGAGCCACCAGTGGCTGGCTTAGGGGTGTGTGTGTGTGTGTGTGTGTGTGCGCGCGCGCGTGCGCGCGCGTGTGTGATGGGGTGGGGGGAGTAAAGGAGCTTGACCTGGCCTGGGTGCTGTCCTTGAACTCTTCAGCTCAAGGCTACCACCCTATCCTGGGCCTGGGTGTTGTCCCTGAGCTCTTCAGCTCAAGGCTACTGCACTGCCCTTGAGTCAAGTCCCACTTCCCATTTTCTAGTGGTTAATTGGAGATAAGAGTCTCAGGTCCTTTTGTGCCTGGGCTGGCTTTGACCCTTGATCCTCAGATCTCAGCCTCCTGAGTAGCTAGGATTACAGGTATGAGCCACCTTGCCCTGCTGTTTTGTTTTGTTTTTACTATTTTTTATTGCTATCATAAAAGTGATATACAGAGGGGTTACAGAAGCCAGATAGGCATTTTTGTTTTGCTTTTGTTTTTGTGTGCCAATCCTTGGCCTTGAACTCAGGCCTGGGCACTGTCCCTGAGTGTTTTTGCTCAAGGCTAGTGCATTATCACGTCAGCCATAGCTCAGCTTCGCTTTTTTTTTTCTTGTTAATTGGAGATAAGAGTCTCACAGACTCTCCTGCCTGAAGTAGCTCTGAACCATGATTCTCACTTCTCAGCCTCCTGAGTAGCTAGGATTACAGGCATGAGCTACAGTCTGGCTTGGTTATTTTTCAAATTGTGTTTTGCATTAAACCAGGCTGGCGTGGATCCTGTTCCTCCTACTTACACTTTATGCTTAGGTAGGGTGACAGATATGAAGTACCTTGTCAAACTTTTGGATGACATGTGGTCTCTCAAATCTTTCTTTTGACATAAAGAAGTTGAATTTTACCAGATGCTTTTTTTCTTCTTCTTGCTCTACGAGTGTGATGCATTGTAAATTTCTATGCCTGTCTGTCTATCTATCCATCTATATCTTTTTTTTTGGGGGGGGGGGTCAGTCATGGGACTTGATCTCTGAACCTAGGCATTATCCCTGAGTTCTTCACCTCAAGGCTACTTCCCTACCCCTTGAGCCACAGCACCACTTCCAGTTTTCTGGTGGTTAATTTAGTAAGACTATCATAACAACATTCGGGGCAATGGTGGACTCCCAGCCAAGTTAGCAGCTCCTATTGTTTTCATTAGCATATATTAGTCATACAAGAGGGGCTTCATTGTAACATTTCCATACTATATGTCCCAATCAAATTCCCTCCATCTAGCTCCCTCATCCCCTCTCCTCTATACTATAAATTTTTTAAAAAGAAAACATTTTCTATTTCATTTATTTGCAGGAGAGGTGGAAACGTTTTAGGTGTGTTTTTCTTTTTCCTCTCAACAGGCCAGATGTGTGCTGCAAGAGCAAGATGGAGACGGAAGAATGTCGCCGCTGGTCCCATGGTGGTGGGCCTCTGGTCCTCCCAGGCACCTCTGGTCCTCCCAGGCACCTCTGGTGGGTGGGTGGGGTGGAGTGGGAGCTTGTTTGATCTGGGGATGGCAGGCCTCATTCCCACCATGTTCGGGCCTCCTGGGACTGTGTCCTGCCCTGACATGCCTGGGCACCCCGAGAACTGACAGGTTCAACACCTTTTTGAGAGAATGAAGGCTCAGGATGGGAGACTCGGCCTTGCAGAGAATGGAAATCACATACTCCATTTAGACACCGCTTCCCCTTCTCAGAGACTTTGAAAATCAAATACTCCCTGAGCTATGGAAACCCAAGCGCTGGCTGCTGGGTAGAACTTTATTATTACAATCACCAGGCCCAATTCCAGCCATCAGGGGCAGAACAATGAAGCCATTGAAGACCTGAGGAAGGTCTGGCCTTCCATCCACTCTCCCCTGCAGGCAGGGACGTGGCGCTGGGGCCTCCGTGGAGAGGGTGGCAGGGCAGGCAAGCCTGCATCCTGCCTTTACCATCTCACCCCGTGGGGATTCCTGGGAGGTCTGGGGGATGGTCTTCTCATTCATCAAGCAGGGGGGCCTGGAGAAAACACATCCGGACCCTGCTTTGCTCCCCTGACATTCTGTTCCATATCCTGACCCCAGTAGGTCAGGAGCTTATTACATCTGCTTAGGGAAATCTATGAGTATTAAAATTCTATGGCTGGGCACAGTGGCTCACGCCTGTAATCCTAGCTACTCAGGAGGCTGAGATCTGAGGATCATGGTTCCAAGTCAACCCAGGCAGGAAAGACTTTGACACTCTTATCTCCACTAACGCCCTCCTCCCCCCACCCCGTATACATACACAGAAGCCAAAAATGGAGCTGTGACTCAAGGGGTAGAGGGTGAGTCTTGAGCAAAAAAAACTCAGGGACAGTCTGAGCTGTTAGGCCCTGAGTTCAAGGCACATACTAGTCTTTCCCTTGTATAAAAGAAAACGTAAGATGATGGAGACCCGCAAGGCCAATGGTCCTCCCTGCAGAGTGCTCCTACTCACGCCAGCACACGCACCCACAGGCCCACACAGCACCCAACTGGCCCCTGGCTCCCACTTGCTATGTCATAAGGTAACACTGTATCTTGTTTATGATCCCACTTTATTCCCAAGCATTTGGTGTTATTTGATCATCAGTTATAAGCTCCGAAGATCCAATTTTATTAGGAAGAAAAATTAATTTTATAGACCCACAGGCCTCATTACTGTTCCATGAAACCCTAGAGGCCTGAACCTTGCCGGGCTTGAGCTGGGCTTGAGCTGGGCTTGAGCTGGGCTTGCCTCACCCCTCACCTCTGCTGTGGCTGATGGCTTTGAATTTCCTCCTTGGGAAGAGGAGGCAAGCCGGCCCAGCCAGGCTGCCCTAGGTCTGGTGTTTCTGGAGCAACGTGAGTAAATTGGGTCAGGATTCTCATCCCTGGGGGTGGGGGGTCAGATTCAAGCACAAAAGGCAGCACTTGGGAGGGGTTATTTTAATTTTTTGCTGCCCTCTGGGAAGGCCACATGAGCCCCGCACATGGGACCCTGGCTTGGGTTTCAGGATTAGGGTAACTCGAGTACCATAAAGCACATCAGGGCTGGGATTAGGCAGACTCAATTTTAAGATGCTTTTCTGTGCCCCAGAAGGATACAGGGGCTCCTCGCTGCCCTTGTGGCACAGGTGCTTGGCTGGGGACCAGGATGGCCAAGGCTCCCAGAGCCCTCAAGTGGCAGGACCAGAAACCCTAGAACTCCTGGGAAGCTAGCTGTGCCCTAAGGGCTATTGGGACAGCAAAGGAGAGCAGCGCAAGCAAAACCCTCGTGGGTCAAGACTGTCAGGATGGAATTCCAGGAAAACCTGGAGGGTGCCTAGGTCTGGAGGCCATGGACACAGGGATCAAGTAGTAACATGTGAGCCAGGTGGGTCACACCTGTAGGCTTGGCTATTTGAGACACTGAGATCTGAAGGATTGAGATTCAAGGTTAACCTGCCCGTTGGGGATAAAAGTTTTCCTGACAAACTGTTTGCATAAAAGCTTCTTGCTTGCTTGCTTTGAACTGAGATCCTCAGATCTCAGCCTCCTCAGTAGCTAGGATTACAGACTGAGCCACTGTGTCTGGCTAAAAGTTTTGTTTTGTTTTTTTCCAAAAGCAAAACAAACAAACATGTGACCACATACGCATTTCATCCCATCAAGGTCAGAAAGCATGAATAACGGGATCTTGGTCCAGGCTGACCAAGGAGAAAAAGTGAGACCCTAGCACAAAAGTACCTAAAACAAAAAGACCTGAGACTCAGGAGGCTGAGATCTGAGGATCTCAGTTCAAAGCCAGCCCAGGCACTAAAGACCATGAGACTCTTATCTCCAATTAACCACCAGAAAACTGAAAATGGTGCTGTAGTTAAAGGGGTAGGGTGGTAGCCTTCAGCTGAAAAGCTCAGGGACAGCATCCAGGCCCAGAGTTCAAACCCCATAATAGAGGGTGGGGAGGGGGGAAGATGTGCGGCTGTATCTCCAATGATACAGTGCCTGCCTAGCAACTGTAATGCTCTGAGTTCAAACCCAGTACCATCCAAGAAGAAAGAGGAAGAGGAAAAGAGAAGCAGCAGCAACAGTGACATCTGGAAAATGGGCCTGAAGTCCCATTCTTACTCCCAGGAAGAATTGCCTCCTATCCAAATGTGAGCAGTAGCGAGCTCAGACATTCTGAAGTCAGCCACACCACGGGGTCAGGGGAGGCCCAGGTGTGGCATAGGTGTGGCATGAGTGACCCTGTGGCGCATAGACAAATACAGGTACCCAAATCCTCAGTCTCTGGGCAGTGCAGGCAGGGGCAGCTAGAGCTGCTCTGGTTCCCTGAGGACCTGTGGTAGCGCTGGGAATTCACCTTCACTCTTCATCCTTGGTGACCAGCAAACCTTCACCCTGTCATGGTGAATTCTGGAAACAGGAGCAATGACCCCAGCCATCAGTGTTCACTGTGACATGCCTTCCAGTTCTCTGTCAGTTGCTAGGCGGTTCTTTGTTGAAGACTCTTCTGTCCAGCTATTTCTCAAGCTGAGCATTCTGGGTAATGGTTGAACAAGGCTTTGACAGTCTGTTGTGCTGCTCTGGGCAGCTCTTCCTCCCTGCCTGAAGGGAAGCACTAGAAGCTGGGCCCCACGGTGTGACCCTATGGAAGTGAGGATACCACCTGGGCTGTGAGCAGGACAGAGCTGTTGTTGGCAAATGGCTGAGAAGAGCCCTGCTTGAACTGGAAGAAATCCAGCAGAGCCCTGGGGGGGCCCCTCATGTGGCCATGCAGGAGAGGGGAGGAGAGGCCTATACCTAGAGGCTCTCCTGCTGCCTTCTGATGGGGTGGACAGGACACCAGTGTGCATCTCAGTTTGTTTACATCCCTGTCTGGCTCAGGAAGGATCTAGGCAGTTCTCAGAACTGTGCATGCCCACTCAGGGTCCACATTTAAGAAAGTGGCAGAGAAAGGAACAAAGAACTGGCAGCAGTATGCAATGGAAACCCATGAGGAAGAGTTGGGGAAGGAGGCAGAATGGAGCCAGTTCATAGGTAGTTGAGACCTGGAGCCTCAAAGACAGGGCTTCTGGCTCACTCTTGTAAGTCCAGCTACTTGGGAGACAGAGATGGAGAGGCAGGAGCAGGGAAGCTAGCAAAATCCTATGTCAACCAATAAGCCAGGCCACCTCTCCACACAGGCAGGAGGTAAATGTGGGGCCAGGTTTCCAGGTGAGTGAGCAATGAGGTCCCTGACATCATTGGGTTGAGAGCTGGCAAGGCTTAGGCCAACAAGTGGCTCTTCCTACTCACGCCTCAAGGCCAGACCCTGCTCTAGCAGTCTTTATTTGGAATGCCCAAATAAAGGGAAGGAGATAGATGGCATTCCATCTCTGCCCTCCCCCCATCCTAGACCATACCCCAGTCTGGTTTGAGCTGAGGTCTCCATGCCTGTGAGGCTAGGGCTGGATGGAGAATTGTAGGTTTTTTTTTTGTTGTTGTTTTTCTGTGTATGTGGTACTGAGGAATCAAGACCACACTACTGGCCCAGAGAATTGGTTCACCAATGCTTCACAAAAGAAGTGGCTCTGCAGAGGGTCGGGAGTGTAGTCTAGTGGTAGCCTGCTCACCTAGCAGGCATGAAGCCCTGGGTTTGATTTCTAGATACCACATACACAGAAAAAGCTGGAAGTGGTGCGGTGGCTCAAGTGGCAGAGCACTAGCCTTGAGCAAAAAGTGTCCAAGGACAGTGCCCAGGCCCTGAGTTCAAGCCTCACGACTAGCAAAAAAAAAAAAGGAAAAAGAAGAACTGGCTCTGTAGAGCAATGTGCCTCAGATTTGGCATGTTTTGGAGCCTGGTAGCTGCCTGGCCAGCTTGGGCCTGCAGTGCCCGCCTGCTGGCCTCACAGCCTGGCCACTGCTGTTTCCTGCCCTCTGGGTAGAGATACCCACCTGAGTCTGGCAGTGACCAGCCTGCATTGTTTCCCTCATGCAACCTACCCATGACAGACAGGCAGAGGCCAGGCCAGCACAGACCAGCAGGTTTGGTCAGGCTTGGCAAGAAGGGACACTTGGGCTGGGAATGTGGCTTAGAAGTACAGTGCTTAAGCCAGGCATGGTGGCTCACGCCTGTAATCCTAGCTACTCAGGAAGCTGAGATCTGAGGATTATGGTTCAAAGCCAGCCTGGGCACAAAAGGACCTGAGACTCTTATCTCCAATTAACCACTAGTAAACTAGAAGTGGTGCTGTGGTTCAAGAGGTAGGACAGTAGCCTTGAGCTGAAATGCTCAGGGACAGCGCCCAGGCCCAGAGTTCAAGCCCCATGCCAAAAAAAAAAAAAAAAAAGAGTGCTTGCCTATCGTGCATGAAGCCCTGGGTTTGATCCCTCAGTACCAGAAAAAGACAGAAGTGGTGCTGTGGTGGCCAGATGTGGTGGCTCATGCCTGTAATTCTAGCTACACAGGAGGCTGAGATCTGAAGATCAAGGGTCAAAGCCAGCCCGGGCACAGAAGGACCTGAGACTCTTATCTCCAATTAACCTCTAGAAAATGGGAAGTGGGGGCCGGGAGTTTGGCCTAGTGGTAGAGTGCGTGCCTAGCATGCACGAAGACCTGGGTTCAATTCCTCGGTACCACATACATAGAAAAAAAGTCAAAAGTGGTGCTGAGGCTCAAGTGGTAGAGCTCTAGCCTTGAGAAAGTCCAAAGACAGTGCTCAGGCCCTGAGCTCAAGCCCAAGACTGGCAAAATAAAAGAAAATGGGAAGTAGGGCTTGGCTCATGGGTAGGGCAGTAGCCTTGAGCTGAAGAGCTCAGGGACAGTGTCCAGGCTGAGTTCAAGCCCCATGACCCACAAAAGAGAAGGAGGAGGAGGAGGAGGTGAGGGAGGAGGGGGAGGGGGAGGAGGGGGAGGGGGGAGGCGGCAGCGGCAGCGCCTCAAGTTGTGGAGTGCTAGCCTTGAGCCAAAGAAGCTCAGGTACAGAACCCAGACCCTGAGTTCTGCCCCAGGTAGCAAGGAAGGAAGGAAGGAAGAAAGGAAGGAAGGAAGGAAGGGGAGGGAGGGAGGGAGGGAAGGAGGGAGGAAGGAAGGAAGGAAGGAAGGAAAGAAAGAAAGAAAGGACCCTTGCCAGGAGCCTGGGTACTCGTGGGTGCTGGATCAGAGGGACTGAGGGTGTGCTGAAGGAGGCAGAAGCCATGTCTGCCTGCCATTCCAGCCCTTCATGTGGCTGCAGCCCTTGAGCCCCTGGAGCCTGAATAGCATCTGGAGGGTTTGGTGATGTGGCTTTCCAGCCTTGGGTCTCTTAGGGTCACGCAGCTTCCCTGGCCTGTACAGGAGTCCCCAGCGCAGGGCTGCCTGCTAGGCCTTGTTCAGACTGAGGAGTAGGCCAGGGCCCAGGGCATTGGTGGCATCTTCTGGTTGCTGCCTGGGGAAGTGAGCTGCATATATGTGCCAAGAGACTGGGAAGAGCAAACACAAGGACCTCAGCGACAAGCTCAAACCTGAGGCCACAGGCACAGACAGCGCCGGACCCTAAGCTGCTTCACCAGGGGGCAGCTCTGCTGGCTCCCAGGGCACCTGGCCAGGACACACACCCTCTGCTGCCTACTAAGTGGTTCTGGGGCTCCCACAGGGCTGTGAAATGCTCAGAATGGTGTGGATAGGGGTGTGCCCTGATCAACTTAGCTACCTCAAGAACTGAAGCACCCCCACTGTCAACCCCAGACACCTCCTCAGTCCTCACTGGGCCTTGCCTTTCACTGCTGAACCCTGTTCACATCAGAGCTGTCTGTCACCCCTCTTCTTCATACTTACCTGCCAGGGGGGAGGGGGCCTCTAAACATAGGGGGCCTCTAAACCAATATAGGAGGAGTCTGGAGGAAGCAGATGGTACAGTGTAGTGTAGTGTGTGTGCGCGCGCGTGGTGGGGCGGGGGTGATCAGTACCTTTTCCCAGGGGAGAGTAAGGCAAAGGAGGGATAGTTTGGCCCCAGTACAACCCCCCTTACTCCCCCTCCTTTCCTTCCCAGATTCTTGCGCAATCTGGAGCCACAAGCAGAAGTGTGCGAGACGTCGCCGGGGGTAATTGCAGGTTACATGGAACAATCTGAGGAATTAAAATCATATTTTCATTGCACCATAAAAACATGCAAGGGCGGTGAGGAGGCCCCAGGGCCAGGTGGAGAGCACCTGGCCCTGTGGTGTTCTGGCTCTTCCTTACCTTCTCGGGAAGGTGGGGGAGGGGAGACTGGGTGAGATCGGCCTCAGACTGGGGGGCTGACCACAGAGTGATCCTACAGGGCAGAAGGGACACCCAGGACAGAAGTATTCTATCGTGCTTCTGCCCCTGACGCTGGCCCTGCCAGGGTCCTGGAGTCCCAGGGGGAAAAGCAGGGAAGCTGTCCCCTCCTGTACCTGTCTTGACTGCACAGGTACTGGGTCCATCTCCTATCAGAGTAGTAAGGGGCCTTTAGAGACCCCCGAAACCATTCCAGGGTTCCTGACCCAGCCTAAATAGTGGACTGCAGGGACAGTCCTTAGACTCCTTGAGGCAGACATTACCTCACAGCCTTTCCATACTTGGAGGCTAGGCCAGCCCCCTGCTCACCATCTCCAAGGAGAAATAAGGACCAGCGCAGAGGGGTTAGTGGATCTGGGGCCATCTGGGATGCTGTGGACACTTCGGCCCCTGCTGGAGGAGGACCTGGACTGTGAGGAGAGGTGTGCAGGGAGACGAAGCGGTCACCCCAGATTGCTGCCTGGGGTGGACATCATGCATCATTTTCATCCGCCATCCCCAAACACCCAGTCTGGTCCCCGCTGCTTGTCTGCCTGCAGCAGGGGCTGCTCCCAGGGGCTGAGGAATTCAGAGACCACTTCTCTCCTTGGCTGCGCCTCAGAAGGTCCTCCACATCCATCAGCCTTAGGCAGCAGGTGTTGGCTCACTCTTTGCCTTCAAGGCAGACAAACTGCTCAGCCTAGAGGTGGACTCTCCCTGCAGGGCCCCTACGACCAGGGTGCACCACCAGCCATGCATTAAACTGGACACGGCTGATCTGGCTCTGCACTTGTCAGGAGGACCTGGCCCAGCCTGGTACTTGGTGTCTTAATGGGCCGTCTGAGAGCTCCTGCACACGCTCCGCACCACAAGCCGGGCTCCTTGGGCCCATTAAGGTGCAAACACATTCCTTTGTTTGCTGACAAGCAGGGTCCCATCCAGGGCTCCTGGGCCGGCAGACTAAGTGATGTTTTCTTAAGGAAGACATGAGATTAGCTGCTGCTAAAGCCTCCGCACAATGCCTGGCCCTGCCTGCCACTGTCAGCGCTGTCTCTCCCCACAGTGACTGACAGGCGCTCCCTTAGCCCATCAAGCTTCAATGCACAGGATTAGCCAAAACCTAGCCGACAAGCTAATTTGGAGGGCCACAATGGAAACAGAATGAGGTGACTGACGTGTAGGGGACAGAAAGCCTCAAACAGCCCTGCCAACTCCTATGTTCCAGCCACCTGCTCTACTCCCAATGTCTGCTGGGAACTAGGCTTGCTTCGAGGTACACAAGGAAACCTTACAGGTGACCTGGGCAGAGGTCACGCTCCCCTACCCCCGCCCTGCCCCCTTGAGTAAGGTCTTCAGGCCTATGGCGGGCTGCTGATGTAAGGAGATGACAGTAAGGAAGACACTGCCGTGCCTGAGGCCACATGAGTCAGGGTCTGTACCCCCTGACTAGCTGCTGGTAACATGAGAACCTAGTGCTGAGTGTGTGGGTGCTATGATTGTGGGCAAAGGAGGCTGGTGGGCTAGCCAGGCCCTGCCCCACCCAGGCATTCATGAGGCATACCAGAGACACCACAAGTAGGACAAGCTTTAGAAAAGCTCCCTCTTTATTTGGACTCCCCAAATGCCAAGGGGCTCAGACGTGGGCAGCCCATGCAGTGGGTTTCTGCCCAGGCCATCATCATCTGGCATTGGGAGGCCTGGGGGATCCAGGCAGAAGAGGGGTCAGCGGTAGAGAGGTGAGACTGAAGCCATCCCTGCAGACACGGACCACCTGAGCAGTCACACATCCCACGTGACCATCTCCAAGGCTTATCGGGCCTGGCCTTCCAGTCCTGCCAGGGAAGATGGGATGAGTGCAGTCACAGCTTACATTTGCCTAGCCACTTCTCCCACAACCATACATGGGACCCTCAAGGGACAGAGACAAGTCCCACCCATGTGAATGTGTCCCAGGAGTGCTGCTCTGTTACATTCATTTCGAAAGGTTAAGTTTTTGTCGAGGCCTCCAACAAAATAGCTTCATGGGGTATATCATGCTGAGAAGATTTGTGTGTGTTTGTGTGTATGTGTGCACTTACCTGTGCACGCACACACGAGGCTTAAACTCAGGGCCTTGAGCTCTTGCTTGTCTTACAGCTGGTGTTCTACACGTAAGCCTTCACTTCCCTGATAACATTCTAACATTTCAAGTGTGTGTATCAAAGACTTGAGGGCTACACTGGAGCTGGTGCCCAAGCACCCAGCCCTAGTGGCCGATAGAGGTTTGTGGCCTAGCTCTGCAGGCCACTAGATCCCCAGCTGCTGCTCAGACCCTCAAACTCTGCTCATCCAATAGCCTCCACTCAGCCCCAGAGGAGAGAGGCAACACAAAGGACTCCATCCCCAGAAGATCTGACAGCCAGAGCGTGGATGGTGTGGGCAAAGGGCCCAGATGCTGGTGACAAGGCTCTGGCAGAGGACAGCAAGGCCCTTGCTAATCTCTTCTTCCTTGAGAGGACTTTCTGGCTGCTCTATCAGCCCAGCTTTGTGGAGCTGTAGTAGAATCAGATGGGGGGCAGCAGCTCGCTGAGCATGGGGCAGCGTCTCCACCTTCTGGGCAATATGGAAACAAACCTCTGCTGGTGTTCCCATTGGAGGAGGATGTAGGGGAATCCACTGAGCAGGAGCCCACAGGGGCAGCAACTTGGGACAGCCCAGGGGACGTGATGCTGTGAGCCCAGGCATCTCCTGCATGTTGGGGAACAGCAATGGCCAGGCCCAGATCCCAGGGTGCCTTTCAGAGGGTGGGTTTCTTGGTGGTCTCCCCTCCTAGCCTTACTTCTGGGTTTACTATGGCTTCTACACAAGTGGCAGATCTCACCAAAAGGCAGCACAGCACAGCACAGCACAGCAGCTACAGCCTTACCGTGTACCTGGCCCCAAGCCCACCGTGCTGGCTCCCCACCCCTAGCCGTGAGCCTCCCCCTGAACCGCGCATACCTGGATTGGGTGTGAGGTGCGTGGCCGTGGGGGGGGGGGCTCCCTGAGAGCCCTTGGTGTGGCAGGGATGGTGGCCTAGCCTCAGCAGCCAGTCACAGTGGGGTCTGAGCCTGAGCGCTTGGTGATGTGCAGCTTCACCACTTCCTCGGCACAGGTGGGGTGGATACCCACTGTCCGCATCACCTGGGCGCGGGAGGCCCCACACCTGTGCACACGGGTGGAGGAGCAGGCCAGGAGTCAGCACAGGAAGCCCAGTCTATTAACACTGCCCTGGCGAGGCCTTGCAAGCCACGGGGTCTCATTCACTTCCTTCCTTCTCCTGCCGCCAGCAGCCACATACCTGTGTCTACACCATACCATTCCACCTGCCCAACAAATTCCCAATACCCTCAGGCCCAGAGAACAGCTGCCTTGGGCCCGCCTCCTCTCCAGCCTCTCTGGCCATCTGCCTCTCTCCTCCCACCACAGTCCTAGCTGACCATGTCTTGTTGCCTGCTACGTCACTGTGTCAAGAAATGGCTGGAGTCACCCACTCAGGTGAGGGAGAGAACATTTCATTTGGGGGGAAGGGGCAGTCTGGGGATTGAACTCAGGGCTTCATATTTGTTAGGTTAGTGCTCTACTAATGGGGACATGCCTCTGGCCCCTTTTTGTATTGATCTTATTATTTATTCATTTATTTATTTGTATCAGTAGTGGGGTTGAACTCAGTCACTTGTACTCTTGCTTGGCTTTTTCACTCAGGACTAGAGCTATATCTCCACTTTCAGCTTTTTTTTTTTTTTTTGGTGAGACATGGGGCTTGAACTCGACTTGGGTGCTGTCCTTGAGCTCTTTAGCTCAAGGCTACCACCCTACCCTTGAGCCAAGTCCCACTTCCCATTTTCTAGAGGTTAATTGGAGATAAGAGTCTCAGGTCCTTTTGTGTCTGGGCTGGCTTTGAACCTTGATCCTCAGATCTCAGCCTCCTGAGTAGCTAGGATTACAGGTGTGAGCCACTGCACCCAGCTCACTTTCAGCTTTTTACGGGTTAGTAGGACATAAGTCTCTCAGATTTGTCTGTCTAGGGTGGCTTAGATCCTCAGATTTCAGCCTCCTGAGTAGCTATGCTTATAGCTGCCAACACCCAGCCTTGCTTTGGTGTACACACACACACACACACACACACACACACACACACACACACACTGCCAGTTAGGGGGCTTGAACTCAGGTCCTGAGCACTGTCCTTGGGCTTGCTCGAAGCTAGTATTCTACCACTTGAACCATAGCACCATTTCTAGCTTTTTCTGTGTGTGTAAGACAAAGGAGTCGAACCCAGGACTTCATACATGCTAGGCAGGCACTCTACCATTAGGCAAAACTTCTGGGACAATGTGTCTGTTATTTATTTATTTACTTACTTATTTTGCCAATCCCGGGGCTTGGACTCAGAGCTTGAGCACTGTCCTTGGGCTTTCTCAAGGCTAGAGCTCTACCACTTTAGCCACAGCACCATTTCTGGCTTTTTTTTTTTTTCCTATGTATGTGCTACTGAGGAAAGGAACTTGGGTCTTGGTGCATGCTAGGCAAGCACTCTACCATTAAGCCAAACTCCTGGATGCGTGTTGGTTAAAGATAGGGTCTTGCTTTATGCAGGGCTGGCCTGGGCTGTGATCCTCCTATTTGTGGTTTTCTGAGTCACTGGGGATACAGGCCACTGTATCCAGCCACTGATGAATAGAATCTCTCAAACTTGTTTTTGCCCAGGCTAACCTGGCCTGGTCTCTGCCTCCCATGTAGCTAGAATTATAGGCTTGAGCCACTGTGCCCAGCTAAGAGTCTACTTGTTACCACTTTTACTCGCAACTTCCAGACTCTCATCCTGCCTCTTGCACCAGACAAAGACTTGGCTGCTCTGTGGGCAATGCCTTGAGTTCTGCTGCTCTGCCTGCACAGTCCTACTAACATGAAGGAGTGGCAGGGAGGTGACCTAGTTTGGCCCTGAGGCTGGCCCAACAAGAAGCAACCAGCATTCCCCAGGCCACCTCCTGGCCTTCTGAGACCTGGCCCTACTCAGGTTCCCTAGTCTAGTGGCCCAAGATCTAGAGACAGGGGTGCTGTGGGCAGGTATGGCGGCCTCTGCAGTAGGTAGGAGTACAGCCGGATTACAGGCATGAGCCAGACTGCTCAGATTTTTATTTTGGTCTATATTTCTTTCTGTTTGCTCATGCTAGTTATTGAATTATAAGAGCTCTTTGCATATTAAAGATATCAGCCCTTTGCAGTTATATTATAAAAAGTAGCTACCACCACTTAAAGGGCTTCTAGAAATGATTCCAAAAAGTGAGTATTGATCTGAGCAGCAGAATGTGTATGTCGGAGTGCAAGGGTGGCAATGTGGGCCACGGCAGGGCTGGTCCTGTCTCCTGCCATCCACAGACACTGTCCTTGCACCTATGATGGACCTCTACCTCACTGTCCCATCAGGGCTCTCGGCAAAGACTGCAGCCCAGATTCTACCCCAAGTTATTCTTGACTGAACTCCCAAATGGCAGCTCTATCAGACAGCTCTACAGCGTAAAGATATGAGCCCACGCTGCCTCCAGGCCTCCCTGTCATTCTCGGAGGCTCATATCCCAGGAGAACTTGATCCCCACAACCCAGCCATCACCCTGGTGTGTGTGAGCAGGCTAGGTAGGCCATGGTGGACCCGAGAGTCACTGCCCTGTAAAGGGGTGGTCTCATCCAAGAACCCAGGCCACATGTGGAACACAGTGGGCTCCTTAGTCTGATCTAGATGCTCCATTTGCCTAAAGAACTTCTCACTATATTGGCCCAGTCTCTCTGCTCTTCTCTATCCTGGACCTCTTACCCCCAAGAACAGCTCTTAGCTACACTATATCTCCTGGCACACATGAGGCCCCAGCTGTGTACATACCTTCCTCGAGTTTTCCTTTCTCTATGCCTGCTTGCCTCACCTCTACTTCATCCTCAGGCAGCTGGTCCCTGCCTGGCTCTTCTGTCCCCAAGTCCCCAGGAATTGCTGTCTTTTTGAGAGGCATACATGATGTGAACCATCTCTTCAGGCTTTGGTATTCCCAAAACACAGCTAAAAGGCTGGGTATATAGCTCAGTGGCAGAGTAGTCTGCGTAGCTCATGCCAGGCCCGGGTTTGATCCCAGTGTGTGTGTACGTGTGAACATGCACTCATATACATGTCTGTCTGTCTGTCTCCCTCCCTCCCTGTACAAAACAAAACAAAATACAAAACACTGTCTTAGGCCGGGAGTTTGGCCTAGTGGTTAAAGTGCTTGCCTAGCATGCATGAAGACCCGGGTTCAATTTCTCAGGACCACATATATAGAAAAAAGCCGGAAGTGGTGCTGAGGCTCAAGTGGTAGAGCTCTAGCCTTGAGAAAGTCCAAGGACAGTGCTCAGGCCCTGAGCTCAAGCCCAGGACTGGCGGGCAAAAAACCAAAAAACAAAAAAACCATTGTCTTAGTTCAGGACCCAGACAATCCTCTGTCCTGGCACATTCTGGACCAGGGCCTTGCTCGGGACATCCTGGGTCTGGCCTAGTGATGGCTCAGCCCTGCTTGTCTTGACCATGGAGGCCCAGACACAGAGTCCCAAAACCACAGCAGACATGTTGGGTAGCTCTGGCCAAAGAGCATTAGGCTGGAAGAGAAAGCTGCTTGTCTCCACCAAGCCTACAAGGTCTGGAAGGAGCCTGAAGAGTTCCTGCTGTGAACACACGTAAGGCCACGTGACAGCAATGTGAAACCCCAGCCTTCCACTGTGGTGTGTCTGAGCAGCGTTTACCAGCTCACATTCCTGCAGACTTACTTGATCCCCAGAGCGAATCCTTGAGTAACTTCGCCCGCATTGGGGCCGAGGAAATGCAGGCCCAGCACCAGCTGTGGGGGCTCCCGCAGGCACACCATCTGAAAGCCACAAGGTCTCAGCCGATGGCTGGGGGCAGGGGGAATCCAGCTACCCCCCATCTCTGCGGCTTTGGGTTTAGGGCATGAGTGGCCCTTGGATGTTGATGCTGATGTTCTTTGAGAGAAAAGTTTCTTTGAGAAAAGTCCCACAGAACTCCCAATCTGTTGCTGGCTCTTTCCCTCCTACCCCAGGGACCCCAGCCCCACGCCCCCATGGGCACTGACCTTTATGTAGCACTGCGATGCATCTCGTTCTGCCACTGTGAACTCCAGTGGTTTGTAGAATGCATGGTATACCTGGGTGATGACAAAATACTGATTCTAGGCACTGGCAGCCACACCAGAAAAGCCAGTCTTGTGGGCATCCCATGGCTCCAGTAGGAAAGGCACAGGGAGGGGAGAGGTTCTAAAAGATCCAGAACCACCCCCTTGGCCTGAAGTGAGGACACAGCTCAGCTGGCTGCAGAGAGCAGCAGTTTCTGCTACGGCTATAGAGAGACCCTCTATAGACAGGCCTGAGACCCCCATGAACAACAAGAGAGTGAGCTCCAGGCTGCTCAGAGGCCACCCATAAATATGTTTCACAGAGCCCATGGCTTGGGCACGTGGGGCAGACATGGGTATCATGCTGCACACAGAATATATCTGTGGGTGCCCATCCTGCGGTGGGGACGGACTGACCTCCCCTGGACAGCCTGGCGCGGGCTTGGCCCTCATTTTAGGGAGGTGGGGGGCAGGGCAGGCCCTGGCCACACTGGAGCTGTTGGACAGGCGCTTTCAGCACCCACAAAAGGTCTCGACAGCACGTTTAGGGCTGCGGCTGGGTAAAAAATGAGTGGGGCCTTCACATGTGCTGCACAGCCATTATTAATTAATAGGGCTGCAGAGAATATTGTTCTAAGCAAGACCGAACTGGAAAGAAAACAAACAATGGAAATTTGGCCATTCAACATCGTGAAACATAAAACAACATCATAAAATGCCATGAACATATGGCTTAGTGTACTTCTGATGAATCAAACAAAAATACCAAATAAAGTGCAGGGGCAGGCGAGCCTGCCAGGCCTGTCCCAGTGACGGAGAGGCTCGGGGTGCCAGGGAAAGGGCATGACCTGTAGCCCAGTGACATGTTTCCAAATGGCAAAGGCCTCACCATCCAGGGTACCTGGAGCCAGGCTTCCCCCACTGCCTGAGAGTTGCTGCAGCAGGAAGATGAAACTGTACTGGAGCCTCCCAGCTTCCCAAGCTGGGAAGTCTCAGCCTTAGTCTCAGACTTAGTGTGAAGCTACAATTCAGCTGACTATAGACATGCTGTAGCCTGAGCCTCCCTGTAAACTATAATGGTAGAGTAGCCATAGGGACACCCACCACCCACCACAGTGATACATCTCAGATCTATGGCTTGAGCCATGGGACTGGGCACACTCCAGGCCCGTGGACAAGCTCAGTAGCCACTTTGGAAGCCACAGTCTACAGGCTAGTCAAAAGACAGCCTTGTAGCCAGGCACTGGTGGCTCACATCTGTAGCCCTTGCTTTACTTAGGAGCCTGAGGTCTGAGGATCAAGGTTCAAAGCTAGGCCAGGCAGAAAAATATGCAAGACTCTTACCTCCAATGAAACACCAAAAAGGTCAAAAGTGGAGCTGTGGCTCAAATGGTACAGCACTAACCTTGAGTAAAATAAGCTTAGGGACAGTGCCCAGGTCCTGAGTTCAAGCCCCATGATTCAAAACAAATGAGAAAGTAGCCTTGTCTGATGAAATCCTCCTTCCTGGGGATAAATATCTGAGGGAGGTAAAACCCTCTAGTGGGCACTGTAAGGATAGAATCTGGGGTAAATCAGAACTATTCCTGAGGGAGCCCCCAGAGAAATCCCAGGAAATCAGAGATGTGGGGATGAGGCACAGGTCAGCTGGGGAGAAGGGCAAGGTGAAAGAAAGCAGAAGTCAGAGGACTAGGAGACACTCCAGGCTGAGATGTGCCTGGAGACGGGGAGAACCACAGCAGTTCCTGGCCTTGTGTGATGAGCACCCTGCATGCTGGAGGAGCTTGAAACTGCTGAGGAGTCTGGGAGGTGCTCATGTGCCTGCATCATAACTGTTGATAGGGCTGGAGAGCACTGAGTGTGGGGCTTTCCATCATCACATGACATGGGGTAACAACTAGCTGAGGGGCAGGGGCTCAGAGGCAAGCCAAAGCTGTCAGAGCCTTGCTTCTTTCCTTCCAGTACCAGGGACTCAACTCAGGCCCTCATGCGTGCTAGGTAAACACTCTACTACACGAGCTATGTCCCCAGTCCTAACAGGCGTTGCTTCTGGAGCTTCCCTCCAGTGATGCTGCTCCTTTCTGTTTCCACTGCGCCCTGGCCATCATTATGGACCCCATCCCAAGACAGAGGCCTGGGAGGCAGGAATGCCAACACTCCCCCCGCCTCCACACACACACAGGGCACACACCCAGAGAGGATCCACTGTGGGAGTGAGGGCTATGCATCATCAGAGGTGAAAGCGGCTCCTACCTCAATGTGCTCCTGCCCATGGCAAGCCACAGCCTCCTCCTCTGACAGCCCCACGCAGCCATACTCCAAAGGAGTGAAGACGGTCGTAGGAACCTGGAAAGCAGGTCTGGAATCAGGGTTGGAAAAGGTCCCCACTGCCAAGCATTGTAGCTCACACCTGAAATCATAGCTACTCAGAAGACAGGCCTGGGGATTGCAATTCAAAGCCAACCCAGACAAGAAAATCTGAGTCTTACCTCCAATTAACTACCAAAAAGCCAGAAATGAAGCTGTGGCTCTAAGTGCTAGATCCCAGACCACAGCTCTAGCCCCAGTGGCTGTTAGACAATAAACTCCACTGGTGGGTTCTCTCCCTATTCCTGTTACACTCAGCCAAACACATACGTGTGCTTGCAAATGTACACACAGGCAGGAGTATGGAAGACTCACACTCACATATCCACTGTATCACACATAAGCAGGCTCAGATATGTACAAGATACAACCCACTACATGCACACATTGACAAGCTCAGGTGCCCAGAGGTACAAAACACATTCACACCCAGTGCACATACACATAGGCGCATGTGCATGCAGGCATATGGATGCACACTTCCTTTCCTAAGAAGAACTAGTGTGCCCCTTCCAAGGCTGGAGTTAGTCCTTTCAAGACTCTGTGATGGAGGACATCTACAATCCCAGCCTTCAGAAGGCTGAGGTGGAGGGACTGCTACTCAAGGCAAACCTGGGTTACATACACAAAATGGAGAGGGAGGGAGAGAGAGAGAGAGAGCACTTACATTGCTGTAATCCATCAGATCTGAAGATTGCCCAAAAAGCCGCTGGGCCAGGAGCTTCCCTGCCATGATGGCCGTGGGCGTCAGCTCGGGCCGCCCCTGGTGGAGGGAGTTCAAAGTTACGTCCAAGGAAGTGTACACAAACTGCACCCCTGCCCCCCATGCCATTCTAGTGCGTGGCTCCCTATTGGAAACTCCCAAATACTGTTCAACAGGGAGTAGCTGGTCTTTTGCTGTGGGACACTGGTTTTAACTGACTTCCCTCCACCATGCTTTGGGGCAATGCCTGGGGATACCATCCCCTCCCCTCGGAGAGAAACAGTCCAACCACTGCCACCCTCACTTGTTCAAGGCTTTCCTTGGAACCCCTTATCCACACTGTTGACTTCAGAAGGCCAGGATAAAGCTCAGAACAGATTCTTGCTTCTGTTACCATTAACTAGGATTCAGGCTAACGTGGGCCCCAAGAGGGCCACGTGCTCCTGACACGCAGCTTGACATGCAATGCACGTCACAGCCCATGACAAATCTTAAATTGGTGTCATTCTGTGGGAGACACCTCTCCTGTGTCTCAGGGTGTGCTCTACTTTGGGGACCAGCTGCCAATCATCTTGGCAGCAGGAAATGCAGATGTTGTTTGGCATTCCAGAAGTGAATGGAGATCTGTAGAGATAAACCAGGGAAAGCAAACCCTGCATTCCACCGGGCCTGACTAACTGCGGAAACATTCACATCCACATCCAAGCAGGCAGCATACAATATCTCATTAAACAATGGCCCCCTACTCCACCCCTGGGGCTCTTCTCAACCTCTGGTCTAACCATTGGGGCATTAACTCTTTACACTGTTCACAATAACCTTTCAGATTACTTGGATTAAGGGGCAGGATGGGGGGTTGTTGTTGTTTGAGAAATAATGTCTATGTGTGCCATATATTTCTGGCAACACAATTTGAAAAAGTTATGGTCTCTACCATTTTGGCACAGGCCCTGGAGCCTGAGTACTGCACTTTGTGAGGCCAAGAGTCAACTGAGGGTGCAAAGCAGGCTTTGTGTGTTTCACAGAGGTGCACATGGCAACCTTCTGGCAAGAATATGTGTGCTATCTTATAGTGCAATGGTCTTGGGATTCAGTAGACAGGCTGGGCCAAACCAACCACAGGCACAGACAAAGCAAGATGCTGCCCAGCTAACTGTCAGGACAGTCTGTGAGACTGTCACTTAGATGGCTTCAATAAGGACCAGCAGGCCAGACTCTGACATATGACAGCAAGCCCCACCCAGCTGAGCTGTCCTTATAGAGGTCTTTTGGTGGGGCAGGGAGGGGGGGAGGATGGAGGTAGATGTGCAGGGGCAAGATTCAAAATTGTCACATAAGAACCTTGTATTGGGCTGGGAATGTGGCTTAGTGGAAGAGTATTTGCCTAGCATGCATGAAGCCCTCAGTACCACATAAACAGAAAAAGCCAGAAGTGGTGCTGTGTCTCGAGTGGTAGAACACTAGCCTTAAGCAAAAGAAGCTCAAGGATAGTACCCAGGCCCTGAGTTCAAGTTCCAGGACTGGCAAAAAACAAACAAACAAAAAACCACACCTGTATTGGCAGTGTGGGCACCTAAGGTCTTCAGTGCCCCACATATTTTTCCCTAGGCCTAGAGCCCAGGTACTTAAGTGGCCTCTACTTAGCTCTCATTCTTTAGGGACCTGGGGCATGATGCCCTGGCAGGGGGTGGGACAGTACAGGCCTGACAGGATGGATGTACTCCAGTATTTGCACAACACCCTTCCTTGGCCTATTTCCACATGGGCACAAATTTTTCCCCAGTCCAGCACGGGCTTTGGCAACCTGACAGAGCACGCTGAGGGAGAGACAGTCCTTGCACATCAGTGACCACAGACACCCGCCAAGCATAGCTCCCGGATGTCCCACCCCAGCGCTTGCTGGATTTGGACACTGGCTCTCTCTCCTCCTGAAGTGGGCTCTAGAGTGAGCTGGGCAGGGTGGCAGGTGCATCATCCAGAGGCCACCACTACCATCACCAAGCCTGCTCTGCTCTAGATGAGCCTCTCCTGACATTTGCCATCTTTGACCTCTGCCTGGTGCAAGTGCAGTCAAGTTCGAAGTCTGTTCCTGTCATGTCCTCTAATCTCCAGAAGAAAACAAAATCTGGTATTTAGCAGGTGATACCTAGTGACCCAATCTCTATAGATACATTGAGGTGGGTTGAAACCCATGTGCCTGGAACTCAGCACACAATCTCATTTGCAAGTAGGGATCCTGCCGATACAACAGGTTATAGTGGACTAGGGTAGGTCCTAAACCTGATGAGAGCTAGGCTATGCGAGACAGATAAGGGCACAGAAACAGTGATAAAGAAGCAAGGACTAGAGAGATTACAGCTAGGACCAAGGGGATATCTGGGCCCCCCAAAGCAGAAGGGAACTTCAAACATCTTCCCCAGAGGATCCAAGGGAACAAGGCCCCGCCCTCAGCCTGATTTCAGTCTTCCGCTGCTGGATGTGAGAGAATGGATTTCTGTTGTTCTAAGCCATAGGCTTTGAAGTGGCCGAAACCATTTGTTCCTGAAGGCCCAGGACAGAAACACAGACATGGACACCGTGGACAGGTGTCACCACAAAGAGGTAACAGGGCCTGGAGATGCAGGGAGCCCCCTCAGCTTGTTTGGTGAGGGGTCAAGTAAGGAGCAACCTTTCTCAAGATTTATTAGAAATGCGCAGGACAGGCTGACTGCCCTCAGCTGTGGGGGTGTGGGGTTCCAGGTCTGACCCCTCGGGTCTTTTGCTAAGAGTCTGTGAAGGAGAATGAGAGTGGCTGGATGCTTCCCAAACTGGGAAGGAGGGTGTAGGGGTTTCTACCAGGGCCTCTCTACGAGGCCCTGCTTTCAAGGAGTAGAGGGTGGAGGATAGGGGAAAGGCAAGGAAGTATTTTCAACCACAGGCCTGGTGGGTAGGGTCACCTTCCAGAGCCTTCACCCCTGCCCAAGAGAGATCAATCAGTTTGTCCCCTTCCACAGTAGTAGCTAGGAGCAGAGGCCATGCTCCCATGTGAGAGCAGGGCCATGTGAGAGAACAGAAGCTGCCTCTAGAGCTGAGGGTAAACTGAGGCCAGATGAAGCTGAACCGGGCTTTCCCTTCTATTTCAATGGAGACAAGATGGTTCCAAGGCATATTCAGCAATAGCCCTAGTAAGATTTAGGTAATTATACTTACAGTGGTTTTTTTGGGGGGGGTTGTGGTTATTGTTAGTTGGTCATTGGACTTGCACTCAAGGTCTGGGTACTGTTTCTGAGCTTTGTTTTACTCAACACTAGCACTCTACTATTTCGATCCACAACTCCACTTACTGTTTTCTGTTGGTAATTAGAGATAAGAGTCTTACTGACTTTCTCACCCTGGCTGGCTTTGAACTGTGATCCTCAGATCTCAGCCTCCTGAGTAGCTAGGATTACAGGCATGAGCCACCAGCACCTAGTCTCTTACAGTGTTTTATGTGTGTGTGTGGTGGGGGGGAGGTCATGGGGCTTGAACTCAGCCTGGGTACTGTCCTGAATTCTTCAGCTCAAGGCTACTGCCCTACCCTTGAGCCAAGCCCCACTTCCCATTTTCTAGAGGTTAATTGGAGATAAGAGTCTCAGGTCCTTTTTTTTTTTTTTTTTTTTTTTTTTTTTTGCCAGTCCTGGGCTTGAGCTCAGGGCCTGAGCAATGTCCTTGGACTTTCTCAAGGCTAGAACTCTACCACTTGAGCCTCAGCAACACTTCCGGCTTTTTTTTTTCTATGTGGTACCGAGGAATCGAACCCAGGTCTTCATGCATGCTAGGCAAGCACTTTAACCACTAGGCCAAACTCCCGGCCCCTCTCAGGTCCTTTTGTGCCTGGGCTGGCTTTGAACCTTGATCCTTAGATCTCAGCCTCCTGAGTAGCTAGGACTCCACCTCTTACAGTGTTTTTTTTTTAAGGTGTTTTACACCAACTTTCCAGGAAAAGGAATAACATAGGAAAAAAATTGACTGTGAATCCCCGCTTCTCAGAAGATACCCAATAGTCCCTGAAGTTTTGTCTGTGCCTGGCACCTCTGTGTACAAAGAAAGAATTGTGTCTAGCCGGGCGCAAAACTCTTATCTCTAACCACAAAAAAAAAAAAGCCATAAGTGGAGCTGTGACTCAAATGGTAGCATGCTAGTCTTGACAGAAATAACTCAGTGAGGGGCCGGGAGTTTGGCCTAGTGGTAGAGTGCTTGCTTGGCATGCACAAAGACCCGGGTTCGATTCCTCGGTACCACATACATAGAAAAAAAGCTGGAAGTGGTGCGGAGGCTCAAGTGGTAGAGTTCTAGCCTTGAGAAAGTCCAAGGACAGCGCTCAGGCCCTGAGCTCAAGCCCAGGACTGGCAAAAAAAAAAAAAAAAAAAAAAAAAAATCTCAGTGAAGCCAAGCAAGGTGGCTCACCTTTATAATCCTAGCTACTCAGGAGGCTGAGATCTGAGGATCTCGGTTCAAGGCCAGCCTGGGCACTAAAAATCCATGAGGCTCTTATCTCTAATTAATCACCAGAAAATGGGAAGTGGTACTGAGGCTCAAGGGGTAGGGTGGTAAGCCTTGAGCTAAAGAGCTGAGGGACAATGCCCAGGCCCAGAGTTCAAGTCCCACAAGAAGAAAGAAAGAAAGAATTGTTTCTTTCCCAGGTCGGCAGCTGCTAGAGAAAGTGAACCTCTAGGCCTAGCTGAGGTAGGAGGGTGAGTGGACAGAGGTAGAGAAGGTGAACCCCTAGGCCTAGCTGAGGCAAGAGGGTGAGTGGACAGGATCGGGGTCCCAGCAGCTGGGGCTGGCTGGGGTGCACGGGCTGTACAGACCTCAGCCACATCTCCAATGGCATAGATGTGAGGCACAGAGGTAGCCTCCCGGGAGTCCACGAGAATCTTCTGAGTCTCCGGGTTGGTGTTCACTCCAGCCTTCTCTAGATTCAGACCTCTAGTTTCTGGAACTCGCCCTGAAGGAAAGACAGAAAAGGTTAAAAGATTTTCTTTGGCAGTTTTAACCTAGACTCCTTATATTTAAAACCTATCTAGTCATGGTCGTGCAGGCCTGCCATCCCAACCCTCAGAGAGCAGAGGCAGGAGCTTCCGAATTTCAAAGCCAGCTTAAGCTATGATAGGATCTTGAGATTCTGTTTCCAAAGCACCAACACTGAGGATGAAACTGAGCTAGGCTGTTGGTTTGATCTGTAAATAAGTAAACATTTCTCAGAGCTGGGTGCAGTGGCTTTTCTATAGTCCCAGCTACTTATTTATTTTTGTCGGTCCTGGGGCTTGAGCTCAGGGCCTGAGCACTGTCCTTGGGCTTTCTCAAGGCTAGAGCTCTACCACTTGAGTCACAGCACCATTTCTGGCTTTTTCATGCATCTTAGGCAAGCACTCTATCACTAGTCCAAACTCCCAGTCCCAGCTACTTATGAGGCGAGAGGTTTAGAGGCCAGCCTGCCTCAGTAATTTAGTAAGACACTTCCTCAAAAAGAGGAATAGGGCCAGGAGCGTGGCCTAGGACCCAAAGCAGGTAACATCCATGTGTTCCAACCACATGTCCTCTGTGCCCATTCTTTTTTTTTTTTTTGGTCAGCTGTGGGACTTGAACTCTGGGCCTGGGCCCTATCCCTGAACTCTTCAACTTAAGGCTACGGCTCTACTCCTTGAGCCACAGTACCACTTCCAGTTTTCTGATGGTTAACTGGAGATGAGAGTCTCCTGGACTTCTGTGCCTGGGCTGGTTTGAACAGAGATCCTCAGATCTCAGCCTTGTGAGTAGCTAGGATTACAGACATGAGCCACTGGTGCCTGGTTCTCTGCCCATTCTCATAGGCCCATCTTTCCATACAACCCTCCCTTCCTTCTGGATTTGGTTTCTGCAGTACTGGGTTTGGGATTCAGAGCTTTATACATGCTAGGCAAGCTATACCCCCAGCCCTATTTCTTTAGTTTTCACATACAATTGTAATTATTTTAGCTGAATGCCAGTGGTGGCTCATGTCTGTAATCCTAGTTACTCAGGAGACTGAGATCTGAAGATTTTAGTTCAAAGCCACCCTGGGCAAGAAAGTCCTTGAAACTCTCATCTCCAATTAACAACAAATGGAGCTGTGGTTCAAAGTGGTAGAACACTAACCTTGAGCACAAAAGCTCAGGAACTGAGCCTAGGCCCTGAGTTCAAGCTCCAGGAGTGCCCCCCCTCAAAGAACTACATTATTTTTTACTTTTGACAATATACAGCGTTGAACACTCTGGTCTAAGGCGAGGGACTGATAAGCTCATAAATCAAGATGCTGCCAATGCCTTCCTTCTCTCTGTCAATTTGGGTAAGGCCAACATAGGGCTAGCCTAGATACAGGCCTCTTTCCCGGCCATAGCCACCCTATCCTCCTCATGCATCAGGCTCTATCCCTCTCCTGAAGCCTCTTCTTTCCCTGCCATGTTTTCTTTGCTCCATTAGGTCCTGAACATGAACAGGACTCTCCTACTAGGGCCCTGGGCCCCTGCTAGATGCAGTAGCTGGTCAACCAATAAGAGACCACGCAAGAATGAGGCTCACACAGACACTCTCCTGCTACTCTTTCCCCCTGGCCACTGAAGGCCACAGGCCTGAACTTCAGCAAGAGGAGTCCCTGTGCTTCCTAGCCTGATGCAAGGGACTTCAGGGATGGATGATGGAAGGCAAGAGGATGCTAGTGTGTAGAGCTGGATACCTGCCTTGAGAGGGGGGATGAACACACATGACCTACACATGAGCTCCAACATGTACATTTCCAGAAGGAATCTGAAAAGATAAAAGCAGTACTTCATAGATACAGAAGGGAAGAGAAGAGGTGAGAGGGGCAGAAGTACAAACAAGACTGCCCTAAACATACTGATGACACTTTGGCTTTTTAAAATCCCTATACATAGCATAAATATTCAAAAAATAAAGTTATATTAATACAGGAAAAGAATTTCTAAAAACCAGGAACAACCTAAAACCAATGAGCCCAGCTGCATGTGAAGCCAGTGATAAAGCAATCCTTCCTCTGTGTCGTCAGGACTGAGTTCAGGATTCCCCAGGAATCCACAGATGCTCACATATTTTATACAAAATACCACAGCATCTGCACACAACCTTACATTCATACTTCTTTTGTACAGTTTAAATCATTTCTAGACTTCAGTAAAATACAATGTCAGTGCTAGGTAAGGGGTGGTTATTTAGGGAACAATGACAGAGAAAGCGTATATGGTCGGCACAGTACAATCAAAAACAGAATTTCCATCAGGCATTAGTGGCTCGTAACTGTAATCCTAGCTAACTCAGGAGATCAGAGGATCATGGTTCAAAGCCAGTTTAGTCAGGAAGTCTGTGAGAATCTTATTATCAATTAACCATACAAAGGCCAGAAGTGGAGCTTTGGCTCAAGTGGTAAAATACCAGCCTTGAGTGAAAAAGCTAAGAGACAGTGGGCAGACACTGAGTTCAAGCCCCAGTACTAATACATACACACTAAAAAAATTAAAAACTAACCATTGTTGATGGAATCCATGGATGTGAAACCCTTGGAGACAGAAGACTATAAAGAAGGCCACATTTTTTTTTTTTTTTTGCCAGTCCTGGGGCTTGAACTCAGGGCCTGAGCACTGTCCTTGGGCTTTCTCAAAGCTAGTGCTCTACCACTTGAGCCACAGCACCACTCTCAGTTTTTTCTATGTATGTGGTACCAAGGAATCAAACCAGTGTCTTCACGCATTCTAGGCAAGCACTCTGCCACTAGGCCAAACTCCCAGCCCCTCTTGCTAACTTTTTTGGCCAGGCTATCCTCAAACTATAAACTTCGCCTCTCTCGTAGCTGTGATTACAGCTGTGAACACCACGCCTAGCAAAAATCTATGTTTCATAAGGCACCCTTAGAAGACTGTATCTTAATATGAGAGCTGCAAATTAGTCTATGCATTACTTAAAGATAGTAGCTACAACCCCATAATGTTAAGTTCAAATAGGAAATTCATGGTTTCTTTTCTAAAACATGAAGTTCTGACTTTTGACTACAAGAGATATAGCAGCAAAAATGATCTCTAGATCACTGGGATCTCTGGATGTTTCCCACTGATAGAATCAGGCCCTAGAGAGCCTAGACAGGGTATGGGGTGAGTCTCCGACAGCAGAGCCAGGTGTGGCAATGCATGACTGCAGTCCCAACTACTCAGGAGGCAAAGGTAGGAGGATCTCAGCTTGAGGTCAACCTGGGCAGAGTTAGCAGGAGACCCTGTATGAAAAACAAGAAGCAAAAGGCCTGGGGGTACGGCTCAAGTGGTAGGGTATGAGGATTCAAATTCATTTGACACTACTAAAATTAATTAAGTAAATTTTAATCCAGGTGCTGGCAGCTCATACCTGTAATGCTAGCTACTCAGGAGGCTGAGACCTGAGGAACACAGTTCAAAGCCAGCCTGGGCAAGAAAGTTAGTGAGACTCCCTTTTTTTGTGTGTGGGTCATGGGGCTTGAACTTGGCCTACGTGCTGTCTCTGAGCTCTTTAGCTTAAGGCTACCACCCTACCCTTGAGCCAAGCCCCACTTGCCATTTTCTAGAGTTTTAATTAGAAATAAGAGTCTCAGGTCCTTTTGTGCCCTGGCTGGCTTTGAACCTTGATCCTCAGGTCTCAACTTCCTGAGTAACTAGGATTACAGGCGTGAGCCATCGCAGCAGTACGCACTGGCTCTGTCCTTGGAACTTTTTGCACAAGACTAGTGCTCTGAGCCAGGCGCAGTGGCTGCAGGCTTCAGCTCATCCCCAGTGACTGCAATAGTCCTTGCTTTCACACCTCAGAGCCAAGGGAGGAGCTGGGCTGAGCAGTGTCCAAGCCATACCATGCTCATCCTGATGCACTGTTAGCACACTGTGCTTTCAGTGTGAAGTCCCACAGGGGCTTCTCGTCCCTGGTGGCGTCAGGATGGCTCTCCCAGCAGGTTCTATGCAGTTCTGAACCTGCAGGGAGGGCAGCATATGGACCTTATCATCATCCAGCTGTCAATGAAGGCCTTTCGTCTTGAGTTCAGACTGTGGCCGCGCTAGGCACCTCTCAGGCCAGGCTGGTCTCATCTATGAGGACTCAGGGCAATGCCCTGGTGACAGCCTGCATCAAAGGCGTCCTTCCTACCCCTTGGCCCCTCAGACAAGCCAGGGCTCTGCATGCAATGGCCAGGAAGCGGGTGGCGCCCACCTGAACATCTGGCAGAAGAAGCCCCCATGAAAAGGAAACTTAGTCTCCAGCTGCTACCCTGAAGCAGGAAGTCAAAACACAGAGACTCAGCTAAGCCAAGTTTGCAGGAGGCTGGCTCCGGCCTCTTGGCGCTGCTCAGCCACAGGAACCGGGTGCCAGGCGGGCTGGCACCAGTTAGGATCAACCTAGACTCAAGCAGCTTGAGGCCACATCAGAGAGAGCAGCTAAGGCCCTGCTGGCAGGGCTGGAGCACACAGGATGGGGCAAGGGTTCCTGCTGCCTCCTGGTAACTGCCTTGTGCTGGAGCTGGAACATCTGAAGCAGTGGCCCTATCCCTAGGGCTGGCCACAATGCCTATATGCTCCTGAATACTAGTCCTGGAAGACCAAGAGCACTGCCTCACATGCCTGGTGGTTGCTACAGTAACTACAGATCTTGTGGGTGCTAACCAAATCCCATACCCAAGTCCTGAAGGAAATATACAGTCAACAGCAATACATTCTGATGAATGCGTCATTGGGAGATTTAATCATAATGGGAGTATCACAGAGTATTTAACGTAAGTCTAGATTACCATATACTCAAGCTGTATGGTACATACATCTGGTTTGGTCTATAGCTCCTAGGCTAATTGACATAGCATGTTACCACACTGAATGCTATAGGAAACTATAATATAATGGCATTTGTGTAAATATGTTTGCTTCCCTTCCACGTGACTACAAGGAGATAATTAATGTACAATAGCCAAGGATTCTGTGCAATAGGAACTTTTGTCAGTTCCATAATAATCCTATGAAACCACTGTCACAGATTTGGCCTATTATTGATTGAACCAGTACATTCATTTAAAAGTAATCTTAAGGGGCTAGGAGTTTGGCCTAGTAGAGTGTTTGCCTAGCATGCACGAAGACCCAGGTTCGATTCCTCAGTACCGCATACATAGAAAAAGCCAGAAATGGTGCTGAGGCTTAAGTGGTAGAGCTCTGTCCTTGAGAAAGTCCAAGGACAGTGCTCAGACTCTGAGTTCAAGCTCAGGATTGGAAAAAAAAAAATGTAATCTTAAGCATTGCTGGTTCATGCATGTAATCCTAACTACTGGGGAGTCTGATCCTCAGATCGAGGTTCAAAACCAGTCTGGGCAGGAAAGTCTGTGAGACTCTCTTATCTCCAATAAACTAATTAGAAAAAGCCAGAAGTAGTGTTGTGGCTCAAGTGGCAGAGAAGTAGCCTTGAGCAAAAGAAGCTTAGGGACAGTGTCCAGAGTTCAAGCCCCAGAACTGGCCAAAAAAATAATAATCTCAAAAGACAACGTGGGTATGAAACGAAGGGGTCTTCCTAGTTGACTATAGCCCACGATATTTTTAGGACACGTGGAGTATGCACACTTGGGAAGTACGTGCAAGGTAAATCAAGTCACCCGTGTGAAGAACGTGAATGAGGGGAGGAGGAGCCCACAATGCAGCAAAAAGCTTGTCCAACATGTAGCAGGTGGTCTGTCATTGATTCTAGAACAATGGTGAAGGGAGAGAGGTAGTGCCAAGATGGGCAGTGAAGTCTAGCCTTGAGAAGAGTCCCAACCTCGGGACACCCACAGGAGGCCATCCCTCCCTAGTCATCCCACAGTGCAGGCCATGCCAGCCAGGGTAGAGCCCCCACCATGGTTCAATGAGCAGTCATCTCCCTGATCATTTTCCTATGGCCTTATGCAAACATGAGGCCCACACAGTTGGAAAAAGATCACCAGCATGTCCCCCTGTATGCTGCCAGCTCCAGGTTTCTTGTGTGGCTCTGACTTCATGGTCTTAGCTCTACAACACCCAGCAGTGCTGTTTGCCAGGTGATGCTGCATGGCTTCCCCTGGGGTAGAACATTTGGTGGATCCCAAATCTCCGCTTACTGGAGAGGAGTACTGGGGAGCTCTTTGCCTATGTGTCAGATTTTTTTTTTTTTTTTTTTGGCCAGTCCTGAGCCTTGAACTCAGGCCTTGAGCACTGTCCTTGGGCTTTCTCAAGGCTACAGCTCTACCACTTGAGCCACGGCACCACTTCCGGCTTTTTTCTATATACATGGAACCAAGGAATTGAACCTGGGTCTTTGTGCATACTAGGCAAGCACTCTACTACTAGACCAAACTCCTGGCCCTGTGTCAGATTTGTTCTTCAAGGAGAGATGGCTAGACTGAAGGGAGGGGGCCAGCACATGTCAAGGCACTCGCTGGCCTTCCTTACAGGGAGGAGGACATCTCAATATCGCTTTCTGGTTGTTTTAATCTGCACATCTGCAATAACTAGTAAAATGAAATACTTTCTAGCTATGAGGAAATAACTATTTCCACTTTGCAGAATTGCCAGTTTCACATCTTCATAGGTTTTCTTGTTTTAGAAGCCTTTCTTATGTAAATAGTACATGATGGTCTATCTTATTTTCTGAAAACAATGAAGGCATCAACATTCCAGGGACAAAAGACTTTGCACACCCTCCTCCAAGTGTGGCTAGCCAGAGGCTGGACTCTGACATTCGGAGCTACCTGCTTCCTCAGGTATACCATGTGGCCAGCCAGTGTCCCTAAGGTAGGATCATCCCTCTTCCCCAGTTCCAGAGTCCTAGAGTGGTAGCAAGGACGGGGATCAGTCCCCAAGAGCCCTTAGAACAGCCAGGTCAGTTCTCTCCAGATCACACTGGCAATGCCACGAGCTACTAGCTACTATCTTTGGCTCTACGCTGGACCAGCTATCATGTCAGTCCAGGTGATCTTACCCCAAGAAGGGGCCAGAGAAGGCCACAGAGGCCAAAAGCCACCCAGAGAGCATCTCTTAATCATTACAACCTGCTCTGTTGGATACAGAGATGCACAAAGAGCAGGCTGCATGCTGCATGGATTCTCTCTCATCCACAATGGAAAACGAACATACCTTTCAATTTCATGCCTTCCTAGATCACATGTTCCTACCAGGGAAGGCCAATTCATGTCATGAAGTAAGATTTAAGTGCTAGCAGGAAGAGGCAGAATGAGTGGGGGCCTGGGAGCCAGGACATGAACAAAGAAAATAGAATTGCAACAGGAGGGCCAGGAGTTTGGCCTAGTGGTAGAGTGCTTGCCTAGCATGCATGAAGACCGGGGTTCGATTCCTCGGTACCATATACATAGAAAAAAGCCAGAAATGGTGCTGAGGCTCAAGTGGTAGAGATCTAGCCTTGAGAAAGTCCAAGGACGGTGCTCAGGCCCTGAGCTCAAGCCCAGGACTGCCCTCCCCCCCACAAAAAAGAAAGAAATGCAACAGGAGGTGCAGAGTTGCATAAGGCAGCACTTGCTGTGGCCACCTTGCATGGAACTTCACAAAGGCCAAAGTGGACAGCCTGGACAACTGTCTTCAGAGCCTGGCTTATTATTTCTCTGCCTCAGTGCAGCACCTGAGAAGAGGCTAAGGATGGGCACATCTTCGGAGGCTCAAATCAGATCCTTACATTTCTTTATTTCTATTCATCTTCTGCTCCTTTATCTATTTTATTTATATATTTTGATACTGGAGATTGATGATCAAACACTGAGTTACATAGCCAGCCTCTCCCTCTCCCCCTTCCCCCTATTGGTTGTGGGGCTTAAACTCAAGGATACTGTCCCTGAACTTGTAAGTGCTCAAGGCTATGTGCTCTACCGTGCCACGTCTAGATTTTGAGTGGTTAATTGGAGAGAAGAGTCTCGTGGAGACTTTTCTGCCCAAGCTGGCTTCAAACCACAAACCTTAGATCTCAGCTTCTGGAGTAGCTAGGGTTACAGGCATGAGCCACCGTACTGGCTACTTTTTTCTTTCTTTATCCTCTGTTGGGGTCTTTCATCCCCGGTCCCTCTCGATCAGCAGGAGGGATAGGGAGAACACACCCCGACCAGGACGAACCAAGAGAGGAAAGGGCCCACTGACCTCCCGCACCCAGCCCTCCTTCCCCGAGCACAAACAGACTGGTTCGTCAAGGTAGGAATCTCTCACCCCCAAAAACCCCCTCTTGAGGAAGTCCCTCTAGCTAATATACCCCCACTCTAGGTCTCAGCAGAGAGTGATAAAGCAATAACACATTTGTAACCAATGGTAATCAAGTCTTGCGCCCCGCCTCTTGCGCCTTGACTTGTCTCTTGCCCCTTGCCTCTTGCGTGTTGCCTTGCCTCTCAGCAGAAAGTTATTCACATTACCGAGGATAAAGCTCAAAGTTAGATATGGCGTTGCTCAGCTCCCAGCAATCCTTCTCTTCTTTCTCTTCCTCCTTGAACAGTCTCTTCTCCAAGCCCACTCACAGCTGTGAAGACCCCATGGGTGGGGCCCAGAAATGCCTGTCAGCTTCTCCCCATGTCACAACATCCAGTTGTGGGGGCTGAACTGTCACTTGTGGCCTCCAGGGGGTGCCAGGTCCCGAGCTGCCTCTTCCCTTAACCAAACTTCAAACATTTCGATACATAAAACACCCAGCCTTGGCCGGGAATTTGGCCTAGTGGTTAAAGTGCTTGCCTAGCATGCACGAAGACCTGGATTCGATTCCTTGGTGCCACATATATAGAAAAAGCCGGAAGTGGTGCTGAGGCTCAAGTGGTAGAGTTGAGAAAGTCCAAGGACAGTGCTCAGGCCCTGAGCTCAAGCCCAGGACTGGCAAAAAATAAATAAATAAATAAATACCCAGCCTTCTGTGACTCCGTTCTGTTTAGGCTCCAGCCCTCTCTTGGCTTCTGAGAAGAGAGAGATGTTCCACAGAGTTGAGCAAGGATAGGCACCATGTGAACTCCAGTAAATGGAGCTGGGTGGAAGAGCTCCAGGCCGCAGCCTGCCTGGGCCAATGTCTGCATGTCCGACGCACAAAGTGTCCCATGATGCTCTCCTCAGGCACCTCTGCTTCTCTGGCTGTGGAGGTACATGATCTCCACTCACCAGTGCTGAGGATCCAGGCTGGCTGGCCAGGATGAGAACCAAATTGACTCTCCCCTCCGTTTCCACCTGTCACTCTGCCATTCCAAGCAGGTTCCTTTACCCTCTCCAACACTGAAGATTGACAATGTGGGAACGAGGGCTGCCCAGGCTGTGGGCCCCACGCTGGCAGCAAGCTGGCTCTTCCTATGATGGGCAGGCCTCCCATGACCCAGGGACAAACACATCAGTGCTTTTGGCATCTTTCCAAGAGGTCAGAGAATCATCCAGAGTGACCCAGGATGCCAAGAAGCTCGTGACCATCTCAGCTCCAGCTTTTTCCTAGGCTAGAGGAAGGCAGGGGGAGAGAGGCTCCACATCCCATCTTTAAAATCAAATATAAGCTCAATTAAGCTAGACATATCTACACAGTGGGGTGGGAGGGCCGGTGGTGATGTCTACCACAGTCTGTCTCCGGGATTCGGTTCAGGCTACAACTGGTTAACTCGCTGAGCAAACCGGAGCCCGCGGCGGCCTGTGCAGGCTGACTGTCTTCACTCAGCGCTGTAATCGGCACATCTGCAGACAGGAAATCCTCCTCACTGAGGTTCCCAGTCTATTATCTGAGACACCTGGTGTGGGCGGGTGATTCAGAGACAAACAATGAGGGGGCCCCCTGCACAGCAATTAACTGCTTTAACTGCTAATGTGTTTAATCCACTGCCTAGAGATCAAGGCTAGGCTGAGGAAGAGACTGAGGCCCCTGGCTTCCCGAGTCTGGATGGCACACCACATTTATGGTCCTCACTTAGTACAGGATATGGGGATCCGGGAAGGTCCATCACTCAGTGGGTCCAGTGTGTGGTACCAGCCTCCCTCCCCTTCTGTGTGCGTGTGGCACTGAGGAAGCAAGGGCATCCTTCCCTTTTCTGTTTTTAAATACCCTCAAAGCCCCGCTTGTTTGGACATAGTAGCTGCTTGGATGGAAAGCCCAATAAGGGCAGATGTTAGTGGAGCCAGGGAGGCAGCCCCCAGGGTGTTTTATTTTAACCTCCTGGAGTAGGTCATCCTTTATTGCAAGTAAAAATCATGCTTGGTTAAAGGCTTATCAGGGCAAACCAGCAGAAAACATTCCCAGTTGTTAAACTGGGAAGTGGCTCCTGAATGTTTACAAAACCTGGCTCAGAGGAGGAGCGCAGTCAGCACATGCCCAAGCGCCCTCCCCACCACCCAGAAGGCGTGCCAGAAACCACTGCCGCCACTGTGCGGCCCTGGGGAAGCAAGGTCAAAGGCCAAGGGCTGCGAAAAGCTCCCACCCCCAGCATCAATCAAGCCAGCCAGACTGTCTGGGGGGGGGGGGGGGGAATGCTCTTTTTTTTTGAAAATACAAAAAAAGAAAAAAAAAAAAGAGCAGATTCCCTGTGGGGGAGGGTGTGAATGTGTAACATGGCAAATCTTCCTGGCAGAGGTCTCACTTCTATCCTGCCAGAGACTGCCTGCAAGCTAGGAAGACCCGGGGCTTTCCAAGACAACCTTCTGGTATCTGGCTGCACAGACCTCTCTTTAGTCCAAAGGCAAGCATGGTGGTACATCCCTGTAATCCCCAGAACTAAAGCAAGCAGATGGAATTCAAGGCCAACTTGAGCTGCAAAGCAAGAGCCAGGCTAACCTGAACTACCTAGCAAGACTCTTGAAAATCAAAACGAAACTGCTGGGCTCCACTGGCTCACACCTATCATCTCAGCTACAGATTCTGATGGCACAGCCCCCTCTGAGCCAACTGGTGTACACAAGAACTTTGTTGAGAACCAGACGAGCTCTGAGCCCTGGTTTGAGCCTAAAGGCCTGGAGGAGATCGCAGAGAACTGAAAATACTGGAAGAAGCAACAAAGCCCTTGTTCTGCTGTCCTAGGTGTTCCCACCAGCAGTATACAGGCTGCCAGGGGGCAATCACAAGGAGGTATGCACCGTATGACTTGTACCAGCAACAGCCTGCAGCCCCCTTATGAACACATTCAGTGGCTACAGGGTCTTGGTCTCCTAGCAGGCCTAAGACCCGGCATCATCTAGATCACTGCTCTTCTCACTGGTCTCCAGATGTCCTTCCCCAGCCTTCTATATGCAGACACAGGTTCTGGGCAGGGGTTTCCCTAGGCTGTATCCACCCTCCCTCCCAGGGATCTCAGCCAAGCAAGCCATGTGTCTGGCAATGGGCTATTATACGCAGACTACTAGAAGTATCAGGAATTGTGAACAGCCTGATCAGAATTTAACTCCTCCCTTCTTCCTATGCTGGGAATGGAACCCAGAGCCCAAGTAACCCGCTCATGACTTATATCCCCAGTTTTCTGCTTTTTGGTTTGTTTTGGTTTTGTTTTGCCAGTCCTGGAGGCTGAATTCAGGGCCTGGGCACTGTCCCTAAACTCTTGTTGCTCAAGGCGAGCACTCTACCACTTGAGCTCCACTTCCAGCTTCTTCTGTATATGTGGTACTGAGGAATCAAACCCAGGGCTTCATGCTTTCTAAGCAAGCAGTCTACCACTAAGTCACCTCACCAGCCCCTCTATCATTTTTATAAGTTAAAAACAGTTCACTTGTTGATAGCTTGTTCGTAGCATCCCAATTCACAACAGCTCGATGGAAGCAACCCAAATATCCATCAGCAGGTGAATGGATAAACAGAATGATTTAGCCTTAAAGGAAGGAAGTTCTAGCTGGGTGTTGGTAGCTTATGCATATAAGCCTCGCTACTTAGGAGGATGAGATATGAGGATGGAGGTTTGAAGCCAACCCAGCAGGGGCGGACAGGACAAATCTCAGATTCTTATCTCCAATTAACCAGCAAAAAAACAAAACAGAGAAGTATCACTTAAATGATAGAGTACCACCTGTGTGTGAGCAGTTAAGTTAGAGCTCAAGACTGAGTTCAAGTTTCAGTACTGGTACACACACACCCACACTGGTACATGCACTCACCCATGAAGGCAAGGAAATACTGGAGGACACTGTAAGTAAATTCCAGGGCAGGGCACCCACACAATGAAGGAAGTCCAGCATGAGAAGATGCACTCTGGAGATGGATGGATGCCATGGTGCATATACCTAATGCCACTGAGATGTACACTTAATGGTTCAAATGACTATTTTTTATTTTGTTAGTCATGTTGCTTGAATTCTGTTCCTGAGCATTTCACTCAACCACACCACTTAGAGCCATGGCATCACTTTCAGTTTTCTGATGGTTAATTGGAGATGAGTCCCATGGACTTTCTTGCTGGGGCTAGCTTTGATCCTCACATCTCAGCCTCCTGACCAGCTAGGATTTCAAGTGTGAGCTTCTAGCATCCAGCTTACCACACTTTTTTTTTTTTTTTTCCTGCCAGTCCTGTGGCTTAACTCAGGCCCTGAGCACTGTCCTTGGGCTTTCTGAAGGCTAGAGCTCTACCACTTGAATCACAGTACCACTTCTGGCTTTTTCTATGTATGTGGTCCTGAGGAATTGAACCTGGGTCTTTGTGTATGATAGGCAAGCACTCTACCACTAGGCCAAACTCCTGGCCTACCACAATTTTTAAAAAACCAACACATCAAGGCATGAGCCTAAGGATGAGATGTTGAGGATTTATGATGTCTTCTTTCTGGGGGATTGAATTCAGCCTTGTGTCACCAGGCAGCTGCTCTACTATTTGAGCCACACCCCCAGCATACCACCTTAATGTGCAAGCTATCAAGGGATGGGAAGGCAGAAGGCCTCACTGGTCCTTCTCAACAACACCCAGTGCATCCTATCTGCTCTCTTCTCTGGTTTGTGTTTTCAGAATATCACACGGCAAGGGAGGAAGAACCCAAGAGGCACAATGTGCTGGAGATGACCACCATGGGGCTGGGGCCATGAGCTTCCCCCTCAGGTGACCTGCCTGGAAGACAGCTGAGGGAGGCAGCTGACCCCAGGAAAGGAAGGAAGGGTCTGTAGTGTGTGGATGTGTGTATGCCTCGAGGAACTACAGCCAGTGAGTTGTGCTCACTACACCCTTACCTACGGCCCAGAGGACAGTATCGAAGGTGCCTACGTCCTCCTTTCCGGAAGTGCGATCCTGCCAGGTGGCCTGGAGCTGGCCATCAGGAAGCCTCTGCACACGAGATGGGATGCAGCCCTTCAGGATGTGGGTGCCATGGGACTCCATGTACTCTGTGACCAAAGATGCCATTTGCTGCAAAGGACAGGAAGACATGAAGTGAGGACAGGTGGCAGCCATAGGAGAGGTCCTAGCCCAGCCTTGCTCTCAAATGCGCTGGCAGATACCCAATGGAGGAAAAGGTGGGTGCTCACCAGTCCTGTCTCTGGGTTCCTCATTTCCTGTGGTCCTGGGGTCTGCACCATGGGACAATTTGGCCCATTTTCACCCCCAAATCCTCAGCTGATATCTTGGGCCTGAAGGCATCTCCTTAGAGGCCAACTGAGGTTTCACTAAAACCAAAAGTAGCCAGGTGCTGGTGGCTCATACCTATAATCCTAGCTATTCAGGAGACTGAGATCTGAGGTTCACAGTTCAAAGACAGCTCAGGCTTAAATTAACCATTAAGCAGGGTGTGGTGGCTCATGCCTGTGATCCTAGCTACTCAGTAGACTGAGATCTGAGGATCTCGGTTCAAAGCCAGCCTGGGCACTAAAGTCCATGAAACTCTTACTCCAATTAATCCCAGAAAACTGGAAGTGGCACTGTGGCTCAAGGGGTAGAGCAGTAGCCTTGAGCTCAAGAGCTCAAGAGACAGTGCCCAGGCCGAGTTCAAGCCCTCCAACCGACCCCCCCCCCAAAAAAATACTACTATTAATAATAAAAATAAAAAAGTAGAACTGTGGCTCAAAGTAGTAGAGTACTAGCCTTGAGCAAAAGAGTTCAGGGACAGTGTCCAGGCCCTGACTTCCCTGAATTTTAGTTACAAAGAAACATCTGCTAGATACCAGTGGCTCAGGCCTATAATCCTAGCTACTCTGGAGGCTGAGATCTGAGGATTGCAGTTCAAAGCCAACTTGGACAAGAAAGTCCGTGAGGCTCTTATCTCCAATAAACTACTCAGAAGTGGCTGGAAGTAGTGCTGTGGCAAGTAGTAGATTGCTAGCCTTGAGCACAAAGAGGTTCAGGGACAGCCCTCAGATTCCGAGTTCAACTCCCAGGACTGGATAAACAAACAAACAACAAAAATGATCATCTCTGTCACTCCTAATGCCAGGCATTCACCTGGCTAACCACATGGGTACCTATGCCCCAGACCGAGATGAGAACCACTGAGCCCCTGTCCCTGCTGTACCTTTGAACTCTAGCTCCACACACAGTCTATTTATGGAGCCCTCCCCGGCCCTGCCGGTCTACAGCCAGGGAGAACTTTCCTGGGCAGTGCCGAATGCTGTCCACAGGGAGACTGGTGCCATGGTCACCAAGGGCTATCCAGGGCTTGGCGAATCTCTCCCCTGCTCTCTTTGGCAGATTCCCACTCAGATCCCAGAGGGACTTGGTAAGAAGAGAATAGGGAGTGGCAGTGGCGTCTTTGAGTAGGTACCATGCTCCTGTCACATGTGCCATCATTCACTAGCAGGACAAGTGGAAGGAATGTGCCTTCCCCGCTGTCCTTGAGGCTGGGCCTTGGCATGCTCTCGAGCTCTCTGTGGTCTGTGTCTGGCTTCCACGCTCTGGCAAGAATAGATTTGTATTTCTTAAATAATCTCCTCCTTCCACTCAACCCGTTTCTAAGGATGCAGTTTTCACTTAGCCGTCTGCACGGCCTGGGGCTGGAGGAGGTAGCTGGAGAGGAGGGTGAACCGGGGAGGAGCGGGGGCTACCTGGTCAAAGCCGCGAAGTGGGATGCTTCGAATCATCACGGTGACATCCAGTCCAATCCCTGTGAGGAAGCCAGCGCACTCCAGGGCCACATCTGCAAGGCAGGCTAAGGAATCCCACCATGTTGTGACTTTGGGAGCAAAGGGACAAGACTCCAGGGGCTCTGTTCCAGCTTTTATAACCCTGCCCAGAGAAGACCGCCCTGGGCCCAGCCAGAGGACTCTTCCAGCTCCAGCTGCAAGCACTCTGAGTGCTCACAATGCAGGCTAGTCTCTCTCTCCACTGGGCTTCCTTCCCGCCTCCAGAGCTGGGCAAGTACCCTGGTCAGGTCCAGTTAGAGATTGGGAGCTTCTAGCCAGGCCCAGGGCAGAAAAGCCTTGTGGGTAGAAGCCTTTGACGTGGGCTCTAACTAGAAGCTCCAGGGCTTTCATCTTCCCTCAAACATCCTCTCTCCTGACCCTTGGCCCCCCTGGGGCTCTTCTCTTGACCCTCCTTGATCCCGATGGCTCCTTTTGAAGAAACAAGGCTGGATCAGGGCTGCTTTCAAGGGAGAACTGCTCAGCTGCCTCCTGGCCAGGTCAGCTGTTCCAGCTGTCTCAGTGTTAGGGCCAGGAAGTCCTAGCCACAGGAGGTCAGCCTTAAATTGTCCTCTGGGCATAGGCACCCCATCTCCAAGAGGCCCAGGAAATCCCTAGTCCAAAGCAGCAAAGCCCTTGCTGAGAGGGAGAGCAGTTTGGAAGAATTCTGGAGCAGTACTCTTCCATGTCCCAAGATAGTCACCTCCACGCAAGCAAAGGATACAGCTGGCCCCAACCACCAATCTGTTAGAGAAATGGACAGAGGAGAGCAGATGAGGTGAGTACATGCATGGCCCCATACAGTACCCAATCTGTCACCCCAAAAGTGGGACAGAGAAGGACCCTTCAAACTTCCTGCCAGGTTTGCAATGAGCTAATGACTATTCAAGCAAGTTGTTCTAAGCTGTATTAGGCTACTTCCCAGAGGCTATGGCTCTGAAATACAACACGACAAACTGTGTTATTGAACCAGCAAATTGCCTGGTGGTGAAGGGTGGGTAGTTAGGACAAATAGCACCTGTCCCAGGAAAGGCACGAGGTGGTAGTGGGATTTCGAGGGCATGCTGAGCAACGTCCCTCAGCAGAAGCCTGTATCATGTGTTCCTTCTGCCCTCCCACAGGTTGTACAGCACTCAGACACCTGGGGTGGGGGTGAGGAGCACAAATGTTGTGATCAGCCAGAAATGTTTGCTCTGGTAGTTTAAGCCATCTATAGTCAACTCCACTGTCCACATGTGCACATGCATGAGTGTAAGCACACACTAGTGCACACAATGTGTACACGTGCTGTCATACAAACGCACAACCATGAAATCATATATACATATCATTGTATATGTGATTGTAGGCACACCCATGCTCACACAGCCACATATGTATAAACACTTATATACATGCTTACACGTGCAAATGCACATGAGCATACTTACATGGGCACACACCCATGTGTGTAGGCACTCTCTCTCTCTCTCTCTCACACACACACGGACTGAGAGCCTAACAGAATGAGGACTCCAGCTACACGTGGGTGGGCTCGTCAGATCACCCCTTCCGTCTTTGAACAAGAGGAGGTGATGTAAGGATGGATAAGCCCAATGTCAGAGCTAATCCCTGAAGGTACTAATGATATAATTCCATCTCAAAAAGCAGCTATCCCGGGGAATACTTTTTGCAGGTGCCCTGCGGGAAGCATCTGGCACTCGGCTTCCTCCCGAGCCAGGGACAGGATGGTGCTGACTGGCCGGGTACAAGGAGGTCCTGGCTAGTCTCCCATTTCCACTCAGCATGGAAATGAAGGGGAGTAGGGACCCTGGGACCCATGGCAGACTAGGAGAGCAGACACCCCTGACACACACAGGGCCAGCAGTGCCAAAGAAACAGACACAGGACCTGTATGCATCATGTGTGTGCAGATGAATGAGAGCATATAACACGTATGTCTAACTCTTAAGCCTAGAACTAGTGTCTCAAGCCTATAATCTTATCTACTCAGGAGGCTGAGATCTGAGGATTAAGGTTTAAAGCCAGCCTGGGCAGGAAAGTCTATGGGTCTCTTATATCCAATTTATCAGCAAAAAGTAGAAGTATGTGTGTCAAGTAGTAGAGTGCCAGCCTTGAGTGGAAAAGGCCACGTGAGAGCTTGAGGCCCTGAGTTTGAGTCCAAGTACTGGTACAAAAACAATAACAAAGACCTAACTCTTCTTGGACTTGACGTATAATAGTAAAAGGTGGATATAAAAATAAGAGTTCAGGGCTGGGAATGTAGCTTAGTGGTAGAGTTTTTGCCTAGCATGCTTGAAGTCCTGGGTTCAATTCCCAAGTACCACATAATCAGAAAATGCCAGAAGTGGTACTCTGGCTCAAGTGGTAGAGTACTAGCCTTGAACAAAAGAAGCTCAGGAACAGTGCACAGGTCCTGAGTTCAAGCCCCAGGACTGATGCATGAATGCATGCATGCGTGCACGTGCACACGTGCACACACACACACACACACACACACACACACACACACACACACACACACACACAAGTTCAAATACAAACAGAATTCAGCTGTTTGGATAAAGATGGGAGGTGCAGCACGTTTTGCTCCCTGCTCCCAACAATGCCCAAGTCCTAGCCTCCCACAGCTGTGCAGCTCAAGGGAGGAGATGCCAGTGCAACCTGCGCTGGCCTCTCCTTTCATCTCGGTGCCTCCTTGCTGGCCCTCCCTGGGCAGGTCGTTCTCTGAGCCTCCTACACACTGCTCATCACATATATCATGTGGTCTCTCTAACTGAGCAAACAGAGGTCGCCAATTCCCTGAATGCAGGACATGAGAACACACTTTACACCAACTAAAGTAAGAAAATGCTGGACAAAACCAGGGATAGGGCCGGGAATTTGGCCTAGTGGTAAGAGTGCTTGCCTAGCACGCAGGAAGCTCAGGGTTCGATTCTTTGGTACCACAAGCATAGAAAAAAGCTGGAAGTGGTGCTGTGGCTCAAGTGGTAGAGCTCTAGCCTTGAGAAAGTCCAAGGACAGTGCTCAGGTACTGAGTTCAGTCCCCATAACTGGCAAACAAAAAACAAAAAACCCCACCAGGGACAGATGCCAAAACCCCTAGGTCACAGAATCCGAGTATTCTAGAAGATAGGTAACTGCAGGTCAGGTCCTACTGGTCATTGTTCAGCGAGCACAAGGTCAGGGAGAGATTAGGGCCCATGTGGCTAGGACCAGGTACAGAGGTGAGGTGACCAGCCCAGGTATGACAAGCCATGGGACATGAGTATGGTGGCAAATGTCAGAGGCCCAGCAGATCTGGGCGAGGAGGCTGGAAATGCTGCATTTTTAATACATGAAAAGTCTGTCTACATCAGAAGTCACTATCCTATACCCTGTGAGTCTTGAATCCAATTCTACATAGGCTCTGGGTGGACCTGTGATGCTTTTTGGTGTTATCAACCCTTTCTACAGAGGCAGAATGACCATGAGATTAGCCTAAGCACAGGGCAGACTTCCTTGATCACTGCTGGAACCAGGGAGGAAGCAGAAACAAAAGCATTAAGGCAGGCTGTGAAGCCCAGGCTTAGGGAGCCCTCCATCTGTCTCTCCAGGCCTCTGATCCCCTCTCCAGGAGGCACATACCCACAGTAGATCCACCTGGCTCCTTGGCAGTCCTGCCAACACAGGAAATACTAGCCAGGCTGTGCCCCCAAAGCCTCCACCCCAGTGGGAGCTGGCTCCAGGATTGCCTGGGACTTGACAACCACATCCAATCCTCAAGGCTTGGTGCTGGGCCTGCGGCAGCCTCTGTACTACTCAGTTTGTGGCTCCATATAATATCTTTGACACAGCAGGGATGCACACAGGCAGAGGAACTTTACACGGTGGGAAAGCCCCAGTCCAATGGCTGATCTTTTTTTGCTGAGCACAAGGGTATCACATTAGACAAAGATGGAAGCTAAGCAAAAATGAGCAGAGATGACTTTCAAATAAATAGCTCTGAAGCCAGTAACAGCTCAGGCCTGTAATCCTAGCTATGCAGGAGGCCAAAATCTGAGGATCCTGGTTCAAAGCCAACCTGGGCCAAAAAAAAAAAGTCCCTAAGATTTTTTTTTTTGATATATATATTCCCCCCCCCCCCCACCATGGGCTTTGAACTCAGGGCCTGGGCAATGTCCTTGCGCTTTTTCACTAAAGGACAGTGTACTATCACTTTGAGCCATAACACTACTTCTGATTTTGGGTTGTTAGATGGAGATGAGAGTCTGGGGGACTTTCCTTCCCTAGGCTGGCTTTGACCTGCAATCTCAGATCTCAGTCTCCTGAGTAACTAGGACTTACAGGCATGAGTCACCAGCACCCAGCTCCCCAATTTTTATCTCCAATTAATGAGGAAAAACCCTGAAGTGGGGGTGTGGTTCCAGCAGGAGAGCACCAATCTTTTTTTATTCACCTTTTTTTAATTCACCTTATTGTTGTTTCAGAGGTGATATACAGCAGAGTTACATTTACATACATCAGATAATAAGTACAGTTCCTTTCCCATCGTGCCATCTGTTCTCTCATTCTCTCCCTTCCATCTCCACCCATGAACTGCATAGTTCCCTTTCATCAGTGTCTAGCAGAACACCAATCTTGAGCAGAAAAGCTACCCAAAAGCATGAGGCCCTGAGTTCAAGCCCCAGTACCTGCGTGTACACACACATACACACACGCATATAACAGTTGTTGTTCTCCCCAAGATAAAATGTGCCTTCCTCCCTCTTGTGCTTAGCTAAAGGAAAAATGATTGCAGTACCTGGCTAGCTTCTAGACTTCAGAATAAGGGTCAAACAAACAAAGAGGCAGCATTAAATCAGTCACAGTTAGAAAAATGCCTCCCCGCTTCACAGAAGCCCAGGAATCCAAGGACAGAAAGCCCTGGGCTGCTGACACAGCTTCAGAAGCGTGCATAATCTTAGGCTGGCTGTGACCTGGGCACCCTGAGTGGGGCTGGCAGCTGGGGGAGAAGGTGGTTTCCTGGGGATCCAGGCCAGGGCCAGCCCAGAGGACATCACACACAAGCAAGTCACAGATTGTCAACTAGACATAGCACCTTCTGAAGTCCAGTGGGGGGGGGGGGAAATAACCACACTGATCCCCCAACACTGCTCCACTTGTGGGGGAAGTAAGTAGGGTATTGCAGAGTGATCATGAGTCCTGAAGGTGTGTATGTGTGTGTGTGTGTGTGTGCGTGCACGTACGTGCGTGCATGCGTGTGTGTGTGTGTGTGTGTGTGTGTGTGTTAGAGCATCCAAGCCCTGGATGCTGGTGTAGAAAGAGAAGGCAGAGTCCAGTGCTCCAGAGATATAGGAGGCTAGAGGGGGAGGGAGCAGACAGGAGGATGGCACGGGCTATGGGGTTAGAGACTGCTCAGCTCTCTGGCTTTATTTCCCTTCACTCCTGCTGGACTACAGGTTCTGCGTTCAACTCTCACCCCAATGTCTGCCTCCTGAAAAAAGCTGTAAGGAGCAAGGTCTTTTTCTCACCTTCAACTTTCTCTGCACTGCATGGAATGGCTGGGCCGGTGTGGAACCCCACACACATCTCTGCCCCTACAGCCCGTGGACAGACAGCTTTCCACAAGAGCCATTAGCCTACCACCCGGTCCTCCTGCAGGCAATCCCACTTCCTGACCAGAGAACGTTGTACCCCACTCCATTCTCACATCTTCAAACCGTTCTAGATGTGACACATACATAAAATAATAGAAAAACCAACAGGATATCATGGCATATATCTATAATCCCAGTTACTTGGAAGGGAAAAGCAAGATCATCAGTTCAAGGACAGGCTAGGCCAAGTTATCAAGATCCTATCTCAAAACAATAACAACAGGAGCCGGGAGTTTGGCCTTGTGGTAGAGTGCTTGCCTAGCATGCACGAAGGCCCAGGTTCGGTTCCTTGGTACCAGATACATAGAAAAAAGCTGGAAGTGGTGCCGTGGCTCAAGTGGTAGAGCTCTAACCTTGAGAAAGCCCAAGGACAGTGCTCAGGGCCTGAGCTCAAGCCCAGGACTGGCAAAAAAAAAAAAAAAAAAAAAATCAAAAACAAAACTAAACAAACAAAAAACAATAATAACAGCAACAACAAACTAGTGGATGCAGTGGCTTGTATCTGTGATTCTAGCTACTCAATAGGCTAAGATCTGGTGATCTCAGTTCAAAGCCAGCCTGGGGTGGAAAGTCGATGAGACTCTTATCTCTAATAAACTACTCAGAAAAAGCTAGAAATGATACTGTGGCTCAAGTGGTAGAGTGTTAGCCTTAAGTCTGAAGCTTAGGGACGTGCCCAGCTCCAGAGTTTAAGCCCCAGGACTGGCAAAAATAAAAATACAAAAATAGGCCGGGAGTATGGCCTAGTGGTTAAAGTGCTTGCCTAGCATGCATGAAGACCCAGGTTTGATTCCTCGGTACCACATACATAGAAAAAAGCCGGTAGTGGTGCTGAGGCTCAAGTGGTAGAGCTCTATCCTTGAGAAAGTCCAAGGACAGTGCTCAGGCCCTGAGCTCAAGCCCAGGACTGGCAAAAAAAAAAAAAAAATACAAAAATAAAACACGAAACAAAGTTTTAGGAGCATAGCTAAAAGTGGTCGAGCATTTCCCTACTTCTGTGGGACCCCAGGTTTAATCCAATACTATACTTAGAGGAAAAAATAAATCAAGCTGGTCACAAGCTGGCAACTGGGTAGCCAAAGCTGAACAAGTATCAACATAGAGTCCCTCACTGGATCCTACGCTGGCCAACCTCAGCCCTTCTAAGGAGGGAAGCCCCTTCCTCCTCGGGTGTGGGGCAGCTGGGATAGCCCCATCCCACCGGGCCTGAGTGTCCTACCCACCTGGAAGCCGACAACTGCCTTGTATGGCTCTCAACATTGGAACCTCCTTTCACAGGCCCTGACCCAGGGACTCAGCCCACTCTGGCTAACAGGTGTGACTCCGTTTTTCTGGCATGCAGCTGTTGAGCAAAGGATATGACTTAATTGCATCTCATACGAACAGAACTCAGGCATGACTGCCCCATCTCTGCCATCTGGCCAGCCCTGGGCTTCCTGAGACCCAGATGCCAGCCAAGGAGGAAGGAAAGTCCTGGTGTGATGCATGGGGGGGCGGGGGAGGCAAGGGCACTGTGAAATAGCCTTGGGTACCCAAGGGGCTGCAGCCTCCACCATGGGCTCAACACCCTACACAGGTCTCCTGAAGCCACTGGTCACTAGGTCTCAAAGATGCCTGGGAAAGAAAAGTTGTAGCTGCTGTCTGCATCTGTGCAGAGTTCACAGGGAAAAGGGTTTTATGCATGCTGAGGTATCAGCCAGCCGACAGTGCCTGCTGCTGGCAGAAACCCCGGGACAGGGAGCACCTCCAGCTACTCAGGAGGCCCTGGGATAGGGCCAAGTGAAAATGTCCCCACCCAGCTCTGGAGGCACTCTGGGGCCAGAGGGACAGCCCTGGGGTCCATATTAATTTCAGCTCCATTTTAAAGGCGAGTTAAAATAAACACAGGGAATATTTATAAGGCAAATAAATCTGGCAGGAACAGCCCCTCCAAGTGTGAGCAAAGGCCTCCCTCTCAGCCTCAGCCCAAGCTGATAAAATACAGCAATGCTACTGTAGACCCTGCGGGCTTATTTTGACTGCGGTGGAGGAATGTAACATGTAAACACTGACTCCATATTACACTGTTACAACTTGCATTAACAGCGCCGGACAAAAGCTGCATTTTCACAGAAGCATCGTACAGGGATATATCTCCAGCTTAATTTTTTGAAAAAACCATTTCCTCACATAAATCATGCTCAGAACGAAACGGGTGACTGATACATTGCAAACACTTTTTTCCCCCTCTTAAACAATAACATAGCTAGATTCCTTCTAAAGGGGGAAAAAAAAAAAAAAAGCTCCTAAATGTGTGTTTTGTTTTTTTCTCCCTCTGAAGAAAATAAATACTATAGTTTCTTTCCTGACCAAATATCTGAGGCCCTGTCTTCTCATCCAGGCCTGCTACCTCAGCACAGTCACAAAGCAGTCGTCTAGTCCTAGATCATTTCGCCTGACACAGGTCCTAGCTGGTTAAACCACCCTGTACATCCATAGCATCGTATCCTCCCAGAAATATAGGCTGGAAAGATGTTGGACTTTGGTGACAAAGACAATCACCAAAGCCAAAGGATGGCCTCACCCTGGCCAAAGTTACTGAGCATGAGTTAGCCTCCAGGGTAGAGCTGACTCAAGACTGTTTTGTGGTCTGTATGTAAGGCTTCATGGAAAGGCAGGAGAATATGTCTAATTCCACCAAAAAGCCAGGAGCCAGTGGCTCATGCTTGTAATACTAGTTCCTCAGGAGACTGAGATCTGAGAAGCCAGCCAGAAGTGGAACAGTAGATTAAAGTGGCAGAATGCCAGTCTTGAGCAAAAAACAACAAATAACCTCAGGACAGCAATCAGGCCTTGAGTTCAAGCCCCAACACTGGCACAAACATATACATTCACACACTTGATAGATGGATGGATCAATTCCACTAGGAGGAGTTAATGGGAAAGAAAACTAAGCTCTGAGCTGAGTGCTAGTGGCTCAGTACCTGTAATCCTACTCAGGAAGCTGAGATCTGAGGATCTCAGTTCAAAGCCAGCCTGGGCAGGAAAGTCTGTGAGACTCTTATCTCCAGTTAACCACCAGAAAACCAGAAGTGGCACTATGGTTCAAAGTGGTAGAGTGCTAGCCTTGGGCTGAAGAGCTCAGGGACAGCCCCCAGGCCCACAGTTCAAGCCCCATGATAGTTAAAAAAGAAAAAGGAAAAGTGGAGACACCCCAGAAATCCTCTCCACAAACATGGCAACCAGTCCTACCATGTAAAAGGAAACCCAACCAGTGGCAGTCCTGCAGGAAAATACACGGACTTAAAAAAAAAGAAATGGAGGTAGGACAGGCCTTTCTGAACATGCAATAAATCTAAAAGCCATTAAGTGTATAAAGAGATTTAAGTTACACCCAGAAAAAGGAAAACCATTTGTACATTGCATAAATTAAAAGACACGAGAAGCTGAGAAAACATGTGTAGTGTATGACATGGGGTCCCCTCCCTAATATGTAAACCAGCTGGAAGATGAAGAAAAAGAACACATGCAGGCAGACAGAAAACTGGCTAAGGACGACAGCATTATTAATATACAAGGCCCACGTTTATACTCTTGTTTAAAAAAAAAAAAAGGCCGGTGAAGACATGAAAAGATGACTGATTAGAGCAAGCAGATAGAATCAGATTGTGTTTAACCTAGCAGAGAGAGACCAAGATAACAAAACAGATAAGAGGCTGGGAATGTAGCTCAGTGGAAGAGCACTTGCTTAGCACATGTGCAAGGTCCTGGGTTCAATCCCCATACTAAAGAAAAGAAACAAAACGAACAAAACTAAAACTCCAAAAGGCCTAGAAATTAAGGCATAAAAGAAAAAAGCCCAGTGCCTGAGGCTCACACTTGTAATCCTAGCTACTTGAAGGGCTAAGAATGAGAGGATGATAGTTCAAGGACAGCCCAGACAGGAAAGCTTGGGAGACTCTTTCTTCAAAGATGGATGCAGTAGTGCATACCTGAGATCCCAGCAAGGATATGAAGCCTAAAAGTAGGGGGATCATGTTCACATTCAGGTATGTATCTGGGAGGAAAGCAGGACCCTCACCTAAAAATTATCAGTAAAAATCAGGCTGGGGGGGGGGGAAGAGAGAGAAAGAGGGAGAGCGAGAGGGGGGAGGGAGAGAAAGAGAGAGGGGGAGAGAGAGAGAGGTGATATCTACAAATACCAAAGTTTGAAAAAAGCATTACTAAGTGGAAACCCACCACAATCTGGTAATCCATTCAAGTCAGCAGACAGGTGGATCTAATGGAAACAAACTCTCTCTGGTGGGGGCCTGGCAGTGCCAGTAGATATAAAGCCAGACAGTGGTGGCTCAATACTGTAATCCTACTACTCAGAAGGCTGAGATCTGAAGATCAAGGTTCAAAGCCAGCCTGGATGGGAAAGTCCATGAGACTCTGATTTCTAATTAACCACCAAAAAGCCAGAAGTACAGCTTCTGGCCCATAGGTTGAGGTAACCCAAGCACCCATCCACACAGATGAGTAGATAAAACAAATAAAACAAAATCCAAATGCATCACGAAACCTGTAGTATTATTTGACCTCTAAAAGGAAAGGAAATTTGGGGCCGGGAGTTTGGCCTAATGGTAGAGTGCTTACCTAGCATGCATGAAGACCAGGGTTCAATTCCTTAGAACCACATACATAGAAAAAAGTCAGAAGTGGTGCTGAGGCTCAAGTGGTGAAGCTCTAGCCTTGAGAAAGTCCAAGGAGAGTGCTCAGGCCCTGAGCTCAATCCCAGGACCGGCACACACACACAAAAAAAAAAATAAAATAAAAAGGAAATTCTTACAAATGCAGTGGCTCATGCCTATGACCCCAAGTAGGTAGGAGGAAGAGACCGAGAGGGAGGATCACAGGTCAAAGCTAACAAGAGCTCCATCTCAACAACGAAGAGCTCTATGCAGTAATGTACGAAAGCTATGCAGGAAAGGGAAATAAAGCATCACTGGTCCAGGCCAAAAATATGAGACCCTAAATAAAAATCCATTACCACCAAAAAAACAAAGAAGCCAGGCACCAGTGGCTCATGCCCGTAATTCTAGTTATTCAAGCAGCTGAAACCTGAAGATCATGGTTTGAAGCCAGTGCAGGCAGGAAAGTCCATGAGATACTTGTCTCCAATTAACCACCAGAAAACCAGAAGTGGAGCTGTGGCTCAAAGTGGTAGAGCACTAGTCTGGAGTAAAAAGAGCTCAGGGACAGAGCCCAAAGGTTGAGTTCAAGCCCCACAACAGATAAAGAAAGAAAGAAAGAGAGGGAGGAAGGGAGAGAGAGCGAGAGAGAGAGAGAGAGAGAGAGAGAAAAAGAGAAAAATGGGAAAGAGAGAAAGAAAGAGAGGGGGGAGGATGGGAGGGAGATGGTGACATATGTTCAACATGGAGAAAACTTGAGGATATTTTGCTCACTGAATAAATCCAATGCATATAACACATGCATATACAAGACACTGTACATACTCGCACACATTTGCAGCATACATGTGTAACCTTACATACATACTTACACATACTTGCCACCTCTGGGGCACTTTTCCACCAATAAGTATTGTGGGGAAGGCCTAAGGAGCCAGAGCACTGCTCTCAGCCAGGCCTCTGCTGCCCTCTGGTGGCAGTTCTGGCCATTGCAAGCAGGAATTCTCTGCTCCCTATAAGCAAGATGCCCTTACCTGTGAACAATGGATGCACTAAGGACATTTGCATCCCATGCTCACTTCTAGTATCACATGCATAAACCGGCCATGACTTCTAAGGTTTATAGAGCCTTTGCTGGGTCTCAGAAAAGCCTAATGTATGAAGCCTATGACAAAGGAGATATCTGACTGAGGTCTCTGAGGGGACCTACCGGGGTCCAAGGGAGCCATGCTACACAACAACTGACCTAGATAATAAATGACTCAGTTTATATGACATTCATGTGATCATTTCCAAGAGAGCCACAGTATTCATTGTACCAAGAACCTGCATGGGGGAGCTCACGTAACAACTACAGCCTCAACAGCACACTGACTTCAGTGTCCTTGACACTACCATCTGCACAGGAGGACGACACAGTCCTACACACACCAGGCCTTACGTTTTTCCAGGAGATTCCTTCAGCCAGAAGATGTCATCACTGGTAATTCCATATTCTAAGGCACCTTCGACCTATCAGAAAGAAGTGGGTTGATGTAACGAGGCTGCCATTTTCTTTGGCCCAGGACTTCCTCCAAAGAGCAGCTTATTCGGCAGAAAGAACCCAGAACCACCCCAACCCATGCATAGGGAAAGCTTTCCGTGTCTTCAGGCTGTGGACTCTTAGGGACAGGTGGTATGTTTCCATCTAACCATGGTGCTAGAGGCTGAAGCTCCTTGGCAAGGGGCCTCCCGGGTGGATGTGATGCTGGCTCTTACCTCTTCTCTCTGGGACCTTGACCTTGATTCAAAGCCAGGGCACAGGGTCTGAAGTGGGCATGGCAACTGTGGGGCCACACATACACAGAGCTGCTCTCCCCTGACTATTCAGAGACTGGGAAGGGAGGAGATGGTGCATGCAGACCAAGGGAGCAGAGCCCTGGGGCCTAGACTCAGACAGCAGTAGCTGAAGAAAGGTGAAAAGATCAGGCCTGGAGAGCCATGATGTCTCATGAACAGGCGCGTGGCGGGTGGGGGGTAGGAGCACAGGAGTGAGCAGGATGTTGTCGCAGAGTGTGGGGAGCAGAAGGCTCCAAAGGCACCAAGCTGCAGGCTGGACAGGCCAGGCACCCTCCAAGGCCAGTCAGGGGGTAGGGAGCTGTGTCCAGGGATCACACTGATGTCCTGACAAGCAATGGCTAAGTGGAAGTGGCGGGGGAAGACCGAAGGCCAAGCACTGTCCTGTGTGAATAAGATGTGCCAGCAGAGAGGAAACAGATTCTCAACAGTTTATGATTCCCACTGAGAAAAAGAAAGACATACGGCCAGGAATGTCTCTACGTTGCTTAAGGAAAATGGAAGGTACTGAAACACAAGCAAGCTTTGGCAGGCACCCAGGGAGGGCAGGGGAGGGATGGGGCAGGTGGGAGGCAGAGCGGGGAGCCACTGAGCTGCCTCCCCAGGAGCTGGGCCCTTGCATTGCACTCGAGAGTGTGCTATCCGAAGTGGCCACCTCCCGTCAACAGCAGGGTGGGGCAGGCCAGAGACCCTCTATAAAGGTGTATGGTGCGGTACGTGCAGCTCTGCCCAGAGGCTCTCTGGACTTGAGGTAAAGGTGATCAGTGGCCTCTCAGAAACTGACCATGGCTGGGTGCAGTGGCTTATGCTTGTAATCCTAGCTACTCTGGAGGCTGAGATGTGAGGACCATAGTTCAAAGCCAGCCCAGGCACTAAAGTCCATGAACTCTTATCTCCAATTAACTACTAGAAAACCAGAAGTGTTGTTGTGGCTCAAGGGATAGGGGAAGCTCAGAGACAATACCCAGGCCCAGAGGTAATGGGGTGGTAGCCTTGAGCTGAAGATCTCAGGGACAGCGCCCAGGCCCAGAGTTCAAGCCCCATGACTGACAAAATAAAGTAAAAAATAAATACAAAACCAGTTTAGAGAAATCACCAAACAGGCAACAACAACAACAACAATAATGCAATTCCAGGGGAGTGGGGTCGCTCTGATTTCTAGAGATACCACATTAAGTTTTTGGAAATGTTCAGCTTTCAATAAAAAGTTATATACGGGGGACCGGGAGTTTGGCCTAGTGGTTAAAGTGCTTGCCTAGCATGCACGAAGGCCCGGGTTTGATTCCTCAGTACCACATACCTAGAAAAAAGCCAGAAGTGGTGCTGAGGCTCAAGTGGTAGAGCTCTAGCCTTGAGAAAGTCCAAGGACAGGGCTCAGGCCCTGAGCTCAAGCCCAGGACTGGCAAAAAAAAAAAAAAAGTTATATACGGGGCTGGGAGTTTAGCCTAGTGGGAGAGTGCTTGCCTAGCATGCACAAAGACCCAGGATCGATTCCTTGGTACCACATACGTAGAAAAAAGCCAGAAGTGGTGCTGAGGCTCAAGTGGAAGAGCTCTGGTCTTGAGAAAGCCCAAGGACAGTGCTCAGGCCCTGAGCTCAAGCCCAGGACTGGCACACACACACACACAAAAAATGTTATATGAGGGCTGGGAGTGTAGCCTAGTGGTAGAGTGTTCACCTTGTATGCACAAAGTCCTGGGTTCAATTTACATATACATAGTAAAGCCATAAATGGTGCTGTGGCTCAAGTGGCAGAGTACTAGCGTTGAGTAAGCTCAAGGATAGTAACTAGGACCTGAGTTCAAGCCCCAGGACTGGCCCCCCCCCAAAAAAAAGAGGCTGCTGGGTGTGGTGACTCATGTCTGTAATTCTAGCTACTCAGGAGGCTCTGGGATCTGAGGATCACAGTTCAAAGTCAGCCTTTAGTCCATGAGATTATCTCTAATTAATCACCAGAAAACCTGAAATGGTGCTGTGGCAAGGGATAGGGTGGTAGCCTTGACCTGAAGAGCTCAGGGACAGTGCCCAGGCCCAGAGTTCAAGTCATGACCAACAAAAAAGAAAAAAAGAGGCTGCATGAAGCAGGAGAGTCACTTGAATCCATGAGTTCAAGAGTTCAGGACCAGCCTGAACAACACAGAGACTTGATGTCTTTAAAAGAAGATGGGGGGTGGGCAGAAGCACAGCATAGTGGTAGAGTGCTTGCTTAGTATGCACGAAGCCCTGGGTTCAATTCCTTGGTACTATATACTCAGAAAAAAAACAAAAGTGGTGCTGTGGCTCAAATGGCAGGGTACTAGCCTTGAGCAAACTGTGTTCAAGGACAGTGCCCATTTCCTGAATTCAAGCCCCAGGACTGGCTAAATAAATAAACAAATAGAAGATGAGGGGGAAGAAGAAGAAGGAGAGGAAAGGTAGGGAACAGGCACAGTGGTGTCCCAGATGCCAGCTAGAGTACAGTATGAGTGGGTTTTAGAGTTTAACAATGTGTGTATGGGGGGAGAGTGTCACTGGAGCCCCCATTTCAGAAGTGGGTTCATAGGCAGACATGGTGGTTCACGCCTATAATCCTAGCTATTCAGGAGGCTGAGATCTGAGGATCGTGGTTCAAAGCCGGCCTGGGCACTAAAGTCCCTGAGACTCTTATTTCCAGTTAGCCACAGGAAGTGGGGCTGTGGCTCAAGGGGTAGGGCAGTAGCCTTGAGCTTAAAGCTCAGGGACAAGGCCCAGGCCCAGAGTTGAAGTTCCATGACCTACCAAAAAAAAAAAAAAAAAAAATTGGGTATAGTGGCTCATGCCTGTAATCCTAACTACTCAGGAGGCTGAGATCTGAGGATCAAGGTTCAAAGCCAGCCTGGGCACAAAAGGACTTGAGACTTTTATCTCCAACTAATCTCTAGAAAATGGGAAGTGGGGCTTGGCTCCAGGGTAGCATGGTAGCCTTGAGCTGAAGAGCTCAGGGGTAGGCGCAGGCCCAGAGTTCAAGTCCCATGACCCATAAAAAAAAACAACCAAAAACAGGGGGGGTGGGGGGGAGAGTAATGGGGACCAAGACATGTGGAAGGGTATCAATGTATGTGAATTAATGCACCTTCTATCTGGCAAATATCATGTAACCCTTTTATTAAATATAATAAAAAATATTTTAAAAAAAACCCAAAACCAAAACAACAAAAAAAAAAAAAACGGAAGTAGGCTCATAAGAGACAGTAAAAGTGTAAGAGGCTACAAAGTGGAGGGACCTGGCGTAGGAATTATGGTGAATGTATACAGGGGAAGGAGGCTAGATTTTGGGGGACACTCACATGCTTGGGGTACTTCGGCCGTCCTCCTGTAGCAATGACGATGTGCTCAGCAGAAAGCAGAGTCTGAGATTAGAGAAAGCTAGAGGTCAAGTAGAATACTAGGGTCACGTGTCTCCCCTTCTCCTCCCCTCCCACAAAACCCTGTGAGAAGGATGTAAGCTGCTAGGCAGCCTGGCGCGACATGCAGCTCATAGGAACTGTTTAATTATTTTTGTTGTTGTGTTGATGGGGATAGGGCTTGAACTCAGAGCCTTGTGTGTGTTACCCCCAGTCCTGTTGAATCTATGAAGCTCAAGCTTGGCCTGGAATTCATGAAGCTCCAGAGAGCTGGATTAGCAACAACAACTGTCTCATCTTTCTTCCACTCCACCCCCACTCCAGCTTTGGCAGTACTGAGGACTCAAGACTCTGGCTAGGCAAGCCATACCCTCAGGCCTTTTTGCTGTGTTTATCAGATAAGATCTCCCACCTTTGCCCAGGGCCAGCCCAGGACTATTATCATTCTACCTCTACCTCCCTAGTATGTGCGATTACAGGCATGTATCACCAAGCCCAATTCAGTTTAGCCATTTTGAAAAAGTGTGACTTCAGAGGAAGCTGCTTAGTGCCAAGGGTGTTTCTTAGTAGAAACCACCCAGGCTGAACTCGGCTAGTGTGGGTGCCCACAGTCTACGGAAAGAATGGTCCAAAATGAGCCACAGTGGTCAGGCAGGCACTCACCTCCTTCCCACCTTTAGCCACTCCACAAACGGTATGCTTGTTGACAAAGCTGGCTTTGACATTAAAATACTTGACTTTCCTGTAACAAATACGTAAAAAGAAGATTTTCAAATATTTTCTCTAAGAATTCAATCTCTGTGGCATGGTGGACAGCACTGTGAAGACTTGTAAAAGGTAAACCTGCAGCTGGGGACGGGGCTCAGGGCTGAAACACTTGCCTAGCATGGACAAGGGCCTAAGTTTGAGTTCCAGCACTGCAAAAGAAAAATGGAAGGGGTGGGAGGAGGAGGGAGGTGAGGAGGGAGGTAACGAGGGAGGGAGGGAAAAAAGAACCAAGACCAACTCCTGGCCAGAGCCTGGTCCATGAGGCTCCCACGGAGTGAAAAAGCAGGCAGAAGTAGAACTTGGAAGAGCCCAGTCCTTGGGTTCCCAGGGGACCAGTGTCAAGGCACTCATGACAGAGACCGGCTGGAGGACTGTGAAGGGACCTGTCATTATCTGCTCATGCATCAGCATGGAGCTCAATGCCCACTCTGTAGATGGCAAGGCCAGGAGAACAGTGAGAGGAGGTGGGTGAGACCCAGTGTGGCGGAGGATGCACAGGCCGAGCTGCAGTGGAGGGTTCTCTGTGGTTCCGGCCTTTGCCTTGCCACCCTTGGGTTCACCACGCTCACGCCCACACCTCTCTAGGCTGAGGACCCTTGCTCACCTGGTCAATCAGGGAATGTGCTGGTGACACAGACAGTAAGGAAAGGCCAGCCACCAGCAGTTCCTCCATGAGGTCTGTGGAGCTGGCCTGGATTAGGCCCGCTCAGTACCTGCCCAGGCGCTGCCTGGGGCCAAGGACTAGGAGGACAGCAAAGCCCACTGACTTCTGCAAATCAAACTTGGGGATATGGAACCCCGTATGGAAGAGCCAAGACCATAAAAACCTCCGCAGCACAATGACACTTCTCCTGGTGGAGGCACCAGAGGAGAAGGCCCCGCAGGGACAGTGTGGCTAACCTCCCAGGCTCGGCTTCCCTTGGTGTGAGTGTGCACAAGACTGCTGCCCACTGTGGGGGCCAGGAAAAGTCCCAGGGACCAAGCAAAGGGTACCTGGGTTAAGACTCTAGTCCTGCAAAGGCCACTGTCAACATGGGCTAAGGGCAGTGCTACAACCCAGAGCAGAGCTGGGCCTAAAACCAAGTGTCAACCCTCAGCACTGGGCTATGCATCCCCACGGGGAGACAGGAATGGCAGTTCCAGGCTGGAGGGAACAGGCAGGGACATCTTTGTAGGAGCAAACACCAGGGACCTTCCTCCTTGCCCAAGAAGCCACAAGGTACGCATGCGTAGGAGCTGGAAGGTATGGGGTTGGAAGATGGAATGTGAGGTTTATCTTTGCTGCCTCTTGGGATTCACTTGGCTGTAGCCCATGACAGTGGCAGGAGCACGGTGGCCTACCTAGAGGAAGGAGCCTGCCACTAGGCTGGCCTCTCAATCAGCCTTATGTCTGAAACCTAGCCATGACCACACTCTGGGCTTCAGGCCTTCCCACCCTGACTGTCCTGCTCTTATCTGCCCTCCTGTCACTCAGCCACCAGGCCTGTCCTTTGCTCCTGCTGCGTCTGGGTTTTGCTCAGTTCTAAGGCTCCATGGGGAACCTCACTTTACAGCTAATGCACTGTCTATCCCTTGTCTGTGTCCCCACTAAGGAACAGTGCTCCCAGAACCTGCCAGGATGTGTTCTGCACAATCAGTAAGTGCTCTTCCAGGGACAGTGGGGTATAGAAAAGGTCAGGAGGGGGGCCTGCCCTGAGAGCCACGCTGCATGGCCACAGAGGCCTGGTGCAACCTTGGTACCTGTCCTGCAGCTGGACGCGATGCCCCCAGTTCAAGGACTTCACGTAGTTTTGCACAGCTTCTGCCATTTTCTTCCTATTGACACACACAGAGGGGAGGGGGAATTAAAATTCCGAAGAGAATGTCATGAGTGTGGAAGACATAGGCAAGATGGAGGTGCGTTTGAAGGGGTATAGCCTGGTGTTCATCCCCACGGGCAGCCGCTGCCTCTGACCAGTGCTGGCACTCTGGAAATGGAGGCTCTGACCTCCATCCATCCAGGCAGCAGCTCTGTGTCCCAGTCACACACTGCAGGGAAATATCAGAACTGCCTGTATGTGGCTCAGAGCAGAATCACGTGTCAACGTCTGTGACAGTCCTTTGCGGGCTCTGCTGCTTTTGCACTGGGCCATCCTTGGCAAGGGTAACCCAGGCATTGCAAGAGCTCAGCAGCACCCTGGGCTCTACCCTTCCTCCACCCACTGACAACTCGAAGTGGCTCTAGACAGGGCCCCACGTCCAAGAGTGGAGGCTGCTTTCATGATGGTTGGTGCAGAATGAATTCCTTTGCCACCTAAGGGTAGCAGAAAAGACAGGGGCTTCTCACCAGTCATGCTGGATGGGCTGGCCTAGGTCCCAGCCATAGTGGGGGGCATCTCGGATCATACCCCCTAGAAGTGCAGCCTGGTGCATCAGCTTCTTAGGGATGCAGCCCACGTTGACACAGGTACCACCCAGGCCCCATTTGGTACCTAAAATATTGGAAGACCACTTGCTTATTTCCTTATTTGCAATGCTGGGGACAGAACCAGGCCTTGCAGCTGCTAGGCAAGTCTTCTGTCACTCAGCTACACCTCCCAATCCCAGGGAGGGTTTCTGTTCTTCTATACTGTTCTGAACCCCCTTAAGTGGCTATTAGTTTGTAAGTCAAAACATGGTCCTAAGGAATTTTGTCACAGGATTTTGCTTTATAACTGTGTTCAGAATAGTTTAAAAAATAAGAATGGGGCTGGGAGTTTGGCCTAGTGGTAGAGTGCTTGCCAAGCAAGCACAAAGACCTGGGTTCAATTCTTCGGAACCATATACATAGAAAAAAGCCAGAGGTGATACTATGGCTCAAGTGGTAGAGCTCTAGCCTTGAGAAAACCCAAGGACAGTGCTCAGGCCCTCAGCCCAAGCCCAGGACTGGCAAAATAAAATAAAATAAAATAAAAATAAGAATAAAGGCTGAGCATCAGAGGCTCACATCTGTAAACTTAGCTACTCAGGAGGCTGAGATCCAAGGATCTCAGAATGAAGACAGCCTGGGCAGGAAAGTCTTTGAGGTTCTCCCCCCAATTAACCAGCAAAAAAAAAAGTTGTGGTGCAAAGTAAAAGCCCCACAACCAACCAACCAACCAACCAACCAAATAAATAAATAAATAACACCCAAGTTCTGACAAGAGACCCAAAACAATAAATAAAAGAGTAAATAATTTTTTTTTTTTTTTTGCCAGTCTTGGGCTTGAGCTCAGGGCCTGAGCACTGTCCTTGGACTTTCTCAAGGCTAGAGCTCTACCACTTGAGCCTCAGCACCACTTCCAGCTTTTTTCTATGTATGTGGTACCGAGGAATCGAACTCGGGTCTTCATGCATGCTAGGCAGGCACTTTAACCACTAGGCCAAACTCCCAGGCCGAGAGTAAATAACTTTATAATAAAGACTGATGAATGAGATGGGAAGCTCTCTGGAGACGTGGACAGATGAATGACTGGCATTACCCCCTCTGGATGTGAACTGGGTCCCACCATCTTGTTCCCTCCTCTAGGATGCAGGGCTCCTGTTGGGGTTGCCACCTACCTCGGAGAGAGGGCTCCACATAGTCCACTACGGCCACTTTTTTTCCCAGCTGAGCGGCTGAAGGACAAGGAGAGCTATAGGTGAGCACAGCAGGGGAAGGGGCAGACAGCAGCCTGCAGAGAGGCCCACCTGACAATATTAATGATTTCCTCTCGGCCCTGTCATCTGGCCCACAAAGCTATGCTTCCCACGGGCCCTGCAACTGGCCTATAGGCCTCCCTACTGCCCGTTCAGGTACCCTGTCTAGGCAGCAGCCCCCAGGTGGCACAGCCTGCAGCCTGCATGCTGCCCATCATGGCAGAACGGGATCCATCCTTCTCAGCCCCTGTTCCCATCGAATTCCAGGCCAGATGTCTATTCCAGGCACTGAGGAGGTACCCTAGGGACAGTCCACCCTGGGAAAGGCCTTCTGTCCTCCAGCAGCTCTAAGGAGCTGAGGTCCGTCTCCCTGGCTCACTTTCCCTCCCATCACTGAGAACAGTGGTGGAGGTCTTATGGCCCCCATGTAGCCCACCTCATCCGAGTCCTCCCGGACGAGCGAGTGGGGATGTGCTGCCTCTCTCAGGATGACAAAACAAAGCTCAAGAGAAGTGAAGCAGAACTCCAAGGTCAGGCAGGTGGCTGTGTAGAAGCCACACCCCCTGGTCCATACTGCCATCCAGGTGACCTCAACAGGGCCTTCCAGGGGCCCGGGTTCCAGGTTCTGAGGTCAACTGGGACAGCATCACTTTGGACTAATTAAGCTGCAGATTCTGGACTTGAGCACCTCAGAGTATGTACTGGATGCTTGAGGCCTCATGAGTTCATGAATGTTACAAATATGAAAGAACATGGGATATAGCTGGACAACAGTGGTTTAGATCTATAATCTTATCTACTCAAGAAGATGAACTCTAAACCAGGCACTGGTGGCTCACACGTCTAATCCTAGCTACTCAGGTAGCTGAGATCTGAGGATTGTCGTTCAAAGCTAGTCTGGTCTGTGAGACTCTTATCTCCAATTAACCACTAGAAAACTAGAAGTAGGCTGGGCACAATGGCTCATGCCTGTAGTCCAAGCTACTCAGAAGGCTGAGATCTGGGGCCGGGAGTTTAGCCTGGTGGTAGACTGCTTGCCTAGCATGCATGAGGACCTGGGTTTGATTCCTCGGTACCACATACATAGAAAAAAAGCCAAAAATGGTGCTGTAGCTCAAGTGGTAGAGCTTTAGCCTTGAGAAAGCCCAAGGACAGTGCTTAGGCCCTGAGCTCAAGGCCTAGGACTGCCCCCCCCAAAAAAAAGGCTGGGCCGGGAGTTTGGCCTAGTGGTTAAAGTGCTTGCCTAGCATGCATGAAGACCCGGGTTCGATTCCTCGGTACCACATACATAGAAAAAAGCCAGAAGTGGTGCTGAGGCTCAAGTGGTAGAGCTCTAGCCTTGAGAAAGTCCAAGGACAGTGTTCAGGCCCAAGCCTGAACTCAAGCCCAGGACTGGCCAAAAAAAAAAAGGCTGAGATCTGAGGATTGGGGTTCAATGCCAGCCAAGGCAATAAAGACCATGAGACTCTTATTTCCATTTGATCACTAGAAAAACAGAAGTGGGGTTGTGGCTCAAGAAATAGGGGGTACTCTTGAGCTGAAAAGCTCAGGATAGCACTCAGGCCGAGAGTTCAAGCCCCACTGATAAAATAGAAAGAAAAGAAAAAGAAAACTAGAAGTTGTACTGTGGCTCAAAGTGGTAAAGCACTAGGCTTGAGCAAAAGAACTCGGGACAATGCCCAGGCCCCAAGTTCAAGCCCTACTGGGGGGAAAATGAGATCTGAGGATCAGGATTAAAGTTAGCCTGGGCATTAAAGTCTGTGAGACTCTCATCTTTAACCAGCAAAAAGCCAGATTTGAGGTGTGGGTGAGGTCCTAAGTTAAAGTCCCAGTGAAAGTCCCACTGAAGGGAGAAGGGGAGAGGGGGAAACGGAGACAGACAGACAATGGAATGTTTCTGGCTATCAAAAAGCAGGATAAGAAAGTTTTAGAAGAGCCCATCTTAAAAACTCACTTCAGGGGCTGGGAATGTGGCCTAGTGGTAGTGTGCTTGCCTATTATGCATGAAGCCCTGAGTTTGATTCCTCAGTACGACATACACAGAAAAAGCCGGAAGTGGTGTAGGTCAAGTGGAACAGTACCAGCCTTGAGCAAAAGAAGTTCTAGGACATGGAGTTCAAGCCCCAGGACTGTCAAAAAAAAAAATAAAGAAAGAAAGGAGCCAGGGGCAGTGGCTCAGGCCTGTAATCCTAGCTAGTCAGATCCTAGCTGAGATCTGAAGATCACAGTTCAAAGCCAGCCTAGGTACTAAAGACCTTAAGACTCTTATCTCCAATCAATCACTAGAAAAGAGGAAGTAGGGCTGTGGCTCAAGTGGTAGGGCAGTACCCTTGAACAGAAGAGCTCAGGGACAGCACCCAGGCCCAGAGTTCAAGCCCCATGACCCATTTAAAAAAAAAAAAGTTTCTTGCTTTTTGCCTGGGCCAGCCTCTGTCTCCCACATAGCTAGAATCACAGGTAAGTACCAGCTTATTATTGAGATGGAGTCTTGCTATCTTTCTTTTCTTTCCTCCTTTCTATTTTTTGCCTTGGATATTCTCAAACCAATATCCCTCCATCTCTATCTCCTTTTTTTTTTTTTTTTGGCCAGTCCTGGGCTTGAGCTCAGGGCCTGAGCATTGTCCTTGGACTTTCTCAAGGCTAGAGCTCTACCACTTGAGCCTCAGCACCACTTCCGGCTTTTTTCTATGTATGTGGTACCAAGGAATCGAACCCAGGTCTTTGTGCATGCTAGGCAAGCACTTTAACCACAAGGCCAAACTCCCAGCCCCTCTATCTCCTTTATAGCTGGCATTACAGGTATGTGTTCTTTGTTTAAATCCTGCCTGACATTTAAAGTTACTTTTTCTTTTTTGGTGGTATTGAACTCAAGACTCACATTTGCTAAGCAGGTGCCCTACCACTTGAGCTACTCTGCCAGCCGGGACTTCACTAAATTCATCTTTTTATTTTTTTATTTTTTATTTTTTTGCCAGTCCTGGGCTTGAGCTCAGGGATTGAGCACTGTCCTTGGACTTTCTCAAGGCTAGAGCTCTACCACTTGAGCCTCAGCACCACTTCTGGCTTTTTTCTATGTATGTGGTACCGAGGAATCGAACCCGGGTCTTCATGCATGCTAGGCAAGCACTTTAACCACTAAGCCAAACTCCCGGCCCCTAAATTCATCTTTTTAATGAAAAGCACTTTTGGGAAAATGTGAAGCAGGCTAGTATGTATGTAATCCAGGCCTCCAAAAGGGGCAGATGAAAAAAACTTTTTTTTTTTTTTTTGCCAGTCCTGGGGCTTGAACTCAGGGCCTGAGCATTGCCCTTGAGCTCTACCACTTGAGCCATAGCACCACTTCTGGCCCTTTTCTATGTGGTACCAAGGAATCAAACTTGAGTCTTGGTGCATGCTAGGCAAGCACTCTACCACTAGGCCAAACTCCCAGCTGAGAGATAAACATTTTATTAGAAGAAATTATTTAAATTCTTCACAACTTGCACGAGATGCTGGTGGCTTATGCCTGTAACCCTAGCCACTCAGGATGAGGATCATGGTTGAAGTCAACCCAGGCAGAAAAGTCACAAGACTCTTAATCTCCAACTAATCATCATAAAGCCAGAAGTGGAACTACAGTTCATGCTACAGACCACTAGCCTTGAGCAAAGACGCTCAGGGACAGAGCCCAGGCCCCAAGGACCGAAACATACAGAGACACAGGCAGACACACATTCACAATTTAAAGAAAACGTTAAGTCCATAAAGCCATGGAATTAAAAAAAAACTGTAGCATAAACAAACAATAACAACAAAAACAACCATTAAGAAAACTCTGAGGCCACCAAATTTAAACACTGCTCATGGGCTGAGCCTGTAAAGTTAGTGAATGAGCACTGTCTAGCTTGAGGCTCTGGCTTCCTTCCATTTCTAGTACCAAAAGCAAGACAAATAGAATTTCAGAAAAGCACCCAGTGTCTTGGGCATGGGCCTGGGCTAGTTTAACACTAACAAAGAAATAAAATAAAAAGGAAGGCAGTGATGGTGAACACTTATAATGCCAGCTATTCAGCTGATAGAGGTAGAAGAATTTTGCTTTGAGGCTAGTTTGGGCCAAATTAGTGCAAAATACTCACAGAAAAACAAACTAAAAGAAGAGGTGATGGGGTGGGAAGAAGACAAACATTTTTTTGTGTATGGGTCATGGGACTTGAACTTGGCCTGGGCGCTGCCCTTGAGCTCTTCAACTCAAGGCTATTGTCCTATCACTTGAGCCAAGCCCCACTCCCCCGTTTTCTAGATGTTAATTGGAATTAAGAGTCTCAGGTCCTTTTATGCCCGGTGGCTTTGAACCTTGATCTTCAGATCTCCTGAGTAGCTAAGATTACAGGCATGAGAAACCACTCCTGACACGATTTTTTTTTTTTTTCTAAAGTGCTGGGAGCCGAGCAACGCCATGTCTAACTTTGGGCTATATCCTCGGTATTGTGAATAACTTTCTGCTGAGAGGCAAGGCAACATGCAAGAGGCAAGGGGCAAGAGACAAGGCAAGGCACAAGAGGCAGGGAGCAAGACTTGACTACCACTGGTTACAAATGTGTCATTGCTTTATCACTCTGCTGAGACCTAGAGTGAGGGTATATTAGCTGGAGGGGCTTCCTCAGGAGGGTTTTTTTTTTGGGGGGGGGGTTTAGAGATTCCTGCCTTGACAAACCAGCCTGACATGTCTGTTTGTGCTCGGGGAAGGAGGGCTGGGTGCAGGCGGTCAGTGAGCCCTTTCCTCTCTTGGCTCGTCCTGGTCAGGGCGTGTTCTCCCTATCTTTCCTGCTGATTGAGAGGGACCGGGAACAGAAAACCCCGACACTAAAGGGCTGTGGGTGTGGTAATACTCGAGTGGTAGAGTATGTGCCTAGCAAGGACAAGGCCTTGCGTTCAATCCCCAGTACTACAATAAAGGAAGAAAATAAGGGAGGGAGGAATAAAGAACAATTTACAAAAATCATTTGTAAAACATACGTAAAACGTATCTGGATATATATATGGATATATGTGTGAATCATATATATTTACGCATCTGGTATTAAGAATACAGTTTTGGGGGCCGGGAGCATAGCCTAGTGGTAGAGTGCTCACCTAGCATGTACAAAACCCTGGGTTTGATTCCTTGATATCACATACACAGAAAAAGCCCTGTATCTCAAGTGGCAGAGCACTTGCCTTGAGCCAAGTATGTCCAAGGAGAGCGCCCAGGCCCTGAGTTCAAGCCCCAGGACTGGCAAAAAAAAAAAAAAAAATACAGTTTTAGCCGGGCGCCAGTGGCTTACATTTGTAATCCCAGTTACTCAGGAGGCTGAAATCTGAGAATAATAGTTCAAAGCCAGCCCAGGCAGAAAAGCCCCAGTGAGACACTTATCTCCAATTAACCAGCAAAGGTAAAAATGGAAAGCCGGGCACAGTGAATCATGCCTGTGATCTTAGCAACTCAGGAGGCTGAGATTTGAGGATCGAGGTTCAAAGCCAGCTGGGGCACTACAAAGTTAAATCTCCAATTAAATCTCTACGAAATGGAAGTGGGGCTATGGCTAAGGGTAGGGTGGTAGCCTTGAGCTGAAGAGCTCAGGGATACTGCCCAGGCACAGGGGTAGGGCGGTAGCCTTGAGCTCAGAGACAGCCCAGAGTACAAGCCCCATGATTCATCCCCCTCACCCCTACCCACTCCCCCAAAAAAGAAAGGTAATTCATCCCCCTCACCCCCACCCAAACCCCCCCCCAAAAAAAGAAAGGTAAAAATGGAGCTGTAGCTCAAGTGATAGGGCATTATCCTTGACTTTAAAAAAAAAAAAAAAGGCTCAGAGACAGCAACCACGTCCTGAGTTCAAGCCCCAGTACCAGCACAGAAGAGAAAAAGAGGCACAGTTTTTTCTTTTTTTTAAAGCATTGACATTATTATTCAACAAGTGTGTGCTATCTGTGTATAACTGTATATGCTGTGCCTTTCTTTTTTGTAAGAGGCACAGTTCTATCATACAGGATGTGTGTGTGTGTGTGTGTTTGGAAATGAACTGCCTACAAGTGTCACAAGGAAATAAAAATAAGAGTTTCACAGCTGGGGCTGTTGTTCCAAGTGGTGAAGTGCAAGATTATCGAGCTATCTCCCCAGCCCAGGCAAAGGTTCTGAACAGACCTCTCTCCAAGGAACTGTCCAACAGCACATGGAAAGATGCTCAAGGTCAGCAATCATTAGGGAAACGCAAGGAGATACCACCCCATGCCACTTAGGACAGCCATAATAAGAGACCTCATGGCCAGGCGCCGGTGGCTCATGTCTATAATCCTAGCTACTCAGGAGGCTGAGATCTGAGGATCACAGTTCAAAGCCAGCTCGGGCACTACAAAGTTGTGAGACTCTTATCTCCAATTAAATCTCTACAAAATGGAAGTGGAGCTATGGCTCAAGGGTAGGGAGGTTGCCTTGAGCTGAAGAGCTCAGGGATACTGCTGAGGTCTAGGGGTAAGGTGATAGTCTTGAGCTCAGGGACAGTGCCAGGCCCAGGGTTCAAAGGAAAACAAGAAAAAGAAAAAAGGATCTTCCAGAAGCATCTGCAGGGTATGAGTGGCAAGGCCTGAGGCTTCAACTGTATAATCATGTCTTGAAAACTCTCACTGTGAGTAAAGTGGGAGGCCTGGAGGCCTGGTGCCAGGAGAGATAGCACGAACTTTTAAGCATATCACAGAGGCCATATGTGAAACCAGTACAAGCACCATGCTGCAGGAAACGGGGTGCCAGGGGAGGATGTCGGGATGACCTTGGCAGGCCAGCTATGGAAATTCTGCTCATGGATGCTCAGGTCCCTCCCCATGGTGCCACCCTCACCAGGAGGACCTGAAAGGTGGGAGGTTTGTCATGTGGGGAGGGTGCAGAACACAAGACACACATACCTTCCTTGGCACAAGCCAGGCCACCAGATCCCCCACCAATCACCAAGAGATCGTAGTCCAGGTGCTCTGCTAGGAAAGGGAGAACAGGTGTGAAAGAAGACATGCTTGAGCTAAATGCTGGTAGTTCATGCTTGTAATCCTAGCTACCCAGGAGGCTGAGATCTGAGGGTCCCAGTCTGAAGCAGTCTGGGTAGGAAAAGCCATGAGGCTCTTATCTTTTATTAACTACCAAAAAGCCAGAACCAGAGCTGTGACTTCTGTGAAAGGAAACAGCCTTGGACTTATAAGGCAAAGGACAATGCCCTGGCCTGAATTCAAGCCCAAGTACCAAGAAAAAAAAAAAAAAAAAAGCAATACCAGGAAAGATTGTCACAAAGCTCTGTTGGCAAAAAGTGGTACAGAGGCAAACACTTGTGGTTCATATCTGTAATTCCAGGGGAGCTTGAGATCTGAGGATCTTGGTTCAAAGATAGCCTGGGCAAAAAAAAGTTCCTGAGACTCTTATTGACCACCACAAAGCCAGAAATGGAGCTGTGGCCCAAGTGGTAGGACGTTAGCTTTGAACAAAAAAGCTAAGGTGTAATATCCCAGCCATTCTGGGGGGCCCAGAACCCCCCAGCAATAGAGTCACCAGCACTCCATGAACTGGAGTCATTTTAATAGCAGCACAGTGGCTACTCTCTACCTTGGGGCTAATAGAGAGCAACCCCAACCTTCAGTGGGACTGAGCTTTTAAGGGTAAACACCAAATGCAGGTGGTAATGGTATGATGCCACCTTACGATTCCCATAGTCAATAACCACAACGATGAAACCACACTCAGGTGGTTGTAACCTCTTGCAGGTAGTCTAGCAGGTTAAGCACTTTTACAAAAGCAACTTGGCAGCTTGAGCCCCAGGACCGACAGACAAGAGGCACACCGACACACACACACTGAAGATTCATACCTTCCATCGCAGGTACCTGTCTTTCCTGACACCAGAACAAGGTTTCTTCCTGCTCAGCTGTCCTGTCCTGAAGCCCTGTGTTGTCCTCTCTGCTTGTTATCTGCCGCAGGCCAAGCAGAAGGAGTGGAGTGTGGACTTATCTTAGCCATTAGCTCTCCTGTGTGTATACAGAAGGACCTGCTCCATCTGAATAAGCGCTTGGGAGAGGCCCATGGTGGGGTGGTTTGCATGGGTACAATACCTACATTTACACAACTGGGAGAGTTTACACAGCCTACTGAGAGGGGACTCCCCCCCAAAGTGAGTGAGATGGGTTCTGTTGTGCAGAAGGGAAGTAGATGTAACCTGGGGGAACCCTCACACCTGGGCCTTTATCCACTCTGGTTAGCTCACTCTCCTTGCCCCCACACTCAGGCCTAAAAAGTCTTTGCTTTGTCTCTGCCTTCTGACCACTGTCCTTCAATTTCCTGCACTCTGAGCCAGCAAAGAGCTCGAGTCTAGTGACAATGGTAAGCCTAACTGAATAGCACCTGGCTTCAACAAGGGTAGAACAACTCTCGGCAGAACATGTGTCTGCAGGTAGGTTGGCCACCTAGTGGCATCACCTAAAACTCATTTCAGCAGATGTTAGGGATAGGTAACATCCTTAGCCATGTTATTGTAGCTCTACCACCTCCTCTGTCCCAGCTGGAAAGGCTGGTGTCTTCCTGCTCCAAAAGGGGTAGCTACAAGCGGAACCAGAGAAGATTCAAACTTCATAGTCATAGTGAGGTGGTGAGGGGAGCATGTTTTCCAGCCTCAATTGCCTAATCTTCCCAGCTACAGACGACAGAGTCCTCAGGGCAGTGGATGTATTTGGGGGGGGGGGGATGTTCTGCCCCAAGGCCTGAGGGTGACCTTGAGGGAATGACCATTTAATGATCTTTTTTGCCACCAGGTGGAGTAATGACTGCACTAGCACAAGTGTGTTTATTTATTCATTTGCACAGAATTTTTCCTGTGTTCTCATTTAGTACATGTAAGAAGGAAGCTCTGAAATATGAAGTAACCTGGCTAAAGTCTTAGGGGGAGAGCAAAGGCAATGTGGGAACAGCCCTTGGTTTTCACAGGGTGAACAAATTCCAAGCTCTACGGATCCTCTCTGCCCTTATTCCTTGGTAATAATAGGCCTTGCCATTTATATATGCAATCAGCAGTTCCCAGGGCACTCACAGACCTGATACGGATTGGGACTCTATAGTGTCCCTTCCTTTAGTCCCTGCATGTGCAAATAAAGAGTACTTGAGCTAGAGCGGCTCCCTAGCTACTGTACAGCCAGGAATTCAAACTGTGCTTTACTGGCTGCAGGTGGCTCATCCGTAACCCGGAGATGAGGACCGAGGATCATGGTTCAAAGCAGGCAGGAAAGTCCACGAGACTCTAAATCTGCAAAGAACAAAAGGCCTCTGCACACATACACAGTACAGTACATACATACACACCACTAGTGGAAAAAAAGCTTGCGTGTGTGCCTCAGCCCTCAGTCTTGAACTCAGGAGACGGTCCACTGTCCCTGTGATTCTTTTCTGGCTCAAGGCTGGAATTCTTACCACTTGAGCAAGAATTCCACTCGTTTGTTTGTCTTCTCTCTCTCTGAGTTGTTTCTTGGAGATGAAGTCTCCCAGACTCGCCTGGGCTGCCTGCCTTCGACCTGCCACCTCAGATCTCAGCCTCCCCTGCGGGGAAGGGGCGGGTGAGGAACTGCCAGTGGGGTGCTGGGGTCGAAGGGTGCAAGCTCCAGCCCGGGAAGACCTCCACCCAGAATCCTCAGCCGCCTGCTTCCAGGTCTGGTTAGAAGCAGCTCCGACTCCCCCCACGCGCCCTGCCCGGGCCTCTCCTTCCCGCCATACTCCGCCCCCCGGGCCGCCCCACGTGGGCACCCGCGCTGGACCTCCCCCACGCGGACACCTCAGCACCGACTCTCAGCCTCGGCCACGCCGACTGCCCCCCCCCCGCAAGGATTCCCCCATCCTGCCCACCCCACCCCTACCTGCCGCACCCCGCACCCCGCCCGTCAAAGCCCGCGCCTGCCACCGGAAGCTCCAGCCGGGTCTGCCGCGCAGCGCCGCCGCCATCGCCGCCGTAGCCCGCGGGGGGGGGCCTCGCGGCCGAGGCTGTCCACGGCTCTGCCTGCGCCGTTCTGCGCACGCGCGCGTGCGCCGCCCAGCAGGGAACCAGACGTCTGGAGCGCGGTGAGTTGCGGGCAGGACTACGGGCCAGGTGGGTAGGGGCGGGCAAGGGAATTTTGGGGTGTCTGTCTGTCTGTCCATCTGTTGATCTGTCTGTCCTGGAACTTAAACTCAGGGCCCGGGGATGCCGTCTTTTTCTCTGCTCAAAGCTGATGCTTTACTCCAGCTCACTTCGGGCTTTTTTTTTTATGGTGGTTCATTAGAGATTAGTCTCTAGACTTTTCTCCCCTGGCTGGCTTTGAATGACAGTCCTCAGATCTCGGCCTCCTGAGTAGCCAGTGTTGTACCCGAAGTTTCCCAATCCCCTCCGAAACACCACCCGAGTCCACGACCCACGCAAGCAACAAAGAGCCATTTATTAGCAAGCTCAGGCTTGGCCTTCCGCTTGGAGGCCCCAGTACAGAATTAGCACAGCTTTTATAGTACAGAACAAACAAGTTTTTTTTAGTTTTTATTCTCACAGCCCTGGCCTCCTGATTTGGATTTCTCAGAACTTTACAGAATGGAGACTGCTTAGAAATAACTTTTTTACTGAAGTTTCATCAAACTTTAAAATTAATTTAGGCCTTCACAGTCCTCCCTCTCACTGGTACATACATGAGTCAATCACAACTCGTTACTGATTGCCACTTTTACTGGCTGGTATTGTTATCTAAGAACCATTTCCTGGACTGTATTGATCCTCTATAAAAGTCACCAATCTGTTTAACACACGGGGCCTAATGGTCAGCGTGATTAGTAAGGCAATCAGAGGTCCCAGTAGAGTTGAAATTAATGTTGTCAGCCAGGTGGAGGCATTAAACCAAGATTTAAACCATCCTTGGCACCCCTGTTACTCTCTCTTACTTAAGTCTCCTTGTTACAGCTGCCAGGCTATCTTTTATTACTCCAGCATGGTCTGCCCCAAAAGTGACATTTTTTTAGGGCGACACACAAATCACCTTTCTGGGACCCAATAAGTCCATTTCTCTGGGAATCTGAAAGTCCAAAGTCCTCATATACTGTCTCCATCCAGGAATGTTGACCCCAGTAGCTCTTCCTGCTACCTTTACAGTGGTTGGAGTGCTGGGTATCACAGTACAAGTTTACTTGAGTGCCAGGATGTTAGAAATGAGACGATGAACATGTCCCCAGATCGACCTGTAAAGACTGGGTTGAATCATGGTTAGCACTGTCAGCTAGTTTATCTTCCCCAAGTTTTCCTTTAAATGACTCCTGGGGCTGCCTCTGGATGGCCTAGTGGGGGTTAACAGCTGGACAGAATGCTGGGCAGACAGCATTCTTTGGTTTGGAGGAGCATACAGTGTGCCCTCCCAGTTCTGCATCCAAGAAAACCCTCACAATTAGGAAATCTACATCCAAGCATTGCAACCCCCCACATCAGTATCAATTCTGACTCTGTTTACATTACTGCAGTTTAATTGCATACCAACTTTATTCAAGACATACTCATACCATTGACTACATACTCAAAGACTTACATGAGCATTCCATAATTCTTAATTTCTCCCTTTTAAACAACCATTTAAGACAATTTCCTTCAGATCCTTTTTTATCCAAAATAAACCTTTTTTTTCTTTCTCAATTCCTCTCCCAAAACCTTTACTAATCTTTTCCTCTCTTTTTTACTTGACTATAGCCCTCATTTACATTTAGCACCTCTCACCTCTAGGCTGTTCAGCACTGGATGGAAAATTCCCTTTACCCACCCAGAGTCACCATGATGGCTGCAAAAAGTTACTTAGGTGCAGTCTCCTTACTTTATTTTTTACTTACATGAAATCATACTATTGATTTCTCTGTAAGAAAGCTAAATTTCTGCCTGAACTTTTTTTCTCCGATGACTTTGTTAGGGGACTTTGAACTTAGCACAGATAGAATGTTCCACAACCAAGGGTGGTCTCCTCAGGAAGCAGCTGTGGGGTGTGGAATCAGGTAGGACAGGATGTGTAGTAGCAGCCTTGTCTCTCAGTCGCTCCAAAGGAACTTCACAACTCCTGCTGGGTGGCCTGCAAATTTCTGCACAGACTGGTTAGAGAAGCTTAACCCAAGGCCTGACTTTGGTGAATTTTTCCAATGATTTTCTGGTTGCTTTTCCTGAGCACACTTGTTTTTGCATGCTGGCAACCCATTGGTTTTAAGGACAACATACCGCTGAGATTCCAAAGTAATACCAGGGTGACAACTTTTAACGACCAGATTTCCTTTAAATGAGGCTAGGATTCTTTAGACAAGTATAGAAGACTTGAACCTGTAAACATTTTTTACAAGTGCAGTTTTCATTCTTTTTTTTTAAAAAAAAAAAAAAACATAGCATGAAGTTTTTTGTTTTACAAACACATGATTTTATTTTTTTTGCCAGTCCTGGGCTTGGGCTCAGGGCCTGAGCACTGTCCCTGGATTTTCTCAAGGCTAGGGCTCTACCCCTTGAGCCACAGCACCGCTTCTGGCTTTTTGTTACGTATGTGGTACCGAGGAATCGAACCCAGTCTTCGTGCATGCTAGGCAAGCACTCTACCACTAGGCCAAACTCCCAGCCCCTGCAGTTTTCATTCTTGTACATCTGTTACTACTGTTACCCATGCCTCTAATTTATCCTGTTTCATTTTTTCAAAAATAACTCTGGTCCCTTTATCTTAACTTTTTTAATCTGACTCAGGGGCATTGTCTAGGACCCCAAAAGCTTAGCCTATATTACCAAGGGGTATCCAGGATTAGATATCAGGAACAATACATCATTTAACAACTGCACAAACTTTTTCTTTGGCTATAACAGTGTAGCTTACTTAGCACCCATTTGCAAAGGCATTTTTTTTTTTGATTGTCTGGGGAGTCTTAGTTTCTGTGACCCCCAACTATGCCTAAGTTACCTATATAGGCCTATATACAGATCAATAGACATACCCTCAGGTCCACAAACTTCTTCTTTCCAGAGTTTGTGGCTGGTGTCAACTCAGAGTTTGCTCGGTTTGGGGCTTTGAGCAAAGACGGGGTTCAGAATTGTAAACTACCTACTATTACAGATGCCTGACAAATTCCTGCCCAGTTATGGAATAAATGGACATAGATAGTGGTAAGGCATGCTTACAGACTATTCTATGACCTCCTGGCTCTGATTAATTTTGAATGACCAAGCACAAGTGACTCTAGGATCTGACACCATAAGCAGTGGCTTACTGCATCTGGATGCTTCATTGCTTTTGTCCCAGGAGTGTCTCTTTACACACGGATAAATGTCTACTTGGTTGGTTGCTGGACTTGAACTCAGGGCCTGGGCACTGTCCCTCAGCTCTCCAGCTCAAGGCTAGCACTCTGAGCCACGATGAGCCCCAAAGCAACTCTGCCTCACTAGCACTCTGCTGCTATATTAGACACCACAGTCTCACAGGTACTTTGCTTTGCCCGGGCTGGCTCAGAACTGCAGCTTTTAGATCAGTGAGTCCTACAAAAGGCCACTTTACTCCAATTAGAAGCAACAAGGTGGTCAACTCAGAAATAGTCTCTAAGCATGATCTTACCTAGAACTTGTTAAGGGCCAAAGTTACATCTGAGTAAAGATCTGCTGTCCTTCTCCATGGGCCTGCTGGAGATTGCTATAAAGAAACTTACAAAGCAAACTGAAATAGCAATTAAGCAATCATTTTGGTAGTCCTAATTTTCCTTTTTTTGTCTTTCTTGAAACATATTTAGGACAACTTTACTTTAAAATCTTGTTTAGAAACTCATTTTTAATTTTTTTTTTTGCCAGTCCTGGGCTTGAGCTCAGGGCCTGAGCACTGTCCTTGGACTTTCTCAAGGCTAGAGCTCTACCACTTGAGCCTCAGCACCATTTCCGGCTTTTTTCTATGTATTTGGTACCGAGGAATTGAACCCGGGTCTTCGTGCATACTAGGCAAGCACGCTACCACTAGGCCCCATTTTTAATTTTTGAAAAAACTTTTACTGATATTTGCTTAAACATTTAACATTTTAGCCTTTATTTACATTTGAAAAACCTTGAAGGGCTCAAGGCACTCCCTTTGCCTCCAGGCCTCCTTTTAGAAGAGGCATTATTTTTTTTTCTTCTGCAGTTTAGGCTACTGCCTAGATCTCCAATAACAGTTTAAACTCAAATAAGTTTTTCCTTAATGCAAGAACTACAAACATCATCCGTGTACAGAAAGTCCAGACTTAATTTCCTTCTTTTGAAAAATATATCCAATTCCAAAGTAGCATGAAACCAAATCATAAGGAGATAAACCTTTAAACATTCCTTTTAAAACCCTTTTTCCTGATTTAATACATTTTAGGGGGCAGTTTAAGAAATATTAATCACATCATCCACATTTTACCATCAGATTTTCAGTGTCAGTCTGCAAAGAAAAAGGACCAAGATGGTCCACTGAGTCCATCTGACCAGGTTTAGATGAACAGCCTTCGTGCCAGCTTACTTTTTTCACCATGCGTGGATCCTCCCTTAGGGCATTTTCCACCATGGGAACCCAGAGCTGCACCTTTGCCAGTTTATCTCTCACCCCCAAAGATGGCCACACAGGACTATCCTAAGTTTTCCTGGTACTTTCTCTTGGCATTTGATTACCTAAACAGTTTAAAAAGACAGACAGGCAAAGTTTCTGATATTGATAAACAAATTTACATTTAAATTTCTGATACTTATCTCTGATATTTTTTACCGCTTGTTTTATTTTCATTCATTTTTAATTTAAAATTTTTTTCATATATTTTTATTGTAATTAATAGAAGGGTTACATTACATTCGCCAGATGGAGGGTGCATTACTTCACATACATTGATACCCTTTCTCATGTCTTGGTCCCCATTTCCCTCCCCTCTTATCTCAGATTTTTAACTCAAAGAAATAAATTTTAAATGCCCTAATGCCTCAGGGCTAAATAGGATACAATGTTTACAATGTAAACAGCTCTGTGCATTACAATACCAGATTTTTTAAATGCAGAGTTCAGAATCTTTAGAAAAATCCTATTAACCAGTTCCTCTTTGCAATACTCTTTTGAGACATTAGAAAACATTTAAAGCTAATAATTTTCTTAAAGTTTAGACTTAGACCCAATTGCCTTTGTGTTTGCCAACTTTACTCTTGCAGGTAAGAACCAGGTTCAAAACAAAACTTTTTACAAGGCAACTTATTGAAATTATTTGGTGGGGAGTCTTCCAGCACCAAATTTAGCCTACCTAGAGCATAACTCTAGCCATTTTCCCAATTTTGACTAGGCCAACTCACATATCAGTTTACAGGACCAAATTCAAACCTGGGGGAACCAAGACTGTTGCCTGTGTCCTGCCACCAATTGTCTCCAGAATGTCACTTCAGCCAGGTTGTTAGGAAAAAGGGCACTAGACTAGGCCTGCCTCAATTGCAGCTGAGTGGGAGAAGCCATACCAGGCTCAAGACCTACCCAAGTGGGGCTGAAGCTTTTATTCCCCTGGAATGTTCAAATGCTTAGTGACAAAGACACAAAAAACAAGAATCCATATTTAGGACTTGGTACCAGTTTCGAAAACAAAATCAGACAAGACAAAAAAAAATCTAACAAAACAAGACAGAGAAGCAGAGGACTTTAACCCTAAATTTTGATGGCATGCAGGGCAGCAGTCAGAGTGAGGAAGCGACTTCAGGGCCCTGAAAACTCTCAGGGGGCACCTCCCCTGTGGAGACTTCTGTTCTTTGGCAGCTGGCCGGCCAAGGCCATCTGACCCAAAATGTGAGTCATTTTACAGAGCAAAAAGTAAAGATTTATATGCAAGACAGAACAAAGCAAATGAACGCCAGGGCTGCTAAAATAAAGTCAATTAGGCACAGGATACACACTGGAAGAATACAGAAGCGCTGCGCAGTGCAGATGGTCAAGACAAAAATTGGGGGGGGGGGCAAAAAGTGTTTTAACCAAGGAGGAGATCAAAAGTTCTCTTAGCTGGCCATCCGACTGCAAAGGAGGGCCATTCCTCAATGCAAAGTGTAAGCTAATTTACTTTTTGTAATTTCCACACTCAAATTATGTGCCCCTCCCTTCGCTGTTCTCTCAGGTCACTCAGGAGAGCACCAGCCAGGTGTAAACCTACCATCTCCAGGATTTTAGCTGTTAGTTTTTCTCTTTAATTAAAAACAGTTAATGTGACACAAGACAGTCACTCAACACTTAAATAGACAAATCGCATGCGTGCCCAGGCTGTAAGCCAGAAGGGAACCATCAGACAGCAGGACAGTCACAGCAGGCTGTCCTTAGGACAATCCCCAATACAGCCTGGGTGCATCTAAAGGATAGCCCCCCAGAAGGGTGCAGGGGACATCTCCCGCTGGCCCCATTGGCTGTTTTATAGCGCGTCCGCCAGGACCTCTTACCAACCAACCCAGAACCTGCAGGCAAATACAGAACACAAAACCAGAGGCGCCAAACCAGAATTAATGACAATTGTCCCAACTTACCAGCCATTCCAGTCAGGCTCTCTGATCAGGTGTCTGAGTGGGCTTGCTAGGGGATTCCCGGCCCATGCACCAAATGTTGTACCCAAAGATTCCAATCCCCCCGAAAGACCACCAGAGTCCACGACCAATGCAAGCGACAAAGAGCCGTTTATTAGCAAGCTCAAGCTTGGTCCTCCGTGCCTTAGAAACCAGTGACGCTTGGAGGCCCCGAGTACAGAATTAGCACAGCTTTTATAGTACAGAACAAACAAGTTTTTTTTAATCTCACAGCCTTAGCCTCATGTTTTGGTTAACTTTTACATTGGAACACTCCTTTATTTCTTGTCGGCTTTGATGTTAAGGTTTTCCACAGAAGTTTGGGTCAGGATGGCCTTGCTAGCTGTGGAACACAGCTGCTGTCCTAAAGATTACTTTTGAATGTCCTTGCTAGCTGTGAGTAAACAACTAATGGGGCATCTTACAGTTCTCCTGAGAAGAGGCAGTTAGGGGATTTCTCAGAACTTTACAAAATGGAGACTGCTTAGAAATAACTTTTTACTGAAGTTCATCAAACTTTAAAATTAACTTAGGCCTCCCACTAGAATTATTGGCACAAGCCACCGTTGCCCCACTTGACTTTTATCATTATTGTTATTTGTATTATTTATTATTATTATTAGAAAGGACACCGAAGTTCCCTCAGGTCTGGGGACACTGTGGCAGCTGCTTGGAGTACTTGCTATCTTCTGGGCCCAGGGATCTAAGAAAGGCTCCAGGCTAAAAGAGGAAGTCACAGGCCCTGAGTCTACCCCCCCCCCTCCACTGGCAAAAAAAAAAGCTTAAATGCTACAAAGTCACATGTTAGGAAAAAGGGGAAAGAGCTGAGCTCCCTTGGCCCAGCAGAGAAAGGAGTCCATTAAAGGTTAGAGAAATGAGCAGTTACAAATATCTAGGTGGCAGGCTTAGTCCTTGCCTTCTGCATTTGCTGCTGGGACTTACAGAAGTTAAAACTCCTATCCTCCCCCTGAAGCTGCTATCTTTAGCTGTTGGCTAGACCAGCAGGAAATTTGTTTGGGAATTTAAAGCTTTGTTTTGTTTTACAGGCAGGCACTTTTCATAACATTAGAGCCATTCTCCTGATGTAGCTTGGAGATATTAGATGCAGAGTTAGTATTTAACTTTTTATTTATTTATTTATGTCAGTCCTGGTGCTTGAACTCAGGGCCTAGGCACTATCCTTGGACATGTTTTGCTCAAGGCTAGTGCTCTGCCACTTAAGCCACAGCACCACTTCTAGCTTTTTCTGTATATGTGGTACCGATGAATCAAACTCAGGGCTTTGTGCATGCTAGGCCGGCACTCTACCACTAGGTTATGCTCCTGGCCCTGTATTTAACTTTTTAGAAAGAGCCTGTCCAAGTTTGGTCATGAAGAAATATTGGACTGGGGGTGTGACTTAAGTAGTAGAGCACTTGCTAGACAAGGCCTTGAGTTCAATCCCAACCTCCCTCCCCCCAGAAAAAAAAAAAGAGAATCTGAAAATTTTGGTAGTGTCCCACTCCTCCTAGGAGAAAAGAGTTGTTTTTCATTCTCTTGAACAATAGAAACCCATTTTCTCTTCTGTGACCTTTTGTTCATAAAAGGACTTAGTGAAATAGGATTAGGGTATTTGTTGGATGCTACAAGCAGTTAGCATTTCAAAAGGGGTATTTCTGTGGAAACCAAAAGAAAAAGGCTGATGGTTGGTGTTAACTATACACCAATTTCTTAGTCTAGTGGGCAGTGTGGGGAAAAGATTTCTAAATGCTTTTTCAGTACCTAGAGATAGGAGATTGAGGATGGCAATAATTATTTAATGGATTTCGTTGGGCACCAGTGGCTCATGCCTGTAATCTTAGCTACTCAGAAGACTGAGATCTGAGGATCGCAGTTCAAAGGCAGCCCAAGCATTAAAGACCGTGAGACTCTATCTCCAGTTAACCACCAGAAAACTAGAAGTCTCATTGTTGCTCCAGTATTGGCACAAAAGAGAGAAGCTGGGAGTCAGTGGCTCACACTAGTAATTCCATTCACTTGAGAAGTTGAGATCTGAAGGATCAAGGTTCGAAACAAAGCAGAAAAATCCCTGGGACTCTTCAATTAACCAGCAAAAAGCCACAAGTGGTAACTCAAGTGGGAAAGTGCCAGTCTTGAGCAAAAAAGCAAAGCAAGGGCATAAGGCGCTTAGTTCTACCTCCAGGTCAACACACACACACACACACAGTCTCTCTCACACACACAACCCCCCACCCCCTCGGTCCGTCCATCCGTGTGCCTCTCTCTCTCTTTCTCTCATACCAGTCCTGGGGCTTAAACTCAGGGCCTGGGTGCTATGCCTTTTTTTTTTTTTTTTTTTTTTTTTTTTTTTTTTGCTTAAGACTAGGGAGTTTGGCCTAGTGGTAGAGTACTTGCCTAGAATGCATGAAGACTGGGGTTCGATTCCACAGTACCACATACATAGAAAAAAAGCCAAAAGTGGTGCTGAGGCTCAAGTGGTAGAGCTCTAGCCTTGAGAAAATCCAAGGACAGTACTTAGGCCCTGAGCTCAAGCCCAGGACTGGCAAAAAAAAAAAGACTAGCACTCTAGTCTAACCTACTAAACCCTACTCTAACTTTACTTCCAACTTTTTGGGCATTTAATTGGAGGTAAGAGTCTCACAGACATTTGAAACTGCCTGAACTAGTTTTGAGCTGACATCCTCAAATCTCATCCTTCTGAGTAACTAAGATTACAAATGTGATCCGTCCATGCCCACCTTCATGTAGCTTTACCCCTGCCTCCACTTCCCCATATGCCTCCTGCTCCCCAGTGCAGGCCTTAGGTATGCAGAATATCCATCCACCACTGAGCTACATCCCAGTCCAAGATTATTTTTGCTTACAAAGTAGTTCTGATTTCATTTGATTCTGGCTAATTATTTACACAAGTACAGTAAGGGTGATACTTGACCACACGGGCCTTTCTTGGATCGTTTGGTTTGACCCACTTCCACCTTTTTTCTGTGTATGTGGTACCAAGGATCAAACCTGGGGCTTCGTGCATGGTAGGCAAGAACCTTACCACCAGGCCAAACTCCTGGCCCCTGCTAGAATGAACTTTTTATAAGGCATCTCAGACATTCAAGGCTAGAAACCATGAGTCTGTCAGACTTTTTGCAGTACTTATAGATTGAGGTGTTCTTCTGTCTGTCTCTCTCACACTGAAGCTTGAACTCTAGGCATGGGTGCTTAGAGTACTATAATGCCCAGATTTCGGGGTCCCCAAAGACCACCAAGGAGCTGAATCTGATGTTAGTCTTCTAGTGCAAGCACGAGCATGGACTCACAACCAACACCGACACAGCGGGTCTGAGTTGAGAGTCCCAACTTTCTATTGTACAGGGTTTTTATAGGGTTTGGGGAACTTTAGTCATAAGTTTGAGCAAATCATAACACATCACAGAAAAAAAAATCAAAGAACAATACTCAAAGTTGATTTGTGCAGCTAGTGGCTAGCAAGTATTCGGCTGGAAGTGATTGGTTTAGTTCAAAGGGTTGACGTTTTATGAATTGATTGGCTCGTGCTAGGGGGATACATGCTGAACTGCAGGGCAGCTGGTCCGGATATCATATTGGTTATCTTATCCTGGAGCCTTTAATCACTGGGGGTGGCTTTTAAACCAGAGTTGTCTGGAATTTACTATTTTCTTTGAAGCTGCTGTCTTTGCTGGTTTAGAATTTGTTCAGTGACCCTCTGTGGGGTCTGAATGAATGAACTTCTGGCAGAGCCTGCTTAAAAATAACTTTTTACTGAAGTTGATCGAACTTCAAAATTAATTTAGGCTTCTCAGTACTGAATTCCTTTAACCTTTAACATTTTTTTTTTCTTCTTTTCAAGGCTGGCATTCTGCTATTTGAGCCACAGCTCAACTTCTGGCTTTTTTATTTTTTAACTTCTGGCTTTTTGGTGGTTGAGTCTCATGAACTTTCCTGCCAGGACTAGCATTGAACTTCAACCCTGAGATCTCAGCCCTCTGATAGGATTACAGGCATGAGCCACTGTCACCCAGCTAAATTCTCTTCTTGAGATCTCTAAATATCCAGAAATTCCTGGAGCTGCCAGGGATGGGCTCTTCTGATGTGCAAAAAGACTGAGAACTAATCTAGGCACCAGGCCAGATTTTTCCAGAGGGTTTTATAAACATTGTTTCAATAAAAACTTAGCTGCTTAAAGCTGTCTGGTCCTATCTGCTTTTATGTGTGATCTCAAGAAGAACATTCCAATCAAAGCTTCGGTTTTCACATATGTCTTGTTACAAGAACAGATTCTTACCAAAGTTATAGGAATAACTACATTGCCATGGAAATAAGAATAGTAAGTTTCAAAGTTCAGAGGTATCTGGCAGTGAGAAAACTTTGTTTAACAATGTATAATTTACTTGATTATTACAAGTAATTTGTAGCTATGCCTGGCACTTTGGCCAGCCAGGGCACAAAAGGACCTAAGACTCTTTTTTTTTTTTTGCCAGTCCTAGGCTTGAGCTCAGGGCCTGAGCACTGTCCTTGTACTTTCTCAAAGTCTAGAGCTCTACCACTTGAGCCTCAGCACCACTTCCGACTTTTTTCTATGTATGTGGTACCAAGGAATCGAACCCGGGTCTTCGCGCATGGTAGGCAAGCACTTTAACCACTAGGCAAAACTCCCAGCCCCAAGGACCTGAGACTTTTAACTCTAGTTAACCTCTAGAAAATGGGAAGTGGGACTTTGCTCAAGGGAGGAATGGTAGCTGAAGGGCTCAAGGACAGTGCCCAGGCGGAGTTCCAACCACATGACCCACCAAAAGCAAAAACAAAAAACAAGTAATAAGTAGCAAAAGGGAAAGGGAAGGAGATGGGGGGGGGGAGTTGTGCCCTAAAAGTAGGCCTTGTAGCATGGCCTAGTGGTAGAGTGCTTGCCTAGCATGCATGAAGATCCTTACTCAGTTCAATTCCTCAGTACCACATTCACAGAAAAAGGCAGAAGTGGTGCTGTGGCTCAAGGGGTAGAGCTCTAGCCTTGAGAAAGCCCAAGGTCAGTGCTCTGGCCCTGAGTCCAAGCCGCAAAAAAAAAAAAAGATAAAAAGAAAAAAAAAGAGTCTCACAGACTTTAGTGCCTGGGCTGGCTTTGAACTACGATCCTTAGATCTCAGCCTCCTGAGTAGCTAGGATTACAGGTATGAACCACAGTGCCCGGCTTCTCTCTCTCTCTCTCTTTCTTTCTTTCTTTCTTTTTTTTTTTTTTTGAGGAAGTTCGGTCTTTGTTCTTGAAGGAGTTCCAGTTCCAGAGAAGTGATCACTTTATTTTTATTTATTTATTTATTTTATTTTGCCAGTCCTGGGCTTGGGCTCAGGGCCTGAGCACTGTCCTTGGGTTTTCTCAAGGCTAGAGCTGACGGCACCACTTCTGGCTTTTTTTTTTTTTTTCTATGTATGTGGTACCAAGGAATTGAACCTGGGTCTTCATACATGCTATGCAAGCATTCTACTACTAGGCCAAACTCCCAGACCCAAGTTATCATTTTATTGCTGGAACAGAACTGGAACAAGGTGGTCTCCTGAGGGTTATTTTTGCTGTTTGATTTAAGGTATTAGGAAGAAGGCAATTATTTGAGGGGCTGTTTGCCTTCTATACAAAATTGTCTTTCTTTTTTTTCCCTCAGGGCCTGAGCACTGTCCTTGGGCTTTTTCAAGGCTAGAGCTCTACCACATGAGCCACAGTATCACTTCTGCCTTTTTTTTAATTATTTTTTTTTATTTTATGGTTGGTCGTGGGGCTTGAACTTGGCCTGGGCACTGTCCCTGAGCTCTTCAGCTCAAGGCTACAACCCTACCCCTTGAGCCACAGTGCACTTCCAGCTTTGTAAGAGTCTCACAGTCTTTCATGCCCAGGCTGTCTTTGAACTGAGATCCTCAGATCACAGCCTCCTTAGTAGCTAAGATTATGGGCATGAGCTACCAGCACTTTGTCTTTGTAACTGTAAGACAAAAGTCTCAGGGCCGAGAATGCAGCCTAGTGGTAGTGTTTGCCTGGCATGCACAAAGTCCTGGGTTCAATTCTTCAGTACTACATACACAGAAAAAGCTGTAAGTAGAGCTGTGGCAGGGCACTAGCCTTAAGCAAAAAGTGTCCAAGGCTTGAGTTCAAGCCCCATAACTGGCAAATAAAGAAATTAAAATATTGGAATTTGGGCCGGGAGTTTGGCCTAGTGGTAGAGTCCTTGCCTAGCATGCACAAAGACCCGGGTTCAATTCCTCCGTACCACATACATAGAAAAAAACTGGAAGTGGTGCTGAGGCTCAAGTGGTAGAGCTCCAGCCTTGAGAAAGTCCAAGGACAGTGCTTAGGTCCTGAACTCAAGCCCACGACTGGCAAAAAAAAAAAAAAAAATTTTTTTTTCTTTTATCCAGTATTAAGTACAGTGTTGTGTAATGTTTGCCACTATTTCCAGAGCTTTTTCGACATCCCAAACAGAAACTACCTATTAAGTAATGACTCACCAGCCCCCTCCCTCCTATCTTTAGTAACCTCTGACTTCCTTCCTGTCCTTAGACTTACCTGTTTTAGGAGTACTGGAATCATACAATACTTACCGTTGTGTCTAGACTACTTACTTCACCCATGCAGTGTCTTCAAGTGTTATCCTTGTTGCAGGATGAATCAGAACTCCATTTTATTTATTTTTTTGTGCCAGTGCTATGGCTATTGTGTATTATTTTATGTATTATGTATTTATTATTTTTTCAGTGTTGGTACTAGGCACTGTCCCTGAACTTTTTTGCTCAAGGCTAATGCTCTACCACCAAGTTCCCTTCCAATTTTTTTGTAGTTCATTGTACAGGTGAGTCTCACTGACTTTATTGCTTAGTTGGCTTTGAACCCTGATTCTTAGATCTCATCCTCCTGAGTAGCTAGGAGTATAAGTGTGAGTCACCAGTGCCTGTGAGCAGAAAACTTCAAGAGAGGGGCCAGGAGTTTGGCCTAGTGGTAGAGTGCTTGCCTAGCATGCATGAAGACCCAGGTTCGATTCCTCGGTACCACATACATAGAAAAAAGCCGGAAGTGGTGCTGAGGCTCAAGTGGTAGAGCTCTAGCCTTGAGAAAGTCCAAGGTCAGTGCTCAGGCTCTGCGCCCAAGCTCAGGACTGGCAAAAAACAGAAAAAAAAAAAAACTTCAAGGGAAAACTTTATCCCCAAGGCTGGGAGTTTGACCTAGTGGTAGAATCACAAGGCCCGGGTTCAATTCCTTGGAACCATATACATAGAAAAAAATGGAAGTTGGGGCCAGGAGTGTAGCCTAGGAGTGGAGTGCTTGCCTAGCATGCAGAAAGCCCTGGGTTTGATTCCTCAGTACCACATACACAGAAAAAGCCAGAAGGTGTTGTGGCTCAAGTGGCAGAGCTCTAGCCTTAAGAAAGCTCAAGGAGGGGCTGGGAGTTTGGCCTAGTGGTTAAAGTGCTTGCCTAGCATGCACGAAGACCCGGGTTCGATTCCTTGGTACCACATACATAGAAAAAAGCCAGAAGTGGTGCTGTGGCTCAAGTGGTAGAGCTTCTAGCCTTGAGAAAGTCCAAGGACAGTGCTCAGGCCCTGAGCTCAAGCCCAGGACTGGCAAAAAAAAAAAAAAGAAAGATGGCTTGAGAAGTGGTGATGGTAGTGGAGGTGGCTCACACCTGTAATCCTGTCCACTCAAGAGGCTGAAACCTGGATGATAATGGTTCAAGGCAAAACTCACAAGACTCCATCTCCAAAATAACCAGGAAAAAGCAGGGCTGTATGTTTCATGTTCAAGTACCAAGTGATTAAGTTCAAACCCCTGTACTGAGCAAAAAGAAAAAAAGATGGCATGGTTCACTGACTTAAAGTGAGGACTGGACCTAAAGCCCCTCTGGCAAGGACACCTCACTCTGGCTCTAAGACCTGCCCCCAGCTTCCAGTAGCCACTCCAGGCTTCTGGTTTTGGCATTTCCTGAAAGCTGCCCAGAAGCCATTTCAACACACTTCCTCTCTTCTTCCCCTCCTTCTCTTACTGTCTTGTATGTGATCCTTCAGTAGCCATTGAGCCTATATGTCATTTTCAAGTTTATTTATTTATTTTGGTCTGTCCTGGGGCTTGAACTCTGGTCCTGGGCACTGTCTCTGAGCTCTTCAGCTCATGGCTACTGTTCTACCACTTGAGCACAGCACCACTTCCAGTTTTTTAGTTAATTGGAGATAAGTGTTTCATGGACTTTAGTGCCTGGGCTGGCTTTGAGCCACGATCCTCAGATCTCAGCCCCCTGAGTGGCTAGGATTACAGGCATGAGCAACCAGCGCCCAGCTCATTTTCAGGTTTATTACTGGCTCTTCTGGGAGACATTAAGCCTGAGCAAAATGACTCTTTCTCCTCAGGGCAAATATGTGTGACACCATAACTTACAGGGTAATGCAGATGAAGACTAGAAAGCCTGTCCCTGTTGTCTGTGGCTAGGGAACACTCTGCAGCTAGAAAAGTAAATGTCTGCCTTTGCCAATAAAGAAGGCCTAGGCCTAGTGAAGGAGTTCAGATAGCTAGACCTTGGTTATTTCCAGATTGCAGTTCTGCTAATGATTAATTAAAGGCAACAGCAAACCACACAGTGAAACGCACCTGGTTGCTTAACTTGGAGAAGTAGAGTCGGGCCCTTTCCTGAAGTTGACCTCTGGAGAGGAGTTGGGCTCAAAATAGCTTTGAAAATCACTTTGGCTTGATCAAGAGTGCATGTGAAGATTCAGGTGGAGCATGTGTACACAGACCTGCTGGTCACATGGGCGCTGTTATCTTTTGTAAACAGTCACATGACTTGAGACTACAGAGTCCGGGCAGCCACATTACCCTCCAGTACCCTGGGAAGCCTAGCTTTCCTGTTTTCTGTCTGCTGAGTCCTTACTAAAAGTTCTGGAATATGGAATCTGCTGAGGCCCTGGGCTGCCTTCTCTCTTCTCCTTCAAAAATAGAGCTTTCAGGGGCTGGGAGTTTGGCCTAGTGGTTAAAGTGCTTGCCTAGCATGCACGAAGACCCAGGTTCAATTCCTTGGTACCACATACATAGAACAAAGCTGGAAGTGGTGCTGAGGCTCAAGTGGTAGAGCTCTAGCCTTGAGAAAGTCCAAGGACATTGCTCAGGCCCTGAGCTCAAGCCCAGGACTGGCAAAAAAAAAAAAAAAAAATAGAGCTTTCAGATGGGTGTTTGGGTTCAAGCCTACAATCCTAGCTACTCAGAGACAGAGATTGGAAGATCTTGTTTGGATGCCAGCAGAAAAAAAATCTATAAGACTTATCACTATCAGCAAAATACTGGAACTACCAAGGGTCCAAGGCCCCTACAGGAATGTCACATGGCCCCTGGCAGGAACTCAAGAACTTCCTCTTTCTGGAGCCGGGAGTTTGGCGTAGTGGTAGAGTTGCTTGCCTAGCATGCACAAAGACCCGGGTCCAAGTCCTCAGTACCACGTACATAGGAAAAAGCAGAAAATGGTACTGTGGCTCAAGAGGTAGAGCTCTAGCCTTGAGAAAACCCAAGGACAGTGCTCAGGCCTTCAGTTTAAGCCCCAGGACTAGCAAACAAACAACAACAAAAAAAAAACCACACAAACTTTCCTCTTTCTGTGTTCTTTTCCTTTTTCAGGATCTCTAGCCAGAAATCATGGGTTTCTGCTTTGAACTTTGTGAACTCTTATGTCAGCTTGTGACCCCAGCAGAGCGTCCATTTAACTTAAGTCCTGGACTACCCAACCAGAGGACATGTGAATTGTCTCACATCTTGCTTGGCTTTTTTGCCTAAGGCTGGCACTCTACCACTTGAGCCCCCCACCTCCACTTTGAACCTCAATCCTCAGAACTCAGCCTCCTGAATAGCTAGGATTACAGGCATGAGCCACTAATGCCCAGTTCCTTCAAAAAAAATCTATAGTCATGTGGGAAAAGAGAAGCTGGTTTAAAGTCACCACTGAACCAGTACTTCTCTAGGAAAGCACTCAACGCTAGGAACTGAGCCCAGCCAGGCCAGTAGAAATCTGCACACATCTGTTCTGTCCACCAGCAGGTGTTGGAGGAGGTAGAGAGGCCAGAATCCTAGCACTGGCCCAATCAAGTGGGGCATGAGGCTGGCTTCTTTTGGCCCTTAGCATAGGCAGTGGCAACAGTACCCCCAGACTGTGGGCAAGGAGACTTACAAGGCAGGGAGTGCCTCTTGCTGGCAGCCTTCCTCTTCCTGTTCTTCCTGGCTGGCTGTGTGCTCTTGTTTACTCATTTATTTCTCTCCTTCCTGCCCACTCTCGCCCTACAGATGCTGGGAGCTCCGCCCCTCCTGTTGGCTGCAGTCTCATTGGGCCTTGGGCTGCTGGTTTTCCTGCTGTCACTCAGAAGATGGGGCTGGGCCATGTTACATATCTTCTGCCTTGAGTTCATGCTGCAGCCAATCTACAACCTGGTCATGGGAGACACTAAAGAGCAGCGCATCCTGCGCTATGTGCAGCAACATGCGAAGCGTGGGGACCCCCAGAGTGTGCTGGATACCATTGACACTTACTCCTCACAGAAGGAGTGGGCCATGCATGTGGGTGACAAGAAAGGTAAGTGGCTCATCTGTGAGGTGGAGGAGGGGGAGGAACAGAGGAGGAAATAGAAACAGAGACCTCCAAGGGGCAAAAACCTTGAGACAAGCTCAGATGGGACAAGCTACGAGCCATGGGGTAAAGTTCAGAGACTAGTACCCACTGCAGGACTCTATAAACAGTGGAGTATTTAACAAAATGTGCTGTCAGCCAAGTCTCCACCAAACACCTGGGGATGCGTTGAGATCCATCGCTCTGAGGCCCTCAAGAGGCCACTGCCAGGGCTCTCTGCTTTTTTTTTTTAACCAGTCCTGGGGCTGGAATTCAAGGCGTGGGCACTGTCCTTGGGCTTTGTCAGGGCTTGAGCTATAGCACCACTTCCGGCCTTTTCTGTGTATGTGGTACTAGGGAATCAAACCTAGGGCTTTGTACATGCTAGGCAAGCACTCTATCACTAGGCCATGCTCCCTGGCACCAGGGCTTTATGCTTGTAGCATGTTAGGCAGTGCTTAGGGTACAGTTCCCCTTGTCGTCTGTTCATCTGTGTCATGGGACCAGTCGTCAGGTTTTCCTGGAGCCTCTCCCTGGCCTTGGCTTCTGGCCTGGTACACAGTTATATATTTTACTGAACCTTGAAGTCAGACCCTTGGTTTAGAACTTAGTCGTTCCCTTCAAGAATTCCAGGATGCTGAGGAGGCAAGAAAGAGGGACATTTGTGCCAAGGCTGGAGGCCTAAGAGACCATGGGAGTTCAAAAGCATGCCTAATGAGAGCCAAGTCCTTGGGGCTGGGGGGTTAAAGGAAGTCAAGCATCCCCCAGACTTTCCCCAGTGCTGGAGATGGGAGTCTGGAGATGTTGCGTGGAACTGAGTCCACCTCCATCCAGCTGTGCTCGTATCTTTCTCCCCACCTCCCTCCAGGCCGTATCATGGACACTGTAATTCAGGAGTACAAGCCATCCTTGGTGCTGGAGCTGGGGGCGTACTGCGGCTACTCCGCTGTGCGCATGGCCCGCCTGCTGAAGCCTGGCGCCAGGCTCATCACCATGGAGATGAACCCCGACTTCGCTGCCATCACCCAGCAGATGCTGAGCTTCGCTGGCTTGCAGGACAAGGTGTGCACAGCCGACCTGACTGGGGTGATATAGATACTGGGGCAGGGGCAGTGGGGATGGGAGGGAGAGCAGGGTTTAAGTCACACCATGCTTGTTTCAAGCTCTGGGCACCACTGTAGTTGGAGCCACAATGCTTGGTGCTTTCCAGATTGGAGTTCAAGAAAGGACCTTCCCCTGTACACAGCTCCAGCAGGTTGTATATCCTATACAACAAAAACTCCATGGCAAGGACTGGACAAAGTAGAAGTGCATGTTTATTGTGGCATTGTACATGTGGGAATCCAGGTGTGGGCTCCCTGTGGGCACAGCCATAACAGAGCGCTGTTGCAGGTCACCATCCTGATCGGGCCCTCCCAGGACCACATCCCCCAACTGAAGCAGCAGCATGGTGTGGACACCCTGGATATGGTCTTCCTGGACCACTGGAAGGACCGCTACCTGCCGGACACCCTTCTTCTAGAGGTAAGCCTCCTGCTTCACCAGACAGGCTCCTGCAGGGGTTGCTGGGACCACCCAGGTTAGCTGGCCGCATCCTGGTAGAGCCAGGCATCCTGCCTGAGGTCAGGGAACACAGAGGACATGGAGGCCCCAGGGCAGGTGAGAATGGGCAGCAAGGGTTCTAGGCTGTGGGCCCCAGCCTAGAGGAATGTTCCTGCCTGCAGCAGGGCAGGTAAAAAGGTAGCGAGCACCATACGTCAAAAGAGCTGAACCTAATGGGCATTGGGCCAAGAAATAGGGAGAGAAATTCTGGGGAACACAAAGCACTGACTGGGCTTCGTCTGGCTAGCACAAAAGTAGACCTATTCTAGTGGACACCACTGGCTCACGCCTGTAATCCTAGCTACTCAGGGGGCTGAGTTCTAAATTGCAGCTCAAAGCCAACAGGGGCAGCAAAAGCTGTGAGACTCATCTCCAACTAATCACCAGAGTGGAGCTGTGGCTCAAGTGGTAGTGTTATCCTTGAGCACAAAAGCCAGGCCCTGAGTTCAAGTCCCATGACTGACCCCCCCCCCCCCAAAAAAAAAAAAAAAGTAGCTCTGTCCTGGATTTGTTTCCTTCCCATTTCCCTCAGCTGCAGCTGGGGGCTGTCGTTACTCAGTGAGCAACTGAGGCTCCAGGCATTGGTCAGCTACCACAAACTGAGTTTCACCTTAACTTTGGCCCTCCCTGATGGTGACAGGAAACATGGAGGCTTCTCTACCTGGTCTTCACTGCCCAGTGGCCAACTTGGAGGTGCCTGTAGCTGTCACTTTCATTGTAGTATCTCGTTGACATAGCCGTATCACTGTGTAGCACTGAGGCTTGAACTCAGGACCTGATCCTTTCCCTTAGCTTTGTAGGCTAATGCCCTACACTTGAGACATGCCTCCACTTCCAGCTTTTTCATGATGAACTGGAGATAAAAGAGTCTTTCTCCTGACTTTACTGCCCAGGTAGACTTTGAACTGTGATCCTCAGATCTCAGACTCCTCAGTAGCTGGAATTTCAGGCTTGAGCCACCAGTGACCAGCTGCAATTGCACCTTTAAATGCAAAGGGGTTAGCTGCTGGCAGAGCAATTGTGGTCTGGACATGGAAGAGAAGGGACTAGCACCGGGAGTGCTAGTGGGAGTAAAAGAGCACAGATCATTCTGGCAACAAGGTGAGTCAGAGGTACAGAAGGGCTTTCAGCAAGTAAAAGATGAGGTGTTTTATGGCAGGATCGTTATTAGCCTGTGGATAGGGAAGGGCATTTCAGATCTGCCCCCCCTTCCCCCTAACCAATTTAGGAAGTGCAGAATCCTGGTGTTGAGAAGGGAAGTGTCTCAGGAGTTGAAAATCTGTACCAGCCTTGGTGATAGGCATTTGGGAGACACGAGGGAAATCGCCAGGCTAGGCCGGGACAGCCATGAGCAGCCAACCTGGGCCAAGTGAGTCACCCTTGGAGAACAGGTATGAGCCTGAAAGTGGGGTGTTGAAGCCAAAGTGCAGGCAGCTGAGAAGACAGGCCTCACCTGGGCAGAAGAGAGACTACAGCAGAGCCTCAGTCACATGGAGTATATTTCAGCACTTTCAGTGTATGTGATAATTACAGGGGCCTGCTTTTAAAAAAGTAGCAAATATTGCAGTTCAGTAACTAGGAAACTAACAGTTTTCTCCGTACTGCTTGTTCAAAGCTGATAATTATCTCAAGAAGAGAAGGCAGGAATTGGAAATGGCTGTACCTTTTTTTTTTTTTCCATGCCCAAGATGGAACCAGAGCCTTGTGTATTCAAGTGCTGTATTTCATGTGGAGCTAATACACCCAACCCAGGTCACTTGTTTCTAATTGCTTTTGATGTCTCACATGAAAAGCTTTCTTTGTTTTCATTGTTACTTTTTATTTTGAAACAGTGTTTCTCTATGTAGCCAAGGCTGGCAGGAACCTTTTTTTCTCTTTTCATGCCAATACTTTGCTATTTGGACCATAGCTCTACCTCTGACTTTCTGGTGGTTAATTTAGATATAGGAGTCTAACAGATTTTTCTGGATCTAGTCTGTAGTGACCACGCCAACCCAAGTCCAAGTCCCCAGACACCTCTCCCTTATAGATGCCAATTTTTTTTTTCTTTTTGCCAGTCCTGGCCTTGAGCTCAGGGCCTGAGCACTGTCCTTGGACTTTCTCAAGGCTAGAGCTCTACCACTTGAGCCTCAGCACCACTTCCGGCTTTTTTTCTCTGTATGTGGTACCGAGGAATTGAACCCGGGTCATTGTGCATGCTAGGCAAGCACTCTACTACTAGGCCAAACTCCCAGGCCCTAGATGCCTATTTTTCTGGCATCAGGTATCTGAGGATGCACTGGCTTCTTAGCTTATCATATCCACCACTCATCCATTCATAAAGCATCTGCTGAGCACCTTTGTGTGCCACACATTGTTGTAGATGGCTGGGGATAGATACAGGGGTGAAGGGTGATTGGGGAAGTGGCTCATGTGGTTGCCCAACTTATAAAAGACTCTGGTTCTAGCTGGGCTCTAGTGGTACATGGCTGTAATCCTAGCTATTCAGGAGACTGAGATCTGAATTTCACAGTCAGCTCGGCAGGAAAGTCTGTGAGACTCTTTAACCATCTAAAATCCAGCGATGGTGCAGTAGTGCTATAGATCAAGTGGTAAAGTGCTAACCTTGAGCAAAAGAGCTCAGGGACAGCATCCAGTCCCTGAGTTTATTCCCCAGTATGGGCATGCATGCGTGTGTTGCATACACATACATGCACGTGCACACGCACGCACGCACGCGCGCACACACACACACACACATCTAGGTTTGATCTCTAGTGCCAAAAAAAAAATAGTGAATGGAGGAGCAAAAGACCTCCATCTTCAGCCGATGTGCCTCACATTGGACTTATACTGCAATGGCTACTTTGAGATAAAAATGAGGGCATCAAGGAAGACTTGAACCTCAGGGTTGAGCAAAAGCTAATGTGTCAAACAGCAGCTTTGGGGGGTGGGGGAGGTGGGGAGAGTGAAGAGTGCCTAATCACCGACCATCTGTCCTCTGCAGGAATGTGGTCTACTGCGAGAGGGGACAGTGCTTCTGGCTGATAATGTCATCATCCCAGGAGCCCCAGAATTCCTGGCATACGTGCGGGAGAACAAAAGCTTTGAGTGCACACATTACAGATCATACCTAGAGTACATGAATGTGGAGGATGGCCTGGAGAAGGCCATCTACAAGGGCAAGGGACAGGCTTGACTGCCTACCCCACATTGGGCGCCTCACCAAGCCTCCTTCTGAAGAGCAAGATGCCATGTTCCCTCTTGATAACTTCAACGGCCCTAGGGTCTGCTTCACATAGGACGTACTCTAAAGACTAGTGAGCTCACTGTGCAAAAGTCACTGCAGAAAACCTGGAAAATATCTCCCGATATTTGCTCAGGGAGAGCATTCGCCTAGCATGTGAGAGGCCCAATTCAATCCCCAACACTGAAAAAGAAAAAACAAAGATGGAATTGGAGCACGTAGTATGATTTCCAATCATGTTTCTTCAAAGAAAGATTATCAAGCACCATCATATGTATTAGGCCCTGGAAGCAGAAGTTGGAAAAATCTGGAATGTGTTGGGCTTTGCAGTGACTGTCCTAAGGTTTTCTGTCACCAGGTGGCAGCAGTGCCTCAGTGACATCACCACCATCAGCTCACCGGCACTTTTGCTTTGTAAATTTTTATCTTTTTAAAGAATGAACTGTAACTTCTTTACTAAAATTAGATGATTGTACTCTTATATACTAAAAGCATGTCTGAAAGCCACTAGAAATAAAGATACAAATGTTCCAATGTGAGAATTCATTGGGGTGATTCCTTTCAGCTTCACCTTCTCTGGATGAGCACTAATGCTCTATGCAGCCTGGCTAGGTCCTGAGTGTCCTACCAGCCTTAGGACTCCTGGCCACAGCAGTGGGGTGGAAGCCATCTCTGCTCCACACTGCTCCTTCAGGCCAAGCCAGGGACACCGGTCAGCCTGCCTGGAAAAATAAGCACAGAACTGGCCATTTCTGACAAGCAGGGTTCTGGAAACAGTGGAGAAAGGGCCATTTGGAGCCCTGCCTGTTGGGACCCACATGGGGTGTTAGGTGGAAATATCTCCTTCTCCAATCTCATTTGGCCTTCTTTATGTGGGGGGAAATGGGCTTGGAATAGCCAGGGCATTGCTGCTAGTTGCCTAGCTACTTGCAAGCAAGCCAAGCTGCTTTGTAGACACAAAGAGGCCTAAATCCAGAGCTGCTCTGACACCTTCAAGCACCCAGACTGCCATCCACTCGAGAGGTTCCAGGAGGTCCCACCAAGACCAGACATAGAGATCAATTTGTCCTAGTAGATCCCACTCATGCCCAGTGAGCCCCGGCCAGCCTTCCACCAGAAGCCAACCCGACCTTGTGAAGGCAGAGCAGATCAGCGATAAGCCAGGCTGGATGCAGGTAGATAATGCAGGTTACCCCTGGGGGCACACTGAGGAACTTCTAGCCTTTGTAGTCAGGTTGTCCTCCAGGTCTGTCATTGCCAGGTTGCAGCAGTGCCTCAGTAACAATACTCAGGCCAACAACTGATGGGTGTCCATTCCTCATTCTGTAGAACAATGGCCTAATCTATTCAATGAGACAAGGAGTCTGTGCCATGGAATACACAAGTTTCTTTGCTGCTTTTTTTAATTTTTAAAATTTCTTTTAAAAATTTAGATGTTTACCAATAGTCTTATTTTGGTTTCACTTTTAATGCTTTTTTTTTTTTTTTGTCAGTGGTTTTCTTGTGTTTTGAAGTCACAAACAGCAGGCACTGAAGAGCAATTCCCTGTGCTGCTAGGGGTCAGTCCGGAGATTATGGTGAGGTTCTAGGCAGATGCAGATGCAGCCATCACAGTGAATCCCCCCTCCAGCCAGAGGCAACTTGAGGAAGGATTCCACTGCATAAGTGTCCTGGACATCCAGTGCAGGATCCCCACTTTGCTGCCTCCAAAGAAAGGAAGTCCTCCCTCCACCCTTCGGAGTCCAACTTCCTTTCCCGAGACCATCCCTCCCTTCCCAGCTGCCTGGTCCCAGGACTCCCATCCCACAGGCCTGTCTTTCTTCTGGAGCAGTCTTTCTGCCACCAGAGCAAAGCAAGTGCCCTCTACTTCTGGGCCCCATCCTGGCCATTTCTTTCACACTCACACACAGCACCATGTCAGTAAACAGCTAACTCAGGCCTAGGGATTTTGATCAGGAGATCAGAGAGAGCAACTGGCAGGGCAAGACAGAAAGGATGCCAGCAAATCAGGCCCTGGGCTTAGGGCTAGAGGCTTGGCCAGCAACTGCCACCAGGAGGCTCCACAGCAGACTCTGTTCAGAATGGGCCTTCTCCAGGTGATCCAATCCCTAGGAAATGGCTGGGCTGGGGCCCTGCAGAGGGAGGAGTAAGGCAATGCTATAGAAGCACACAAGCAGGCGGCAGGAATGGAGTAGGGTGACATGCAATCTCTTGACAGAGCTGCAGCTTCCGCAGGCTCCAGGGAGAGCTATGTGGACAAAGGCAGCTGCTATGGGTCATAGTGGGACCATTCCTGACTTACTGCTCCTATGGGGCCCTATGCTAGGGGGGAGGGGATTTGAGGGTGTGGAGGACCCTCCCTCCCTGGACTCATCACAGGAGACCCTGGGAAAACCCTCCTGCTCAACCCTCAGTGTGGCCTTCCGTAAGCCAGGCATTTTGATCCTACTAGAAAACACACAGGAGGACAGAGCATGCAGTTGGCAGAGATCAACAAAAAGCCCAGGCCCAGAGGATGGCAAAATCGTTGGACAACAATCAGACAAGAGAACGTACCCGGCATGCAAGCTAGACCCACGAGTCAACGGGCTGAGGCTTAGCATCCCCTACGGCGTCCACCAGCCTGACTGAGGGCCTGCTGGGCCCAGGAGGAAAGGCCTTCCTGCCAGGGTCGGGCTGCAGTGCACAAGTGGGTGGATGGGTGGATAGAAGATATTAAAGGCAAAAGAAAACATATTAGTTGCAGCTGAAGGGCAAAGCTGACTTGTCAGTAGGGACAGGGCCGTGGTGGAAGGCCAGGGTCAAAGCAGCACAAGGGAGTCAAGCCAGTATGGCTCACAGGGGCTTAGGGTGGGACATGGATATGACTCAGAGGCCTGTGCATGAGGCTAGGGGATTGGTGTAGAGCAAATAGCGGGTGCTGTCCCCACCAGAGGCCATGACAGGCACCTGGCTCCACACACGCATGCAGAGAAGGGTGCATAAACCACTCAGACTCCTCTTCAGTCCTGTGCAGTATGTGGCTGGGCAGACCCTGTCCTCTGCCCCTCACTCCCACCTGGTGTGAGCTCTATACCCATCAGCACCCACTCCCTGACTGATGAAGGGATGCGCTTAGACTTGGACCCATGGCCCAGCTGCTTGGAGATGAGCACCAACCCAGCCAGGCTCCAAGTCCCAAGTCAAGCTTTGCTCCGCCTAGCTGCTCTCTAGGCAAGATGTCATGGCACCTCTCTGGTAAGGACTCATAGCCATTTACCTTCAATGGTTCCTTTTCAGAGACATCACCTACAGAGTCACTGCCCAGGGCCTTGCGCTCCCTCCGGTCCACAGTAGAATATCCAGTGGAGTATCCATCTGTGGGCAGGATAGGGAGGGGAGCATGAGGCAAGCTCTGAGAGGGAGGGACCGAAGGACCATGCAATCTTTCTTTCATTCCAGGCACAGGAGACCCTTGAGGTAAGGGCTTTTACAGAGGATCCCCACCCACCCTGACCCTATCCCACTGCCCCCTCACCATTCCTTGTCTCCGATTTGCTAAGCATACCCAAATGAAGTCTTTACCAAATAGCACCAACCGTGCTTATCCCATAAAACCAACAATCCTGGCTCAGGCTGTCCTCCCTTCTCCCTGAATAAGGAAACAATCCCACCACGCCTGCCCTCACCTGGGCCAAGTGTGTCCATGGGGATCACATCTCGGCTGCCTGGCTTCTCACCATCTGCAAGGCAGAGGCAGGGGCTCTGGTTGTGAGCAGTAGACAGGCTGAGGAGAAGGGGTCACAGACAAGCCCAGCACCAGGCCAACCTCAGCAACCCTAGGTGCTCTATCACTAACCTCTTGGCATTTTTCCACCCCTCTTCTATCTCCTGGCACACCCTCCACACATCCAAGCAGATGACATAAGCTGGAAAAGACATGTCTTCCCTGTCCTTCACCCAGTTTGTCACCATCACTGCAGGTAGGAGCTCCTCCAGCCTCGGGAATGGACTCCCCTACTCCCTCCTTCCTGGCTTGTACTCACCCAGGCTCTTGTCTACCAGTGGCAGTGTGCTGTCATCGAAGCCTCCAGGGCTCAGTGTTCCCTTGGGCCCCTTCGCAGTAGCAGCAGCTGACTGGGGAGGCACAAAACACAGATGAGAGAGGTTAGCGGCACTTGTGCTTGGGGACTCCACCTGGCACTCTGAAACAGGAAAGGCCACTGTAGGCCGCACCTGGAAGCGCGCCTTGGTCCAGCCGTCCCGCTGCAAGGCCCCTCGCAACTCCTTGTAGCTCCACACGGTCTGCAGCACGTGGGAAGCCGCCTTGGCCTCCCGCACAGACAGGCTACGGAAGGGCCGACGAGGGCGGGGTCAGCGGCCCGCTCGCGGCCCCGCCCCCCGCGCAGGCCCCGCCCCCGCACAGGCCCCGCCCACCTGGAGGCGCCGAGCGCCACCAGCGCTGGCACGCCACGGGCCTGCAGGAGCGAGCGCGCATTGTCCAGGCTATCAGACACGATCTCGTGGATGGTGTTGAGCACAGCCACCACCGTGTCCTCCTCCAAGCGAGCCCCCGGGCGGACAGGCGCCTGTGCGTTGCGAACGTTCCGCACTAGCTCTGCCATGGCATAGCTCCCTGAGAGGCGGGGTCAGGAGTCAAGTCAGGCCACACCTCTGCCCCGCCCCTGTGGGAAAGGAGCAGGGTTCGGGAGTGGCAGGGTGGAGGGGGGTTATAAGGCTTCGGGATTGATCCAAGACGTCAACGCCCCCCCCCCCCCCCCCCCGAGCTGGGACTAGCCCAAGACAACGTGGGGGTGGATGGGTTCCGGACTTACAAACTGTGGCGCTCCCAGGTTTGGCCCCGCCAAACATTCTCACCAATCAGGTCTTTGTTGCGGCGGTCCAGGGATAAATTTCGCAAGGCGATGGCAACTGCACGCACCACCTTATCGGTCTCCGATTGCAGCAGCTCTACCAGTACCGGCAACCCGCGCTCCTTGCGCACCGTGGCGCGGATGTATGTGGCCCACTGTGGGGATGGAAGCAGTAGGTGGGCTACTCAGAGGGAAGCCGTGCTGCACAAGGCCCTACCCCAGCAGCTTAACGCCAATTCCACTGTCAAGGGCATATTGCGTGAAGGCCATGTACACTGAACCTCGGGGACCTTGGGGAAGGGCTATGTGTCCCCGCTCCACCCCCACCCACTTCTCTTCAGGCCAGCCCAGAGAGGAGGAACAGCATCAATAAGGAAGCCTGGATTTCCCTCTTTGATTAGATTTTTTTTCCTTCCTGCCAAGTCTGAACCCCTTACCATCCAGTTGCCTGCGCTGAGGTTTTGCAGGGCACCTGCTGCAGCCTCCAGGGTGTTGAAGTTCCGGCTCTCAGTGAGGAGGGAGAGATAGAGACGTACCACTTCAGGCTGGTACAGTAGCTCAAAGCCTGGATGTAAGGCAACCACAGACAACCAAAGTCACCCAGAACCTCCTCCCTATCATCTTCCCCCATCAATATTCCTAGGGATGGGTATAGAACAGGCAGGGTAACATAAGTATCAACGTATTCGCCCCTTCCTGGTGTCCCAAAGGAAGAAGTGTCCCCATTTCTCAGAGAGGAAAACAGACTCCACCAGGAGGTAAGAGAAGAATGACTTCTGGGAGAAGTCATTCCTTCTTCAACCCTGCTACCAAAGAAATGGAACTGGATCTGCCTAGCCGCCTGCGCAATCCAGGATTTGGGGGTGGGAGAGTGTTAACTGAGCCACTTCCTTTACTAATGAAGCACTGGCTAGCAACAAGACCTGCCTTCAGAGCATGTAGCAATCTGGTGAAGGGGGACTTACCCCTAGCAATAGTGCTCACTCTCTAAGGCAACCATTCTAGGCTCTTGGTGATTATGTCTCTAGCCACTATGGAAGCATAGCTATCCTATAGAGGGCTTCAGAAACAGGGCCCAGAAGCATCTTCCAAGCCTACCTAGCCACAGGATGGGGCTTTTGCCTGGCTCAGGACATTACTTTCCTACAGCCAACATTTCATTACCCATCTCCTGTCCTCTCTCTCCTTCCATTGTAGCCTATTGAGTTCCCTACACTACAAAGGCAGCAAGTACATTCTTCTCTTGGGTATTTGCACAAGCCAGTTATTCTGCCTAAAATGGCTCCCAAAACACTTTCCATTGTGGGGACTTTCCACATCTCCCTCTTTGAGGATTTCTAGGCTCATCTGACTTGCAAAGCTGTCTGGACCCCATCAGGCAATCTTCTTTCTCTCGTAGGCTGCTTTCCAGTGCACAATCCATTGTTAGTGCCTATTAGGAATCCAACCGATAAAAGGGATGTCCACGAGTCTGACATGCTTGTGCCTTAGCCCTCTGGCTTGCTCCCAGCATTCTCAGAATGTCACTAGAGGGCCTGCCTTCACCAACAGGCCCTCCAACCCATCCACTCTACCTTTCCATTTATCCTATTTAAAATAGCCTGGGATGCGACCCTGATTCTGAACCGTTGGACTTCAGGAATCCCACACTTTTCAGCCTTATTTTTCCATCTGATCTCTCAGGCCCACTCAGTGGCACCAAGCCTTATTGCCTGGCTAGTCCTGGGCTCTTAGGCTTCCAACAACACTAGCTCTGCTACTGCTGACTCACCTTTAGCAGCCTCAGTTCGCTTGGGCAGGTCCAATGTGTCAAAGCTCTGGTCCACCTCACTATCCTTCTTCCCTGGAATGGAAGGGTAGTAGGAGGTAAAGCAGATTCCAAAGATGAGCGTATATGTGTTAGGAAGAGTGTTAGACACACTCCTTTCTGCCCAGAGTCCAAAGAGCTCTGACCATATGCAGGCCTGAGCACTAAGAGATTCTGGAAGTGGAGTACCATTCAGAGTTCAAGTAGGCAGCCTGGCCTAGAGTCATACTAGACCTGCCTTGAGTACCTAACCATCTCCCATCACAGGGCTGGAAGCTATGGCAGAAAGCCTCTCCACAGGGCCCATGCTGCTGCATGGTTTTACTGTATGAACTGAGAGAGCCTAGGTTAGGTGGCACGTAGGTAGGAGCAGAAAAACAGAGCTTGCCAGAGTAACACAGTAAGGCAGGGCAGGGAGACTGAGTTGCACCCAAGGAGAAAACTCCTCTACAGGCTGGAACTGAGGTCCAATCTCTACATTAGAACCTCAATACCTAGACAAAGCTCCTGTGACAACCCTACAAAACACTGGTATACTTCTGGGAGCCATCTCCCCATCTCAACTGAGAGCAAGTTAGAATCAGATGATCGGGGGCCCCTGGCTTGCTCACCCTCAGGGTAACTTTGTAGATCAGAAGAAGCGCCACATTACTGATTCCCTGAGAGGGCAGCCTGCTCCCTGGTCCCCCTGGGTGCAGACATGATCCAGGCCCCATTGTCTTCTTTGCCTCAGCCCTGCCTGGAGAGCGGAGTCTGACTTAAGAGGGTAGCCCTTGGCCTCCTCACCAGTCTGCGACTCACATTCTTGCCTTTGTCATGTCCATGCAGTTGTCATGGAGATAGGCCTAGGGGTGGGAGAGGGGCGGGAGAGGGGCTGGAGGCTGGAAGGCATCCCTGGCGACCATTGCTCTATAGTTGTCATGGAAATAACTGCCTGAACCAGGGGATAACATTTTTTTCTTGTGCTCATTGCACCTGCCAGGCCTGGACAGCAGGACAAACAGGACTCACCTTGATGGAACCACTCCTCTGGAAGGAAGCACAGGAGAGAGGAGATGAGCCTGAGTGGGTGGCACCCTGCCCATGCCCTCTTGTTCCCACTCACAATGGATCAAGCAGGCAGGATGTGGAGCCTCACCCCAGTGGACCTCAGGGGCTGGGTGTCCACCGGCAGGGCAGGAAGGGGATGCTTGGGGTCAGGCCCTATTACAACTGCTGAAGGATAGTTCCACTGTACTCTGTGCCCTGCAGATTCCAAAGGTGCTAGTGTGGGTGCTAGTGTGTGGCACAGGCCTAGACAGGTGGCGTGCAGGGGGTGCCTGCAGGGCTCAGAGCCTCTAGTTGCTCTGCGAATGGCCAGTTGTCACTTGTGGGCCCAAAGAACTCCTTCCCCAGAGTTGAAGGACAGGGTCTGTGCAGTTACACAGCATAGGGAGGACTTGAGTTTGAACCCTGGCCTGTCAGCTGTTGTGATCTAGGGCAGTGTATTCTCTAGCTGCCAGGTGTCCTCCAGCCTCCATGACTGCCTGCCACAAATAATGGAGAGCCTTGAGCTATGGGAGCAAGGGCTAGAGAAGTACCCCAATCTCACCCACCCACCTTTGGCCTTCTTTCCACCAAAGCAGCTTGCATCATCTCTCCTCCGGCGCTGGGAGCCTGTGGCACTGCCTGGGGGCCCGGGCTCAGCCTCTTGGTACCTGTCAGCCCCAGGCACCTCCTTATGCACGTGGTAGGACAGGTTCCGCATGATGCACACGCAGTTCTCCACTGACTGTGGGGAAAGGTGACCCGGTAGGGCTGGGCCTTGGGGCATGGGGGTGGCTGAATCACCCAAGCCCTCAGGAAAGACTGGCCACAGCCAGTATGCACAAAGTGTAGCAGCAACAAGGCCTGAGCTAGGGGCCCACATAAGAGGGAAGTGCCAGTGAGGGCCACAGGAGAAAACCTAGATCTTGCCGACCACTTGCCATGTACAGAACCATGTCCTTTTCCCAGTATGGCCACTCCAAATGGGCTGCCCAGACTCATTCCTATACCCTTTCCCCCTTGAGACACCGTAGACAGCCCACACTCCCTGGCCCACTCCTGCACCATCTGGCTCAGTTTGTGAGACTGTTCCCAAGTTGCCCCACCCACCTTGTTGTCCGTGTCCTTCCTGCCCACTGCCGATTGCAGGGCATGCAAGAGTGCATCCACCAGCCCTTCACATTCCCGGAGTCGCCGGCGGGCCTCAGCACCATCTGAACTCACGTTCCTAAGTGGCCGAAAGCAGGCCAGTGATCCCGGGCCCTAGTCCATAGGAATTTCCCTTAGCCCCACCCACCACTGGCTCAGGGGCAGGTCCTCATCTGCACAATAGACCCTGCTGCTGTCCCCAGGGACTATGTAGACAGGATATCACAGCCTGGAGCATAGAATAGAGGGGCAGAGATTTAAATACCCAGACCCAGAAGGTGGACCTTAGGTGGAACAGGAAGGGTTGACTCTCAGCTGAACTGAAAGGCACAGAGTTGAGCCGAGAGACCTGAGTCTGTGCATGGGTAATTCCAGCCCCTCCATCCCAGTAGTAGTTCCCTGTGCCCCAACTTGTACCAAGGTCAGGCCCTCATGGGGCCATGACAGCACACACTGATGACAGGGGGGACTCTTGACCGAGGTCTCTGCAGAATGTCCTAGGGATGGGAGGAAAGAGGAGGGCAAGGGCCACGGGATAAAAGAAGGAGCCTCTGGGGAAGACTGGAGAGGATGAGCCTGCTCTGCTCTGCTCTCCTGGCTATCGTGGTGATGGGAGGGTGGGCATGGCAATGCAAGGGCTGGGATGGTAGGGAATTGTGGGAAAGAGGGAAAACCTTACTGGAGAGTGTCTTTAGGTGTGAGAGCAGCACAGTCTGTCACCATTTCTCATTGTTAGGCTGTGACTCTGAAACTACTAAGATTCAGCTGCCTGATTGTGTTCTACATTGGGAGGGACCTTGAAGATAAGGTAGCTGCGGGATGAGGCTTGTGTTTGCATGCAGACTCTGACACCCCATCATCCTGCCGGAACAGCCTGAGCCCAGCCCCTGCCCACACCTCAAGCAGCCAGATGTGTTCTTGAAGACAGTCGTCCATTCAGCATCCCGTGGCTTGGAGTCTTCATTGGGCTCACGCTCCCAGCCCGAGTGGGGCACTATGACCTCATGGGTCAGCGTCTGCAGGCCATGGTCAATGATGACCATCTTGAGGGGCTCATAGGATGACAGGTTCCAGAGTGTGCCTGTGGGATGCCACCATGCAACTCTGCTGACCACAGGGCTCACCTCCCTTGCCTCTCTAGGGCATCCCAATCAAGACTGGTCTTGGGCCCAAGTCCCACAGGAAGTTAGGAAAGTTGGGGTTTTGGGGTTGGGTTTTTTTTGGTGCTGGAGATGGAACCCAAGACCTCAGTATATAGTAGGCAAGCTCTAGCACAAAATAACACCTCCAGCCCATACAGGAACTTGAAAAGCTGTGGGTACCCATCTTGGCCTGAGCTATCTGTGCAGGCAGCATCCAACAGTGGCTTCCAGCTAAGAGGAATGGACTGGAGTGCAAAAGGCCATGGCAGACGGGTGGGACTAATAGTGCTGAGATTATAGAGTCCTAAGAGTTGGCTATATGACCTTTAAGTCCTATAAGGCACAGGCTTATCCTTACATTGCATGACAATGTAAGGATAAGGAGCCAGGAAGGCAGTTCACAGGGGAGCTGTGGGGACACAGGGGCAGGTGAGAAAGGGACTGCTCTTCAGGGCCAATGCCAGCCTTACTGGTAGTGACCAGGGGTTGGTCATAGCATCTGGGTCTTTGTCTGCCTGCAGGGCAAGCTGGCACCCCTGACCATCTGGGTATTCTCCCCACGGGCTGAGCCTCACTCATCCTTCTAGAGAAGCAGGTATATCCAAAACCCACTCACCAGTGACCAGCTCTCGAACCTCATTGTCCCGGGCAGCCCGCAGCAGGCGTACCAGGGCAGGCACACCTCCGCAGTCCCGGATGGCAGCCTTGTTGTCTGTGTCACGGCCATAGGAGAGGTTGCGAAGTGCCCCACAGGCCCGGCGCCGCACCTCAGCTCGAGGGTGGTCCAATAGTGCCACAAGCAGTGGCAGCCCGCGCAGCTGCCGAACGCGCCGCTTAATGCTCTCGTTCTCAAAGCACAAGTGCTGCAGGTAGGCGGCCGCATTGGCCTTCACAGGGTCCACAGGGTGCCGCAGCATGGCCAGCACCTCAGGCAACTCAGGGTCTCGCCAGCGCGGCTCCTTGCGGGCACTGTCCACTGAAGGTGAGCGTCGTACCACTCGGTCCAGGCTACCCAGGCTGCCTTGCTCAGGCTGGGCCAGTGGTGCTGTGGCTGCTGGGAATGGGGGCCGCTCATCTGTCAGCTCGCCGGTGTCATCAGCCACTTCCTCGTAAGCCCTGTGCAAGTAGGAAGGAAGGGTGAGCAGCAGTGCTGAGGGCCTCAGCTCCAGCATGAAGCGGGTTCTGAGTGACATACCAGCTTGGCAAAAACTGACTTAGCGTCAAAGTCAGAGCCAAACTACAGCCAGAGGCCAGCAAGCCTCCCAGTATAGGGAAGTTTCCCCTATCCTGAGCAAGATTCCATGCAGCATCTGTCAGGAATGTCCTACTTCTCTTCCATAAGGCTAGCAAGAAGGCTTACATGACTTGCCCAATAAGTCCTGGAACCAAGCTGTGCTAACAGTCCCAGAAGCTAGGTTCTGGCTACTATTGGACACAGTGGAAACTGGGGCATTGGAGAAGCCTCCAATCCATGCACAGAGTAACACCCCAAGCCTCTGGTGTTCAGGATAATTTCAACAGCCCCCCTGGCTACAGAAGCTAGTGAACAGGCACTTTCCTTCTGTCGGGCCTTTTCCTTCTGTCAGCATAATTTCTACCATACCAGGGCCTGCCTTTGCTGTTGTCCATTAGAAGAACCAAGGTTAATGCAAACTAAGGTGCGTATGACCAACTCAGCTTCAGCAGCTTGACGACCTGAGGGTATTCTATGGCAGAAGAGCTGAAGATGAAATTCCACAGGAAACACGGTGCTCACCTGGCGCGAAGGCTCCGTCCACACTCAGGCCTCCTTCGTGTGGCTGTACTATAGTCAGGCTCCAGATCAGGGCCACCCTCGTCATCAGCAGCCAGACTTCGTGTATCATCCTCCAAGCCATAGGGCTCTGCCTGGAAGCGCTCAGGGAGGGAGCGGCCGCTCGGAGGACCAGGCTCAGTACCCACAGGGAAGGCTTCCCGGCGGCCAGGCAGTGTGAAGCAGCCATCACCAGGTCCTGGACCAAGGGGCCCGGTGCGTGGGGGCCGCGCCCCCAGCCCTCGAGACAGGCTGCCATAGTTGGGGCCATCCCGGGGCTCAGGGACATCAGCAAAGCCACTCCCACTGCTGAGGTAAGCTCGGGAAAGTGTGGCTGCTGGGCCACCACCACGCAACAGGAAATGCCGGTCCAAGGGGCCATCAGCAAAGGGGCCAAGTGGAGCGCCGCCGTCCAGCAGGGGGAGTCCATCTGGGCCCAAAGGCACCTGGCGTACTGTCCGAGTGGTCACCGTCTTGACTGTCTTGGTGACCTGAAGGATAAGTGGGTGATGGGTGGCTTTAGCAGCCCAAGACTTGGGCAGTACCCTGGCACTGCTACGGTGGTTTTCGTTTTCAACCCAAACCACGGCTGTCCCCAGGAAGCCAGCACAAATGCTCAAGGCTTGGCCATACCTTGGTCTCAGTGCGCCGAGTTGTGCCATCTTCAGATGTGACGATGGACACATGTGAAGTAGGTGTCCCAGGGTCCTCCTCCACTGTCACTGTCTCCTCTAGCACCTCAGGTGCCTCTGGCATTGTGGCCAGTGATGCCTGGCTTCCTGGGCTCTGTTCCTGGAAAGAGAAGAACAGATATGAGGAGGCAGGAGAGGGTTCCTGGCTCCCAATCCCAGGACTTGCTCAGAACTGCAGAGACAGATAAGCATGTGGGTGGGGTTCCCTAAGCCTCCAGGTTTCACAGATGAAGGCTCTTCCAGGCCTAAGTAGAAACAGGTGGGACCTGCCAATGTCCTTCTGGCAACACCTGCTATCCTTGGCTTGGGCCTCAAATTGTTTGGGGGCCGAGTGCCTTGAATGTACTAACCATGGGGTGGCAGTTTCAGCACAGCTCATTCGCTGACTCCTATGGCCACACCCAGATTCTGCCACAAGACCATCCAGACGCCCTCACAGGACAGAAATACCCAGCTCCCAAAATGCACTGGGTGTCCAGAACACTAAAATATCCTTGCTCCCTCCAGCCAGGACACTTTTTTGTTGTTGTTGGTCATGGGGCCTGAACTCAGAGCCTGGGCGTTGTCTCTGAGCTCTTTTTGCTCAAGGCTAGGACTCTGCAACTTTGTGGCACAGCTCCAGTTTTCAGGTGGTTAATTGGAGATGAGTCTCATGAATTTATGAACTTTACTGCCTGGGCTGGCTTTGAACCCCCATCTTCAGATCTCAGCCTCCTGAGTAGCTAAGATCACAGGCATGAGCCACTAGTGCCCAGCTAAAAGACTTTTTGGGGGGTGTGAGGGTGGTGGCGGTGGTGGTGGTCATAGGGCTTGAACTCAAGACCAGTGCATTGCCCTTGAGCCGTTTTACTCAAGGCTCATGCTCTACCACTTTGATCCACAGTGCCACTTCAACCCAGTCTTGGGGTACAGAGTAACACCCAGGTGGCCTCTGGGCTCAGCCTAGCCTTACCTCTGGCCATTTCCCTCGGCTGATGGAGAACCTGGGCATCACATCAGAGACTAGAGAGGATGGGGTTAACACCTGCAGCCACTTTACTGTCACGCAGCATGGGAGGTTTAGATGATGGAATATTAGGTAATACAGTTCTGGACTGAGACCCTTCTGAAGACCACATGCTTATCAGCTGGACTTGCCAGTGGGTAAACAGGCTCCAAAAAGACAGGTCAGTCCTGCTGTGCTGAGGAACATGAAGACCCCTGAGATCCATGTTCCACCCTTGGGGTTGTGCCTACATAGTTCTCCAGTTCCAGCGCCCCACCACATCAACATCCTGGGATCGGCATCTGGCCTGGGCATGGCCTGAAACCCAAGCCGTGGTGGGCGGGAGAGAGGGGAGCAAGCACATTCCCCAGCAGCCAGAGCCGGGTCAGCAGGAGGACATACCCCACACTATATTCCAGGCCCCTGGTGCTTGCAGGATAGTCCCCTGCCTAGGCCCCCTGAAGCCTGCAAACACCAAGCAGGGCAAGCCTGCATTCACACTGGACCTGCCTGGCTCCATCACTATCCTGTGTCCTTCCTTCCCTGAGTATAAGAAAAATGCCAGTGCTGTCTTCATGGCTTGTCTGCTCAAACAGTGTCCTTAGGTCCATGTCCTGCCCTGGAGAAAGACTTGGTCTATAATACATACAGTGCAGGAGTCTGAGAAGGCTATGCCAGCATGCTAGGATGATACAACCCTCTGGCTCTGGTGACAGAGGAAAGCAAAGGAATGGAATGCGCTTGCCCCTCCCCGGGGAGCAGGACTTCAGAGGGCTAGAGATCATGTGATCACAGGTGAGGAAACTGAGGCCTGGCAGAGGGGAGATTTACTCAGAACTGGTATCAGAAGGATTTCAGCACTGACTAGGAAGCCTTTGAGCCTTCCACACCCCTGCGGACAGGGCCTTGGCAGCCACCTTCACAGCCTGAGGATGGAGCGGAATGCCTGCTGGGACCTGGCCAGAATAAGGCGACCCTGTTCCCTGGGAAAAAGAAATAGACTGAAGCCCACTGTAGGGATAAGTGGCTGGCTGCCAAGCGGAGTAGCCCAGGCTCTCTTCCAAGGGCACTAGGGAGTGTGGAGGACTCTAGAGGAATCGGCATAGGGGCACCCCTCTGTGCTGGGGCTTGAGATGTCCCATCTGCTTTTGGTGACGGTATGTCAGGCCCTGAACCCTTTGACAGTCAGATCTCTAGCATTCTGGGCTAGGCCCCAAGGGCCTGGCATTGCATTAGGGGGAGAAGCAAGACTGAAGAACATGTTGCCCAGGATACTCTGTCAGTGGGATAGGCCCCTTAGTAGATTTGCATATATTTGCATATATTACATACTCAGAGAAGAGCCTACTACTAGGGCAAAAGAGGAACCAAAGAAAGGACACTTTGGAACCCAGTGTCCTCTTCTTGCCCTGGCATTGGTAAAGGCTTGACACAGTCCAGAGTTGGCATGGTCTAGAGAACCAGGACTCCCAGAAAGGCCTCCAACCTTGGAGCAATCATTCACTATCACAGGGGATCCACAGCTAGGCTATGAAATCCTGAGGCCTCAGGAGTCCCTGCTGGCAAATGACCTCAGGGAGCTAAAATTGGGCCATGACTTCACCCAGGTGGGTGGGAGCATGAGTCAGCCAGTGCTCACAGAAAGCGCCTAGCCCCATTACACATGGCTGGGCACACATGCACGGATAGGGATTTGGACACACAGAAATATGTACCCAATTCTTCAGACAGGAATGTGCACATGTCCACAATATATGAGCACCCAGCCTTGCAATTGGTCCTGAGCACACAATTAGTGAGGTCTCCTAACAGCACCCCAAACGCTTCCTGTGCCCAATGTTCCTGGAGGCATGTGTCCAAATACCTGTACCCTCCTTTCCTGCACTACTTGTCTAGACTCTTATCCATAAAGGCTCTTGAAACATGTTTGCAACATACAGGGATAGAGGCAGCAGCGCCTAAACCACCCACCCAACATCTACTAAGAGATCTCAGAGATGGTAGCAGATAGGGAAACTGAGGTCTATGGTGCCAAGTGCCTCAAAGCCACCGGTGGCCCAGGGCTCTGTAATACCTGGTTCTGTGGGTCAGTGCACTGATGACCAGTCTACAGCTGACATTCAACAGAAGAGCTCTGGGGGGTGCCTAACTTAATCTGGCCCTAGTGCTATCTTATGGGCCTCCAGGTCTCACATCCACCTGCTCAGGCCAGCTTATGCTCAGGAACTTTTGGCCCTGCAGCTCCACACTGCTTCTACTCCATCCCTGACCTGGAGTATAACCTCTCCCTCAATATACTCTGTCCTGCCAACTATCTATTCTTATATTCCTCTCTGACTCTAGCATGAGTCTTTCGCCTTTTCCAAGGACCATACCTAGCCAAGTGTGACCACCTGTGAAACCAAAATTACAATCCATGCCAGAACTCTCCCATGTGTAGAGAAACAGGTTCACAGCTTCTGGGAGAACAGGGCCTAGGGTTTCCTAAGTAGTCCCTGGGCTTATGGTAAGGGCCAGCGAAGCATTCCCACTAGTCCACTACCACTTTCTAGATGTTTACCGCAGGGCTAGCACTGAGCATAGCATGAGATTCCGGAGCCCCCTACACAGGGACTTCCTCACTCAGAAGAAGGAGGGCCATGTGGTGCCGGTCCATCTATGTAGACAGATGAGGGGGTGAAGGAAAAGCAAAATGTGAACTGATATACTTCATAAACGAACAACTATCCTGGCACTGGTGGTTCACACCTGTAATCCTAACAACTCAGGAGGATGATATCTGAGGATCCCAGGTCAAAGCCAGCCTGGGAAAGAAAGTCTATGAGACCCTTATCTCCAATAACTACCAAAAAACTGTTAAGTGGGGAGGGGGGGGCAGCAGTTTGGCCTGGTGATAGAGTGCTTGCCTAGCATGCACAAAGACCCAGGTTCAATTCCTAGATACCACATACATAGGAAAAAAAAAGCCGGAAGTGGTGCTGAGGCTCAAGTGGTAGAGCTCTAGCCTTGATAAACTCCAAGGACAGTGCTCAGGACCTGAGCTCAAGCCCAGGACTGGTGGGGGGGGGGGGAGAGAGAATAATAATATAAAAAAAAAACTGTAAATGGGGCTATGGCAGAATGTGGTAGAGCACTAGCCTTGAGTACAAAAACTCAGGGACAGCACTCAGGCCCTGAGTTCAAGCCCTATGACAAACAACAATAACAAAGAGCAATCAGGTCCAGAGCAGTGGCTCACGCCTGAAATACTAGTAGCTACTCAGGAGGCTGAGGTCTGAGGGTCATGGTTCAAAGCCAGCCCAGGCACTAAAAAGTTCATGAGACTCTTATCTCCAATTAATCATCAGAAAACCAGAAGTGGTGCTGTGGCTCAAGGGGTAGAGCTCAGGGATGGCAATCAGGACCAGAGTTCGAGTCCCACAACTGACAGAGGTGGGGGAGGGAGAGAGAAAGAGCAATCACAGTCTGTATCATAAAGAACAGACAACAGAGGTGGGTATTGCACTGGTGCAAGGCACTGCTTGTTTAGAAAAGACACGTTAAGGTGAAATACATATTGAGAGCTCACAGTTTCTGGGCTAGGGCCTCAGAAACAGCTGCCATTGGACAGATGAAGAATGATGGAGTCAGTACTGAATCTCTTAAGCAGAGTGCAAAGCAAACCAGGCAGCATATCCTAATCTCCTATACCAGGCAGCAAGTCCCTGGACACCAAAAAAAAAAAAAAGCACCCCCCATCCCCTGGTACAGTCTCTGCCTAACTCCTGGAGCCCACAGCAGCAGGACGATAGGCCATGGCACCAGGCAGGGTGGGCTGAAAGGCCCAGGGACATCTGTTACCTAGCAGGCTGGAGAGAAAGCTTGGGGGAGCTCCTATCCCAGCTTCTCTACGCCCAGCTCTCAGCTACACCGAGTTGTCCACTGGCCCCCATATCTCTGGACAGCCAGTGGCCAAAACTGTGGTTACACCAGTGTGGTGTAGGAGGCAGGTGTGCGGGAGCTCTTCCTCTCTCATCACCATGGGACTTTTGGTAGTTGGTGGTATGCTCAACCAGTTTACTGAACCACACCCCACCAAGCAGATTACAGGCTGCCCACCTGCCTTCCCTGTCATCCCAAGGCCAGGAAGTAGATAACTGGGAATTCCTCCGGGGGCCCCTCCTGCCTCGCAGATGGGCAGGGTTGGTTCACCCCCCCACCCCCCGCCCCTTGTCATGTGAGCTCCCGGCGCAGAAAGAGCTTCCATTAAGCTCGGGAAGCTCCTCTGCGCGTCCCCGGGGTCGGGAAGCACGGAAAGGAGGCTGTCTGGATCGGCTCTGTCGCCACACTCCCGTCTGTCACCACCTGTCTCGGGTGTAGCTCAGGTGCACCCACTCCGGGGTCGCCCACCGGCTCCCGCGCCTGGGCTCGGGAGACCTCGGCGAGCCCCGCCCCGCCCCGCGCTCGCCTGCGCACACCTCCCAGGGCAGCCCGTCCACTCCCGCCGCCACCCGAGGCCCGGTCCTGTGCCACCCGGCCGGGAGCGCAGACAATAGCTGCCCGGGCCAGCGGCTCAGTGGAACAAAAGCGGGTCTTCTTAGGAAGGCCAGAGCCCCCCGCCCCCTGCCGCTGGGCCCAACACGGTGCTCCCGCCCCCCTGCCTGGAACCAAGTTCCCTCCAACCTGTCTGAGTTCGGCTGGCATTGGACCGGGACTAGAAGGATGCAGGCTGGCGGAGACCGCAGAGATGGACCCGGCTCCGCTCGGGAGCCTCCGCCGCCCGAGCTCGCGGACTCGCTCCCCGCGGGGGGGGGTGGGGGGGGTGGATCTGGCGGCAGTCTCGGCCAGCAGCCAATCGGGCGGGGCCGCGCCCAGGCGGGGCGGGGCGTGGGCGCTGGGGCGGGGCCTGGCTCCGCCCTCCCTACCAGCCAGGCCTGGCCGGGCGACCCTGTGGTTCCCGGTAACTGGTCTGGGCTTCTGGCCCTTGCCCCAGGGGACAGCATTTTCCCGCCAAGGGATTTGGTCTAAGTCATCTTTCCCAGACTTGTCTGCCCCTAATAAATGAGCATACACACTCCTCCATCCTGTACGGAAGCTGAGTTCCCCCAGAGCAGGGTGGTGTCCAGAGCAGACAGCACAAGGCCACCTGAACTGGAATACGCCACTCAGGTTGGTGGTGACCCAGTTTCTCCTTACTGTGTGATGAGGTCAAATGACAGTGGTTACATCATTGCCAGTCTTAACAAGATCCTTTTGGGTTGTTGTTTTTTTTTTTTTGGTCAGTTGTGGGGGGCCTTGAACTCAGGGTACTGGCCCTGTTCTGTGCTTTTTTGCTCAATGCTAGAGTTCTACCATTTTCAGTCACAGCACCAATTCTGGCTTTCTGGTTGCTAACTGGAAATGAGTCTGGACTTTTCTATCCAGGCTGGTTTTAAACTGAGATTCCATTGGATTCTGCCCACCAAGATACAGAGGGCTAGCAGGGTGCAGGTGGCTCACGCCTGTAATCCTAGCTATTCAGGAGGCTGAGATCTGAGGATCACAGTTCAAAGCCAGCCCAGGCACAAAAGTCCATGAGACTCTTATCTCCAATTAACCACTAGAAAACCGGAAGTGGTGTTGGGGCTCAAAGGGTAGGGCAGTCGATTTGAGCTGAAAAGTTCAAGGACAGTGTCCAGGCCCAGAATTCAAGTCCTACAACAATAACAACAACAAGAAAAAAGATACAGAGGACTGCCAGATGCCTATAATCCTAGCTACGATTATAGAGGTCTCATCCTCGATGAGACCTGAGGAACATAGCTCAAAGCCAGCCTAGGAGTCTGGGCAGGAAAGCATATGAGACTCATATCTTCAGTTAACCAGGCAAAATGCAAAAAGGTGAGGCTGGGAATTTGGCCTAGTGATAGAATGCTTGGTATCGATTCCTTGGTATCACATATACATAGAAAAGGCCAGAAATGGTGCTGTGGCTCAAGTGGTAGAGCTCTAGCCTTGAGAAAGCCCAAGGACAGTGCTCAGGCCCTGAGTTCAAGGCCCAGGACTGGCAAAAAAAATGCAAAAAGGCTGAAGGTCAACACCCACAACATAAAAACAAAAAAAATTCATTGTAGGAATGGGAATGTGGCTTAGTGGTAGATTGCTCGCCTAGCATGCATGAAGCCTTAGGTTTGATTCCTAGGTACCACATACACAGGAAAAGCTGGAAGTGGCACTGTGGATCAAGTGACAGAGTGCTAGCTTTGAGCAAAAAGTGTCCAAGGACAGTGCCCAGGCCCTGAGTTCAAACCCCAGGACTGGCAAAAAAAAAAAAAAAAAAAGAATTCATTGTATAGTTCACAAAATTAAGAAAAGAGAAAGGATGGGTTGAAAGGGGATAAGAATGTTGAAAGGGTGACATTTATTAAGATACATTGTATTGTAAACTGCTTTGTTACATGGCACCTTCTTTGTATAACTCCTTAAAGATAATATTTTTTAAAAAGAGAGAAAGAGATACAAAGGTCCAAACTCTCCCTACCCCAAAAGTAACAGAGTGAAGCAAAAGGACAATTCTTGGGTGATACTGGTTGACACAATCTCTCTGGTAAGACTCCAGCTAAAAGTCTTATATGCAGAACTGCAGAACTGACTTCAGATCTCTCTCCTCTATGTCTCTGAGCTGCTAGGGAGTGGTGGCTACAAAGTTACGAGTTGCTAATCTGTGCTTCTCCTACCAAATGGTGCCCTGCATTATTCCACAATTATCCCTAAGGATCTGACCTTGTTGGGAAAAAACTAAAGTGAACAGGAGGGCAGTGGTTAGCTTGTTGGATCATACCCCACTGAATAAAGTTCCTTCACCAAGAATAAGGAAAATGCAGCCAGACACTGGTGGCTCACACCTGTAACCCTAGCTACTCAGAAGGCTGAGATTTGAGGATTGAAGTTTGAAGCCAATAAACTTCTCAGAAAAAGCCAGAAGTGGTGCTGTGGCTCAAGTGGTAGAGTGCTAGCCTTGAGCACAAAGAGGCTCAGGAACAGTGCACAGGTTTTGTGTTCAAGCCCCAGAAGTGACAAAAATAAAATAAAAGAAAGTAGTTCTAGGATGAGCAGAGTGAAGCCAGTTCAGGGAGGCTCCACAGGTATAGTAAGGAAAGGACTAGGCTAGGCATCCTGCTTCCTCCTGGCCTGCTTCTCTTTTACCGACAGCTGCCCTCCCCCCACTCTAAAAGCCAAATCTTCCAAGGCCGCACACCCTGCCTCCCCAATGTGCTGTGTACAAGATATACTGCTAGTATGTTCAAGCATTCTGAATACCAACTATGTGCTCCTCCTAGTCTATTCCCTCACCTGGAGAGGAATTAAGTGTTGTCTTTTGTTGTTGTTGTTTTGTTTTCTGCCAGTCCTGGGCTTGAGCTCAGGGCCTGAGCACTGTCCTTGGACTTTCTCGGGGCTAGCACTCTACCACTTGAGCCTTTGCACCAATTCCAGCTTTTTTTTATGAATGTGGTACCGAGAAATCGAACCCAGGTCTTAGTGCATGCTAGGCTAGCACTCTACCACGAGGCCAAACTCTTGACCCAGGAATCAGTGTTTTTGACCTCAAACCCCCTTGCATTCTCAGTTCATGGCTGCCCAGGCCAGTGAGGAGGACACAGTTGCCTAGCTTTTATGCTGGTTCTTTCTTCTCCCCAATTTCACCAGCTGTAGTGACCTAATCACACACTTACACCATGGTGGAGGGTGAGGCAAGGACAATGGCCTAGGTGGCCAGGACCTAATGGTGCCTTCCCCACTGGGCAAGGATAGCGCTGCTAAGTGTCTAAGGACACTTCTTGGTGGAGAATGAGAACAAGCAGCTGGCACCCCAGAGGGTCATAGCAGCAGTAAACACTGAGCCCTGGCCTCCAAGTCTCAGCCCCCAGCTACTGGCCTGCCTCACTATCATCCCAAGCTCTCAAAACAAATCTCTGATCATGTCAGAGGTAGGTCCCCAAGCAACTCCTGCTTAGACTAATAGGTTAAACTGGAAACACTGAATGGCTATTCTAAGCCTTCCCCAGAATCTCCAACATCCTGGCCAGTCCAGCTCCAGCCCTGGGAAAGCATACTTTCTCCAATCCCAGCCTAAAAGAATCAAGAGTCAGTTGGGGTTGTGAGTGGGAGGGGCCATGACCTAAGGTCGAGCAGGCCTTGGCCCTCAGGAGGCCAGGGTAGCTCCAGACCGTGGGAATATATTCCTACCAGGGCATCAACCCTCCGGGTGCCCTGTTCTCCTGCACTGCTTGTCCATGAGATGGAGAACAGAGCCTTCTCTGGTCTGGAAAGGCTGAGCTGAGTTTCTGGCGCCTGGAGATACAGGGTCATTGACTGCCATTGTCTCCATTTGGCCCAGCTGGACTGTTTCGTTTCCTCCTGCCCCGGGGTTTAAGGGTACATTTGGAATACCTAGGGCCTGGGAATCATAGGGGTGGGACTCATACACCCATTTCCCTCAGTCCTGGTCTCCTGTGGCTGACTATACTACCTGCCAGAGAAACTTGGGAAACACAGCTTCCCTGGTGGGCCTGTGGTCTCCTGGAGACTGTGCAGCTGTGCTGGGCCTTGTGGTCTGTGTGAGTGTAGATACAGAATCCATTACCTGCCCGCTGTCAGACAAGAACAGGTGCAGGAGTGATTACTTGCCCCAGATCCCCTGGCTGCTTAGTTCTGAGTCCTGGTGAAGGAAGATAGTCCAGGGCTAGCCTCGCAGAGTACAGCACCTGCTCCTTGCTCTCCAGCCACATGGAGCCAGATAGGGCTGACAACATGGGTATGCCAAGCAGGGGTCCCAGCAGGACCAGACAAAGGTGGTATGTGGCAGGAGCTAGGGATGCATGGCAACAAGGGGTGGTAGCTGCCAGGTTTAGGAGTGCAGAGATCTGAGCGAGGAAAAAAGGCTCTGTGAAGAATGCAGAGAACTGGCTATCCCAAGCCTGTTCTGCTGGAGGTTGGGACAGCTAACCTCCACTCCCCTCCTCAATGCCAGAGCCTCAGGCAATAACAGTAACCTCAACTTTAATACCAGATTCCAACCTTCCTGTATTCCTCATCCTGCCTTCACCACCCTTCTGGTGGATGGGTGTTATGGCGGGGGGGGGGGGAAGCAGTCTTCAGTGTGTACCCCAACTTTAGCACTGTCAGGGTATGAAACAGAAAGGAACCCCCACAGTGGATATAAGCAGGGACCCAGCTCCGTTTGAGAGAGCCATGGCCAGTGGAGAAGCAAATCTCCACTACAGTTTCCAGAATACCCAAATGGGACCTGGAGCCCCAGGGGATCCCACTTCCCACCCCCCTACACACACACACACAGAAGCCCCAGCAGATCTTGTAATCGGCCAATGCATATGCACTAGGAATCCTTGTTTGTTTCCCCAGTTGGCTGTTTTTACCCTTCCCAGGTCACTGGACTATTACCTGCAGAACCAGTTGTTGCCAGGCCATCGGCAGAGACTGCCCACTGCCCACCACACTTCCACTGCCCATACCAGGCTGCTGGGCTCGCTCCAGTTGCAGGGCAACATGGCGCCGCTCCTGTTCCAGGGCCCTTGTCAGCCGCTCGAAGCGTGCCTCCTGTTCCTTCACCGAGGCCAAGATGCTGGCAGCTGAATGCACATTGCAGTCCTCCATGATCAGGGTACCAGACAGCTGTAGGCAAAACAGAGCACGCTCAGGGTGGGGCAGAGCAGGAGTCTAGTGAAGCCATCACAGGCGCCCTGCCTACTCCACTCACAGATCATGCGACTTACTCCCAGACCAGAGCATCCAGCTCTCGGGAGGAAAGCTGCATTGATTAAATTCTAAATTAAAAGCCATTAATCCAAGGCTGGCCGGAAGCAGCCAGCTCCCTCCCTGTACAGCTCTGGGCTCTGACCTGGGCTCCTCTGCTTCCTGCCAAGCCCAACAAGCTTTGGACTGTGGGCATGTCTGCCTGCTGGGAAGGGCAAGAGCTACTGTGGTGAGCACAATTTTCCAGCATTATCTAGTGCCCACAGCGCATGCCAGCTGATCCCAATCTCATGGGTTTCATAGGCCCTTCTCACAGGAACAGAACTGAAGCCAGAGAGGGTGAAGGACTGCCTACAGTCACACAGCCCCTGTGGCAGATTCAGTGAAGCCAGTGGATAAGAAATGAGAAGCTGTTCCCCTGCCAGTAGGTAGCTGGCACTCCTAGGTGGGTGAGAGGCCACTACCTCTGAGCTCCCAGCAACACTGGCCTGTGGACCAGGAGTCCAGCATCCACTCACAGAGCAGGAATTTGCTTCCAGCAACAGAGGAAGCCGGATTATGGTTCTGGAAGGGACTCCCATGAAGTCTGGAATCCTTGTGCCTACAAGAGGTCTGATCTAGAAAAGAACAGAACAGGGGCCAGGAGTTCGGCCTAGTGGTAGAGTGCTTGCTTAGCATGCACAAAGAGCTGGGTTCATTTCCTTGGTACCACATACATAGAAAAAGCCAGAAGTTGGGTTGTAGCTCAAGTGGTAGAGCTCTAGCCTTGAGAAAGCCTAAGGACAGTGCTCAGGCCTTGAATTCAAGCCAAAAAAAAAAAAAAAAAGAAGAAGAAGAACAGAGCACATGCATCTAAGGCTCAGCATTGAGAGAGTCGGGCCTGCCCAGGTTCTGGCACAGTGCTGCCCCTACAGGACCCAGAATACCAAGGAAACAGGCAGGGCATCTGCAATGACAAGCCAGAGCTGTTCCTTGCAGTTTGCTCCCTGGCTGACCAAAGTGTTTGTTTTTCATGGGCAATAAGAAGCAGGCCAAGTATGCAGAACTTAGACCCAGGCTCAGAGTTGCAAACAGAGTACAGCCATAAAGCCGCAGAGCCCAGAGCTTGGTGCATGGCTTGATGCCCAGGGTTGCTTGGAGCTTGCTCCCAGCTGGTCCTGGGCCAGCATGCTGAGACTGACTCTGTTGGACCCTCATACCTGCACCAACATACAGCCTGAGCTTAGTGAGGAGAAAGCCCCTGTGTGGAAATGACTGCCAGCTTTGCTACTCATTGGCCTGGACAGAGCCAGCTGTAGTGGCAGAGACCCTGAAGAAGAAGGCCAAGTACTGGGCTTAGAAACATTAGTGCTGGCAGAACCAGGGACATGGTGTACCACAGAGGTGAAAGATGCCATGAGACCCAGTGCCACGACAGCTGGAGAGCCAGTGAAGGCAAGAAGCCAGAGTAGGCCCCCACAGCTTCTCTTCATTTCCCCTACACCTGTCACACAAATAAAGCTGTCAATGTGACCTTGTGGGGACAATAGTGTGGGCAGAGAAACTGTCCTTAAGTCAGCCATAACCAGAAAAATGAACCAAACTTCTGCTTAGAAAGGTGACTGTCACCACTGGGGAGAGAGGTTGAGGTGTAAGGCATAAACTGGGTCCTTTGGCCACAATGGCACAACACAGTTAACAGCAAGGGCACTCGGCCTGTCAGCACAGGTCAACACGGGGAAAGACACTAGGCCTTATGGTCTATGGGTTGAGCCTAGCAGAGGACTCCAGGTAATTGTGGTGGGGCCTTTCTCCTTAGGAGGGTCAGAATAAATGGCAGCAGCTAAGCCTCACTTGAGGGCCAGAGGGGGATGGTACACTGCTCTGAGGGAGGGCAGTGAGGACCTGTCAAGCAGTCACTGACCTCATGAGCTTTCTTCCCTCCTTATATAAAGTCTTGGGTCCCTGAATGATCTCTCGTTTTATCTCCGTGGTGCCTTCTCACTCCTCTCCATCAGGACCAGGCCAAGGCTGGTAGGAACAGGTTCCCAGCCCTGAGCTTCTTTCCCCAAGCATGATACAGCTTTGGGTACGAGAAAGCCTACTATGAAAGGAGCTACTAGCTCCAGCTGGAGGCTGGCTGGGGGCCCAGGATTCTGAGGTTACAGCAAGAAGGTTGTGAACCCCACACTGGCTTTCCACTGCCCAATCTGGCTCACAACAAAATGACCGTGCATCTCTTGGGTAACCTCTAAAACAGGCCAGAATGACGGTGCCCACCAGAGAGCAGAAGCTGGGGCGCTGGGCCCCTGCCATCTTCCTCAGGCTATGCATAATCTCTGTCTGCCTTTGGGTGGGCCACTGTACCCAAAGACAAAGCAGAGTAGGGGAAGCCTCACACATGCCAGCCTTCCTGGGACTCTACACAGGAGTATATGTGAACATAAGAGTCCCAGGTCCAACACCCCAAAGGGTAGCTTTCTGGATGGTAACTGAAAATGCTATTTTATATTAAAGCAATAAATATGCAATGTCATGGAAAGCAAAATACATGAATTTTTAAGATGGACCATGGAGATTTCAAAGACAATTTTTTCCCAGCTGGGGCTTGGAGAGTTATTAGACCTTGGGTGAGGGTACATACCAGGCACAGTTATCTTGGGATCCACAGAGTGCCTCGGGGACATGCTGGGAAATGCAGTGCTTCAGGAGCTCATCTGAACCTGCCTCCCCTGATGTGGGAAGGTCAGTATTGCCCGGCAGGCAGATCTCACAAGACCTCACCCAGGCCACAGCAATTGGTTTCAGCTTTCTCTCAGAGAAGGCTGCTTCTTACCAAATATGTCTGCTCAATGTGGATTTAGCAATAAAAAGGGACAATACCTGGGTACCCCAGGTGTGACTACACACCAGAACTATATGACAATACAAATGCCCTTGCCAGAAAATCACCAGGAGCTTCAGGAAAAGTGTTGGGGAGTAAGATTAAACCCTGAAAACACAACTGCAAAATTAACATGATAGCTCAGTCTTAGCACAACAGAATGCCAAGAGTGACCCATACCCCCATGCTCTTATAGAAACCTGCTGGGTAGGCACAAGGGGAAAAATCTGGAGAGTGGAGAAAGAGTGAAGCACAAATGGGCACATCAAGGGAAGACCAGACATGTGGATGAACAGCAGAATGGGATGATGGGGGATGGTCGGGGGTAGAGAGACAGATGGGCAGATAGGGGATGAAGAAACAGATGGGTGAAGTGGGCAAGAAGACTTGATGGGCAGATAGGATAGTAGATGAATGGATGGATGTGTGCGTAGATCAGTGAGTGAGTTTGGGGAAAGAAAAGAACAGAGTCTGGAAAGTGGAGTGAATGAATAAATGAATGAATAAGAGAATAGGTGTATGCCTAGGAGAATGAAGAGATGGTCATATAAAAGAGTGATGGGTCAATGGGTGGGCAGATGGAAGGTAGATTGTTACATGCATAGGCAGATGGACACATAGCTGGCAAATGGAAGATTAGATGTGCGATGATCAGAAACTAGATAGCTGGGGGAAAAGATGAATGGATAGGTGGGTGTAGGAATAGATTGTGAGCTTTGCCACACAACTGGAAGGAGAAAGCTTGATGCCCACGCCCTCCAAGATCAATACGGTATATTCCTTCTCATGAAGAGTAAAGGAATCATCAGAAGGATTTGGACAGAGAAGCTGAATCTTTCCCCTGAAACCCAAACCAACATTTGATGTCTTCCTGCTGACCCAGACATTCCTCCTCAGAAGGAGTCTAGCCAAAGCCCTGCTCCGGAAAATCAAATTATGGGGCCTGAGTCCAATCAGGGTAGAGGAATTGGAAGAATTTCCTAAGAGACAGGCCAGCAGGGGGGCAGGAGGGAGCTTGTACTGCAAATCCTGAGCCCTTGCCAGCCACCTATTAGCCACCTCTCCAGAAGCGGTCTGATAACACTGAGCCTCCTTCTACTTCCCAGGCCTACCCTGAAGATGAAGACATGGTATCAGGAAGTAGTTCAGAACCAGTGGAGCCAACGCCTATTTTCTGTCTAGGACATTGTGGAAGCTCCCTCTGTTCTCACCCTCAGCCCTACCAACACAGGAAATTTGCTCCCACAACAGTTTAGCCAGGCTTTGTGGGGGGCCCTATCATTTTCGATCACCCTTACTAGGGTAAGTCTCAGCTTTGAGCTTCTGGATAAGCTCAAAAGGACAGCACTGTGGCCAGCCTGGGGCCAAGGGCCCCAACACAGGGCAGAGTCCACATCCATCTGTGCCCAAGGCCACAACCAAAGTGTCACCAGTAGGAAGTTTAGGGCTGTGGGGCTGGGCTGGGGGATAACTGTTTTCAGCCTCTCCGTGAAGGAAATGTCAAGATGCACCAGCAGGGCTTTGTAAGAATGAAATATTCCACTATATACTATGGTCATTAAAAAAATGTCACTCAACTGAGAATAAACATGCAATGAGTGTTTTGATGGTCCTTTTAGCACTATAACTGTGGCACAGTAGGGGACCCCTGCACTTCCTTCTATTTTTGTGACTTTGTAATAGGCACTGAGTTAGGAAGCTGGACACATTGACTGGCACCTATAATTCCAGCTACTTGAGAGGCTAAGGCTAGAGGATCACTTAAGCCCATGAGTTCAAGACCAGTTGGGCAACAGTTAAGATTGCTTTAAGAAAGAATGGGTCGGTTGGGTGCAGTGGCTCACGCCTGTAATCCTAGCTACTCAGAAGGCTGAGGCCTAAGGATCATGGTTCAAAGCCAGACCGGGCACTAAAGAACACTAGACTCTTATTTCCAATTAATCACTAGAAAAGGGGAAGTGGGGCTGTGGCTCAAAGGGTAGGGTGGTAGCCTTGAGCTCAGGGACAGCACCCAGGCCCAGATTCCAAGCCCTATTACCCATAAAAAAGAAAAGAAAGGGTAGAGTGAGAAAAGCAGTCATGCAGACTTATCAGAAAATAACATGTCTGGATCAAATACTTGTAACATCTAGCAATGAAATAATATCTTCAGTCTGAAAGTGTCCTCAAAAAACAAAAAGAAAAAAAAACCACCTCAAACACCAAATGCAAGTATGTGAAAAAAACAGACAAGCCAATGACCAAAGATAAGATCTGAAATTAGCATTGTGGAAAGGTTGATATGCATGCAGATGCATAGGAAAGACTGAATCTTGAGGGTTGTAATGAGGCAGGGTGTCCTGGTGCTGGGATTACTTTAGGGCCCCACAGTTCTGCACTAGGGGTATACAATTGTTATATAATCAGTCTATAAGGAAGGGAGGACAAATGAGTTTCCCACTGGTTGGTCAAAAAGAGGGGAGGTTGGGCCAGGAGCATAGCCTAGTGGTAGAGTGCTTGTCTAACACACTCAAAGCCCAGGTTCAATTCCTCAGTATCACTACTCAGAAAAAGCCGGAAGTGGTGCTGTAGCTCAAGTGGCAGGGTGCTAGCCTTGAACAAAAAGTGTCCAAGGGCAGTGCCCAGGCCCTGGAAAAAAAAAAAAAAAGAGGAGAGGCCAAGGAATTACACTGCTTCTCAGGGGCCAGGGCGGTGGCTGCCAGCTGGGAGGGAAGCAGCAGGATTTTCAGGCAGCCTAGAAAGTCATAATCAAATCAGCCTAGAAATTAGATTTTCCTACAGAAGAGGAGGCAAGCCTGGAGGGACCAGGCATAGTGGAGGTAGAACAGGGGAGAAAGGGTGGGGGAGGGAGAGGTACTACACCCAGAAGCGACCTTCTCCTGCCTCCTAGAGTGTCCACATGGTTCCTTAGCAACCCCACCGATCATACAGGGAATGACTGCATGTGTAGGAGACCCTCTAATAGGGACCCAAGTCCCAGGGCTAGCTAGAACCAGGCCAGGTTGGTCAGCAAAGGGATCTGTGAGTGGGAGATCCAGGAAGTTAGGGCTTGGATCAATGAAGGGACACTGCTAGGGCCCCGGGCCGGGCTGACTTGGGGAATATACATAGATGGGCAAACCTGGGCATGAGATGAACCAGCAAATCAGACAGCTTAGCACCCCAGGGAATGTCATCCTCTGTGCAAGGCTGGAGACCCAAGGAACTGCTGCAGGAGCGCTGGGCCCAAGATTTCCCTGTATCAATGGTGGCACCCCAAGCTGGGCACTGGTGGCTTATATCTGTAATCCTAGCTGCTCAGGAGGCTGAGATCTGAGGATCACGGTTCAAAGCCAGCCCAGGCATGAAAGTCTGGAAGACTGGAAAACTGGAATTGGCACCATGGCTCAACGTGGTAGAGCGCTAGCCTCAAGTAAAAGAGTTCAGGGACAGCATCTAGGCTCTGAGTTCAAGCCCCAGCACAAAAACAAAAATAAAAACAAAACTGGTAACACTCTTCAAGTCTCTGTTGTGTCCTGGGACTTGCCTCTCCGCGAAGATCCAGGGACATGGATGGACAGGAGTTCTCCAGGCCCCAGGCTGGGACTTCAGGGCAATTCTCCACTGTTCCTCCTATGCCTGTCACAGATTCCAGCTGCAAATGAAGATGGTGCCTGCAGGCCCCACGGACAGACTGACCTATGGGTAATAAGGACCTGTCCTCCGGAGTCAGCAGCATTGGCCTAGGGCAACCCCAGAGACCCAAAGCCTCAGGGGTGGAAGCTCCAGACACTAAGGGGCTTTGGGAGCTGCCAGCACATGTGTTCTCCTCTCACGTGTGCAGTCCATCCACTGGTCCACTGCCAAAGCAGCCCTGGGGAGGAGTTGTTCCCTGTATACCTCATTGAGGATGGCCAGACATGGTGATGGCCTGGAGGCTCCCACTGCCTCCTCTGGCAGGCAGATTGCTGGGCATCCTAGGTGGCTCATCCATCTCAGAGACAGGAGGAATGGGTGGAGGAGTCCAGATCTCAGGCATAGAGCGGAACACTTTCCCCTGCACTCCCAGATGGGTAGAGGGACCAAGACATTCCTGTGGAGGGGACTGAGGAGGTCTCACAGACAGGCTGAGACCAACTGCAGACAAACAGGACATGAGTTCTATCCCTACATATTACTAATGTCTTGAGTGCCCCACCAAGGCTCAGCCAGAGACAGATGTCCTGCCAGGCTGAGGGCCATAGCTGGGCAGGTGTGGCAGCTATCATGCTGGCTACCAGCCTGTGTACACTGTGCCTTTGGCCTAGAAAGTCTTTTCCCCCCTGTAGACAGTAAGCAGACCCTTCTGCCAGCCCCCCCATCTCCATGGCAACACTCTGGCTTTTCTAGAGGGACAGAGCCTCTTTGTGGTTATACAAAGCCCCTTTGAGGGGCAGTGAGAAGTACAGCCCCTGGAATCCTGTGGCCAGAGAACAAGTGAGGCTCCCTGGCCCACCCTCCCAGGTTGCAAAGCGGAGAAAGCTGGGGCAGGTGGGAAAGCCTGGTGGGTAAGGGCTAGAATCTGGTATCACTTGTCCCAGCTGCCACGAAAGGATCCCTAGGTGGGGTAAAGCTGGACCAAGGCCAGGCAGTGGCTCTCTGAAGGGGTTAAAAGACTATTTTCTTTTACATCCTTGTGTAAAAAAATAGATGCTCAGTGTGGACGTGAGGAAAAGTCTTCCTCTGGGGAAGTTTCACGTGGACAACGCCTGTGCTGGTAACAGGGGCAGTGCTTCACTGGGGACTCAGTGGGAACTGGGGTGCAGGAAGACGACCTCAGAGAGTAGGCAGGTGGGCACTGAAGGCTTTCTGGTGAAACGGAATGATCTGGGCATCCCCTTGCTGTGGGATAACCTGACTTCCCTGCCATGCCTGAGGGAATGCAGCCAGTTCAGCTGGCACCTGGAACAGACCTGCTGGACCAATAGCCCCACCACAGGCCTGGAAAAGAGGGAGTCTCATCATGGGCTGGCTTGTTCAGGGCTGGGGAAACAGAATCCTGAGGACAATGTACCTCTTGGACAATGGGCAGTGGTGATACAGCACAGACCTCCTTGCAGCATGGATCCCTGTCTGCATTCTAACTCCATACAGTAGGAGATAGGGATTGGCCAGCCTCTGCCACAGAAAGCCTCCAACATGGAGCCCTATCCTGCCAAGGCTTGAGGGTCCTACCCACCCTGTCTCCTGCTGACCAGGCACTTGGCACTGCCTGTGTGTGCTGGGCGTCCTGCCCTGCCAGGAGGCCCACACCAAGTGACCTCAGTTTGACCCACCACAGCTTTGTTAATTAAGCTCCTAGTGTGAGGTCACCAGTGCTAGGGACAGCACAAGGCAGCATTGGCTTGGGGAAAGATCCAGCCCTTTGTGGACAAATGTACATCCTGGTCCCCAACCTGGCCAAGCCCCTGAGTCAGCAGGTGCCCCTGCAGCACAGATTTGTGCAACTCGTCTAGCACGGCTCTTTTCCCACTACGCACTCGTGTGGTGCACCCCACCAACAGCTCTGGGTATATAAGACTACAAGACTCCGTGTGTGTGTGTGTGTGTGTGTGTGTGTGTGTGTGTGTGTGTGTGCGTGCGTGCGTGCGTGCGTGCGTGCGTGCGTGCGTGTGTGTGTGTGTGTGTGTGTGTGTGTGTGTGTGTGTGTGTAGGGGCTCCGACTTACCCAGTCTCAGGCCTCCTCAACCCAGGAAAGAAGGGGGCTTAGCAGAATTGTACATGGTCTCCAAAAGGGGGTTCTCAGCAGACTGGGGTGTGAGGAAACTTATATCCCACTACTGCAATGAGCAACAATAAAGAAGAATCCACACAGTGAGATTTCCCCTCTCTGATCTTGCCTGAATTTGGTCCACAAGCAAATTTTGGAGGTGTGAAAGTATATGAGAAGTAGAGGTACTTCTGACTGGGCTACTATGGCAGAAAAAGGGTCCAGATAAGGAGGTGACTAGGTGGGTGTAATAGAGCAGTAACCATCTGGATTGGGGAGTGGGGGCAAGGAGGGGGGAAAAACCAGAAGTCCTGGCAGCTGCAGGGATCTATAGGGAAGGAATCCAGATATAGACAGACAGACAGACAGATAGACAGACACACACACACGTTCTCTATGACACAGGTGGAGGTCTGTTAGTCTGGGGAGGTCAAAGGCTACCAGATGCAATAGCTTCCTGGAGAAAGACTGATTTAGGCTGAAGACAAGAAGACTGATAGGCTACCTCAGCCCATAATGACAAGAGAGGATGAGTTGGTGAAAACCAAAAGCCAACAACAACAAAAAAAACCCAGCACCACCTCCAGCCACCTTCAAAAAGGCCTCCTCGGACCCTCTCCCCAACACAGGGCCTCCTCACATTTGCTTGGTTTAATTGCTCAGCTGCAGTTCTATCACTTGAACCATATCTCCAGCCTGACTTCTGCTGGTCATTTTGGAGGTGGAATATCAAGGATTTGTGTGTGTGTGTGTGTGTGTGTGTGTGTGTGTGTGTGTGTGTGTGTGTCTAGGCTGGCTGTGAATAATAATCCTCCAGATCTCAGCCCCCTAGGACTATAGGTGTGAGCCACTGGCACCTAGCAAAAACTCTTTTCTCTCTCTTCTCTCTCTTTCTCCTCTCTTCTCTCTTTCCCTTTTTATTTTGCTGATACCAGGGCATGAACTCAGGGGCCTCGTGTTTGCTTGGCTGATGTTCTGCATGTGAGCCACACCTCCAGCCTGTCCCCACCTCACTCAAAACAAGGAAATGGTATCACTTTCCCAACCACTGGCCACCAAAAGCCAGGACACAGCTCTGAGAGGTGGGTCCCAGAAAGAAGACAGAGCTGCTATTCCTTGGAAACAATGACCTACCCATATGGTGATCTTAAGAGAAAGGAGCTCCCCACCACAACATTTCCCACCCCAGCAAATCAGAGAAGCAAATGGTCTGTGACCTTAATCCAGCTAGGAATCAGCCTACCCTGTCCTGGGCTAGGACCAAGGCAACAAGGCAGATGCCTCTAGATACCAGACCTGAATTTCTTTACCCTAAGGTCCCAGGTGGCTTTTGGACAGTTCTGGCTGCTCCCAGGCCTGGGGTAGGGAAGGAGCAGCGTGTTCCTCCCAGAATGGGAGCTCTTAACCCCCTTTCCCAGCTGAGAATCAGCTCAGCTCCAGTGCCCATGGCAACAGGTCCAGACACCACCAACCTCCAGCAAAAGGGAAAAGTTCTGCCTTTTATATTTAAATGAAACAGTGGGAATAGGCTAAGGGCTCTTTAAGACTGCACCCAGGTCAGACTTGGAGCTCTGCAGTGCCCTTCTCTGACTCCCAACACATACCTACCATGACAGACTTCTGGAAACTGGATTTGTTAGTGTTCAACTCCTGTCACAAAGAGGCAGGAACAGTGCAACAGGAGATATTGATAGTCTGAGGATCTTCTCAAAGCCAAACACAAGCACATGTATGCAATGATCCATATTCACAACACACACACACACACACACACACACACACACACACACACACACACACACACACACAGGACCCCCTAGACCCACAGATGTCCTCCCAAAGCCTCCTCACAAACACAAACCCATCGGTATCCATAATGGTTTCTGCTTGCCCCATTTGGAAAATGGGAAGTGAGTGGCTTAAGGGTTTCAACACATTCTTCAGCAGAGAATGGAGAACCAGGACTCCATCACCTCTGCTGCTATTCTGGAAAGGCTACCCTGGCCAAGAATTTTGAGGTTGGGTCCAACTTGTATCCAGCATCACAATCCTCAAAGATCCCTTGGGCTTGACCTCCTGTGGAACAGATGAGGACTGTCAAGTCCTACATGCACTTACTAGCATAGGAATCACTGGTGAACACTCCCAAAGGGAAAAGGTAGTGTTTGATGAGCTGGGAACAGACCAGAAAGAAAGGAGGCATTACAAATAACCAGGAGCACACGGAGATTGACAACACAGCAGATACAGTAAACAGTAGAGATAATGATGCAGAGAACCAGAACACAGTGGAGATGAAAAGGCAAAGTCAGGGCCGAGAGTTTGGCCTAGTGGTTAAAGTGCTTGCCTAGCATGCATGAAGACCCGGGTTTGATTCCTCGGTACCACATACATAGAAAAAAGCCGGAAGTGGTGCTGAGGCTCAAGTGGTAGAGATCTAGCCTTGAGAAAGTCCAAGGACAGTGCTCAGGCCCTGAGCTCAAGCCCAGGACTGGCAAAAAAAAAAAAAAAAAAAAGAAAAGGCAAAGTCAGCCAGGCAGGAGTAGTAGCTCATGTTGGAAATCTACTAAGGAGGCTAAAGTCTGAAGATCAAGGTTCAAAGTCAGCCAACACAGCCAAATCAGAGAGACTCTCATCTCTAATTAACCAGCAAGAAGCAGAAGTAGAGAAGTGGCGAGTAGAAGAGTACCAGCATCGAGCAAAAAGCTATGCAAAAGGAGCCGGGAGCATAGCCTAGTGGTAGAGTGCTCACCTAGCAAGCATGAAACCCTGGATTTGCTTCCTTGGTACACAGAAAAAGCTGGAAGTGGTGTTATGGCTTAGGTGGCAGAGCACTAGCCTTGAGCCAGACCCTGAGTTCAAGCTCCAGGACTGGTCGAAAAAAAAAATTGCTAAGCAGTTAAAGACCCAGTATTGGCATGTACACACACACGCGCGTGCACACACACACACACACACACACACGCATGCACACACGCATGCATAAATCCAAAATGCCCTGTCAATCTGATAGAAAATAGCAGACGAGCTGGGTGCTGGTGGGTCACATTTGTAATCCTAGCTACTCAGGAGGCTGAGATCTGAGGATCATGGTTTCAAGCCAGCCCAGGCAGTCTGACCCTTATCCTCTAGATCTTAACCTCCTGAGCAGCTAGCATTACAGGCACAAGCCACAACATCAGACCTAAACTAATCTAGCTTTAAAATTCCCTAAGGAAACAACAGCATGGTAAATTCCAGATTTTCAGTATCACAATTCTGCCACTTCCATGGTCAATGACTTTCCCTTGGAGGCAGTGAACACAAATTCTCATTTGGACGCCAATGAGGCAGTTTTGATCTAAAACCAATAGAAAAGGAAAAACTACAGGGTGCGTGAGGCCTGAGAGACCATGCTTGTGCTATAGCTTTTAAATCAGGATAGTCACCATCAAGAGGTTGTGAGAAGCCCACAGCTTGGGCATGTAGGCAACATTCCTGTAGGGAACAATGGCTGCTGCCAAGTGGAACTGATTTTCCCAGCAAGGTCTTGCAGCTCTGAATGCATCCAGACAGTTTCAGTTGTCTACAGCAGGGCTCTGGCAAGGGCCTATGGGGAGCAATTTTACTATCTTGGGAAATTGTAGATCTGTGGTCTGTGGATCACAATAGATGGGATATGACTCCAGAAACAAACAAACAAAAACAATAGGATCTAACCAAGCCAAACAACAACAAAAGAAGAAGAAAACACAAGACTATGCTTGTTTGGATATGCCTTTTCTTTGTATTTCAGTATTAAAAAGTGGTAAGAGAATTATTCACCAGTAAAATGAATAACCTAAATGAAACAAATCAATTCCTAGAAACACGATACTGATCCACAGAAAAATTTGAGAAGTTCAAAAATTCATAGTTCTTTTTTTATCAATGGAAATACATTCTAAATACATGCTCCCTCTCATGAATGTCCAAATCTGCACAATAACAAATTCAACATGTACTATGTTTTTCTAATATATATAATATATATATACACCCATACATACATACATATATATATATTATCTGCCATAAAATTTACTCATAAAATAGTCTTAGAAAAAAAGTTATGCAAGCCGGGCACGGTGGCTCATGCCTGTAATCGCAGCTACTCAGGAGGCTGGAATCTGAGAATCAAGGTTCAAAGCCAGTCTGGACACAGAAGATTGTGAGACTCTTATCTCCAATTAACCACTAGAAAACGAGAAGTAGGGCTTAGCTCCAGTGGTAGTGTGGTAGTTCAGGGCCAATGCCAGACCCAGGGGTAAGGTGGTAGCCTTGAGTTGAAGAGCTCAGGGACAGTGCCCAGGCCCAGAATTCAAGCCCTATGACCCACAAAAGAAAGAAAGAAAGAAAGAAAGAAAGAAAGAAAGAAAGAAAGAAAGAAAGGAAGAGAGAAAGAGAGAAAGAAAGAAAAGTTATGCAAGCCAGTCACTGGTGGCTCATGCCTACAATGCTCATTACTTACGAGGCTGAGATTTAAGGACCAAAGCTTGAAGCCAGCCTGGTGGAAAAGACCACAAGATTCCCCCACCCCCACCCCTGCTTTTTTTTTTTTTTTTTTTTTTGCCAGTCCTGGGCTTGAGCTCAGGGCCTGAGTACTGTCCTTGGGCTTTCTCAAGGCTAGAGCTCTACCACTTGAGCCTCAGCACCACTTCTGGCTTTTTTTCTATGTTTGTGGTACCGAGGAACCAAACCCAGGTCTTCGTGCATGCTAGGCAAGCACTCTACCACTAGGTCAAACTCCTGGCCACCCAAAACTCCCAGCCACCAACACGTTCATCTATTTGCTGGCTATTGGAATCTCCTGGACTTTCAAGTTCAGGTTGGCTTCAAAATTCAATCCTCAGATGTCAGCTCCCTGAACAGCTAGGATCAAAGCATAAGCCACTAGTACCCAGCTAGAAATTTCTAATAGATACAAGTTCAGAGAGGTCAGGATAGAAAATTAACCTGATGGGCTAGGACTATATTGTGAAATTCCCAGTTGTGCCTTCACCACTGCTTGGGTAAGGAAAATTTACAAGAATATAAACCTTTCCCTGCACACCATCTAGAAGAGGTCAGACTGGGAGAGACAAGATCACTTTGGCCTCTGCTGGATTACAAGCCAAAACTGGGCAGCAGACAGTTGGCATATAGCAGGGACTTGGGATTTCTTTTGCTGCACTAAGACAGTAAAAACAAGCACAGTGCCTAGGCAGAAAAGCAGTACAATGCATTCCTGGGTTGCCCCGGGGAATCAGAGTTCGCACTATATCCTAGGACCAGTTTTAGTGGGACACTGGGAAAATGTCTGGAGAAAGACCATCTTGGAACTGCAGTAGGATCTTAAAAGGGTATCTTAGGACCTCCACATTTAGGACAATGAGGGATAGATCATCAAAGCAGTCTTCAGAGTTGAGATGGGTGTGATAAGTGTGGCTGGTAGAAGCTAGTGATGGTGGCTCAGGTTTGTAGCTCACAGCCACTGAGGAGGCTAAGATCTTTGAGGATTATGATCTGAGGCCAATTTAGGTGGAAGAGAAGGGGGAGAAGGAGGATAGGGGAGGGAAGAGAAGGAAAAGGAGTAGGATGAGGAAGAGGAAAAGGAGGAGGAGGGGGAGGGAAACAATGATGACATGATGACAACTATACCAGCCTATGCTCTGGATGCCAAAGGCTCCCAGAACTTCCAGAGGGCACAGGCTGCCTGCGTGGGTCACCATCATAGATGGCTTACCCCTTGGCACCTTGCCCTCTGGCCTCACCTCGTCTCAACCCAAGTAACACTGAACCTGTGAAGTCCCTGGCTCAAAAAAGAGAAAAATCTGTGAGCACAAAGCCTTAATTTAAAATTAACTAGGAGGGGCTGGGAATGTGCTCAGTGCTAGTGTGCTTGCTTAGCATTCATGAAACCCTGGGTATCAATGCTCAGTACCATATAAACAGAAAAAAGGTGTAAGTGATGCTGTGGCTCAAGTGGTAGAGTGCTACCCTAGAGCAAAAGAAGCTCAGGGACAGTGCCCAGGCTCTCAGTTTAAGCCCCTAGACTGAAGAAAAAATAATAACAATAATAATTGGGGCCAGGAGTTTGGCCTAATGGTAGCATGCATGAAGACCGGGTTCAGTTCCTTGGCACCACATACATAGAAAAAGCCAGAAGTGGTACTGTGGCTCAAGTGGTAAAGCGCTAGTCTTGAGAAAGCCCAAGGACAGTGTTCAGGCCCTGAGTTCATGCCCTAGGGCTGGCAAAAATAAATAAAATAATAACAATAAAATTAACTAGGAGATAACAAAAGACATCTGAAGGGCCGGGAGTTTGGCCTAGTGGTAGAGTGCTTGCCTAGTATGCATGAAAACCTGGGTTCAATTGCTCGGTACCACATACACAGAAAAAGCCAGACTTAGTGCTTACAGCTCAAGTGGTAGAGCTCTAGCCTTGAGAAAGCCCAAGGACAGTGCTCAGGCCCTGAATTCAAGTGCTGGGACTGGCAACAACAACAAAAGAGTTAAAACAAAATGATGTTTGAAGATGAGCTAAAGTGCTGCCTTTCTGCAGTTTATCTGTGCCACATAATTTCTTTATCATTTTACACACACACACACACACACGCACACCCCTCTGTTCTATGGGTCTGGTGAATAAACAGATACTCAGTGACTTGGTTTCCTCACAAACAAGAGCTCCCTGCAGATGGGCAAATGTCAAGGAAATGTCACCAGTAAGAGTGAGTAGAGTTGTGCTTTCCTGGGTAGTTCTAACAGGGAGCTGCTCTGCTCACTGAGCTGGCTATGTCAGATGTAAGATGCAGACCACATGCTGTGAGGCCAGGAGGGTGATTTTGGTGTCAGCCCAGTCCCTGGCCTCAGCCAAAGATTACAGTGGGTAGGATGGTGGGTGAAGCTGCAGTAGAGAGAGGGAAGATAGGCCCACACAGGGTTCTCGCTACACATTCCTGTCTTCTCTAGGGCCATGGAATGGATCATTTGCCCTCTGATATCAGTGAGGAACCTCTTATCCTTCTCAGGTACAGAAACAAGTGAAGCTTATATAGTAATGTGTCTGAGGGAGGCTGAGAGTATAGGCTAAGGGTAGAGTGCTTGCCTAGCATGTTTGAAGCCCTGGGTTTGGTGCCTTGGTATCACATACACAGAAAAAGCCAGAAGTGGTGTTGTGACTCACAGTGGTAGTGTTAGCCTTGAGAAAGCTCAAGGACAGTGCTCAATCCCTGAGTTCAAGTCCCAGGACCAGAAAAAAAAAGTAATTTGTCTGAGGGGTCAGGAACCCCAGGACTCAGCCTCCTTTTCCCAGTGTGTTCAGGAAAGCCTCCTTTCCAGAAGCCCAAGCTCTCTGTCAGTATGTGGCTAGGATGCTGAGAACACACTGGCCCAGAAGTCTCTTCCTCCTTATCCCTGGGCCAAAGTTTCGTGGCTCCACACTCATTTGTGTGTCTCCTTCCTTTACATTCCTACCTTCTACTCATCTCCTTGTCCCCTTATTTCTCCCTTTTTTTCTTTTCATTCTTTTCTTGTCCCCTCCCCATCTTGACCCCCCTCCGCATCCTGACCTGCTTCCTGCCCTGACTTATTTCCTCCTCATCCAGTGTGTCCAGGACCCCAGTGTACCACTCTCACCATGGTGACCAGACTAGATAGCCCATAGCATGATCCCAGGGGGCATAGTCCACTCCCTCAGTAAGTCCTAAAGTCCCTTCTCATCAAATCCCTCTGCATGGGTAGGGAAGCTGAAGGGCTTCCAGCAATGCACAGGGGACTCAGCTCTCTGGCTGCTGCTCACTGTCATGGTCCCTAGACTCTTATTTACTAAGTGATCATCTGTGGGAATGCTGACACTGCTAAGCCTCAGACACCCACAGAGCCTAGTTTGTAGGCCCAAGTTTCTAGATATACTACCAGTAAATGGAGCTATCTCATTTGAGGGGGGGGTGGAGTACACCTGCTAGAGGGTCTAGACTTGTTTTTTTTTTTTTTTTTTGCTAGTCGTGGGCTTGAGCTCAGGGCCTGAGCACTGTCCTTGGACTTTCTCAAGGCTAGAGCTCTACCACTTGAGCCTCAGCACCACTTCCGGCTTTTTCCTATTATGTGGTACCGAGGAATCGAACCTGGGTCTTCATGCATGCTAGGCAAGCACTTTAACCACTAGGCCAAACTCCCGGCCTAGACTTGGATTTTATAGCTAAGAGGCAGCAGATAAGATGGAAATGCCTCTCTGGTAATGTAGGTTTCAGACAGAGCCCCACCTACAGGGGAAAGGTTGTTATAGGGCCCTCCTGAAGGCTTCTGTCCAAACCCTCTTGGAGGTCTAGACTTCCCCACTTGGTCTCTTCCCTCAATACACACATCTATGCTCTCCTAAGACCTCAAGGTCAAGCCCAAGTTGAGTAGATAGAGAAAAGTGCTCTAGTGCATGAGCTGTTTATCACAGTCACCCTGATAGTGAGAACTAAGAAGAGTGGAAATGTGCATGGCAGGAAAAGGGACAAGAAGAAGATGCAGTGAGGGGATCATGGAACCATAATCTATATCAGACTATTCAACCTCATGGGAAACTGGGGTGCGGCTCGGTGATGGAGTACTTGCCTAAGATGCACAACACCCCAGAGTCCATTCTCAGCAGCACAAACAAAACAAAAAAAAAACCCAAAAAACCAAAATCCAAACCCCCACATGGTAACAGACAGACTGAGCAGAGCTGTGGACATGGATAAACATGACCTCTTTTTCTGTTTTCCACATTTTCTGTAAGCAAGATACTGATCTAATTTTTTTTTTTTTTTTGCCAGTCCTGGGCTTGAGCTCAGGGCCTGAGCACTGTCCTTGGACTTTCTCAAGGCTAGAGCTTCACCACTTGAGCCTCAATACCACTTCTGGCTTTTTTTCTATGTTTGTGGTACCGAGGAACCAAACCCGGGTCTTTGTGCATGCTAGGCAAGCACTTTAACCACTAGGCCAAACTCCCAGCACCAGATACTGATCTATTTTTAAATAATTAAAGGTACAAGGAGGGATGCGGGTGCTTCAGCTACTCAGCCTCAGTCCCCTGGTTTCATGTCTCCCAGACACATAAGTGAACCTAGCCCAGCTGAATTCCAGAAGAACATCAAGAGGCCAAGGCCTTGACTCTAGGTCTGGCATAAGTGCTGGATCTTTGGAGAAGGGAAATCTACTTTTGAAGGGTAGGCCTGCCCAGGTTGAGACTCCTCCACCTATGATACTCCAGAGTCTTCAGTGGCCCAGGCCTCAGTTTCCCCATCTTGTACTCTCAGTGCCCCCTCTGCACATAGTGGCATCTGGAACTGGTCTGGAACTGGGCATAAGGTTCCAGGGAAGACATTGTTAGAAGCCATTTCTCTAGTCTCATCTGGTGAAATGCAGAGAGCAGCAAGTACAATCAGAAGCATGAACAGCCTAATGAGAAAGTCAAGGAGAGTGAACGTATTTTGCAAAGTTTAACTAACAGCACATATGAGAAACCCAATTTGTCACTTGCAAACATCCAGATGAACTAAGGATGCCTCATATTGCATCTTTCCTGCTTCAAGAAGAGCAGCCACCCTCCCAGGTGGTCAGTGCTAGGCCAAAAAAAAAAAAGCCTGGGATTCAAGATTCTTCAAGCCTGAGCAGCTACAGAGCCCTTCTGCAGGTTTCCCATCAGGCTGAGACAATTCCTGGATCTCACAGTGGACAGGTCACCCAGCCTGTGTCCAAGGGGTTCAAAGGGCTTCGTGAACAGATTCCAAAGATCAGATTTCAGGCAGAGAAGATGACTGCAGGTGATTCCAGGCAGAGATGGTGACTGGATGAGGCCAAAGCAGAGGACAGGGTTGCTCCAGGAGGGCAGCAAGGCTGGGAAGACTGGGTAAGTTTGGGAGTGGGAGGTGAGCACCAAAACAGCCCATCCCACAGCAGCCTTCAATACTTCCCAGGAGAACTCTCAGGTACAGCACAGACAGGGCCCTCACCTGGATACCACAGGGCATGCCAGTTTGACCCTGCAGCAAAGGCCATGCCACCAACCAGGAATTGTCCTGAGCAAGGGATGGTAGGGTGAAGGCAGCTGCCTGCCTGCACTAGTCTCTCCAACCATGCAGGCAAGGTCCTTGCATGGCTGCCAGATTGACTGGCTGTGTTCACCTAGTTCACCAGAACTAGGACACAAATAAACCATGCATGGGGACCTGGCCTGCAAGTACCTCAAACTAGGGTTCTGCTGCTGCCAGCCATAGTAAGCACATGGCATTAAAGAATCCAGACACATGCAACTGGAACCAAGGTGCTTTTGAGGTTGTGGGGTAGGATTCCTACTGAGAAACCAGGCCCTGTGCACGACCATGCTGAGAGGATCAGCCTGTGCCAACACCACCAGCTCCAGGGGAAACTGCAGTGGTTTAGGGAACATTCATGCAAGTACACATGCCACATGATTGGGACTCTGAAAACAAAGGCTGATGGTTCTATGGACCATGCATCCCTCCCCGGGTACTTTTTTTTTTTTTTCCTAACCAGAGCAGAGAGCCTTGGCTAGGGATTGAATACCTGTCACAAGTGACAGCAAATCTGAGAACACGAGGATGTTGCAACATTTCCAATTTCTAATGGCAGAGACACTATGCAAGAAACAGTTTGTATGCAACAGAAAAACAAAACAAAACACAGTTAAGCCCTTGCCTTTCATTCATGTCAAAATAAATTCTAGATAGATTAAATCTTGGATGTAAAAACCAAAGTAGAAACATCTACTAGAAGACAGACACATATTTATCTGGCTACATGTTGCACAGGGCAATGGAATAACTAAAAAAGGAGAAAAATATTCAACATTTTGCCACAAAGTATGAAAAATTTCTGAACATCAAAATTGTCATAAACAAAGATTATAAAGCTAAGAAAAATGCGTAGTAGGCAGTAAAATGAGCAAAAAGTTGATATCTTTAATATAGAACTATTTCCATCAAACCACAGGGGATCTCTGGTGTGGGGTCAGGTTGGGTTGGTGCTCCTTTCTGAGAGGGAGGGACAGGGAAAGCTTAACTATAGTGAGAGGCACGTGTCCTTGCAGGCCTTTGTCACCTAGATTTGGCCTCAGAGTATCTCATCCCCTCCCCCAGGATGCCTCCCCAGAAGTCCCACTATTTCCTACCACCTCACAACTCCACATTCTTTGTGTTCTCTGTTCCTTGTCTCTATATCCAGTCAGCAGGGAACTCCTCAAGGGCAGAGCTGGGCCTGGTGTGGCTTTGATTGCCAGTGCTCCACACTAGACTTGGTGAGCAAGAGCTAAGAGAGGAAAGGTGTGGGGGGAGACACATGGGCGCTTACCATCAGCTCCTGTCTGACTTTAGGGCCAAGGCCCACTTCCCAGTCTTCTACCAACCCTAATTCCCCACCTCTCATTTGTAGACAAGGCCATGCCCTGGGACTCAGCAGAGCAAGGAGCCACAAGCCAGGGCCCAGTTCTGCTAAACAGTTTGTAAATGGGGCTCAGGCCAGAGTAGAGATGGTATATTGCTGCCACCTTTGGCTCGGACACCCAGGGCAGACATGAAAAATCAATCACAAACATTCCAGAGAAGCAAAACAAAGGCAGAATGAAAAGAGAGAAAGAGAGAGTGCCAGAGACAGATGCGGAGAAGACCAGGAACTGAAAGCAAAGAAGGAGAAAGAGGAAGAAAAGGAGCAAGCACAGCAGAGTAAATGAGAATGGCCAGATTGCCTCAGGTGTGATTAACCCATTGCTTTCCTGCAAATGCTTGCCAGAATTGTGATTTTACCTGGCCTCCATCAGGTGTGGTGACCTATAAGAAATCAAAAGGGGTGCAGACTAGCCCTTTACACTATTGTTCTCAGATACTGCCTATGCTACAATCAATCCCATGCCCCAAGGTCTGAATGCCCTGGACACAGCCTGAGCCTACCCTGGCCCAGTGGACTGAGCCACTTAGATGCCCCACCAGACACTACCTCTTCACCACAGCTGTCAGCAACAGGGCCTGGCCCTCACCTGGCTCCCCCCAAGCTAGCCTGCCAGCAGCTTTCTATGCCCAAAGTCTTTGGGAAAGACCAAGTCAACTCAGACTACCCTGTCTCTCCTTTGTGCTATGATTCTTAGTAGAGGGCACTCAAGCATCCAAAGTCCTAGTGTGCCATGCCTCTACCCCAGCACTAGGTAGGTGTCACTGAAAATCCTTTAGGCTGGTATCAATTAAGTCTCCCAGAGTCAGCCCTTGATAGGAGATGGGCAAATGACTAGCCAGGAGTAGGCGCTAGAACTGGAAAAATAAAAATGTGAGTCTCACTTGTAACCTTAGCTAGTTACTTAGAAGGCTGAGAACTATCAAGGTTTAAAGACAGTCTAGGTAGGAGACTTCATGAAACTCTTAGTTACAATTAACCACCAAAAAGCTGGAAATGGAGGTATGGCTCAAGTAGTAGAGCACCAACCTTGAGCAAATAAGCTAAGAGACAATTCCCAGATCTTAAATTTAAGCCTTGGTACTAGCACAAAATTAAAAAAAAAAAAAAAAAAAAAAAAAAGGTAGATAACCAGGGGAGAATTCTTTGTAGCTGTTACCCTCTCTGCCCAGCAACCACTGCAGGGTATCAGGTAGCATCAGAATATCCCTTCCACTTAAAGGATCGTAGAGGACACGGGGGCAATTTGGCCTTCTAATCCCTCCTGGGTACTACACATGTGCACTACTAGAACTGACAGTTGTAATTAACCAGTTGAACCCAAAACAAAGATAACACACTCAGTAGGGCTGGCACACATGGCCCTAGCTCTGACAGAGCAGAACATGATTTGTTACAGTCCTCTGCAGTTGTTGTTTTTGTCCTGCAGTGGCAGAGCAATGTGGCTTTGACAGAGACCATATGATCTGCAAAATTATAATGTTCATTATCTAGCCCTATTAGACCAAGTCTGTGCTACCTGGCTTTGGGAAGCCATTGACTGAGATACCCTTGAGGCTCCAGTCTGCTGTGGGCACCAGAAAGCTGAGGTAAAGCACTGAACTAGGCAGGCTGTCTGAATACCAGATCACCAAGATTGGCATCCAGGCTGGGATCTCATCCAGCTAATGTCCAGATAACATTGACCAGGAATCTACCAGGCTAGTCCCACTGCAGGCTTGTCCTCAAGCCAGATGTTAAACCAGTGCCTACTAGCCATACTTGGAACCCGGAGTGGCAAAGACCCCTATCCAACCCCAAGGATGGGGGGCAGTCCACCAGGGGGGGGCTGGGAAACAGTATACACTGACTACAGTCTACCCACTACCATCAACACCCACCATGCTCAGGACTATGGGTAACTTAGCAGTCTAATGTAGAAGAAAATAAGACTTGCCAGGCACAGTGGCTCATGCCTGTAATCCTAGCTACTCAGGAGGCTGAAATCTGAGGAACAAGGTTCAAAGCCAGCCTGGGCACAAAAGGACCTGACACTCTTATCTCCAATTAACATCTAGAAAATGGGTTTGGCTCAAGGGTTGGGTGGTAGCCTTGAACAGAAGAGCTCAGGAACAGCGCGCAGGCCGAGTTCAAGCCCCAAGCCCCACAAAAAGAAAGAAAGAAGAAAAGAAAAGAAAATAGCCTTGGCCACTTACCTTTCTTGAGAGCAGATCAGCATGCCCTATTGGCCATTCTGTGGGCTGTTGTGGCTCCTGTGGAGAAACCAGAGAGCACCGTGTGTAAGGCCACCCTGGCTGGGGTAAACCCTTCTGGACTGAGGTGATCTGGGCTGTCTCCAAGGAGGATGTTGGTATCCCTGACCCTGAGGTCAACCTACAACACTCCGGATGTAACCACGCACTAGTGTGCACTTTCTTATTCGCACATACACTGGGCCTGCAGTTACATTCGGTCAACTTCCCTCGTGAGCATTTCTAAACACTGAAGAGTTCAGATAGGTGAACTAATGGTGACCTCTTTCTTGAAGATTCCAGAAGGCTGGGCTGGGCTTTCCTGATAAGAGCACACAAGGAGAACTCCCACACTAGGCACAAGTAGGTTCAGGGTACTGTTGGTCCGTGTAGGAGGGTGTCACAGCACCTCTACTGACCTGGCCCTGCTCCTCCATGTGTCCCTGTCCCGTAGGAGGCGTCTTCTGAGCTGACAGATCATACCCAGCTAATATCCTGGTCACTCAGTTGTAGACTGGTTCCATTATAGGCTTCGTCTCAAGCCAGATATCAAACCAATGGCACAGGCTGAGAGTGTGGCCTCGTGGCAGAGGACTTGCCTAGGGTTTGATTTCTCAGCACCATCAGAAAAAGCAGGAAGTGGTACTGTGGATCAAGTGACAAACTAGCTTTGAGAAATCTCAAGGACAGTACCCCGGCCCTGAGTTTAAGCCCCAGGACTGGAAAACAAAAACAAAAATAAAAAACCAAACAAACCAATGGCTGTGGGTCATACTTGAGTAATCAGAAAATCTAACCAGAGGTGGCAAGGATGCCCTTATATCCTGCCCTGTCTAGCCCCGAGGCTGTGCCCACCCCGAGTGCAGCTGAGCAACGGTATCCATTAACCACACTCACTAGGACACTCTGCAGCCTGGTGTGAGAAGGTCGGTTCTAGTTCCCAAGACAGATTACTAACATCAGAGCTATGGCCAGGAGTGATCTGAGACCTGGCCCTTGAGTCTGCAGGGCCCACAGTGTATGGGTACAGTGTTACCAGTGACTCACTCAGGCCATGGCCCCACCATGGGAAGAAGAAAACAAGTTTGTGTCTGAGCTTCTCATTTTCTCCCATTTTCCCCCTTCCCCTTCCTGTCCCATTTCCCTTCCTCCTTCCCTCCCTCCTTTCCTCTCCCACCCTCCCCACCCTCTCTCTCTTTCTTTCTTTGCCAGTCCTAGGGCTTAAACCTGGGCCTGAAAATTGTCCCTGCTCTCAGCATCCTCAGTAGCTAGGATTACTGGCACTGGGTTTCCTTTTCTTTCATTTATTTATTTATTATTTTTGTCTGTCATGGGGCTTGAACTCTGGGCCTGGAGTGCTGTCCCTGAGCTCTTCAGCTCAAGGCTATCCCCCTACCCCTTGAGCCATAGCACCACTTCCACTTTTCTGGTGGTTAATTGGAGATGAGTCTCATGGACTTTAGTGCCCAGGCTGGCTCTAAATCGTGATCCTCAGACCTCAGCCTCCCAGAGTAGCTAGAATTACAGGCATGAGCTACCGGGCTCCTTTTCTTTTCTTTTTATCTGAGACTGAGACTGAACTTAGTACCTGACCCTTCCATTCATTGGCTAGTACTCTATCATCTGAGCCACGCCCCCAAACTCTCTCCTCTCATGACATCCAACTGAGGAACGCTGCCAGGGCATTCATGTCAAGAAAATCAGGATGGAAAAGGTACATGGGAAGGGATGGGCCTCTGATGAAAGGCCATCTTTGGAGGGATGGGTAATGGGAGTTCTTTTCTCTTTGCTCTGAAGTGGATCCCATAGTATTCTAGGCCTCTCTGCTCAATCTTCCTTTGGGTCACAAAAGTAGATCTCCCTGCACAACAGCTCCTTCATCATGGGGGAAAAGCTTCAGTTGGAGGTGAGTCAGGTTTAAGGGTAGGGTCATAGAGTCAGGCTGGGAAGAACTGGAGGCCTAAATTAGACACAAGCTGTGAATACCTGGATGTGTGAAGAGTAGGTGGGAACTGCCCACTGATACTCTCCCCTGCTCTAACCCTTTAGTGTGAAGCTCAGCAACCAGCCCCTGCGCTGACTATGACAGTTCTGGGACATCTGTGCTTTTAATTTAAATGTTCCTGTAGGTTTTATCTCACAAAAAACCCTGTGACTTTGTTATCAGCTCTGATAACAGGCTCTTCACAGACCTGACATGCATCAAGGCTCACATGGAATGTGAGCCTAAATCTCAGAAATGCTGACTACATGAGGTAGCTCCCATTGGTACAAACTGAGTTTGGGATAGGCCCAGGCTATGCACGCTAGGCAGGCAACTCAGGGCCATGCCAGTGCAGGGACGTCAGGCTGGCCTGCCTAAGCATGAGGTTGCAGCGGTGTGAGATCACTTTGCTTTCTTCCCTATGAACAGAAGTGACACTGATTGCAAGTAGGTGGGAACATGTTCCAGCAGCCAATGTAAGCACAGGTATATAGTACTGGGAAAGGAAAGTTTATGCTGCTCAATGTCAACATTATCTACCACAACAAAACTGTTCCTCCTGCAGTGGACACTCCAAACACATTGTAAGCACACCTTCATTTCTACTGTGGATACAGAAACACAATCCAGTCTTAGACTCTACTGTGAAAGCAGGGGTGGGCTCAGGGTGCAAGTCTGAAGAAAGCATCAATTTCTGGTCATGTAAGCACAAGTCTCCATCCTCCATTTACCTACCATCTGGCCTCAGGCCTCTCCTTGGGTATAAGAAGCACTACAAGGCACAAAGAGGCCTTGCTCCAGGGATCCCTGGCTCTTCTCCAGCTCCACACCCCTGACAGGCAGCCCATGAGAAATAGAGCTCTGGCAGCTTAGCTGGGCACAAGGGGGAGTTGTGGCACACAGGGAGAGGCTGAGTGGAACATGTTTTACTTACCACGAAGGTCCTGTGGTAGTGCCCGATGCCCTCTGGTGGCTATACTTGGCTCTTAGGTGCTTTATTAGAGGCTGCCAGTCCCTCAGTGGACACAGGGACAGGTTTGCCTCAGTGGGGAAAGAAGGATGGGGGCTCCCTTTGATGAGCCAGCTCATCTGGCATTATCTTCCCAAACTGAAACAGGCTAAGATATGCATCTCATTTCTTTGGCTGGGATGGCCCAAGAAGATTTATGACCCTATATCCTACCTCTGGGGCTCATTGTCTTGAGGGAAGCTTAAGACAAAAGAAAGATGGGGCCAGGAGTTTGACCTAGTAGTAGAGTGCTTGCTTAGCATGCATGAAGACCTGGGTTCGATTCCTCAGTACCACATACATAGAAAAAAGCTGAAGTGGTGCTGAGGCTCAAGTGGTAGAGTGCTAGCCTTGAGAAAGTTCAAGGACAGTGCTCAAGCCTTGAGCCCAAGCCCAGGACTGTCGAAAGAAACAAAGAAAGAAAGAAAGAAGAGAGAGAGACAGAGAGACAGAGAGAGAGAGAGACAGAGAGAGAGACAGAGAGAGAGACAGAGAGAGAGAGAGAGAGAGAGAGAGAGAGAGAGAGAGAGAGAGAGAGAGAGAGAGGAAATATACTCTTCATTTTCCTCAACAGAGGTATTTCTAGGCAGTCTTGAGAACGCTTATAACTACTAGGGGACCTGAGGACCTCTTCTACTTCCTAGCCACTGACCTACCTGAGCTCTGAGTCCTCTCCCTTGAGCTTTGGTCAGGTATGCAACAAGGTAGACAGGAAGGCTGGCCAGCTCCAGCACATCTGGTGTCTGTGTGCTGTTCCTGGTACTCACTGGCTCTGCAGAGCTCCTGCCTCCTCTTTGAGACAGGAGATTTCCTTGTTCCTGCCTGTTTCATACTTGTGTCGTGGGCTCCTATCCTACCTTTTTTTTTTTTTGTCTCTTGGCGTGAAACCAATTCATCCTGAATTTCAGGGCAACACAAACAGGGGTAGCATTGCAGCCCTGCCTCAGTTAAAGTTAAGAAAGCAAAGAGGGTGTCTGGGATCAGAAAGGAGCTCCCTCAAGAGGATACTAGAGTGAATACATGGAGCCCAGCAGCCTAGATATGATAAAGGGTTAGGGTAGCATCCCTGACTTAGCAGGAAAGGGTTAGACCAGGAAGTGCTAATACTGTTGGACAAGAAATGTACAAGTTACTCTATTTATATAACCGTAACCGCTCTGTACCTCACACCTTTACAATAAAATAAAAGTAAACAAGTAAAATAAAGGGTTAGATTCGTGTAGAAAAGCCCTTGAAGGCAGCTTAGCAAGAAGAGCCAGGTAGATGGTGCCTGAGGGTGTGGAGTGACCTTTCCCAAGCTGGCCCTTGAGTCCCCATGCAGAGCAAGTATTCTAATGGACCTGAAACGGAGGTGTAAAGTTACAGGACAGCAGGGAGCAGGTATCCCTGTAGATGAGGCAGAGCCAAGGGGAAGGTCCATGTCTTTCCAGACACCCAACATCTGGACCGCTTGCTCAGGAACTGACTGGATATGGCCCCCAAACACTGGACAACAGTTTCAACCTTTCCTGGTGACATTGTGATCATCTGACAGGCTGCACTTGCTCTGGATGGACTAGACAGATCTCTGACCGTAGCCTGCATCCTGGAGCAGAGGCAGAGGGCCTAGATCACCAAAAATTTGAAGCTCCCAGGGCACAGCTGGTTCTAATCCTGAGGGGAGAATTTCCTCAAAAGCATCTAGCTCCTCATCCCACTTACTGGGTTTGAGCCTTGCACACTGTAATGTGGGTAAACCACCTGAGGCTGTGGGCCAGAAACATTACAATGTTAGCTCTAATGGTTAATATCCACTGCGGGGGGGGGGGGGGGGGGGGGGGCATGTCTTTCCTTTTTGTCTTTTTTTTTTTTTTTTTTTTTTTTTTGTGGGTCACTGGGCTTGAATTAGGCCTGGGTGCTGTCCCTGAGCTCTTCAGCTCAAGGCTATCACCCTACCACTAGGCATGGGCATTGTCCCTGAGCTCTTCAGCTCAGGGTTACTGCTTCACTTCCCAGTTTTCTAGAGGTTACTAGGAGATAAGAGCATCAGGTCCTTTTGTGCCCAGGCTGGTTTTTGAACCTTGATCCTCAGATCTCAGTCTCCTGAGTAGCTAGGATTACAGATGTGAGCTAACGTGCCCGGCTCCTTCTTGTCATTTCTAAAAGCATCTGAATCTACAGGGAAGAAGGACCCAGAGTTCTCCAGTTCCAGGTTCACTCTGACACAACACACAGTATAAAAAACAGCTTTTGCAGGGTGCCTGTGGCTGATAGCTATAATTCTAGCTGCTTAGGAGGCTGAGAACTGAGGAGGATTGCAGTTCGAAGTCAGCCTGGGCAGGAAAGTCTGCAGGACTCATCTCCAATTAACCACCAAAAAAGCTGGAAGTGGAGCTGTGACTCAGGTGGTAAAGCCTTAGCCTTCAACAGAAAAGGTAAAGGACAGTGCCCAGGCCTGGAGTTCAAGCCCCAGTATTTAAGCCCCAGTATTAGCACACAAAGAAGGGTTATCAAGTTTTATGTGCACTATTTAATTCTTTTTAAATTAAAAATATGAAAGCCTCTAGCCCAAAGCAACTCCTCTGGCTAACCAGTGACTAAAGCTTATGTATGGATGAGGTGGGGAGGGACCCTGTCCTCAACACAAGGCAGGGATCCCCAGGGAAGGTCCTCGTTCATCCTGGAGTCAACGGGAGCAGTGCTGGGATATCCCTTTGGCATAGCCTTGTCCCAGCGCTGTGCCGCGGCGTGTCGATCTAGGAAAGTTCCCCGGCCTCGCCGCCCCTCTAGCCCTAGGAAAGTTTCCGTGGCCGCCGGGCTCCATCTCCCAGACTCCGTGCACGCGCGGAGGAGACCCGGCCCAGCCGGGTGGCGCTCAGCGGGGGGCTCGGGGTGGGGTGCGTCCGGGCCGAGTCCGGCACGGCCCCGAGGCCGAGCACAAAGGAAACCGCCCCAGCTGACCCTGGGTCTCCAGGGCCGCCGCGCCCGCAAGGCGTGCGGGGTGGGGTGGGATGGGATGGGAAGAGGGCCTGTAACGCCCCGCTCCCGGCTCCTGACCCCCGCCCAGATCCAGACACGGAACCCAAGACTCCGGAGCTTCACAGTCCAGAATCCCACCCCGCCCCATCCCAGAGTCGTCCCGGGTTTCCAAAACCCCAGCTGCAGGCCTTGGCCCCGGACCCCGCCCACCGGGCGAAGCTTACCTGGAGCTGGAGCGCAGCGTGGGTGGCTCCGCAGAGCGGCCTCCGCCCCTAAACCGGCGTCCGCGAGTCCCTCCTCCGCGGGGAGCCCGCGGCCCCCAGGCTGGGCGCGGCGCAGGTCGCGGTCACCGAGCCGCAACTTGAGCCGGGGCGAGGGCGGCCCCTCCCTCCCCAGCCCAGCGCGCAGCCGGAGGGCTAGCCCTCCCCGCCCCTAGCGCACGCCCCTAGCGCGGCCCGTGCGCAAAGCCAGCTTGGCCGGCTTCGCAGCCTTCCGCCCCGCCCAGACAGCCGCAAATTTTCCTATTGGCTAAGAGAACCTGTGCATCCCGGCAACCGGTGCCGATTGGGTAGATACGCAGAGAAGGCGGCTTGTCATTGGGCCCTTGGAGTGTCAGTCCGGGTCGACGACCGGTCCCCTCGCGGCGAGGACGCGGCCCGGGCACCTGCCTGGAAAACTGCAGCAGCTTGCCGTGGCTGAGGCTTCGGGGCTGCCCGCTCCTGGCGGCCTTCGGAGGGTGTTCCCGGCCCGTCGTGCTCCTCATGGGGGACTGGCGCGGCCGGCGACCTAACCCAGAGTCGGGCTGCGTTGGTCCCATCACCATCCCCCGTTCACAGGTATCCTCCAGCTCCCGCTGTTCGCCGGTGTTGCGCGTCGATCCTTTCTACGGGCATTGGGCATTTCATTGTATTCCTCACACAGCCCGCGAGGGAGGGAGTTCTACTGCTTCCCCCATTTTACAGTTGGAAAACTGAGGTCTGTAGAGGCTCTCACGACGTGGTTTAAGTGTGACTCTACGTGTCTTCCGCTCCGAAATCTGGGGACTCTCGTGGTCTTGGGGCTCCACGGTCCCTAATGCTGGGCCAAGATTGCGTCCTTGGTTTAGCAAGGCTGGGATGGAGTGTGGGCTACAATGTTTCCGAGGGCTGAGGAACATTTACCCACCCACTCCACCCCCCCCCCCGCTCTATATCTAAAGACCAGTTGGCCATTCCTCCCCCTGCAGGGCCTCCATGGGGGTTCCTCCTTGTAACTTCCACACGTCTGATAGATTTCTCTGCTGGGGTGAGACACTTCATCCTGGTATCTGTGTGTGTGTGTGCCATTGCAGCCTAGTGTCTCATTTTTCTCTGTCCTACCTGGAGACGTGGAGAAACACTGTAGGGCTCTACCCTATTAAGTTTAGCACTGGTAGCATTTCCATCTCTGAAGTGACTAGGGGTACACATAGATGGTAATCCTTCGCCAGTTCCACTTAACTTTGGGGTGTGAGGGCAACAGGCTCTCTCCTGTGGGGATATGTTGGAGGAAGTGTTTGTGCTAACCCTTTTTGCCCCAGGCACACTTCAAGATGAACAATTCCTGTGTTCTCTGAATGGCCCAAAGGCCACCAGGGAAATCAAACAGCCCACTGCGAGTTTCATAGATGGTAGGAGACAGGTCAAGATTCAGACACATACGTTTCAACTAGCTATGTGGAGGGTCCAGTGTGTTCATCCAGTATAGTTGCTTGGGCAGAACAAAGAAAATGAAATGGTCTGGAACAAGAATTCCCTACAGGTCCCAACTATTGGGCCATCTGTGTCCTGGCAGTCGTGGCCAATCGATCCCAGAAGCTTTTCAGAGCCAAAGCAGTCACTATTAATCTATTGACATTACCACTTGAAAGGAAATCCATTTGGAATCCTGGCACTAGGCTACTGTTTGCAGCTCTGGGATAGCATCCTTTCCTAGCACACAGGTGTCACCACAAACAAGGATGCTGTCATTCTGTGGAGAAGCACCATGGGAGACATTTTGACTTGGATATTCCATTTCCTCTATATAGGAGTGGATTTATCAAGTCCAACTGTCCCTAGGCATCTGTCTTTATGATATCAGACCCTGGTCTTTGTGTGCTTCAGTGCTACTTACTCCCACACTTGCTAATGGTGACAAGAGAGGCAGGATAAGTCTCTGCTGAAAGTTAACAAAAGGGAGATTCAGCCTCTCGGTTGTCCCTACCCCTGTAGTTTCCAGAGACAGCTTCATAAAGAGGATCAGTGCAGAGCCAGCTCATATAGGTCTCAGGGTTGCTATCTGGCAGTCTGCCCACCAGACTACAGGCAGAGGTCAGAAACAAACCAGACAGAGCCAGTAGCCAGGTAGTCTGCCTCCCTCTTATTCTTTCCAACTAGCTGCTAGTCAGCGCTATAGGAACCACACTGTAGAAAGTCATGGAGAAAAAGGTTGCCGATTGTTAAGAACAGTTTTCTGATAGTTGCAGGTGTTTGGAGACTAAGGAGGTGGCCACAAGAAGTAGTCAGTGCTTTAGTGAGAAGATGTGCAAATGAGAGATGAAAAGGCAGTGAACTTGCAGCCTGAGGTTCTAGCACTCAGGTACCCATGCTAAAACCATATCATACTTTGTGTATGTGTGTGTGTGTGTGTGTGTGTGTGTGTGTGTGTGTGTATGTACCAGTACCAGGAATTGAGTATACAGTCCAGGAAGCGTGTCCGTGTGTGTGTGTGTGTGTGTGTGTGTGTGTGTGTGTGTGTGTTTGTGTTTGCTGGTACTGGGGCTTGAACTCAAGCCCTCCTGCTCCACTTCCAGCTTTTTACTGGTTAATTGGAGATGAGTCTTATAGTCTTTCCTTTTTTTTTTTTTTTTTGCCAGTCCTGGGCTTAAGCTCAGGGCCTGAGCACTGTCCTTGGATTTTCTCAAGGCTAGAGCTCTACCACTTGAGCCTCAGCACCACTTCCGGCTTTATTCTATGTTATGTGGTACAGAGGAATCGAACCCTGGTCTTCATGCATGCTAGGCAAGCACTCTACCACTAGGTCAAACTATTGGCCCAGCCTTTCCTTCTTTTGTCCGTCCTTCCTTCCTTCCTTCCTTCCTTTCTTCCTTCCTTCCTTCCTTCCTTCCTTTTTTGGCTTGTCATGGGGCTTCTACTGTGCATCTGGGCATTGTCCCTGAGCTTTTTAACTTGAGGCTAGCACTTTACCACTTTGAACTAAAATGCTACTTCTGGTTTTCTGGCTTTTAATTAGAGATAAGAGTCTCATGGACTTTGGTGCCTGGGCTGGCTTTGAACTGTGATCCTCAGATCTCAGCCTCCTTAGTAGCTAGGATTACAGGTGTGAACCACTAACACCTGGCTTTTTTTATTTTTTCTTTTGCCAGTCCTGGGGCTTGAACTCCTGGGTCTGGGCTCTGTCCTTAAGCCTTTCTTTGTTCAAGGCTAGGGTACTACTACTTGAGCCATAGTGCCACTTCTGCCTTTTCTGTGTATATGGTACTGAGGAATCAAACCCAGGACTTTGTGCATGCAAAGCCACATTCCCAGCCCTCTTATAGATTTTCTTTTTCTTTTTCTTTTTGCCAGTCCTGAGCTTGAGCTCAGGGTCTGAGCACTGTCCTTGGGTTTTCTCAAGGCTAGAGCTCTACCACTTGAGTCTCATCAACACTTCTGGCCTTTTTCTATGTATGTGGTACTGAGGAATTGAACTGGACTTTCATGCATGCTAGGCAAGCACTCTACCACTAGGCCAAACTCCCAGCCCCTCTTACAGATTTTCTTGCCTGAGCTGGCTTTGAATCTCAGTTCTCAATCTCTCAGCCTGTTGAGTAGCCAGTATTACAGACATGAGCCACAATGCTGGGCTTTGTCAGTGGAATTTGAACCATAATCTAACATGTTATTACATCCTTCTTCGTGAGTAACAGGAAAGGTTGGCTAATCTATGTCCTGTTCTGAGGGACATGAACTTGTTTTGGGGGCAAGCCATTGTACATCTGATGCTGTAAGCCTTAAGGTATGATTGTTTATGCCAAGTTCCTGTTGTCTAACACCATTGCCTTTTTGGCCCCCATTGACAACATAGTCTGGCTTCTCAGAGGAAGATCACTGGCACGAGCCAGTGATTATGCTAACAAACGGTGATAGGAAGAACCAACATGTCTGGCTAGCTCTGCCACCTGCTGGCCATGAGTTTTGGGGTGTCTGTGAAGCAGGAAGGATAGATGAAGAGAAATTATTATTTTTTTGACAAATATGAGAGCATATTCAGAAGTTAAAACTAGGAAATCAATTGAAAAAATGCCGATAAAGCACTCACCCATTCACCTCCTTTTTTTTGTTGTTGGTTATGGGGCTTGAACTGGGCCTGGGCCCAGTCTCTGAGCTCTTTAGCTCAAGACTAGCACTCTAACACTTTGAGCCACAGCACCACTTCTGGTTTTCTGGTGGCAAATTGGATATAAGAGTCTCATGGACTTTTTACCTCAGGCTTGCTTTGAACCTTGATCCTCAGATCTCAGCTTCCTGAGTAGCTAGGATTACAGGCACGAGCTACAGGCACCCTGCTTAAGCCTTTTTTTTGTTGTTGTTGTTAAGTTTCAAGATTGGAGGTCGGTGAAGGGCTATAAATCTACTTTTTCCTTTAAAATGTAGAAAGGGCAGATACCAGATTGGTGTGAGCCATCACTGCTGGCTTGTGTGAAACTTTTTTGTTTTTTTTTTTGTGGGTCATGGGGCTTGAACTTGGCATGGGTACTGTCCCTGAGCTCTTCAGCTCAAGGCTACCCACCCTCCTCTTGAGGCAAGTACCACTTCCTGTTTTCAAGAGGTTAATTGGAGGTAAGAGTCTCAAGTCCTTTTGTGCTCAGGCTAGCTTTGAACCTTGATCCTCATATCTTAGCCTCTGGAGTAGCTAGTATTAGAAGCATGAGCCACTGCACTGGCTTTTATGAGAGACTCTTATTTCCAATAAACTATTATAAAACTGTCTGTCGGGGCTGGGAGTTTGGCCTAGTGGTAGAGTGCTTGCCTAGCATGCATGAAGACCCAGGTTTGATTCCTCGGTACCACATGCATAGAAAGAAGCTGGAAATGGTGCTGAGGCTCAAGTGGTAGAGCTCTAGCCTTGAGAAAGTCCAAGGACAGTGCTCAGGCCCTGAGCTCAAGCCCAGGACTGGCAAAAATAAAAAAAATAAATAAACACTGTATTTGATATTTAAAAAACAAAACAAAACTGTCTGTGGCTCTAGTGGTAGAGCTCTAGCCTTGAACAAAAGGTCAAGACTGAGACCAGACCCTGAATTCAAGCCCTAGGACCATTATACACACACACACACACACACACACACACACACACACACACACAATGAATCTACTAAAATGTAGGAGAGACTATATAAATCTGCTTCTCCTTTGAAATGATAAAAATCTGGGGCTAGGAATGTGGCTTAGTGGTAGAGTGCTTACCTAGCATACATGAAGCCCTGGTTTTCATTCCTCAGTACGACATAAAGAGAAAAAAAAACAAAGTGTTGTGGCTCAAGTGGTAGAATGCTATAGAATGCTAGCATTGGGCAAACAAGCTCTGAGACAGTCCCCAGGCCCTGAGTTCAAGCCCCAGGACTAGCCAAAAAAAAAAAAAAAATCTGGGAATTCTTTTGGCAAAAGGAACTCTAAAAGGTTATCTATCTTTTTTTGGGGGGGAGGGGTGGTTAGGGGCATTGAACTAGGCCTAGGGGCTGTCCTTATGTTCTTCGGCTCAAGGCTACAACCCTACCCCTAGGCCTGGGCTTTGTCCATGAGCTCTTCAGCTCAAGGCTACTGCCCCACTTCCCATTTTCTTAGGATTAATTGGAGATAAGACTCCAGGCTTTGTAGTGCCTGGGCTGGCTTTGAACCTCAATCCTCAGATCTCAGCCTCCTGAGTAGCTAGGATTACAGGCATGAGCCAGCAGGCACAGCTTCCTTGGACACTTTTTGCTCAAGGTTAACATTCTGCCACCTGAGCCACCTTGCCAGTTCCAGTTTTTTCTGTGTATGTGGTTCTGGGGAATTGGATCCAGGGCTTCATGTATTTTAGGCAACCAGCCACATTCCTGGCACTTATGTATGCCTCACCCACATCATTACCCACCCAGTCTAAGGATTACTGTCAAAGACTGACCACATGTATTTGTCTCTAGTTCAAAAGCCACAGATGGCAATTGCCATTTTGGAAGGGGTAGCTCACATCATTAATCCTAGATACTGAAGGCTGAAATTTGAAAATTGAGGTTAAAGCCCAGCAGAGTATAAAAGTCTGAACCAGAAGTGTAGCTGCTGCTCAACTAGGAGAGCACTAGCTGTATGAGGTGGCGGTAACTTGGGAGTTAAGTATGATTCCCCTGTCTCCTCATCAGTTTATCCTGTCACGGGTGCAGGGACGTCAGAAGGTCATGACTGCAGTGGGGAAGAGGGTCAGCAGAAGCAAAAGGAGGGATGTCAGGACTGTGGATGGCCAGGTCCAGAGAATGGAATTAGGTTGACAAAAAGCGGGGGAGGCCAGGACTCAGACCCAGGACTCAGAGGGGGGGAGGTCCGGAAATGAGCATCCCTGTAACCTTCCTGGGAGGACAGCAGGGTGGACAGGTAACCGTGTCAGCGAGTGCACGGGTTCGGGGACTGTGGCGATGCTCGGAGGACAACCCCGCGCACGGGCTCCGTGGAGGCCAGGGATCCAGGGGGTCACGAGGAGCTCAGACGCCCGCGCATCTCAGACTTGGCGCAGCCTTAGGGGCGGGGCGCCGGGAGGGCTGCAGAAGCTGAGCGACCGTGTACACAGCCAACAGAATTGTAGCCTGAGGCCCAGAGTCCCGCCTCTCATAACTCGGTCCAATGGCGATCGTCCTGGCTGCGGACGGGGCGGGGCTTGGGTTGGCTGCTGCGGCGCGCGGGCGCGGCACCCGGAAGTCGGCGGCGCGGAGGCGGTGAGTGTGCAGCGGTGGCTGGGGCTGGTGGATTCTGCTGCTTGTGGGGCCACCTCGGGGTCCGAGGCGCGGTCGAGACTAGGTTTATCGAGGGTTGGGTGGTCCTCACTCTGTGCTCCTGCCTCAGTTTCCCCTCCCGAGGTGTAGGATGGGACTCGAACGGCCTTGCTCGGGACTGTCGGGCATGGGGAGACTAGTATGGATCTGGCCAACGAAAGCATCCCAGGCTTTTTCTATGATCCATGCCCGGATAGGGTCCGGGGGCAGGGGCAAGCTTGAGCAGAGTCGCTGCGGGGAGACTGAAACTGGTAGAGCCAGGAGCTGCGTGGTCATTGCTGGGTGGTGGGGCTTCCGCCTCGTCCAGCATCAAGTACTGCACAGGAGCCGAGTCACGCTGCCCCCTCCTTCCAGCCTCCTGGGGGAGGGGGCAGGGTGGCAGCTGCTGTACCTCTGAGTAGGCAGCAAGTGCTGGGTCATTGCTGTGCCTGAATGAGGATTTTACGACTTGATCGTCATCATCCAGTCCGGCATCCAGTGTGGTCTGGGCAGGGGCTGCCCCCAAACCAGACAGCCTGTCCTCACAGCTGGGTCCTGTAACAGACTGTAGACAGTAGCTAAGAGCTGCGGCTGGTACCTGTTGGCCTGTCCCCAGCACCTTTCCTGTGCTTCCTGTCTTTCTGCTAAGCCACAGCTTTCTAGTGTACCTGCTGTCCTCATACAAATCCTGAACCTCACGCCGGTCCCCTTCCTCTAGAGCGACATGACTTGCTAATCAGGCCTGTCATGCTGCTCTGGGACCTGCTGTTTTGCCATCACTGAGCTCAGAGCCCTGTTTCATGAGGCAGATATGATGGCTGCTAAAGAGACAGCTGGATGGCACTCTAGGGCAACTATTTCTTAGCCCAACCTGTTTGCTTGAGAAAACTCGGGCTAAGGAGCAGGGGCTGTTACCAAGATTGTTCAGTACTAGAGCTGGCTCTCAGTGCTTATGCTTCTTCTGGGTCCCCTCCCATGAGCCATCTTGTATCAGGTGACCTGTTATGTGGGGGCAGCTAGGGAAGGTAATGATCGCTGATTGTCACAGCAAAGCCTCTGCCCCTTCCTAAAGATTCCAGCTGGGCTGGGTGGGAATCTCTTTGAGGCCTCTCTATCATGGCTCCCCAGTTTGTTCTCTTGGACTATAGACACCTCAGTTGGAGCCTTTGCTTGCTCTGATGTGTGATGACCTAGCATTTCCCTGCACAGAGGAGACCTGTGATTTTCTGTCCAAGTTGTAATTTCATTGGTATCTTCACTTGTGCACCATTAATTGCACTGGTCAAAATTCTTGATGGGCATAACATGCAGTGTCCTGGGGTGGCTCTCATGCCTGCTATGTGTGTACACCTGTGTGCCTGTGTGTATACTGGTACTGGGCTTGAAATCAGGGCCTAATTGCTGTCCCCTTAGCTTTTTCTTTTCTTTTTTGTGGGTCATGGGGCTTGAACTCTGGCCTGGTCTCTGAGCTCTTCAGTTCAAGGCTACTGCCCTACCCTTGAGCCAAGCCCCACTTCTGTTTTCTAGAGGTTATTTGGAGATAAGAGTCTCAGGTCCTTTTGTGCCCAGGGCTTTGAACCTTGATACTAAGATCTCAGCCTCCTGAGTAGCTAGGATTATAGGCGTGAGCCACAGCACCTGGCTTTTTCCCTTAGCTTTTTCATGTTAGGCTGGTGCTCTACCACTTGAGCCACAGCCTGTTTTCTGACTTTTTTTTTTTTGTGGATCATAGGCCTAGAGCTGTCCCTGAGCTCTTAAGCTCAAGGCTTTCACCCTACCCTTGGGCCTGGGTGTTGTCCTAGCGCTTCTGGGTACTGCCCTATCTTTGGGCCAAGTCCTACTTCCTTTTTCTTGTGGTTAATGGGAGAGAAGAGTCCCACTTTTGTGACCTGGCTGGCTTTGAACCTTGATCCTCATATCTCAGGCTTCTGAGCAGCTAGGATTACGGGGTGAGCGCTGCTCCAGGCTACTGTTTTCTGACTTTAATTGGAAATAAGAATCTCACTGACTTTTTTCCTGGGCTGGTGCTACTATTCTCTGAGCTCAGTCTTCTAAGAAGCTAGGATTTCAGTTGTGAGCCACTGATGCCGATGGCTATGCCAGAAGGTGGATTCTGTGGACACCCTGATGTCTCATGTGTACTACTGCAGAGAATGTATGAAGAGAAGGGGTCAGGAGAAAAATGATGCTAGACTGGGGTTGGCTGGTGGCCACGTAGGCATGGGGCCACAGTTGTCATCAGTTGGATGAGAACTAATATGTCAATCATATGATAGTACATCCGTCTTGCATTTGTTTGTCCAGACCACTGGATTTAGCAATCGGCCCTGAGAACAAGGTCACCCCAAAGCAACTGAACTGACCTTTGAGGCTGTCATTTCCTGTTTTCTCCCCCTCTTTTCTCTCAGCCTTGTTTTTAGATTATAAAAACAATTATATAGGCCAGGAAATTGGGCTAGTGGCAGAGTGCCTCCCTAGCATGCACGAAAACCTGGGTTCGAGTCCTCAGTACCACATACATAGGAGAAGCCGGAAGTGGTGCTGTGGCTCAAGTGGTAGAGCTCTCTTCTTGAGAAAGCCCAAGGACAGTGCTCAGGCCCTGAGTTCAGAGACAGGACTGGCAAAATAATAATAAAAATATGTACAACTTACAAAAAACAAAATGCCCTCTCTGTCCCAGTCACTGCTCCCCTTGGGCAACATCTTCTACGTCATTCTACCTTAAATGTTTGCTTGCTTTTGTCTGTTTTGGAGGGTTTGTTTGGAATGCCTTAATTTTATTTTTTAATTTACTTTTTTGTGCCAGCCCTTGGGCTTGAATTCAGGGCCTGAACAATAATCCTTAACTTTTTCTTGGGTGTGTGTGTGGGGGGGTCATGGGGCTTGAGCTCTGGCCTGGGTGCTTACTCCGAGCTCTTCAGCTCAAGTCCACCCCCTTACCCATGGAGCCATAGCCCCACCTCCCCTTTTTCTAGTGAATAACTGGAGATAAGAGTCCCTTGGTCTTTAGTGCCCTGCCAGGCTCTGATCTGCCATCCTCAGATCTCAGCCTCCTGAGTAGCTAGGATCACAGGCGTGAGCCACTGTGCCTGGCCTATCCCTTAGCTTTTCTTCTCAAGGCTGGAGCTGTACCACTTGAGCATTTCTGCATTTTTGTTGCTGTAGTTGGTTATGGGACTTGAACTTGGCCTGGGCACAGTCTGTGAGCTCTTTTGCTCAAGGCTAATGCTACCTACCACTTTGAGCTACAGCTCTACTTCCAGTTTACTGGTAGGTAATTGGAGATAAGAGTTTTCCTGCCTCTGAACCATGATTTTCACATCTCAGTCTCTTGAGTAGCTAAGGCTACAGGTCTGAGGGACCAGTGCCTGACCGCTTCTGGATCTTTGGTGGTCCATGTGACATAATCTTTTCTGTCTTGGCTAGCTTCAAACTTAGTAGCTAACAGGAGGGTGCTATGGGCCATTAAGCTACTTTTTGTTTTTATATACACCAGGAGCAGTAGCAGCAGGGGCCACCTTGAAGCTGGCCTGTCTCTTGTTTGTGGGAAAGCCAGGCATTTCTACCAGGAGGAGCCTGAGATGCAAAGGCTGCCCTATGTCTAGACTTTGCCTCATGCCCACAGTATGCGCTGTTCCTTTGAAATGTACAGGGACGAGGACAACCTAGGTGAGGCTGAATGGATGTCCTCAAAACAGTCCGAAGATCAGAAAGGAGGCTATCACTGTAGAAAGTTTGTCATGGTGAAGTGCCATGTAATAGCTAAAAGGAGAAAATGTAGCTTGCTGGGCTTTTGCTGCTGATAGGGAGAGAGCAGGGCCTTGCAGTGGGATTGGCCAAGGATTTCTAGACGTCAGGGTTTTCTCAGCCAAGGCCTTAGGAACAGTGACACTGTGTTCCTGTGTGTGTTTACCATCTCTGCTGGCAGCTGCCAGAGCCTACATCACATCTAACCACACGTCTCTGTCCTGCTAAAAGAGCAGTTCTGCTCCCAGGGGCCACCACCACAATATAGCGATAAGATGTCGGGTGAAGTGAGTTGAGTGCCTAGCTGCTCGCCCTGCCTCATTGTTCTCTGGGGGCTGAAGGACCTTGTCCTCTGCCAGCCTCTGCAGACTGTTGAGTTGCCTGGCTTTAAAAAAATTCCCAGGGCATAATTAAGTGGGTCATCAGATTGTAGGGCTCAGATAACCTGTCTAGAGACTCTGTACATACAAGCCTGGCAGACCACCCTGTCCTGGGGCCCTCCTCTTTCACATGTCTAGATCTCTTGGCCCTGTGTCTCCTGGTCCCATGTTCACATCCTTGCCTGCACTGTGATTTTGCACTTTCTTCTTATGGCCCACATGCTCAGTTTACCTTTGCAGCTGACCAAGAGAAGTGTCCCTATGTCATCAAGGGAGAGGCTCAGGGTCTCTTGTTGTAAGATAGCCCAGCTATGCTCAGTTTTGAACCCAAGGTGTTTTGTACAGGGCTGATCTGACCTGTGTGTCCTGGGTGGGCAGCCCACTCAGGCTCTCCCTGCCTTTTTTTTTTTTTTTTTTGCCAGTCCTAGGCTTGAACTCAGGGCCTGAGCGCTGTCCTTGGGCTTTCCTCAAGGCTAGAGCTCTACCTCGTGAGCTTCAGAACCACTTCTGGCTTTTGTATATATGTGGTACCAAGGAATCAAACCCTGGTTTTCATGTGTGCTAGGTAAGCACTCTACACTGGGCCAAATTCCTAGCTTGTCTTCATTTTCTTGTCCTTTACCTCCCTCATCTATATCTGCAGGGGTTGGATGGCTTCTTTCTTTCTTTCTTTCTTTCTTTCTTTCTTTCTTTCTTTCTTTCTTTTTTTTGGTGGGTCATGGGGCTTGAACTGGGCTTGGGTGCTGTCCCTGAGCTCTTCAGCTCAAGGCTACTGCCCTACCCCTGGGCCTAGGTATTGTTCCTGAGCTATTCAGCTCAAGGCTACTGCCCTACCCTTGAGCCAAGCCCCATTTCCCATTTTTTTTTTCTAGAGGTTAATTGGAGATAAGTGTCTCAGGTCCTTTTATGCCCCGGCTGGCTTTGAACCTTGATCCTCAGATCTCAGCCTCCTGAGTAGCTAGGATTACAGGCTTGAGCCACTGCATCCGGCTAGATGGCTATTTCTTCTGATGCCAGCTGTATGTATATGCACACGTGTGTGCTAGTATTAGAGCTTGAACTCAGGGCCTGGTTACTATCCTTTGGCTTTTTTCCCTCTAAGCTGGTGTTCTACCACTTGAGCCACAGCTCTGTCTGGCCTTTTGATGGTTAATTGGAGATAAGTGTCAAGGATTAGCTAGGAACTGCTAGCTCACTTCTGCACTCCTGTAATCCTAGCTATTCAGGAGGCTGAGATCTGAGGATCACAGTTCAAAGCCAGCTCAGACAGGAAAGTCCTTGCTTGAGACTTTTATCTCCAGTTAACTTCCACAAAAGCTGGAAGTGGTGCTCTTGCTCAAAGTGGTAGAGCAGTAGCTTTGAGTAAAAAAGTTTAGAGAGAGGACCCAGGCTCTGAGTTCAAGCCCTACAACCACCACCACCAACAATAACAAAAAAAGAGTCTCAGGGATTTTTCTTGCCCAGCCTGGGGAAACAGTTGGAGGTCATGATTAGGTATGTGGGTACCCACCTCTGTGAGCCACAGTACAGATCTGGAAGATAATCAGACAAAGGCCCGGGCTCAGTCTTATCCAAAGTGGTGGTCCATGGGCAAAGGCCAACAGTCGTAAGAAACTTAGCAACCAGAAGATGCTCCTGGCAGGATCATTTCCTATCACCACACACATGGATTCAGGTGCTGGTACTAGGTGTATAGAGGGAATAGGTCAGGTCTGCACAATGGGACACAACTTTTGCTTGCTGGATAAGTCTTGACAATACACAGCCCTCCAGATGGATCACTTGGCTGATGGATCTCTAGGCTGATGTTGTCCTTGGAAACTTGCCCAGAAAGAGTGTCCATTGGATGACATGACAATGGGAGCAATGACTAGGCCCCCAGTCTATCCAGTCCTCAGGAGCTGCTGGTTGTGGCAACAGGACATGGGGATCCTTGGACTGTGATGTGAAAGCAAAGGTGCCCAGATTAGCAGCTGAGTGGGTAAGGTTCACAGCAAGTCTGGAGGACATCTAGGATGTGTTTCTAGGCTCAATCACAATCCTACAGCATTGAGGCCTGCCTTGTGTAGCTCAGGGCCTCTGGGTCCCTCTTGTTTCTCTGTCAGGTTGCATGGTCTGGACCTCATTTTCACCCAGCTCTCACTAGAGTGACTGCCATCATCACCATGTGCCTGGCATGCTTTCTTGTTTTCTTGTCTCCTTTTAGACAGTGCATGCAATGAAATTTAGATCTTGGTTCATCTGGTGTCTTCTCACAGAGAAGATTTTTCCTCTTTCCACTTGGCCTTTTGTAACAAAAGGCCCTGCTGATTCCTCTGAATTCAGGGAAGGAGTCTGTTTCTGGCTGGAGAGGGGCTCCCCAGGGGGCTTGATTTTTTCAAAAAGGATGGTGAGAGTTCTTGAAAGCACTATCACAGATGGGCAGGGAGTGCCTGGAAAGTCTTTGTCCTTCCCCGCCAGCACTGGTACTAAGAATAACTAGGGCCAAATCCAGGATCTTTTCTTCCTTTTATACAGAATTATCAGGCTGGTAGACCACGGACAGTGGAGCTGAGATTCTGGGAATACTCCCACTCACATTCTTAGAGGATAAGAGGGAAACCCTTGGTGGTAGGGAGAGACAGTTCTTTCTTTTTCTTACAAGTCCGTTGGGCTGGGACCCAGCTATGCACAGGCATTCCACTTGTGTGGAAAACACTGGTACATGTGTGTATGGGGGAGTGAGGTATATGTATGGGGGTCCTTCCTGGTCCCTTACAAGGGACTGGTAGCATTCCAAGTTCAAACACAGAGATGAAGATTAGCCCTGCCAACTTTCCTTAGCAGGGTCAGCAGTGGCAGTGCCAGGTCCCAAGTGGTGTTATACTTGGACCTCTCTGAACACAGGCCGCACATGTCCTGTAGTCATTCTAATAAGGGCTGGACCATGAAGGAAAACAAGTGGCCTGGGCCAATGCCCACTTGCACACATCCGCTTGCCCAATGTGGAGCCAGCCACGGCACCTGGACTCTGTCAGTGCCGAGTGACTGGAGATGGGGAGGCCCTGATACCCAAGAGCTGTCCTCAGAGAGCCCCTGGACCCTGCTGGGATTGGTAAGTGGTGACTGTTGCAGGACACTGAAACATGAAACTCTCTCATCTTATTTGTATAAGGGGAGCCTTATGTAAATATTACATGGACAGTCACACAGCATGAATGTGCACCCATCCATGTGTGTCTGTCAGCTCTCTGTGTGCTCTGGGAGACAATAGAGAAGGGAACAGTTCTATATGAGCTGGGAATAAAGCCATTGCTCCTATGTAGGCTTTTTTTTTTTTTTTTTTTTTAATTTTGAGACCAGCCTGGGGAAAAAGTTAGCATGACCTTATCTCAAAGAACAAACCATACCTATAATCCCAATGACATTTGAAGCAGAAGTAGGAAGATCGTGGTCTAAGTGTGGTGTCTGGCAACCAAAACCTTACCTAAAACAAAAAGGTCTGGAGGTATGGTACAAGTGGTAGAGCACTTCTAACAAGCATGAGGCTCTGAGTTCAAAATTTCAGTTTTATTTTTTTTAAGATATGTTTTATAATTACTAGGAAAACTTGATCAGTTTGATTTAGAGATGGCATGTAACTTTGTTTTAAAAAATTTGCTGCTAAACTCCTGCTTCAAACACTTAATTTTCTATAAGAATACCAAAAGTGAAAAATAAGCATGAGTCTCAGTCTTGAGCCTAGCTACTCAGGATGATGAGATCTGAGAATCAAGATTCAAAGCCAGTCTGGGCAGGAAAGCCTGTGATACTTATCTCCAGTTGACGACAGGCAGAGAGAGGGGGGGAGGGGAGGGAGAGAGAGATAGGTAGATAGTGACCTGCAGCTCAAGTGATAGACCACCAGACTTCAGCAGCAGTAGGAATAAGGGACATTGTCCAGGCCCTGAGTTTAAGCCCCAGTAAATAGATAAATAAGTAAAATCAATAACAGAAAAAGCATAGCGCCTAGGAGAGTTCAGGTACAGACTTCCAAATTGTACTTTCCAATGAAGTTGTATGTGCCTGTTTGCTCAGTAACAAGTGAAATGTTGCCAGTAGGGAAGCCCACATGAGCTTGGTATCCGTGTTTTCATTGGGGTCAGACATAAAAGCTTGGCTGATTGGTGACTGGCCTAAACAATATCTATCTAGTCCCTCCAGGAGTTGGCTGTTACTATGCAATCCAAGATCTCTACTGGAAGTCACTTGTTTAATGTACTGTCTGCTGTTATCTGAGGCTTCAGATGAATGAGGACACTTGTGCCAGGCAGGACATTCTGAGACTTAGAGATTACTTCATAATGACCACCTAAGACCAGTGTTTATTTTGGAATGGGGATGGCTCAAGCCTACATAGCACACACAATTGCGTTGAACTGGCTGGGCTGCAAGTGGGGGCATAAGTGCACACTGGTGCTTCTTCATTGGATGTTGTTAGTCAGGCAAAGGACACAATTAGAGCCCCCTGTTCAGTGGTCAGTGAGAGGTGCTGATGTTCTGGCTTTATTTATGCACTATAACCTCATGTACCCAGAACTGGGGGGTGCAGTCTTGGCTATTGTTAGGTACTTTCAGAGATAACATAACCTCTGGACTATACCCTCTTGTGTTCGACAAGAGTTCACACTGTGGCCCAGCACTGGTGGCTCATGTCTGTAATCCTAGCTACGCAGGAGGTTAAGATCTGAGCATCATAATTTGAAACTGGCCAAGGCAGGAAAGTCCATGAGACTCTTATCTCCAGTTAACCACCAGGAACTCAGAAGTGGAGCTGTGATTCAAGTAGAATCCTAACCTTGAGCAAAATTGCTCATGGACAGTGCCCAGGCCGAGTTCAAGCCTTATGAATACAAAGAAAAAAAAAGTTAAGGGATAGTACCAGGCCCTAGTTCAAGCCCTAGGACCAGCATGCACATATACGCATAGAATATAAGAAAATCTTTCCATTAGTTTTCACTCTAGTCCCATTTATACGTTAACAAAGCTCACATGGGACCAGGAGTGGTAGTACACAGCTGTCATACTAATGCTGGGGAAATTGAGACAAGAGGATTGAAAATTCTAGGTCAACCTGTGTTGTAGAGTGAGACCCTGTCAAAAAACCAACACAAACTGTGTATCATTGGCTCATGCCTGTAACCCTGCTACTTAGGAGATTGAGATCTGAGGATCATGGTTCAAAGTTAGCCTGGCAGGAAAGTGCATGAGACTTATCTTCAGTTAACTGCTAAAAAGCTAGAAGTAGAGCTGTGGCTCAGGTAGTGGAATGCCAGCCTTGAGCAAAAAAGCTCAGGGACAGCACTTAGGCCCTGAGTTCATTCATGCACACACCCACATACACCCATACCCACCCACCCCTTCTCCCCAAGAAAAAGAAAACCCTCCTAGGATCAGCTTTATATGATCTTGATCGTTACAAAGATTGCCTGGTTGTCATATGCATGTTCGACAAAGAGGAGTGGGTGTGAGTGGTGGAGAATGGTGTTTCAAGAGCATCATGGTGAGGAGACTCCAGGATGCAGAGTTTGGGATTCCCTGGTGATGGTCATCTGGCCCTGCTCCTGAGAGGGCAATGAGGAGGCAGGCCACTGTAAAATGATGTGGTTTCCAGGTGTTGCCATCAAGTGGCTGAGCAGAACATGTTGTGGACCGGCTGTGGTAGAGCAGGTGGGTGGGTGCAGCGCTGGGGGTGTCATAGTCTTTGAGAGTGAGTGCGGTGTCCAGGAAACCCATGAACCCAGCAAGTCTAGCCAGCAGCCTCCCTCCCCCACAAGCCCTTCAGACTTACCTTACCACATTCTTGCCGTGTGGCCTTAAGACATGTTGCCTGAGCTCTCAGTGAGATAGATGATACCTGTGGACCTGAGGCCTAGAGGAGCTCCTCTACTTCCCTGCTCTGCTCTGTGGTGCCCTCTGCCAACATCTTCTAGGACAATGTGGCCCTTGTGTCATTGTGGCTATGATGCCTGGGGAATCCTTTATACCTGGAAAGAACTGCAGGTGACCAGCACAATTGGCAAAATGAGCCATGTATGCAGATTGCCTAGCCAACTGGGCAAGCAGCATCCATCATAGGACACGAAGGTGGAACACAGCTGCTCTCCAGTATTCAGACCCCATGCCAAGGCTCCTGAGTTCCATGGCAAGGCTCTGGCCCTTCTGCCTTGATCTCCCTTTACCTGCTCTCATCTGGTTCTGCCTTGGCCACCTGGCTCTTAGAGGTGACTCCATAATCCTGTATGTATGGCCTTGACTACTCTGTGGCTTTTCTCCAGCTGCCAAGGGCATGTGACATTCCACCGAGTATAGGGTTTGAGCCTGTGAGTAGAGCCAGACAGGGTGGAGGTATTACTGAGAAAACCAGGCTTGTTTCTGCCCAGCTTAGGTATTTTTTTTAGGTGAGATCCTTGCCAAACATGTAGGTGACAATAAGATTAAATAAGTATCACCTGTTACACCTGGGTCTGCTGGCCACGGAAGTCATAGGAAGTTGCCCTGAGTCACAGCAGCACAATTAGAATGGCCTGGAGTTTGTCTGTTGGGTGGTTCTGTCACCTCACATGCCTACCCTACACATAGTGCAGTGACCTGGAAGCTAGAGGCGGTGCCCATGGCCAGGCAGTCAAGGGCCTTTGCCAGGCCCTGAGGACTTGTGTCCAGGTATAATAGGAGTGGAGGACCCCGGTTCCTCCTTGGTGGGGTTTGCTGAGGAAACATCTGGGAGTCTAGGTGAGGAGGGCTTGCAGTGCAAGGTGAAGAACAGAAGGGAAGGAGGTGGCCTGCTGGCCAGAGCCAGGTGGAGGGACCAATGGGCAGCGGACCTGGCTTGAGTGGGGGGTGAGGGATTGGAGAGAAAGGCAGTTCCTGATGGTCCCCTCCCCAGGGGCTGGCTTTCCTCTGGTCCTTCCCTCCTAATGACCACGTCTTCAACAAGGCTACAGTCCTGGGCTCTGCACCAACACCTCTAGTTTTAGTCTTCCCAGAGACCTGCTGAGAGCTTGGCTGAGGACAACAGGGCCCCCACCACTGCTGTCTGGAGGACTGGTGTGTCCTGTGGAGGATGACAGGGACCTGAGCTGAACTGGAAAGAGGACCTGATTATCAGTGGCCTGAGCTGCCTGTCAGTGGCCCTACCTAGTGGCTAGGCGCGTAGTTCAGGGAAGGCCGTGCTAGTCTCCTCCTCTGACACTACGGCAGTATCTTCCTGGGGGGAATCTCTCAGAATAGGGGTCATGGGCAGCCCCTGGGCCCTGGGCCAGTGGGATTCCAGGAGGGCTCGGCTGGCAGGATTTCTCTCAGTGATCACAGCTTGTTAAGTTCTTATGTCAGAGAAAGACCAGCTCCCCAAGGAAAGGCACTTGTGTCTTTGGGGCATCTGGTGGCTTCTGGGACCTTCTGTCTACAGCACCTGGTGGGAAGGGCACCTGGGACCCTCCTGAAGCCCAGCATGCTTTGTCTCCTTGTATACTATTACTGCTTAGAGCAATCAGGGGATGGAATTAGACTCCTCCTGACCTCTGGTCCTCTGCCATACAGTGGCTTTCTACAATGGTCATCCCTTTCAAGCAGTAGCTAGCAGCCCATCTCCCATCATCCTGTGCTTCTGCAGATGTTTGTCATCACCATGGTGATATATCACCTGCACAGCCCTCACCTACTCTAAACTAGGGGACTGATCCTCAGATGGCCATCACTGATGCCTATCCTGTGGGGAACATAGCACAGAGCAGACCAAGGAGAAAGGTAAATGGGAAGAGGAACCCAGTCTGGGTGTGTTGAGCCAAGGCTTAGTCCTGGTGGGACATCTCCAGGGGCAGATGGGCCTATGTTCCTTGCAAGCTAGCAGGACTAGTAGGAGACAAGAGTTTATAGACCACAGAGCGAATCCAATGAGTGGGAGACAGCCTGTATTGTTTGCAGAAAGGCCCCATGAACTTGGCAGCTTCTCTGACATTGAGCTCAAGTCTTGTCTGTCCACTGCAGGTTGTGGATTAAACCCTTGTCATCTTGTGATGCTGGCTTTTGTTTTGATTGGCTAGGTTGGTGTTTGTTCTGTGAATGCTGAAACACAGTCTGCAGTGGTTTTATTGCTGCTGATGTCAGCTAGGAGCTCTCTCTGTCCCCAGAGCTAGGGCTTGGGCCTTTACCAGAGTCAGTGATTGGGGGTGGGGGTGTAGAGAGGGCAGGGAATGGGGGCCCTGTCCTGGAACATTGAACCACAGCCTTCCCCAGACTATACCTACTGCTCTTACATCCACTGGGGTGGGGGAGGGGAGCTTGAGGGCCCTTTCCCAGGACAATGGCTTGTATGAATGATTGGAAGCTTAAAGCAGAGAAGCAGAAATGCCATGATCTGTTGAGAATGTGGTGCTAGAATGAGCTGTGAACAGATATTGAACATATATACTCCTATTTTTAGGGGCGTGTCTGCACTAGGATTGAATTCAGGTCCTGGATGCTGGCCCTGACTGTTTTTTGCTCAAAGGTGGCACTCGACGACTTGAGTCCCAGCTCCATTTGTGGCTTTTTGGTCATTACTTGGAGATAAGAGTCACAGAGATTTTCCTGCCAAGGCTGTTTTGAATGGTGATCCTGAGATCTCAGCCTCTTGAGTGACTAGGATTACAGGCATGAACCACCAGCACCTAGCTCACTTCTGGTTTTTTTTGCTGGTTAACTGGAGCTGTTCTTCTGCCAAAGCTGTTTTCAAATCTTAGTCCTCAGATCTCAGTCTCCTGAGAGTAGGCAGGATTATAGGTGTGAGTCACCAGCACCCAGCTGGCTTTTTTTATTATTATATATTAATTGTACAGATGTGGGATTGGGGGGAGGATATTGTGATATTTCCATATATGTAAAGTATATGCTAGTCAACCTCACTCACCTGTTATTCTCCCGCATGCCACTCCCTTTAGCAGGCTTTATTGTTGCTTTCATCCATATAAATGAACTATTTTGGATGTATTCCGTCTCATCCACCCTCTTTGTTAGCCCCCTCCCTACTCCCACTGGTGCTCATCTCCCCATCTGAGTCTGATTTACTTTTCTATCATTAGACTTTTCTTAGAGGAATCAGTACTGGAACAGCTGCTTGGCTGCCTATCTCCAGCTGTGGGTGCTGGCTCTTCCCTGGACAAATCATGGCACACATTTCAGAGACCTTTAGGTTCCCTTTCCGGTGTTAGCAGTATAAGATCTAATGTCAGTTCTTGACTCAGAAGTAGAAGACCTGTTGGTCTCCAGAAGTCCCTGGGCTTCAGGGTTTTGGTGGCAAGAAACTATGATCTGCCACCTAGAACCTAGGGGTGGCACACATCTCTCCCCACCGGCTAATGTGGTACATGGAGCCCATGGGTCTGTAGGCATGGGCATGTGTGCTGGATGAAGGCCTGCTGGGAACATATGCGCTGCTGAGTATCCCAGGTAAGTGGGGGTGTGATGGCCCTTCTGCGGTGCCATGGGCTGAGGTAACGGCACTTCCCTCAGTGGCCTAGGGGGGAGGAGTTGGTGCCCTTGCAGAGAAGGGGTTGCCATACACTGGCCCTGGCAATTTGTGTGGTTCCTATTGCTGCTGCTACCCCCTCCAGCACCCACTCACCATACCCACATAGAGTGGTTCCATGGCTAAAGGGCACATAGATCTGAAGTACTTGTCTATACCTGCTCCCTGGTGATGGCTTGTTCCCAGCCATTATAGGCTTAGCAAGGCCTTGTTGTCATTTTCCTCTTCCTTTTTTTTTTTGGTGCCAGTACTGGGACTTGAACTCGGGGTCTAGGAACTGCCCCTGAGTTGTTTTCACTCAAGGTTAGTGCTCTAGCATTTGAGCCATGGCTCCCATTATCCAGCTTTTTTGCTGGATAATTGGCAGTAAGAGCCTCTTAGATTTGTTTGCTCAGGCTGACTTCAGATTGTGATCCTCAGATTTCAGCCTCTGAGTAGCTAGGATTATAGGTATGAACCACCAGTGCCTTGTTTGTTATCTGCTGTTTATTCAACTCATCATTTCCTTTTCCTACAGACCTTGTGACCTCACGTGAGCAGAGGCGTGATCACTCACAACTCATGTGTATCATCTTCTTTAAGTTCGATCCTCACCCTGTTTCTAAAAATGCATACAGGTAACACCCTTGGTTTGCATCTGTCCTATTCCCCTAGGCCTCAGATACCCAGTAAGGTCTTATCCTTCCATGCATAGAAGGAGAAAGGGTAGGCTATATGGTATGTAGGCCAAACTCTAGATGGCAGGAGTCCAGAGGGTAAGCTGTCCAGGCCTGGGCCTGCCTCTTGGACAGTAGTCTTGAATGTGGAGTGCTGGCCAAATGCCTCTGATGGCAGAGGCTCAGTGCTGAGATACAAAGAGGCAGAGTTGGATCCAGGCTGAGGGTGCAGCTCCATGAGCTCTGATCAGGGCCAGGGAAGCAGAATTGGGGTGATGGTGACAGTGAATGAGACCCTGGTGGGCTGGTTGGTTTGAGGTGCTAGTGAGAAATCTGAGTGTTAACGTGGTGATGAAGTCATTGGCATCTGAGGGACTGTGACTTTTGAAATGAGGAATGGAGTTGCAGGAAAGGCTGAAGGACCAGCTAAGGAGGTGGGAGATGGACAGGGAAGGGTGAGTCTGTGAGCCTGGAGTCAACCCTACTGACTTATGGCCTCCCGACCCGGCCCCTCCACTCCTCAGGACATGCCAGCATTTGTCCACATAGAGAATGAGGCAAAGATTTAACTCACAACCAAAAATGACATTCAGAGCTGGGTCCTGGTGGCACACGTCTATAATCAATCCTGGCTACGCAGGAGGCTGAGATTTGGAGATTGTGGTTCAAAGACAGTCCAGACAGAAAATCTGGGAGACTCTTATTTCCACTAAACTATCATGCCTATAATACTCAGGGGGCAGAGATCAGGAGGATTATAATTTAAGGCTAGCCCAGACCAAAATAAATAAACACAAAAACACCCATAGTATCTCAACCAATAATCTGGATGTGATTGGGCGCACCTGTCATCCCAGTTATTTGGAGGCTTAATAAAAGGAGAATTGAGCCAGGTGTCCTGCCTCAGGTTTATAATCTTAGCTACTCAGGAGGATGAGATCTGAGGACCCATGTTCAAAGCCAGCCCAGGCACAAAAGGACCTGAGACTCTTGTCTCCAGTTAACCTCTAGAAAACAGGAAGTGGGGCTTGGCTCAAGGGTAGGGTGGTATTCTTGAGCTGAAGAACTCAAGGATAGCACCCAGGCCCAAAGTTCAAGCTGTATTATCCCCGCCCCCAACACACACACACACACACACACACACACACACACTAAAGGGGGAGAATTAAGCCAAGCATCGTGACACATCTGTAATCCTAGCTACTCAGGAGATCTGAGGATCACAGTTCAAAGCCAGCCCTGGTACTAAGGACTGTGAGACTCACCTCTAACCACTAGAAAACCTGAAGTGGCACTGAGGCTCAAAGGCATAGGGCTGTAACCTTGAGCTGAAGAACTCAGGGACAATTCCTAGGCTCTGGAGTAGGGTAGTAGCCTTGAGCTATAGAGCTCAGGGACAACTCCCAGGCCCAGAATCAAAGCCCCATGACCACCACCAACAACAACAACAAAAAAAAGGGAGGGGGAGAGAGAGAGAGAGAGAGAGAGAGAGAGAGAGAGAGAGAGAGAGAGAGAGAGAGAGAGAGAGAGAGAGAGAGAGAGAGAGAGAGAGAGAGAGAGAGAGAGAGAGAGAGAGAGAATTCTGGTCCAGTCTGGCCCAGAGTGGGAGGGAAAATGAGAATCAATTTGAAAATTAAGTAAAGCTCAAGTAGTAGACTGCCTAGTAAGCAACGTTCAGACCCTAACCAAAAACAAAAAATCAAAACTATTGCCAAGTCATATTATTCTCATTTGTGAATAGTTGCCAGGGGGTGGCTCTTCCTCTCAGACCTAGGACTTCATACTCGGAAGTCACCCATAGCTCTGCCCACCTGTGTGCTGCCTGGAGAGGCTCTGTTTCCAGCCAGTTCTGGCCAGCAGGGCCTGGAAGAGCCCGGGCTTCCCAGTCACCATCTAGGCTTCACCCTTCCTCAGAAGTGACCTTAGGATCGCTCTTCTTTTCCTGTCTCCTGCTATTGGGTAACAGTAGGATAATTAGAAAACAGGCCAAAATAACCTGAAGTGAATATTGGAAACCCAGGCTTCATTCAGGGCTTCCACTGTAGCTATCATAGACTGGCTTTAGGTGAGGCAGAGGGGACTGTCCCTTTGGGTTCGAAGCCACACCAGCAAGAAAACAGACTCCTGACTAGAGGTTGGTTACCTGTAGTACAGTGTTAGAGGCTGAGCTCTAACCCCACATTTCTGTGTTGGAATCCTTTTTTTGTTGTTGGTCATGGGACTTGAACTCTGGGCCTGGTTGCCACCAGCCCCTGGCTCCTGTGTTAGAATCTTAACTGCCATTTTTCCAATGTTTGGGGATGGTGATAAAGGACAAATGAGGCCAGGCCTGTGAGCTTTGATCAGTGTGGTAGGTTCCTTATGAGAAGAGATTAGGACACACAGAGGAAGACTAGTGTGAACAGAGGTAGAAGGCACCTAGGACAAAGGCCTCAGAAAAACCAGCCTTGTCAGCCAGTACTTCAATCTTGGATTTGCAATGCCATTTGTTCCTCCATCTCCCCTTGCTGAATTACAAGACAATTAAATTGTCAATATCAAATCCAGGGTCAGGAGTCTGGCCTTGTGGTAAGAGTGCTTACTTAGCATGCACAAAGACCCGGGTTCAATTCCTTGGTACCAAATATATAGAAAAAGCTGGAAGTGATACTGTTCCTCAAATGGTAGTGCTCTAGCTTTGAGAAAGCCCAAGGACTGTATTCAGGCCTTGAGTTCAAGTCATTGGACTGGCAAAAACAAACAAAAGCAAAAAACACCCAAAGCCACCTAGCCTATGGTGGTCTCTTCTAGACTCTGAAACTTGGTGGGGGGCAGGGGGAATGGCTGGCAAGTTGATTCCCTAGGGGACTTCCCTGCCCCCATGTCCTGCTTTCTCCTGGAAGCTTGCCTGCCAGCTAATAGGGCAGTGATGTGTCCTTGGAAAAGGAGATTAACAGCGGTCTGTTGGCATTCTCACTCAGTACATGGATGGGCATTACTGACAAGACCTGTTTTGTGAGTTTGGCTATTCCAAGTGGCCTTGGCATTCAGACCAAGGTGCCTTGATCTGAAAGGAATAGCCATTCCCTGGTAACCATTCAAGAATGAGAACAATATGACTTTTTTTTTTTTTAAGCTGGTTGTAAGCCTTGAACTCAGAACCTGGACACTGTCCTTGAGCTTTTTTGCTCAAGGCTAAGGCTAACACACTACTACTTTGAGTGACAGTTCCACTTTCAGTTTTCTGGTGGTTGAGATTAGAGTCTCACAGACTTTCCTGCTTTTTCGTTCCTGCTTAGATTGGCTTTGAACTACAATCCTCAGATCTCATCCTCCTGAGTAGCTAGGATTACAGGCATGAGGTACCAGTGCCTGACAACAATGTGACCCCCCCTCCTCCCCTTTTTTTTTTGCCAGTCTCGGGGCTTAAGCACTGTCTTTGGGCTTCCTTAAGGCTAGAGTTGTATAGCACCATTTCTGGCTTTTTCTATTTTTCTATGTATATGGTACCAAGGAATAAAACCCAGGTCTTTGTGCATACTAGGTAAGAACTCTACCACTTGGCCAAACTCCTGGCCACATTTTTTTTTTTTGGTCAGTCTTAAGATTTGAACTTAGGACCTGTACTTGCTTGGCAGACAGTCTACCAGCCCTTCTTGTTTTACCTAGTTTTTTTACACACATTTTTTTTTTTTGCCAGTCCTGGGCTTGGACTCAGGGTTTGAGCACTGTCCTTAGACTTTTCTCAAGGCTAGCATTCTACCCCTTGAGCCTCAGCACCACTTCCAGCTTTTTGTTATGTATGTGGGGTACCGAGGAATCGAACCTGGGTCTTCGTGCATGCTAGGCAAGCACGCTACCCCTAGGCCAAACTCCCGGCCCCCACACATTTTTTTTTTTACACACATTTTTTAAAAGTCTAGGTCAAAGAGTTAATCAGTGTCTAGGTGACAGCTTGAGGGAGGAGTGGAGAGTGGCTTCTGGGAGCCATTTCCATTCAGTTCTAGGAGGAATGGTAGGCTGCAGCTAACAGTGTAGTCCTTTCTGTGAAGTCCCTAGCTAGCTGTCCCCTTGGAGTGCCACTTGAGATACTGTGCAGGGGGCCAACTTAGGCTTCAACCTATGGACTCAGGACAAGTGGGTGTCGATTTATTATTTTTTTTGTGAGTCATAGGGCTTGAACTCTGGGCCTGGGTGCTGTCCCTGAGTTTTTCAGCTTAAGGCTAAGGCCCTACCTCTGGAACCTCAGCCCTACTTCCCCTTTTCTGGAGGTTAAGTGGAGATAAGAGTCTCAGTTCTTTAGTGCTTGGCTGGCTTTGAACCGTGATCCTCAGATCTCAGCCTCCTGAGTAGCTAAGATTACAGGGGTGAGCCAGCAGGCCTGGCTGGATATTGATTTTGATTTGTCTATAATCCTAAAGGTCTCAGATGTTGAAATCACAGAAGATCACAATACAATTTCCTAATGTCTGAAGGCTCCCAACCCGCTCCTAAAACTATTAACACTGGAAGAAAATATTTATTTAAATTTTTTTTTTTGCCAGTCCTGGGGCTTGAACTCAGGGCCTGGACACTGTCCCTGAGCTGCTCAAGGCTAACACTCTACAACCTGAGCCACAACACCACTTCTGGGTTTTTCTGTTAATGTGGTACTGAGGAATTGAACCCAGGGCTTCATACGTGCTACATAAGCACTCTACCCACTAAGCCACCTTCCCTGCCCATGGAAGAAATAATGTTAAATAATTATTAGGATAGCTACTTGGTCAAGTTGTGTAGGATGTCTGTCCTGTCTGGCTCTACTGTGTTAAGACTCATAGCCAATATATAAAATACTTAGTGTTCCTGAAAGTGTATGTATCACAGTAGTCTTTAAGTCTGCAGGAGAATCAGTGGAATGGGTTAGGCACGGTGGCTCACACCTGTGATCCCAGCTAAGCAAGAGGCAGTGTAGGAGTTTTGGTTAATGCTGGCCCTGACTAAATAAATAAATAAAACAAAAAGGGTCAGGGATATAAATGGAATAATAGAACACTTGACTTGCATGCTTAAGGCCCTGAGTTCAAACCCAGATACTGCCTGCCAATAATTACTTAATAGAATAGGAATAAACCCTGCACAAATGGCTAGAAATTTTTTTCTTTTTGTTGATTGTGGGGCTTGAACTCTGGGTCTGGGAGTTGTCCCTAAGCTCTAAAGCTCAAGGCTATTGTCCTACCCCTGGAGCCACAGCTCTGCTTCCTGTTTTCTGGTGGTTAAATGGAGATAAGAATCTCACAGACTTTAGTGCCCGGTGCTGACTTTGAACCACGATTCTCAGATTTCAGCCTCCAAACTAGCTAGGATTACAGGAGTGAGTCACCTCTCTCAGCTAGAAATACTTTTTCTGAGTTACATGTGATTCCTAGAGGTTATATTGAAAGTTATTAATATTAGCTCCAAATAAACACTGGATTTTGGCTGGCTGTAAAATTGAAGTCAAGGCACTTGATTAGATGAAAGGAAACATTGCCCTTTCTCATTTATACTCCTGGGAAGAGGAAAGAATGTTCACCCATGGAGGTGCTGCTACCCACAGTGCACATATATGTGTTAATTGCTGTCTTATCTTCCACCATGGGAGTTTGTTTGACCAATAAATGATACAACTATGTATGTGTGCCTTTTTGTTTTGCCAAGACTTGAGCCCTCACTTGGCTTTTCTGTATCAGTCTTGGCACTCTACCACTTGAGCCATGTCTCAATGCCTGTAATCCTAACTACTCTGGAGGGTGAGATCTGAGGATCTATTCAAAGCCATCCCAGGCACTAAAGTCTGTGAGACTCTTATCTCCTATTAACCACCAGAAAGGCAGAAGTGGTGCTGTGGCTCCAGGGGTAGGGCAGTAGCCTTGAGCTGAAGAGCTCAGGGACAGTGCTCAGGCCCAGAGTTCGAGCCTCAGGACTGACAAAAAAAAAAAAATGTTTTTGACCCTCCTTTGTTGGCTACAATCTGGAGTAGCTGCTGGACGAGCAGTTGCTCCCTATGGCCACTGAAAATCGGATGGCTGGATCATCAGCAATCAAAGCTCAGAGCACCTATCACCTGTTGCCAAACTACCCCACGTGGTGTGCATACTCACCCTCAGTGGCACACACACACCGCTGCAGAGTGAGTACCTGGTTATGGTGGGTAGACAGGGGTTTCAAGTGGTAAAACAAAACAGAAGCAGTGGGTGATTTGCCATCCTCAGAGCTCCTCTCCAGGTCTTGTCTCTGAGCACTGGGCACCAAGGAACGTTCATCTGCACTGCAGTGCCCCCACGTGTTAACTGAGAGAATTATCAAGAGCTCCTCCAAGGTACTAAGCTGGCTCAGCTTCAGTGAAATCCCCAGCAAACCATTAGCAAGTCAACCAAACAACAGCTCCTAAGACAAGAGTAATCCATCCATAAATGTTCCTGATATTAGGCAAACACATTCTTTGTTTAAAAACAGATAGTTGATAGCTTACAACTGAAGATACTTCTTAGTCAGCTTTTCTTTCATTTTCCTTTTTTTTCTTTTCCTTTGCTGGGGCATTATATAATAATCAGCTCACTAAACCAACAGCCCTGATAGCCCCAGCCTGGCTTTGGGCAGCAGAGCTCCATGGCTTCCTTGGGAACACAGAGCTTGGGCCTCACAACCCCTCTCTTCTCTACTTACTCTTTGGTCAGGGAGCAGGGAGGGAACTTTAGTATTCAAGACAGAACACTTAATGTTGGATGTTGGTGGCTCACATCTGTAATCCTAGCTATTTAAGAGGCTGAGAGCTGAATATCAAATTTTGAAGCTGGCCGCACAGAAATGCCTGGAAGATTGTTATCTCTAATTATCTAATAAAAGCTGGAAGTGGAACTGGCTAAAGGGGTAGAGTGCCACCCTTGTGCAAAAGAGCTAAGCATCATCTAGCCCTGAGTTTAAGCCTCAATACAGGCACCAAAACAAAGATAGCTTGCACCAGTGGCTCATGCTGTAATCCTAGCCATTCAGGAAGCTGAGGCCTGAGGATCATAATTCAAAGCCAGCCCAGGCAAGAAAGTCTGTGAAAAATCTCCAATTAACTACAAAAATGTTTGGAAGTGGAGCTGTGGCTCAAGTGGTAGAGCACTAGCTTTGAGTAGGGACACTGTCTACATCCCAAGTTCAAACCCCAGGACCAACACAAAGAAAAACATTAAAGAAAAATACAAAACTGGAGCCAGGACTACAGCTGGAGTGGGCTGTCATGACTCCCAGTCCCTGAAAGGTTGTCGCTGCATCTTATTTCCTCTGTTTCTCCCTCCTGACCACTGTGTAGGCCCTGGCTGATGCATAGAGAGACCAGTGCAGGCCCAGATGCAGATGTGCTACCTGTTGGAATGGTGTCAACAGACTGGGCATTGAACTCAGGGACGACATCTCTGCTACTGTCCCCACTGAAGAGTTGAGGGCACCTCTGTCTAGAAGGGACAGCAGCAAGGGTCTGTCTTGGGACTTCTAGTTGGAGGTACAAAGAATTATTTTATTAGAAGCTTAGGCTTGTTTCACCACTGTGGGTGGCAGTTCCATGTTCCATGGACAACGAACAACTGCACTTCAAAGTTGGGAGGAACAAATAGGACAGTGATGCTCCTACCCAAGATCCAAGAGAGCTTGAAAGCCAAACCCTAGTCTTCCGTCTATCCGCTATGAAATATAAAACAGGATGGGCCAGGTATGGTGGTTCAACTCTGTAAACCTAGGAACTTGGAGGTGGGAGGTGGGAATCAGGTTCTTGAAACTGTTTCCACCAGGGTCTGCAGTGGTGGGTGCTGTCATCACAGTGACAAGGGAGAACATACATAGGATTGTAGTCTAGGCTGTCTGGGACATAAAGTGAGTCTCTTTCAAAAATAACCAGGGGCTGTGTGTGGTGGCTCACGCCTGTAAGCCTAAGCTACTCAGAAGGCTGAGATCTGAGGATCAAGGTTCAAAGCGAGCAGGAAAAATCCATCAGACCTGTGTGTGTGTGTGTGTGTGTGTGTGTGTGTGTGTGTGTGTGTGTGTGTGTGTGTGTGTGTGTTCTGTTCCTGGGGGCTGTCCCTAAACCAAGGTTACTACCCTATTCCTGGAGCTACTTCCAACTTTCTTTTTTTTTTTTTTTTTTTTTTTTTTGCCAGTCCTGGGCTTGAGCTCAGGGCCTGAGCACTGTCCTTGGGTTTTCTCCAGGCTAGAGCTCTACCACTTAGCCTCAGCACCACTTCCGGCTTTTGTCTATGTATGTGGTACCGAGGAATCGAACCCGGGTCTTCATGCATGCTAGGCAAGCACTTTAACCACTAGGCCAAACTCCTGGCTCCTACTTCCAACTTTCTAGTGATTGTTAATAGAAAACTTAGAAAAACCATAAGAGGGCTGGGAATGTGGCTTAGTGGTAGAGTGCTTGCCTAGCATTGATGAAACTCTAGGTTCTATTCGTCAGTACCACATAAACAGAAAAAGCCAGAAGTGGTCTTGTGGCACAAGTGGTAGAGTGGTAGCCTTAAGCAAAAGGAGCTCAGGGATGGTGTCTAGTTCAGGGATAGTGTCTAGGCCCTGAGTTCAAGCCCTAGAACCAGCAAAACAATAAAAAGAACCCAAAAGTAGTCTGATGGAATGGCTTAGGTGGTGAAGTACCTGCCTAGCAAGCACCAGGCTCTGAATTCAATCCCCAGTAACCAAAAAAGAACACGATGGAACAGTTTTCTGAGACCCTATATACTGTTAATGTTCAACTTGTACCCTTAAGCTCTTTTTGATGTTGTGTTCCCATGTCTAAGAAGCTTGCTTGCATTTTGGGGGGGGGGCAGGGGGAGGAGGCAGTTACGGGATTTGAACTCAGGGCCTGGGCACTGTCCCTGATTTTTTTTTTTTTAACTCAAGGCTAGCACTCTACCACTTTGAGCCACAGTTCCACTTCTGGTTTTTGGGTGGTTAATTGGTGATAAGACTCTCTGGGATGGCTTTGAACCTTGATCCTCAGATTTCAGCCTCCTGAGTAGCTAGGATTACAGATTTGAAGCATCAGCAATGGTGCTTGGGTCCTCTTAGGAGATACGGCAGGTGGACAGGAGGAGAGATTGCCCTACTCACATACCTGGACTTCCAGGGTTGACTTAGTGGCATCTATTACCCACCTAGCCTGCCATTAACTCAGCCCTATCTGTGTAGGTGGAGCCTGAGTGTAGCCTGGCTCCCATAGACCCATTTCTTAGTGCTAATCCATATTCTGAAATGGTGTGCCCATTGTGGTCCCTGTTCTCTTTGGAATGTGTCCATGTTGCCTCTGCTGTAAAATTTACATGGTTAATGGGAGCATTCTGGGTATCACTCATAGTACACAGAAGTTGAGTCACGAGAACCGGGTTGGTTTTTGTTTCTGTTTTCTTTTTCCATCTGAGACATCTACTTGCTTCTCCCAGGCTCGTCCTGGCTGCCAACAGGGATGAATACTACCACAGACCATCCAAGTTGGCAAACTTCTGGGGGAGCAACAATGAGGTCCTCAGTGGTAAGTCTTTCTTCACACCAGGCGAGCAGCCCCTCAGCACACCCCACGTGGTGCCAACACACACAGAGTTTAAAGCAATGCTAACCATAGCCTGCTTCCAGGTAAAGCTCTAGCACCTGAGTATCCTTGGAACTGTCCACCCAGCCCTGGTCCTATGGCTTCCTTTGCCATGTTGGGGTCACATTGCATGATCACCTTGCAAGACCCTAAATGGGGTATGTGTACATGTTTGTCTTCATATCAGCATTTGTGCTTCTACTTTGGCACCCCTTTACTCCATGAATTGTGCGCTGCATTTGAGGTGTAAAAGTTTGGGTGGCATGTATTTTGTATTCCTAGAAATGTTGTCATTGATTAAACTTAGTTCTGGATGGAGATGGGTTAGTACGAGACTGATAGCTCTGTGCAGGTCTTTTTAGGTCAAGTATGGTGGCTCATACATATAATCTCAAGTACTCAATAGGCAGAGATCAGGAGGATTAAGGTTTGAGATTAGCCCAGGCAAAAAGTCCATGAGACCCTATCTTAATAAGCTTGGTATGAGTGGTTGTGCCTATCATCATCAGGAGACCATGATGGGAATGAGATCTAGACAAAAATTAGAGAGTCCACTTGAAAAATAAAGCCTGTGACTTGAGTGGTAAAGCACTTGAGATAGCAAATGCAGTGCCATGGATGCAATTCCCTATACAGGCAGAAGAGAAAGGAGAGGAAGAGGAGAAGGAGGAGGTGTTAAAGGCTGTGTGCCCAGTCTATTTCTGAAGTGTTTGTGATATTCGGTACCTACCAGGTAGGCAATTTCCTTACACTCATGCACTGATCAGATCTCTAGGTAAAACTCTCTCTATGGTTTTGAGTCTTAGAAGTGCTGGCTTCAGTCTTTCTTTTCTTCAGTTCCTCTTGGACCCTATCCTTAGCCTCCCTCAGGGAGTTTGTCGGCCAATGCCTGGGTCTTTCATTTCCCATTTTCCCTTGCTGCATCCCAAGGATTCTTTTTTGGTGGGTTATGGGGCTTGAACTCTAGGCCTGGGCACTGTTCTTCAGCTCAAGGCTACTGCCCTACCCCTTGAGCCACAGCCCCATTTCCCATTTTCCAGTGATTAATTGGAGATAAGAGTCTCAGGGACTTCAGTACCCAGGCTGGCTTTGAACCACAATTCTTAGATCTCAGCCTCCTGAGTAGCTAGGATTATAGGCGTGATCCACTGTTCTCTGCATTCCAATGATTTTAATGGTGGCGCTCATCTAATTTCTTTCTTTTTTTTTTTTTTACCAGTCCTGGGCTTAAGCTCAGGGCCAGAGGACTGTTCTTGGATTTTTCTCAAGGCTAGAACTCTACCACTTGAGCCTCAGCACCACTTCTGGCTTTTCCTAAGTATGTGGTACCAAGGAATCGAACCCGGGTCTTCGTGCATGCTAGGCAAGCACTCTACCACTAGGCCGAACTCCCGGCCCATCATCTAATTTATTTCTTGTCTTTTAAATCCTGGATCTTAAACTCTGTTTTCCCACAGTTTTTCTTTTCTTTTTTTTGATTGTTTATAGTTGGTCGTGGATCTTGAACTCAGAGCCTGGGTGCTGTCCCTGACCTTGTGTGCTCAAGGCTAGTGCTATCTCCTTGAGCCACAGCTCCACTTCTGGTTTGGGGGTGGGTAAATTAGAGATAAGAGTGCAGGGCTCAGGTGGGGGATAGTACAAATGGCTTTTCCTTCCCCAGGCTGGCTTTGCATCATGATCCTCAGATTTCAGCCTCCTGAGTGGCTAAAATTACAAGCGTGAGCCACCAGTACCCAGGTTCCCCCAGTTTGTTTTATTTTGGTGGTCTAGATATTATTGCTTGGCTAGATAGTAAAGGCTCATTCATTTTTGAAATGATTGATTTATACGATTTGTTTATGCATTCTGGATGAGTTCTTTGTTGGATAAATTAACTAACTACATATTTGGTGAGCGGATTTTTTTTTTTTTTTTTTTGCCAGTCCTGGGCTTGAGCTCAAGGCCTGAGCACTGTCCTTGGACTTTCTCAAGGCTAGAGCTCTACCACTCGAGCCTCAGCACCACTTCCGGCTTTTTTCTATGTATGTGGTACTGAGGAATTGAACCCAGGTCTTCGTGCATGCTAGGCAAGCACTCTACCATTAGGCCAAACTCCTGGTCCTGAGGGTTTATTCTTTTTGTGTCATCCAAAAAGCCTTTACCTCCCCTAAGATCATTATTTTTTTGTTGAAGCTTTTTTTGGGGGGAGGTATCTATGATTTCATAATTAATTTTTATATATTTAACCCTATCTACTAGATGTGTTTAATATCATTTGTTAGATGGATATTCTTGGGGGTTTTATTTTTATTTTTTAATTATTGTTTTGATAGTCCCGGGGCTTGAACACAGGGCGTAGCTTTGTCCATGGGTTTTCTCAAGGCTAGCGCTATACTACTTGAGCCACAGCACTTCTTCTGCCTTTTTTCTGTGTTTGTGGTCCTGAGGAATCGAACCCAGTCTTTGTGCATGGCAGGCAAGTACTCTACCATTAGGCTACGTTCCTGGTCCTCTCTTTGCATTTTGCATGTGTGTGTGTGATGGTCCTGGACTTTGAACTCAAGACCTGAGCACTGTCCTTGAGCTTTTGTACTTAAGACTAGTGCTACAGCTCAGTTCTGGCCTTTTTTTTTTTAGTTGGTTGGAGTAAGCTAACAACTTTTCAGCCCTGGCTGGCTTCAAACCATGATCCTCATGAGCTCAGCCTCCTGTAGCTAGGATTATAAGTGTTGAGTCATCTTGTAAAGTTTGGTAATATCCACATATCAAGGACATCATGCGCCTTTTCTTCCTTTGGTCTTAGCTTATCTCACTCAACATGATTTGCTCTAGTTTCATCCACAGCAAATATCATTATTTTATCTTGTCTGTTGGCTATGAAGAATTCCACTGTATAATATGTACCACATTTTTTGTATCCATTCATCTGTAGTCAGTTACTATCTTTTTGAACGGAGTGCAGTGGTAAACATCTGTAGTCCCAGCTGAGTGTAGTAGGAAGCAGAAAGATTATTTGATCCCATAAATTAAGTCCTACCTGGCCAGTGTAATGAGACCCTGTCTTTCTTTTCTCAAGGCTAGCATTCTACCACTTTGAACCACAGCTCTACTTTTAGTTTTCTAGTGGGTAATTGGAAATAACCATCTCATGGCCTGCCTTGAACTGAGAGCCTCAGATCTCAGCTTCTTGAGTTGCTAAGATTATAGGTATGAGCCACCAAACTACCCTTTTTAGCCAGAAGTGGTTGGGTAGAGTTCCTATGAGAAAGTAGGGCTGTCTCCCAGGCCCCGACACTATCTCAAAGGTTCTGTAGAAGCTATATGTGGACCACTGGGTTTCAAGGCTTCCTGTTGGCATCTGGATAGGCATGGGTGGAGCCTGTGGGACTTCCTTGCATCGAGGAATTGGAGTGCCTGTATCTGCTGGGAAATGTGTATGTCCTGTGTCCTCTGGAGAACATGATTCTCTCAGGGGATGGGACAGGGATGGGAATTCACAGCAAATGTAGAACCCATCCATCATATGGTGCTAACTCTGTAACTTGCTGCAGGGCTTGACATGCAAGAAGGCAAGGAAGGAGGCACATGGCTAGGTATCAGCATGAGGGGGAAGCTGGGAGCCCTCACCAACTATCTGCAGCCACAGCTGGACCAGGAGGCCCGTGGTAGAGGTATGAGCCGAAGTAGGGGTGCACAGTAGAGGGACAAGAACAGTAGGCCTCCAGCCAGGGCTTTTGCTGGTACAGCCTACCCTCCTTCAACATGTCTCAGGGACATGTGGCAGAGACCGAAGGAGCAGTCAGAGGGGTAGACCAGGAGGCGATAAGCATTTCATAGATTTTCCGGCCCTGGTTGGCTATGAAGCTCCGCCCTCAGATCTCAGCCTCCTGAGTAGCTAGGATTACAGGTGTGTAGCTCCTGGCTCCTGCCTGTTTCCAAAGGGACAGCTCTGTGAACACATATTTTTATTTATTTATTTTACAGTACTGGGGCTTGAACTTAAGGTCTTATGCTTATTTCTAGGTGGATACTCTATTACTTGAACCGTGCCCACCCGTCTTTCCCCCCCTGCTAAAGTTTTCCTTTTTTTTTTTTTTTTTTTTTTTTTTTGCCAGTCCTGTGCTTGAGCTCAGGGCCTGAGCACTGTCCTTGGACTTTCTCAAGGCTAGAGCTCTACCACTTGAGCCTCAGCACCACTTCCGGCTTTTTTCTATGTATGTGGTACCGAGGAATCGAACCCGGGTCTTCATGCATGCTAGGCAAGCACTTTAACCACTAGGCCAAACTCCCGGCCCCGTCCTTTTTTTTTTTTTCTTATGAATTTTTCTTCTCATGTTAGATTTCCACACAGAAGCATAATGGAAGGCGTTTGTTTGCTTGTTTTTGCTATGCTGGGGATTGAACCCAGGACCTCAAGCAGGCCAAGCAAACTGAATACCACTAACTATATCTTCTACCTGGAAAGAAATGGGTAAACAACAACAACAAAAAAGATACTCAGAAGGCTGAGACCTTAGGCTCTTGGCTCAAAGTCAACACAGGCAGACACATCTGAGAGACTTATCTCAAATTAAACAGAGTATAGCTGGAAGTGGAGATGTAGTTCAAGTGGTACAGTACCACCCTTGAGTGAAGAAGCTAAACAAGAACTTGAGGCCCACGGTTCAAGTTCCAGTAGCAGCTCCTGCGCTGCAACACACACACACACACACACACACACACACACACACACACACACACACACACACACACACGAAGAGAGAGGAGAAAGAGGAAGAATTATTTTTGTTCTATTTGTTTTGCCAGGCCTAGGACTTAAACTCAGGGCCTGGGGCACTGTCCTTGAGTGCTTTTACTCAAGGCTAGCACTCCACCACTTGTGGTAGAGCACCACTGACAGAGTTTCATTTTTTTTCCCCTCCTCCAATTATGGGGCTTGAAGTCTGGGCCTGGGTACTGTTCCTGAGCTCTTCAGCTCAAGGCTACCACCCTACTCCTGGAGCCATAGCCCCTCTTCCAGTTTTCTAGTGGTTCATTGGAGATAAGAGTCTCATGGATTTTAGTGCCCGGGCTGGCTTTGAACTGTGATCCTCAGCTATCAGCTTCCTGTGTAGCTAGTATTACAGGTGTGAGCCACTGTGTCTGACACTTCCAGCTTTTTCTTTGTATGTGGCATGAGGAATCGAAACCCAGGGCTTTGCACATGCTGGAGAAGCAGTCTAGCATGAGGCCATGATCCTGGTCAGGAAGAGTTCTTAGTGTTGTCTTCCTTCATGGTCTATGAGGTAGTCCATGAGGTGTGACTGACTCAGATATGGGGGTCTCCAAGGGGATTTCTCTTCTTGTATCTTCCCTAGAAGTCCCACTACATTCTTCCCATGAAAAGAGAGAGGCTCCTATCTTCTGTTTTTAGCCATTGGCGTCTTCTCTTGCCCTCAGGTGAACTTGTATCCCACTTTCTGACTTCTGACATGGATAGCTTGTCCTACCTGAAGAAGGTCTCTGCCGAAGGTCACCTGTATAATGGATTCAACCTCATAGCAGCTGACTTAAGGTGAGTCTGCCAGGAGGTGGATTGCTGCCCTAGCCAGCACTGAGGACCAGGTCTCCATCTCATGGGCAAGCAGAACTCTACTCCACCAATCACTGATCAGCCAGGTATCTGTGCCCTTCTTTTCCTGGGGCTGTGTGAAACAGCCTAGGGAAGCTCTGAACCAAATGTGTTTCCAGGTTACTGTTTTTGCTTCATGTGTGTGTGGAGTGGAGGGTGTGTGTGTGTCATGGTCCTTGAACTCAGGGCCTATGCACTGTCCCTAAGCTTTTGTGCTCAAAGCTAGTGCTGTTCTTTGTGTGTGTGTGTAGGGGGGGTGTTATGAGGCTGGCTGCCACCCTACCTCTGGGCATGCGTGTTGTCCCTGAGCTCTTCAGCTCAAGGCTACCACCCTACCCTTGGGCCAAGCCCTACTTCCCATTTTCTAGAAGATAATTGGAGATGTCTCAGGTCCCTAGCAGGCTTTGGACCTTGATCCTCAGATCTCAGCCTCCTGAGTATCTAGGATTACAGGTGTGAACCACATGCCTGGCTAGTGCTCTACCCTTTGAGCCACAGCCCCACTTCCTGCTTTTCCTATGTATGTGCTACCGAGGAATCAAACCTGGGTCTTCCTACAAGCTAGGTAAGCACACTTACCACCAGGCCAAACAACTGGTCTTGGACTGGCTTTTTAAAATAATCTCGTAAGCTTGGTGTGGTGCCTCACACCTGTAATCCTAACGACTTTGGAGGCTGAGATCTGAGGATGTTGGTTCGAAGTCAGCCCCCTGGAAGAATCTTATCTACAGCACAGGGATAATATCCAGGCCCAAGGGTAGGGTGGTAGCCTTGAGCTGAGGAGCTGAGGGACAACCCCCAGGCTCAGAATTCAAGCCCCACCTTTGACAAAAACAAAAATAATTTTATAATGGTTATTTTATTTATTGTTTATGTGGTACCCCGGAATTGAACCCAAGGCCTAGGATTACAGGCACCAGCCACCAACACCTGGCTTCTCCAGAGGTTTTTTTTTTTTTTTTTTTTTTTAATGTTTATTTGGCCTGTCAATGCAGTGAGCATCTGCCTTTGCTTCTTCCCTCCCCACTCTGGCTCCCTGCCCTCGCTCTAATACCCAGAAGTCAGTGACTGCTCCTATAGTACAGTTTTCCTCCCTGTAATAACCTGCCAAGTTTAGCCACCAAATTCTGTCCTTATTTTTGTAAAAATGTCTAACCTGCTGGACCACCTGCATGTTGTTACGACCATTTGCGTGTGGTTTCATCCTTGTGGTTATTGACTGTGGGCCTCGTAAGGTGACATCAGAGGGTAATGTAGTTAAACTGTGTAGTTGTGATCACCTGTGTGTGGTGTTTAAAACTCAGCCCCACCGAAGCTCAGGGCTACTCTAAGCCCAAAAGTGGAAATCATTATCTGCAGTGCTATTAAAATGACTCCTATGAAGTGCTGATGACTCTATTGCTGGGGAGTTCGGGTCCCCCCAAAGTGGCTGGGATAGTCCACTCCTCAGTGTGCAAGAGGGAGGCAGTTTGCTCCCTACATATAGCCCAAGTGCAGGCATTTATCTTGGGCCCAAGGGCAGTTCATGAGTCCATTGTGACTTGAGCATCCATGTGTCTGTCCAACTCATGTACCACATGAAGAGATTCCTTCACTGTGGAAATCGAGTGAGCAACTGTGGCCCACAAGAGGAAGACCCAGGACAGGCGCCGTCAACAGCATTGGCTACTGGACCAGTAGTTGTGATGCTGGTGTGGCTGGGTGCTTAGAAGCTGTGCAAGAGCGTCTGGGGTCACACTCAGAATGGATGTATAGGCAAATATGGACAGGCAGCTTTTGAACTTCGGCTTCTGGGAGATCTGAACAGCTTTTGTGACTCCTAGAGACTGTAAGGACAGGTGCAGACAGCGGCCCGAAGAGCATTTCACAAGTCAGGGTGAGGGATGAGGCAGGAAGGCAGTGGCTGTACCAGTAAAGCAACCAGCTGTGCCATAGGGTCTTTCTCCTGCTGCTGCTTTTTAGGTTAGTGGTCCCTAAGGTGTGCTAGGAATGTACCTGTGATGTTGGAAAGGAGACATCCGGAGTCCTGGACCCAGCCTTTCAGTTCCTGAGCACAGATAGTGTTGTTTTTTGCTTGGCACTAGCTAGGGCTCAGGAACAGAGCTATGAGACTCAGGGGCAGCACTTGGTTCCCATTTGACCTCTCTCTCCTGTCCACAGCACTGCAAACGGAGATGTTGTTTGCTACTATGGAAATCGAGGAAACCCAGCGCCCATTGTCCTGACACCAGGTGAGCCTACCTGACAGTGTAGGGCTGCTATTATGTAGAGACCAGTACCTTGTTGCATTACTCTCTTGACACTGTAAATTTTTTCCATGGTGTGCCTTTGGTGGTCTGTATAGGACCAGGGCCTAGAGCTGCCCACAAGAGTTCCACACATTTTCCCCTCCTCCCATGAGCTTTTTTTTAGAGTGTTCTGGATTCCCTGACTTTGCCCTACTTCTCCACCCTATAGCCCTGTCTCCCGGCCCCAGATAATAAATACTATTTTATATGATCAGATACACTAGGCATTGTTCCTTTGTGTTCTTTGGTCTCACTGTGTGTGAATGAGTGGGTATGCTCTCTTTTCAAGGAAGGAAGTTGATGTCTCCTCCCTGTGTTTTTTTTTTTTGTTGTTGTTGTTTTATATTTTTTTGCCTGTCCTGGACCTTGAGTTCAGGGCCAGAGCACTGTCCTTGGGCTTTCTCAAGGCTCAAACTCTACCACTTGAGCCAAAGCACCATTTCTGGCTTTTGTCTATGTATGTGGTACCAAGGAATCGAACCCAGGTCTTTGAGCATGCTAGACAAGCCCTCTACCACTAGGCCAAACTCCCCGTCCCTCCCCGTGTTTTTGTTTGTTTCTTTGTTTTTATTGACAGTCCTGGCCTTGAACTCAAGGCCTGGACACTGTCCTTGAGCTTTTTTTGCTCAAGATTAGTGCTCTACTACTTACGCCACCACTTCCAGCTTTTTCTGTATGTGGTATCTAACTCAGGGATTTGTGCATGCTAGGCAAGCATTCTACCACTAGGCTACACTCCCGAATCTTATCCCAGTTTTTGTGTCAGAACAGCAGGCATTTCTGGTGAGGAGCAAAAATGGAGTCTAGCACTTAACAAAAGGTAAACAGATGTGCTGGGACCAGGGCCTGGCCTGTTTCCTTCCTCTCAAGTCACTGCCTGGCTAGTCCTCACTGAAGGCATCTTAAGAATGTGGACCTCAGACACTGGCTCTGGACCTTGCACCTGAGCCATTGATCCATGCCTGCCAATTGTCCTGGCCCCTGGGGACAGTGATGTTGCCCTTGGTAGCACCCTACCCCCACCTGTGTGTGACAGTGCTTCTTTACAGCCCAGTTCTATTTGTAGTTGGTACCACAGTCATCAAGTGTTACAGTGCAGAGGTTACCTCTTCCCACTAAGGGTTAGGGGTGGGCCTGACAGGCTGAGTGTTCCAGGCAAAGCCTAAGGGAGGTGGTAACTGAGTGAGTGGTCCATTCAACCTATATCTCAGGGTGTGCCAGAGATTCTTATGGGAGTCTGTTGTCCCTGCTCATTCATACTCAATCACTGTTTCACAGAAGGGCTGGTTTTTAGCCTCCTGTGACTATCTAGGCATGTAGTATTGTTCAGGTCAGGTGGAGTTCTCAGATGAGGCAGACCCCTGCCATGGTGTGAGGAAAACCTTTTTTTTTTTTTTTTTTTGTCAGTCCTGGGCTTGAGCTCAGGGCCTGAGCACTGTCCTTGGACTTTCTCAAGGCTAGAGCTCTACTACTTGAGCCTCAGCACCACTTCCAGCTTTTTTCTATGCATGTGGTACTAAGGAATCAAACCCAGGTCTTCGTGCATGCTAGGCAAGCACTTTAACCACTAGGCCAAACTCCCGGCCCAGGGAAAACCTTTTTTATTTTCTATTTTTGGTCCTAATTCTAGGGCTTGAACACAAGGCCTAGGGTACTGTTCCTTAGTTGTTGTTTTTCTGGTTCATTGGAGATAAGAGCCTCTCAAGATTTGTCTGCCTGAGCTGGAGTTGATCATAGATCCTTATATCTCAGGCTCTTGTGTAGCTAGGATTACAAGTGTGAGTCACTGGTGCCCAGCATAATAATGGCTTTATTGAGACAGGACTTCCATGCTATATGGTGCACCCATTTGAGGTGTATCATATTCAGAACCTTGTCATTATTGTCAAACACCAGAGCATATGTTCCCCATTCCCTTTCTCCCTAGCACCTGGCAACCTGATTGTGTCTATGATTTGCCTATTCTGAACATGTCACACAAAAGGAATCATATATTCTGGTCTTAGGAGTTGACTTCTGACCTCTTTCATTTAGCTTGGTGTCTTCTAAGATTCATCAATCAATATTTCTTTATATGGCGTAGGGGATATACATTTTGTTTTTGTTCATCTATTGATGGGCACTTCGTGTATATGTGTGTGTTGATCCTGGCATTTGAATTCAGGACCTGAGTGTGCTGTCTTTCAGGTTTTTTTGCACAAGGCTGGTTTTACTCTACCATTTGAGCCACAGCTCTACTTCTGGCTTTTTGGTAGTTATTTGGAGATAAGAATCTCACGGACTTAACTTCCCAGGCTGCCTTCAAATTATGATTCTACAATCTCTGTCTCCTGATTATAGGTGTGATCCACTGAACCCAGCAGATGTGTGCTTTTTTTTTTTTTTTTTTGCCAGTCCTGGGCTTGAGCTCAGGACCTGAGCACTGTCCTTGGATTTTTCTCAAGGCTAGAGCTCTACCACTTGAGCCTCAGCACCATTTGTGGCTTTTTTCTATGCATGTGGTACCGAGGAATCGAGCCCGGGTCTTCATGCATGCTAGGCAAGCACTTTAACCACTAGGCCAAACTCCCGGCCCCCGTGCTACTCTTATTTCTAATTAACCACCAGGAAACTGGAAGTGGCACTGTGGCTTAAGGGGTAGGGCTATAGCCTTAAGCTGAAGAACTCAGGGACAGCGCCCAGGCCAACAGTTCAAGTCTCACCACCAACAAAAAAAATAAAGAAAAAAATACTTGAGTATGGGGGGCAGTTTTGGCCCAGTAGTTTTTAGTCCAGTCTGTACCCCTGTGACACCTTACTGCATGCCAGTAGTCAGGTTGGAGGCCAGATATTTACCCTGAAATCACACAATGGGGCCTCTGCATGGCCAGGCTGACACCCTCCCTGCAGGGACCTATGGGTTGAGTAATGCGCTGCTGGATACACCCTGGAGGAAGCTATGCTTTGGCAAGCAGCTCTTCATGGATGTGGTGGAGAAGAGCCAGGCACTTCCCAAGGATGCCCTCGTTGCACAGCTCCTGGACGTGCTCAACAATGAGGAGGCGTAAGTAGCAAGTCCCACGGGGCAGAGTGAAAGGCAGATTTTACTGCCCTAGCCTATGGAGGTGACCAAGGCTGGCTCCTCAGCTGCAGAGCAGCCTACCTTCCCCTACCACCCCCATTCCCCTTGGCTAGGCAATTGGAGTTTTTATTGGGCCCTTGATGACAGAGATCTGCCGGGAGCCTGTGCTCTGGGAGCCTCACTGTTCTTAGAGGTTCCACACGGGGTCAGGTGTGCTGACTCCCCTCTATCATCCTAGCTACTCAGGAAGCTGAGATGTGAGAAATATTGTACGAAACCAGTCCCAGAAGGAAAGTCTGAGACTTTTTTTTTCCCCCCACCTCCCCAATCCTGGGGACTGAACTCAGGGCCTGAGCACTGTCCTTGGGCTTTCTTCAAGGCAAGTGATCTACCACTTGAGCCACAGCACCACTGTGGCTTTTCTGTGTATGTGGTGCCAAGGAATCAAACCAGGGTCTTCATGAGTGCTAGGCAAGCACTCTACCACTAGGCCAAACTCTTGGCCCAGTCCATGAGACTCTTATCTTAACTAACCACCAAAGAATCATAAGTGGAATTGTGACTCAAATGGTACAGCCCCAGCCTTGAGTAAAAAGGTTAAGGGACAGTAACCAGACCCTGAGTGTAAGCCCTACTACTAGCATTAAACACACAAATAAAACAAACACAAAAACCCAGCCAGGCACTCATGGTCTACATCTGTAATTCTACTCAGGAGGCTGAGATCTAAGGATTTTGGTTTAAAGCTAGCTGGGGCAGGAAAGCCCATGATTATTTCTAATATACTACTCAGTAATGGCTGGAAGTGATGCTGTGGTTCAAGTGGTAACCTTAAGCAAAAGAAGCTCAGGAACAGTGCCCAGGCCCTGAGTTCAAGCCCCAGGACTGGCACAAAAAAAAAAACAAAAAATCAGACTCACATGAGACCAGAGAAAGCTGGAGTCTCTCTTCTGCACAAGGAAGGTGAATGAAAGACACCAAATGTTCAGTAAGCCTTGGGGAGGAGAAGCAGGTGATTCAGCTCCAAGGTCAGAATAGATCTCAGGGCTGGCAGAAGTTCCCATGTGCTGTCCTACGTGAGTCTAAACACTGGACATGGACACCTGTCCCTGAGAAGAGAGGTGCCTCTAACATCTTGCCTCTGTACGGAGCATCTTCAGACACTGGGCTTCTATGTCTGGGCCATCACAGCCAAGGGTTCTGGTGTTTATCAAGTTGGCCTTTGCCCCATATGCAGCCTGCACACCCAGGACACTTTCCTGCCCAGATGATCCATTGACCATCCCTCCTCCAACTAGCTTGGTCACCCTCACAGCCCTAGGCTCTGTTGCTCTCCCCTCCCTAACAGCTCTTTGCTGCTCCTGCTCCCCCTTTTCCTCTGTGCCTTGGAAGCATAGCTTCACCCTACAGCCTCAGTGTCACCAGTCCCCTTTGGAGAGCCCTGCTACAGCAGTTTGGCTATGTATAACTTAGTCCTCCGGCCTGTAATGGTCCCTGTCTAATCTTATTGATGGCTGTAACTCTATTGGCAGTTGGGGAGGCTGGGAAGTTTCAGGGTATCATGGACCTCTGTCACAAGGACAGATGCTGACAGTAACAAGTAGAAAGTATAGGTGTCATCCACCTGTCCAAGCTCAATGATGGAGTCCTAAGTAGAAGGGTAAAAAGAGATAAAAGTTGTCTAGCAGAAAAGTGAACCTTCATGTTTTCTTACTTTCCACGCTAGAAGCTTCTAAGGAACCTAAGACTTAGCATAGCAGACATAGTCATGTAACCGACTGATGGCCACCCTTCCCTCTATGTTTCCAGACAGCTGCCTGACCCTGCTATTGAGGACCAGGGCCAGGAGTATGTGCGGCCCATTCTGCACAAGTATTCAGCAGTTTGTGTGCGTGGCTCCAATTATGGTACCAGGTACAGCAGGGCTGGGATTTACCTTCCTTTCCCATGACTCGCCTCTCAGGATGGAGATAGCAAAGGAATTGAGCTTTTCCACACTCTGTAGCTTGCCAAAACCAGTCATCTTTCTTACCAGAGTAGATTCCAGAACCTCTTCCCTATCCAGACTTCCTGCAGGAGAATGAATAGACTATTAGTTAACGGCTGTGCACAATCTACCAGCTCCTAAAGGTTCTGTAGGCCATCATGGCTCGGCTCCTGAGGCCTAGGTGAAACTCTCAAGTCCCTTATATGCCGGGAGCCAGCATATAGCTACGAGGGAGACAGTGCATCAAGGAAGCCCCAGCAGATGGCCTGGTATTGATAGTCCAAGGCCCATTGGTTGCATGCCAACATGGTGGCTGTGGAATGTGCAGAAGAGATAGGAGGAAGTCACAACCTGATGACCTGCCATGGAGAGAGCTGGGCAGGAGAGAAAAAGAGTCCTCTGAGGCTCTCGGGTGAGCCACATAGGTGATAGGGGAGGAAGGGATCAGGAGGGAATTTTCTAGGCCCTGATCCAATTGAGATCTTGACCTCTTAGGAAAATTGAGCATGGCCAGAAAATCTGGGACTTTGTGGGGTTCTGAGTGGGGAAGTGCCTGGTCAACTCATTGGCCAAGTTGTGAATAACAGATGGGTAGGCCTGTTGCTGAAGAGAGGGGGCAGGACAGGCAGGGAATATTTCAGAGTAGAGGTGCAGATCCCATCCACATTGTTAAGGCTGAGGTTGCTGCTCAGTCATGACTCACCTTAAGCCAGAGTGGAATGCCCAGCCAGGACCCAAGCACAGTTAACAAGTTAACCTGCCCTTTTCTGCTTCAGCCATGGCCTCAGCTGTGGCTCTAATAGGTATGACTGGGGCCAAGGGATACAGGGAAGAATGCTCTCTTTCAGAACCAACACCATCATCCTTGTGGATGCAGATGGCCATGTGACCTTTACAGAACGAAGCATGCTGGACAAGGACGCCTCCCGATGGGAGACTACCACCCACGAGTTCATGCTACAGAGCTAAGTGGTCCCACTGGACATGGCCAGAAGGCTCCTGGGAAGTCATGCTGTAAGGCCTGTGTGGATAGGAACCTTCCATGGCCATATTTTAGTTGAAATGGGCCTTTCCTCTTGTGAATGTATAGACAGAATGCAACAGTGCTTCTGTTCCCACAGTTAGGTCTGCTTCTGCAGAAAAGATGGCCATTGGAGTCAGCTGAAGGAAGACTTATTTATACTACAGCAGCCTTCTTGGAGGGCAGGTGGTCCTACACATTTGATGGGTTCTCCTATGCATTGGATGGCCTTGAGGGTAAACCCATGTTTGCTAGGTGCTTCTGTGTATAATCGGGATCCCATGAGCAATGGTAGTTGTATGGCCTTGATGATTACACATATGCTGGGGGCTTTTAGACTCCTACTTGTCCAGGTAGGTGTTCTGGGACAGCCAATGACATCTCTCATCTCCTTTAAGAGTCAGACTTCACAGAAATCTGAACCTGAGTATGAGTTGTTGTTAATAAAATGTTGAGTTGTGGTAAGCGTGTTTCAAAGTTCTTCCCTTGTGTGGTGGTGATGGTGGAATTAGAACCCCATATGAGGCTTTTCCTCCTTATGTCGCATCCTCCTCTGCATGGTCATAGAAGCCTGAGGGTCACACACGGTGTCTGCCCATCTGTCCTTGGGAAGAAATGGATGCAAGAAAGTTCATGTGCAATGAACTTGGATGTTGGTTACAGGGAGAACCTCCTGCCACCAAGAACTCATCAGAAAGAAGCATGCTCAGCCTATGGGTCTTGGAACCTGGGGCTGGCAGAAAGGGGTAGTTTGGAGGGCTAATAGACAAGTGAAATCTTCCTCAGCCCTAGTACTTGGGAACTAAAGTCCCCAGCACTGGCCAACCATAAATCCCATATAGTGCACAGCCCTAGGTTTCCTTCTGCCTGTTTTGCAGCTGATGCTATCTAAAAGCAGGGAGCACAGGGTTGATGTGGACCTACACCTGCATTGCCCCTCAAGGGTGTGATGAATTGCTGGCTTATGCAGAAGAGCAGGTGTCTGACTTTCTGCTATCTCCCCATTACATGGTATTGGGCCTCTATGCTTACTTGGAACTAATAAACAAAAGGAAAAAGCTTGGAGCTGGGAGTTTGGCCTAGTGGTAGAGTGCTTGCCTAGCATGCACGAAGACCCAGGTTCAATTCCTCAGTCCCACATACATAGAAAATAGCCAGAAGTGGTGCTGTGGCTCAAATGGTAGAGCTCTGGCCTTGAGAAAGTCCAAGGACAGTGCTCAGGCCCTGAGTTTAAGCCCCAGGACTGGGGAGAGAAAGGGGTGGGAGAGATGGAGGAAGGGAGGGAACTAGACCTCATGAGTCAACCTGACAGGTTCCCAGATAGGAGCATCACTCCTGATGCCATCCTCCACGTATCTCATCACAGGGCCTTCCTAGAGCCTCCTCTGTCCTACAAAGGTGAAGATCTGCCCAGGAAAAGCTTTTTTTCTTGCCAGTAGAGGGGTTTGAACTTGGGGATTGGATACTTCCCTTTTCTTGGTGAGGGGGTTCGGTTGTGGGGCTTGAACTCTGGGCCTGGGTACTGTTCCTGCGCTCTTTAACTCAAGGCTAGAATGCTACCACTTGAACCACCATGCCACTTCTGGTTTTCTAGTGGTTAATTGGAGATGAGTCTTATGGACTTTACTGCCCTGGCTGGCTTTGAACTGATCCTCAGATCTCAGCCTCCTGAGTAGCTAGGATTATAGATGTGAGCCACTAGTACCCAACCCCTTAGTCTTTTCAAAGCTCAGGGATCACTACCACTTGAACCATACAATTTTTTTGGTGGTTAGCTGGAGATCAGAGTTAAACAGACTTTCTTCCCTCTTCTGGCCTTCAACTTTGATCCTCAGATTTCAGTCACTTGAGTAGCTAGGATTATAGACATGAGCTACTGATACTCAGCTCACAGAAAGCTTTCTAAGCACTTGTAATAAGGCTCTGCCCCAAGCTTGCCTAGACCTCCTGAGAAAGGGGCAGTGCAAGATCAATGTCTTCTGTAGGTTGTGTTGTATCCTCTCAAAAAGATGCATTAAAACCAGGCACCAGTGGTTCATGTCTGTTGTCTTCGCTACTTGGGACTGATAACTGAGGATCGTGGTTCAAAGCCTGACTGGGCACAAAAGTCCTTATGAGACATCTCCAGTAAACTCAATAAAGCCAGAAGTGGTATTGTGGCTCAAATGTGGAGCAGAATGCTAGTCTTGAGCACAAAGGAGCAAAAGGGACTGCCAGGCCAAGTTAAAGTCCCAGGACGAACTAAAAGCAAAATAAATAAATAAATAAACAAACAAATAAAAGTATATTGGAACCTGGCCTTTAGGATCTTGGGTGATCATGCCCCCAATTGAGTGTGATTGGTATCTATACACACACCTGCACACAGGGACAGGAGTGTATGACAGTGAGCTGTGCATCAGCGTAGGGTATACCATAGCTGTGAGGGAGACCTGGATCAGTCTCTGAGAGCCTTCAAAAGAAGCACAGCTCTGTTGCTACCTAGATCTTAAGGTCAAACTTCCAGAGCTCTGAGACAATTGTCACTTGGGATATGGCTTAAAGATACAGGATCTACCTTCTATGCATAGGGCTTTTGAGTTCAGTTCCCAGCACCATTAGAAAAAAGCAGACCAAAGCAAATGTCCTGTTTAAGCCACTCTGGTAGTTATGGCAAACCAAGAAAACAATTGCAATAGAGATCCTGACTTTATATATGACGAAACTGAGGCAAAGGAATACTACTTTTTGTATGTATGTGTTTTTCCTGGAGCTTGAATTCAAGACTTGGGAGTTATTGTTTTTTTTTTTTTTCTCAAGGTGGGTGTCTATCACGAGCACAGCTTTTGCTTCTGGCCTTTTGCTGTTTAATTGGATGTTAGAATCTTATAGACTTTCCTGCCTGGGCTTTCATCAATCTGTGGTCTTCAGGTCTCAGCTTCCTGAGTAGCTAGCATTATAGGTGTGAGCTTACACTTGTTTCAACAGCTTCCTCTTCCTCTTTTTTTTTTTTGCCAGTCCTCAGGGTGTGGGGACTGGCCCTGAGCTTTTTTGCTCAAGGCTAGCATTCTGCTGCTTGAGCCACAGCACCACTTCTGACTTTCTGTTTATGTAGTACTGAGGAATTGGACCTGAGGCTTCATACATGCTAGGCAAGCACTAAGGCACATTCTCAGCCCCACTGTCACAACCTTTTTCATTTCAATTTAGGTGATGGTGGCTTGTAAATATACTTCTTGAAAGTATAGAATGTGCAAGTTTTTAGCCAATAACTGCTTAAATTACAGTTTCCTATGTTCCCCCCCCCACTGTAAATCTGCCATTTCCCCATTACAAATAGTATCTTGGAGGAGAGACACTTTGCAATTGTGTTTAAAATAATTCAGCAGGGAATGCTCAGTGTCACCAAAGTACAGGGTCAGCATGAGATAGTACTAGGTATCTCACCCTGCACCAAAACTTAAGCCTAATACTTATTTCTCAATTTTTTTTTTTCTTGCCAGTCCTGGGCTTGTCTCAGGGCCTGAGCACTGTCCCTGGATTTTCTCAAGGCTAGGGCTCTACCACTTGAGCCACAGCACCACTTCTGGCTTTTTGCTACGTATGTGGTACCGAGGAATCGACCCGGGTCTTCATGCATGCTAGGCAACCACTCTACCACTAGGCCAAACTCCCGGCCTTATTTCTCAATTTTTGAATTTTTTAAAATTGCCAGTTCTGGTGCTTGAACTCTGGGTTCTGGCTGTGTCCTTGAACTCCTTTTGCTCAAGGCTAGCATTCTTATCACTTGAGCCAAAGCACCACTTCTAGGTTTTTCTGAGATAATTGAAGATAAGAGATTCTTATCAGAGTCTTATCAAAGTCTCACACTTTTCTGCCTTGGCTGACTTTGAACCATGATCCTCAGATCTTAGCCTCCTGAGTAGCTAGGATAACAGGTGTGAGCCACCAGCACCTGGCTTGGTGTATTATTATTTTTAACACCCACTATTATTTTGCTGGTACTAGAGCTTGAACTCAGGGCCTGGGTACTGTTTCCTTCCTTCCTTCCTTCCTTTCTTCCTTCCTTCCTTTCGTGCCTTTCCTGAGTTTTCTCAAGGCTAGTGCTCTACCACTTGAGCCATAGCACCCACAGCACCACTTCCGGCTTTTTCTATGTACGTGGTACTGAGGAATCAAACCTGGGTCTTCATGCTCTCTACCACTAGGCCAATATCCCTGCCACTCCAGCTTTTCTCTATGTATGTGGTACCAAGGAATTGAACTCAGATCTTCTTGCATGCTTGGCAAGCACTCTACCACTAGGCCAAACTCCTGGCCCTTGTTCCTTAGCTTTCTTGTCCAAGACTAGTGTTCTAACACGAACCACATTTCCACTTCCTGTTTATGTGGATAGTTATGAGTCCCTCCCTCATATTTGTCTGCTTGAGCTGGCTTCAATCTTTTTTTCTTTTTCCATCATGGGGTTTAAACTCAGGGCCTGGACACTGTTCTTTTGATTTCTTGAGGCTAGTGCTCTACCACTTGAGCCACAGCACCACTTCTGGCTTTTTCTGTGTATGTGGTACCAAGGAATCGAACCCAGGGCTTCGTGCTTGTTAGGCAGACATTCTACCATTAGGCCACATTCCCAGCCCTCAGTCTTTTGATCCTCAGAACTCAGCCTCCTGAGTAGCTAGGATTATGGACTTGAGTCACTGGGCCCCTATTCTTTGTGTATCCAGCAGCAATTGTTGAGATGTCTGCTCAATAAGCACATTTCCATTGTTCCCTCTTCATTTATTGACTGGAATATTAATCTAACGAAAAGTTTATTCCTCCATTGTACCTTTTTTGGGCTTCAAATTTCATATTGATGAAATGGAATGGTAGCTTGACAGTGGGGATTTGGGAGGCCATCACTGACCTAACTTTGGTTTCTTATTAGGTTTTATTTCCTTTATTAAATTTTCCTGAGTCTGTCTCTCTTACAGTACCTTGGCCTGGGTATCTGTCTCCTAAGCAACAGAAACCTCTTGGGCATAACCATATCAATGTAAGGCAGATCCCAGGTAACTACCAACCATTCCACAGCCAGGCCACGATAACCTAGACAACTACTATGGAACATCCCCTACTCCCAATCCCTACCTCTTGTCTTTTTTTTTTTTTTGGTGGGTCATGGGAATTGAGCTCTGCCTGTGAACTGTCTCTGAGCTTTTCAGCTTAAGGCTACTGCCCTACTCTTGAGCCAAGACCCACTTCCTGTTTTCTAGAGGTTAATTGGAGAGAAGAGTCTTAGGTCCTTTTGTGCCCAGGCTGGCTTTGAACCTGGATCCTCAGACCTCATCCTCCTGAAGTAGCCAGGATTTACAGGCGTGAGCCACTGTGTCTGGCTCCGTCTTGTCTTTTTAAGAGAGTACTGTGAGCATTATGAAAACAGATTTTAAGTCTTTTGATCAGCCCTTTCTGATGTGACCACATCGTTACGCGGAATTCCTGCTTTTATCACCGTGTAGCTCTTTGGAATTTCCCAGGTGGGTTGCTGAGAATGTAGTCGGTTGGAACTCCCTAGCCAGGGTTTTTTTTTCATGCACTCCAGTACTGTTACCAACATGGAAAAGTATTAGGACAGCTGGGGCTGCGAGTTTGGCCTAGTGGTTAAAGTGCTTGCCTAGCATGCTCGAAGACCCGGGTTCGATTCCTTGGTACCACATACACAGAAAAGGCCTTTGAGAAAGCCCGAGGACAGTGCTCAGGCCCCAGGACTGTCCAATAGACAAAGTAATGCTGTTTATTGGAAGCGGAATAATGCCTACGTAAGCCCAGACCCTTGCACATCTCACACACACAGGAGGCAGCACTGGTCCCGGCGATTCCCGGCGTCCACTGCACTTCCCGCGCTCCCCGGATCCCGGCATCCTCTGCGCTCTCCTCTCTCTCCCAGCGTCCCCTGCGGCCGCGGCTCACCGCGACTGGAGCCCCTCCCGGGCAGTAACCGTTACGCTGTCGGGGCCCTAGGTCCTGGTCCCGCCCCCGGCGCCGCCCGATAGGGCCGCGCGCCGCCGTCGCGCGCGCCGCGTGCCGTCGATAGGTGGCCTCAGCAACCTTCTCCCGGGCTTCCCCAATGCGCGGCGGCCGCGCGCGGGGATTGGCTGCGCGTCGCGAAGGCCCGCCTTCCGCTTGCCCGGCGCGGCAGGCAGGTCTCTCGGACCGGAGAGCCCGGGCGGCCTTTCCAGATGGCGGTGTCGGCAGGGCGGTGAGGGTCTTCCTGCTGTGGTCGAGCTGCAGGCGGCTCTGGCAGGCCGAGGGCGCCGCAGGTAAGTGCGGGGCGCGAGGGGCGCCCCGCGGGCGGACGGGCGCTGGAGGCCTGCGCGAGGGCGCGCCCTTCGCTTCCTCTTTCCTCTTCCCTCCTCCCTCCCGGACCGAGGCCTTGCGCCTGGGCCGGGGCGGGGTGGGGCGGGGCCGGGGGGCAGGAGGCCACGCGGAGTCCTGGCCTTTGTGGGGCAACATGGCCGCAAGTGGCGGAGGGAGCAGAGAGCACCGGACAGGCGCCTGGACCGGGGACGGGGGCCCGGGTTGGGCTGGGACTGGGGGCGGTGGGGTTCAGGGACTGGCCCTGAGCCCTTGCATCGCCGGTGCTGCTTGCTCTCCGCGGCCTGAAGAGGCTCCTCGCCTGGTAGGCCTTGAAGCCATAGTATTGCCTTCAGGCGGGAAAGGTGTGGACTGGGAACTGTGCTCGCCGAGGACTCTGCCTGCTTTGACAGTTTGGAAAATCTGAGACCTCATCTAAGTCTCCTCCAAATGCTCATGGATTGAATGTCACGTAGACGATCAGGATGCGGTTCTGTTTTAACAATAAAACGTGGTAGAAAGGAAAAAAAAATGTAACTTGCCAACCTGTTGACAGTGGTCCCTGTCAAGTATTATCACCAGATGGACTTGAGGTTGCGCATGGTAGGAACTGAGTTGCCGTTTCTGCATGCCTGCATGTATCTAGTAACACCATGCTCAGCAGGTCCACGTTGCCAATCACTAGTCGAAGGCCCTCTGTGTGCTGGCAAAAACTGGATTCCCATTTGGGAGAGTGGCCCCAGATCCACCGGTCACCAAAGGGAGGGACCGGCGAGTTCCCGTGCTTCTAGAGGTCCGCTTGTGAGTTCCAGAGTAGATAGAGAGAGGCTGGTTGGAAGATGACAAAAGGAATGGATGAGGTCATACTGCCGCTGGGTTGGGCGGGAGACTGCAGCTGCTGAGGTTTGAGTGAAAGGCTGCAGCCACAGTATTGGACACCACAACTGCTGTCCAGTGCCAGCCAGCCAAGCAAATGTGTTGGGTTTACTCTAGTGCCAGGGTCCAGAAGAGGCTGCTGCATGCTTGTGGTCCAATTGTCAAGGGAAGGTTTTTGTCCATTGTTCAGTTAGTTAAAGCAGTAGTGAGGGCTGAAGAGATGAAGAGTAGGAGGGCCACTCGTTTTGAGCTGGGCATGGCCAAGTGTGGTTCAGAGGATGGTTTCATAGTCTACCTCTGATCTTGGGGTGTAAAAATGATTTTGATTTTTTTGCCCAGTTTGTGCCTTCTCTTGCCATAGCTCCTCCCTCACGTGCCCCCATCTTACCTTTTGACTTTAATGCTTATTGGATGACATTTACATTCAGCCCTGGCCTCCTCTTTGAGCTTCAGCCTCATATCTGTTGTCTGTTCTATGTTGCTACATGTTACTTTGATGCCTACTAGGCCTGTCCAAACTGAATTCACATCTTTCTCCTTTACCTTTGAATTTCAGCCTCCCCCCTCCCTTTTTAAAGTGTTGTGCTAATTACTCTATCACTTAGGTTATGCTCCCAGCTCTTTTGGTACTGTCGCTTAGCTTTTTTTTTTTTTTTTTTGGCCAGTCCTGGACTTGAGCTCAGGGCCTGAGCACTGTCCTTGGACTTTCTCAAGGCTAGAGCTCTACCACTTGAGCCTCAGCACCACTTCTGGCTTTTTTCAATGTATGTGGTACCAAGGAATCGAACCCGGGTCTTCATGCATGCTAGGCAAGCACTTTAACCACTAGGCCAAACTCTCGGCCCCTCTTTTAGCTTTTATACTCAAAGCTAACCCTTTATCACGCACTGTCACACTCAGCTCCACTTAGTTTTGTGCAAGTTAGTTGGGGATAAGAGATTCTTGGGCCTTTCCTGTCCAGGATGGATCCAACCTCAGATTCCAGCCTCCTAAGTAACTAGGATTACAGGAGTGAATGCCTTGCTTTCCTTTTTTTTTTGGTGGGTTATGTGGCTTGAACTTAGTCCCTGAGCTCTTCAACTCAAGGCTACCACCCTACCCTTGAGCCAGGCCCCACTTCCCGTTTTCTTGAGGTTACTTGGAGATAAGTCTCAGGTCCTTTTGAGCCAGGGATGGCTCTGAACTTGATCCTCAGATTTCAGCCTCCTGAGTAGCAGGGTTACAGGTATGAGCCACCCCTCCTGGCTTTTTTTTGGTCAGCTGTGGGGCTTGAACTCTGGGCTTGAGTGCTGTCCCTAAACTCTTCAGCTCAAGGTTAGCATTTTACCACTTGAGCCACAGTGCATCTTCTGGCTTTCTGGTGGTTAATTAGAGAAAAGAGTCTCATGGACATTAGTGCCTGGGCTGGCTTTGAACCATGATCCTCAGATCTCAGCCTCCTGAGTAGCTAGGATTACAGGTGTGAGCCACCAGTGCCTGGTTCCTTTTTTTTTTTTTTTTGGTCAGTCATGGGGCTTGAACTCAGGGCCTGGGGGCTGTCCCTGAACCTTTTTGTGCCCTCTACCACTTGAGCCACAGCACTGTGGCTTTTTCTGTGATTAATTGAAGATAATAGTCTCAGGGACTTTTCTGCATGGGCTGGCTTTGAATTGTGATCCTCAGATCTCAGCCTTCTGAGTAGCTAGGTTTACAGGTGTGAACCACTGGTGCCTGTACCATTTTATTTTTAAGGCAGGGTCCCTTAACCTTTTTCCTGGGCTGACCTGGAACTAATCTCCAGTTTCTGCCTCCTGAGGAGGAGGATTAAAGGAATATGCCATTACATCTTGCTAAAGTTGCATTGATTTCTTTCTTATGCCTTTATGCATCCATTCCTAGGAAGCCCTGTCACCTCACCTTCTGTTTTCAACAGTATTTCTCAGCACTTCAGCTTTGCATAGATCTTGCTCCAGATTACCTACTGAGCCTTTTTGCCCTCCTAAATATGGTGATTTAAAAAAATTATGTGGTAGTATAAGACTGAGTCAGTACATATACAGACCATCTTGTTTGGGTGACAGAGCAGGTGTATCACCTCCTATGTGACCTTGAGCAAGCCATTTAACTTTTCTGTGCTTATCCTTTCTCTCACAATGCTTTATGAGAACTGGGTGAGTTATGGTGCCAAGAGTACTTAAAGCAGGGCCTCTGTGAGGGTTGGCTGCCACTGCTATCCTTGTATCATATGTTGTCAGTATTTAGACCCTTCAGCTTAGTGGCCTGTCTCAAATGCCCAAATCTCCCTGACTTGGCCTGCTTTCCCTTCCCCTTAGTTCAGTAACTTGGCTGCACCATACCTCTCGGGCCTTGGCTTTTCCTCTCAGTGTCACCTAGCATGTACTCTATCTCTATTACCCACCTGTTGCCTCTGCCTTGAAGTGTAGACACTGACTGTTAGGCTTTCTCTAACAACCCTTTTGGAAGGTACTTTCTTCCTCCGAGTGCCCCCCCACCCGCACCCCCCAGCCTTTTTGCTTTTTTGTTTTAGCTTTACACTTCTCAGCATGTGATACAGTAGATACTTTTCTTAGTTGTTACTTGGTCTCCTCAACTAAAATGTGAGCTCTTGTGTTCAATATACCTAAAATGATGTTTGTGTTGTATAAAGGCAGTGAATAAAATGCTTGTTGAATAAATGGAGAAAGCTTATACAGGAATAGAATAGCCCCACTACCAAGCCCTAGGACAGCTTTCCTGTTCCCTTCTCAGGAATCCTGTACCCTACCTATGCTGCTTGCCTCTTTAAAGTGCCCTTTAGCATCTTTATGTGTTTGGTTTGTGGTTTTACACTGGCTGTTTCTTAGCTTTTAGCATGTAGCAAGCAGGCTTTCCCACCTTGTAGCACCGTTTTGTTCCCAATCTCCAATTTAAGTATTCTTCAGATTTTTTTGCCCTAGAATTAAAAAAAAAAAATTGATCTGGATATCTGTACATCTACCAAATTCTGAGGCATTCTGTCCTAGTCTTGAGATCTGTAGCACTAAGCATGCAGAGATGTTTCTTGGTTGTCAGGAGATTAACATTACTGCCTTGGTGTGCTTTGTGTCCACTTGGCTACAGCCTTTTTCGTGATTGCTGCTCCTATTAGTCACTTACACTATGATGTGCTCTCTCAGGCTTTAGCACCTTTGACAGACCTTAGGGGGAGGTATCAGTTCCCATTGAATTTAGAATATTTCAAGCATCTAGGAAACAGTGACAGAATATCATTGCCTTTATGGCTGTATCCAAGCTGTGATAATATATGAGTTAATTTAAACAAGACTTTTATTTTGTGACTTCTTCAAAGTACAACCACCACACTCCATCCCTTCACTGTAAACTTCTTAAACAGGTGATGTCTGTTCTTTTTTCTGGGTTCTTAAGAGTTATGTACATGCAACCATTCATAGGCATAGCCATGCCTATATGTGTATATCTGCATCTGTGTGCATGGCATGTGCATGTGTGTGTTTCTGTGCATGATGTGGGAGTATGCATGTGTGTGTGTGTGCACGCGTGCGTGTGGGTGTGTGCATGTGTTTTTGCTCTACTGACAGCCGCTCTTCCTATAGACCTCTGGGTTTTTGGCCATCCCCTCTGATCTGCCTTCTCTGCCTTATGTCATTCCCCTTCTTCCCCCTCCCCCCACCCCTTATTTTTTGCTTCCTCTGTAGTGAGGCTGTCTAGTGTTGCATCCTTCCATTTTTGGTCACTTTTCTCCTATGATTTTGATGCTTTCCTCCTCATTAATGTAATCTGCCCTACCAGATGTCTACACCAATTAGGGCAGAGTTGTGGCCTCAGCACCTATCAGAGGTCTGCTGAGAACTTCCTACTATTCCTCCTCTCCAGGCTTCCTTCCACTTGGATACTGGAGTGTTTATGTCCCACTAGGGGAGAAGCCTACTTCCTTTCCAGCTTCTGTCTGCTTTCCATTTGGGTCAACAAGTATGGTCAGTTTTTGTGACACTGCTCCTCATGTCTCCAGAGCCAATTTCATACCCTGTCCTGGTGGACTGTCCCAACACCTGTGTATAGTCACCTGGGTACCGTCACAGCTGTGCCAGTTTCCTTTATGATAAATATGCTTTACCCTTGGTGGCTCATTATTTTTCCCAGTATAGAGCTAAATGGTAGATTCTTTGTGCCTTGGCTCCAGCTTTCTTCTTTGCCTCTTTCTAAATCCTGACAGGCACCCTCTGCTCTATTGGGAGCAGAACTGTGCTGTCACCTCTGTTGATCTCAGCTGTCCCATCAAAATGTCATGTTGTGGGCCCAGGAGAGGGGGTTCCCTGGGTAGCAGAGTGCCTGGCCACACTTCTGAGGTCTCTAGTGCTACATATTTGAGCTGAGGGTTTTATGTTTGCCCTGACTACCCCAGCCCTTGCAGGTGAGTGGACTGATGTTATCCAGATGGCTTGAGCAAGGCCATGCCTTTTATTAGTGTTCAGAAAGGTCGGATTCCCACTATGTGTTTGCTTACATCATAGGCTGAGTTAGGGGAGTATTGCAGTGAAGTTTAGTTTTTTTTTTTAAATCTTTCAGCCTTAAAATCATATTTTTGTGCTTTTAATATGAAACTGGACAGTTAGCAAAACATTTAGGTTAGGATTTAAATTATAATTTCAATAAAATAAGTTTATTTGGGTGTCTTAAAGGTTCTCCCATAGGCAGTATTAATTTAACTCTGTACTACACTGTTAATGGCACTTGACTCAGTACCAGGGGAGTAGATTTTCTGTCATTTCGTGACGGTATTTTTAAATTTCTTTTCAGGTGGAAGAAGAAAGGTGCCACTTTGGCATGAAGACAGACTCACTTAGTCGTCGGTCTTTTAAGCTGAGTGCATTGTGATTTCCAATAATTGAGGCAGTGGTTCTAAAAGCTGTCTACATTAATGAAAAGAGCAATGTGGCCAGCTTGACTAAGCCGCCAATGTGCACAGCGTGGGCAGGACAGCACCGGGTCTCGACGGACTTGTGCATGTTAGCTGTAGATTTATGTAAGGTGTTTTAAAACTGGTCTTTTAAAATAGTCTTAACTGCTTTTAATATGGAAACATATGAAAGTCCCTCTCCTCTCCCGCGTGAGCCCGCAGGAGAAGCGATGATGGAAAACCAAGTTTGCCCCTTCCAAGTGCTGCCCCGTGAACAGTCTCCACCACCTCCCCTGCAAACGTCCAGTGATGCAGAGGTAATGGACGTTGGCTCTGGTGGTGATGGACAGTCCGAACCCCCTGCTGAAGACCCATTCAACTTCTACGGAGCTTCTCTTCTCTCCAAAGGATCCTTCTCTAAGGGCCGCCTCCTCATAGACCCGAACTGTAGTGGCCACAGTCCACGCACCGCCCGGCACGCACCTGCGGTCCGGAAATTCTCCCCTGACCTTAAGTTGCTTAAAGATGTAAAGATTAGTGTGAGTTTTACCGAGAGCTGCAGGAGTAAGGACAGGAAGGTGCTGTACACAGGAATAGAGCGCAGCACTCGGGCCGAATGTGGCCTGCTCCTTAGTCCTGTCAGTGGGGACGTGCATGCTTGTCCCTTTGGCGGGAGTATTGGTAATGGGGTAGGCCTAGGGGGTGAGAGTACAGATAAGAAGGATGAGGAGAATGAGCTGGATCAGGAAAAGAGAGTGGAATATGCAGTGCTCGATGAGTTAGAAGATTTTACTGACAATTTGGAGCTAGATGAAGAAGGAGCAGGCGGGTTCACTGCTAAAGCAATCGTTCAAAGAGAAAGAGTGGATGAAGAGGCCTTGAATTTCTCCTATGAGGTATGTTGGCGATCCCTCTTTCTGAGGGCTTGAGGGCTCTCTAAAGAGAGGTTTGGGACTGGCAGCATCTTTTTGGAAGTTGGGAAATTTAAAAACAAAACAAGAAGCAATTTGAATTGCTTTTATTTGAATAACAACATAAATGTGGAGAAGAGAACAATGTCAGACGTCCACATTTTTAATGTTTCTTAATGAAAGGTTTGGCTAACAGGCAGCCGTATATTCTCTTGCTAACCTGAGTCAGCAGGTGCTTCTGAGAAGCCTCCTTGGCAAGGTGTGCACCTGGACCAGGCATGTTGATTTCACTTGTAATTTCACTCTATTTATCTTTCAGATGATCACCTACCACCAGAGCATACTTAGGCCCCCTTGAGCGACTCCTCTCTGTTCTCAAATGTTGTTAAGGTTTCACTTGGTCCAGGAACATGGACCCTGGGAGCTTTGGGATCTGAACATCTTATTTTGCAGGATGACTTTGACAATGATGTGGATGCTCTGTTGGAGGAAGGCCTTTGTGCTCCCAAGAAGAGGCGAATAGAAGAAAAGTATGGAGGAGACAGTGACCATCCATCTGATGGAGAGACAAGTGTGCAGCCAATGATGACCAAGATTAAAACAGTGCTTAAAAGTAAGTTAAGTCACAAAGTGGTGAGTGTTTTCAGGCATCAGAAGTGGAGTTTCAGCTGTGTGTCTGTGGCTAATGCCTACAATCCTAGCTACTCAAGGGGACTGAGATCTGAAGCCAAGCCCAGGCAGGAAAATCCAAGAGACTCCTATCTCCCATTAACCACGGAAAAGCCAGAAGTAGAACTTTGGTTTGAGTGATAGAACACTATCCTTGAGCAAAATAGCTAAGGAATAGAGTCCAGGCTCTGAATTCAAGCCTTAGTACCAGTGTGTATGCACATGTACATACAAGTACATACACAAAAGTACTTTCCTTTGAGATGTTTAGAGAGCTCTGGTCTTATACTATGGTCTGGATGGAGATTCATGTTTGAATATAGAATAGTCATGACAGACAGACAAAAGGAGAACAGATTGGACACAAGAACTTAGTCAAACACACAACCACCCAGGTGTAAATTCTGGTAACAGCTGTGGAAATCACAGGCATTCTGCAGAAGACTACTGAACAGGGGAAATATTGTGAACCAAGAGATGGTATCAGGGACCAGAGAGGGTATGGGGTCTGAGAGGTGAGTACTTAGTGAGGTGGCACATGATGGTTGCAGTCTAGATTTGTTTTGTTTTTTTCTTAGTGCTAGTCCTGGGGCTTGAACTCAAAGCTAGCAGTCTACCACTTGGACCACAGCCCCACTTCCAGCTTTTTCTGTTTATGTGGTACTGAGGAATTGTACCTGGGGCTTCATGCATGTTAGGCAAGCACTTTACCACTAAGCCACATTCCCAGCCAGCTCCTAGCTTCTTCTGGTTATTTATTGGATATCTAAGAGTTGCATTGGTTTTCCATTGGGCTCACTTTAAACTGTGATCCTCAGATCTTAGCCTTCTGGGAAGATATCATACAGGCATGAGACATCAGTGCTCAGCCTGCAGTACAGGTTTTGATTTGTCTCAAAGTGATTCAGGAAGCTGCTAGAATCAGACCAGTGTTACCTGAAAAGTAACATGACCTGACTAGCATGGCATATGCAATTTAGGGATAAGGTAGAAGCTCATTGCATAGAAATAGAGGCATTTTGGAGATGCAAAGTAGATTTAACTCTTGGATTTGACAACAGTGGGAGAGCAATTGGGAGATAATCAGTTCTATTGCAGGGCTCTTGTCAGTCTGAAGCAACTGAGTGTTGTTTTTTGTCTGCACTTGTCTGGCATTTATGACTGTTCCAATAGGGAACATCAGGATCAGTAGAGGAGCTGAAGAGATGTAAGGGCATTCAGACACTCGGATAAGACCTTGGGCTAAGAGATTAGGTACAGAGGGTGGTGAGGTGGCACTTGGTAGAAAGTGAAGTATGGAGGTTGCAGTTGCAGCTTTTGGGCTGTGGAGGGTCAGTAGTGTCAGGTGCTACATGTTACTTTCTACATTGGTGATAGATAAGCAGTAGCTGACTGGACAATTCCAGATGGGCTGAACCTCAGGCTCCAGCTTCATAGGGAGACGGGGAAAGAGGTGAGGGATTCACTTTGGTACCTGTGGAGTGTTGGCTTTGTACTCTTGCTGTTTTTAAGTTTTTCTGAGCAAACAAACCCATGTCCATCCTATGCAGATCACCTTACAGTAATAGACTTGCTTTGCCAACCTGCCTGGCCTTGGGCTCACAACTTCACTCAACTCTACATGGCTGTTACAGAGGAGTTGATGGTTGAACCTATGTCCTATGTTGTATTTGACTCCACATCTTATTTGCTTCCTCTCCTGAATTAGCGCAAGACTGGGGGTGAGGTGGTTTCACTTGGCCCTAACTTCTATGAAAACATCCATGGGGTATACTTCTGAGTTGTAGCACTCCTTCCTAGGCCATGCTCTGTGATAGCGGCTTGGGCAGGATACCAATCCCAGGGTCAGCACTGCTGGACGAGGATCTGGCCAGAAATGCCACTCTTTTCCTGAATTTACTGGCACCTTTTTCATTGTTCTTAGTGTTTTAGGTTTTACTTGCTTTCTCTTAATTTAAGAATATTGTTGTCATTGTATTTATGCTTTTTCTGGCAATCAGGTTTGTTAGTGATGAGTAAAATGTCCAATGCTTCTCCCTCCCTCCCTCCCTCCCTCCCTCCCTCTCTTTTGCTGTCCTTGGACTTGAACTCTGGGCCTGAGCTCTGTCCCTGAGCCTCTCTGTGCATAAGGCTAACGCTCTATCACTTCAGCCATAGCTCCACTTCTGGCCTTTTCTGTTTGTGTGGTACTGAGGAATTGATTCCAGGGCTTCATGTATGCTAGGCATGCACTCTACCACTAAGCCACATTTCTAGTCCCTACTTTTCTTGTATGACTGCCTATAAAGCAAAGAAGGGGTTGTGGGTAGTGTCTTAAAACTAGTATAGATAGTTACTCAGGAGGCTGAGATCTGAGGATCATGGTTCAAAGCCAGCCCGGGCACTAAAAAGTCCATGAGACTCATCTTCAATTAACCACCAGAAAACCAGAAATGGCATGTGGCCTTGAGCTGAAGAGCTCAGGGACAACGCGCAGGCCCCAGAGTTCAAGTCCCACAACCAACAACAACAACAAAATATATAGAAATTTTATTTGAACAAAGATTTTTTTTCCCCTTTTCTTGCTTTGTTGTTAGGAATCAAACTGGTTCTTATATGTACTGGTTATGTTTTTGTGTGTGTGTGTGTGCTAGGATTTGAACTCAGGGCTTTATGCTTTTTTTATTGTTTTTCAAGTACATTTTTATTATCTTTAAGTACTCCTGCAAAGGAGTTGCCATGTAACAACATATACAGCATATCTTGATCAGTGTCATCGCTTTCATCGTTCTTCCTTAGCCTTCCCAACCCTTCAACTTTCTTAATTTTGTGGGATATGTATTGAGTCCATACTTGCTTGGATTTTTGGCTAAGGCTGAGAATCTGCCATTTGAGCTATGCTCAATGGCAAATTGGCTCATTTTGCTAACTGGGGACAAGAACCTTTAGTATTTGTGTATCCAGGCTGGCTTCAAACTATGATCTTCAGAGTTCAGCCTTCTGAGTAACTAGGATTATAGGCATAAGCCACTAGTTCCTGGCTTGTGTGCTCATGCATGCGTGCACACTTGCAGTGGTCCTTGAACTCAGGGCCTGGGCATACTGTTCCTGAGCTTTTGCGCTTAAGGCTAGCATTCTATCACTTGAGGCACAGCTTTACTCTGGCTTTTTGTTTGTTTGGTTTGGTTTTTTTGATGGTTAATTGGAGTCTTATGGACTGTCTTGCTCAGGTTAGCTTTGAACTGTAATCCTCAGATTTTACCCTCCTGAGTAGGTAATATTACAGGTTTGGCTGGCTTTTTTTTTTTTTTTAATTGGAGCTTGAACTCAAGGATATGAATTCTCACTGTCTTTTTATTTTATTTTTTTAATTATTGTTGTTTTAGAGGTGATATACAGTGGGGTAATCTTTACATATGCCAGGCAATATGTACATTTCCCTCCTTTTACATAGTATCATCTGTTTCCTTATTCTTCCCCCTCCCTCCCATCTCTGCCTACCAGTTGTATAGCTCACTTTCTTCCATGTCCAGTGGAGCCAGTGGGCTCTGTTGTTGCACTTTTCGCCTGTTTTCGACTGATTCACTCAACTTTTTTTTTTTTTTTTTTGTCAGTCATGGGGATTGAACTCAGCCTGGGCACTGTCTCTGAGCTCCTCAGCTCAAGGTTACCACCCTTACCCTTGAGCCACAACACCACTTCTGGTTTTTAGTGGTTATTAGAGATCAGAATCTCATGGACTATAGTGCCTGGGCTGGCTTTAAACCTGGATCCTCAGATGTCAGCCTCCTATGTAGCTAGGATTGCAGGTATGAGCCACTGTGCCCAGCTTCATTCTACTTTTTATTCTCCTGGCTGATACCCTATCATTTGAGCCACATTTCTAGTATGGCTTCGTGGAGATAGTGTCTGACTTTTTTCTGCCTGTGCTATCTGTGAACCTCAGGCCTTAGATTTCAGCCTCCTGAGTAGCTTTGGGTTATGGGTTTAGGCCACTGGTGTCTAGCTTTGGTAGTATTGTCTTTTTGGGTGTGTTGGGGGTTGAGGGTTAAATTTTGCTTCAAGCCAGCTAGACACTCTATTACTTGAGTCATATATCTCCTTCCTCATTTTTGTGTATATGGAGGGTAGGGTGCTAGAACTTGAACTCAGTGCCTCTTTCTTTTGGCTCTTTTGCTTAAGGCACATGCACTACCACTTAAGCCATAGTCAGCTCTACTTCGTGTGTGTGTGACGGGGGGAGGGAGAGAAGGAGTGAGTGTGTCAGAGGGACTTTCTGACCTGGACTGGCTTCAAATCTTCATCCTTAAGATCTCAGTCTCCTGAGTAGTTACGATTATAGGCCCAGTGTTCCCAATGCTTTTCAGATGTGGTGGAAAAATCGTACAATGTTATTCTGAGCTCTTTGTGAACTTTACACATGTCAGTTCCCATTTTGTAAGTATAACCAAGAGGGAGTAGTTTGACTTGCCAAAAAATATCCCATAGTGACAGTCTAATTATAACATGTTCTTTCTTTTATGCAGGTCGTGGCCGTCCCCCTACAGAGCCTCTGCCTGATGGGTGGATCATGACCTTTCATAACTCTGGAGTTCCAGTGTACCTGCACAGAGAGTCTCGGGTGGTCACTTGGTCCAGACCCTACTTCTTGGGAACAGGAAGCATACGGGTAGGGAAGGCATCAGTAATGAACTTAGGCTTGTCAGTCCTAACACTGAAGCATGCCAGATTGCACTTGTTGCATGATAGCCATGTGGAGGTCAATATAAGGCATCAGGTTTTTAGATTCAAGGTCATGTTGGTAACTCTTCTTGCAATATTACTATTTACAGAAACACGACCCTCCTTTGAGTAGCATCCCATGTCTACATTATAAAAAAATGAAGGATAATGAAGAACGAGAACAAAGCAGTGAGCTCACTCCCAGTGGAGAAATATCTCCTGTCAAGCCTCTGGGTCGATCAGCAGAGCTGGAATTCCCTCTGGAAGAACCAGACTCTGTGGGTATTGACTCAGGGCCCCCAGACGAGAAGGATTCCCTGGGAGCTGAGGCGGCCCCCGGGGCTTTGGGACAAGTAAAGGCCAAAGTAGAGGTGTGCAAAGATGAATCTGTTGGTAAGTTTTCCCAGAAAGGTTTCTTCTTTGCTACCTAGGATCTGGCTGCATTTCATATTTACCCTAGAGTCGCACTCATTCTGTCAGAAGCCATGGCTCAGTTCTTCATTGTGCCTGTTGCGGGGACACCTTTGTCTATTTTGCACTTCTGCATGGCTAGAGAGGTCTGTTTCCTTCCACTTTTGAGAACCTGCTCATTTTCAGCATCTGGAGGCCTGAACTTCATAGAACTGCCATGGAGATGGTGACATGTTGGTGCCATGTTCTTCCTTTGTGCCCATGAGCATTGTTTTTCCTGATGAGCTCAGAGTTTGAACCTTCAGCCCAGCACTACGGAACTAACCCTAGCCTGTGAACAGTTCCTACTGTCATTTTGTGGCTTTTTGAGACAAAGCCTCACTTTGTAGCCCAAGTTGGTTATGAATTTGTAATTCTCCTTCAGCCTCTTTGAGTGCTGGACAATATCCTCTTGAATCCTACAGTTGCCTTTTGGATAAGTGTTAGGGTTTCTGTTCATTTCCTCTCTTATAGCTTAGTTTGTCCTGTCCTTTCAAGTCACAGATCTCTCTTCAGGTGGTGGCAGATCTATTTTCAGCCTTTCTGCTAGATCACTATCAAAGAAGACATTCTGTTTTTACAAGTTATGCTTGATTTTTGTTGCTGCCCAGCAAGTCATAACTATTCAATGTGAGGTGCCCTGAAGCAGCTGTGAGGAGGGAAAAGCTGTTGTGGGCAGTGGTTAGGGGAGAAATGTGGTAAGCACAAAGCCCTAAGGAGGCAGGGGCCAGTCACCAAGTGTGTTCCTGAGTGTAGAAATACCATCTAGATGGTGAACGGCTGGTATTAGCATTCAGGTACCATTGGCAAGAGTCAGGATTTTTTTGTGGGGTGGGATGGGAATCAAACCTAGAACCTTACCACATGGTCAGCAAGTACTTTTTTTTTTTTTTTTTTTTTAATCCACTGAGCTATGCTCCCAGTCCCCAGGTGTTTGTTTTGCTTCTTGGAGAAGAGCCTAAAGGTGATATGTTTTTATTTGTTGGTTTGTTGAGATACTGTCTCTATCCCAGGCTGTTTTCAAACTCAAGATCCTCTTTCTTCAACCTCTTTTATACTGGGATTATAAGCATGTGGCAAGCATTTGTATCCCTCTTCCCATAACATTTTTTTCATTCTTGTTTTAGTTCCAGATAAGGTAAAAGAACTAAGCATCCATTCATAAAGAATTTGTCAGAATAATTTGAGCTGGTAGTGAAGGGACTTAATGTTTTTATCCCTGTTCCTCGCTGTCCCTCTTCACCTTTGAAAGGGACAGGGAAAGGAAAACACTTGTCATGTGGACTAGACTTCTTTGATGAAGATGCTACTGTCTTAGGCACAGGGTTGAAGAAACATGACTCTTATATTGCAGGTTTGATAATTTCTGTCTCTGGTACATCTTGAACAGATCTGGAGGAATTTCGAAACTACCTGGAAAAGCGTTTTGATTTTGAGCAAGTAACTGTTAAAAAATTCAGGACTTGGGCTGAGCGGCGGCAGTTCAACCGTGAGATGAAGCGGAAGCAAGCTGAATCTGAGAGGCCCATTCTGCCAGCCAACCAGAAGCTCATCACTTTGTCTGTGCAGGATGCACCCACAAAAAAAGGTGAGTTGGGCTTATGAGGACCAGCATCAGCAGACTGTTTTTTAATTTGATGTGGTTAGAGTATGTGAGTGAATTATACTTATTCAAAGCTCATATTTATCCTATGAGTAGGCCTGCTGCATTCAGGGTAGTCAGCTCCAGTGAATGACTCAGTTATGTGAATGGACCCAGTTCTCAGGTGCTGACTGGTGGGAGCGTTTCATGCATTTTCTGAGATAATTCTTCTTGTCACAGAGTTTGTCATTAATCCCAATGGGAAATCCGAGGTCTGTATCCTGCACGAGTATATGCAGCGTGTCCTCAAGGTCCGCCCTGTTTATAATTTCTTTGAATGTGGTAAGTTTAATCTTCCCTCATTTTGGTTGTAAAGAATCACATGTGTCACTCTGTTCTGGGCTGGGGTTGAGAATTGTTAGCCCTACTGGATTGGATAGAAGTACAAGGGAAGGGTAGAGAGAAATGCATTGCAAATAGTATGTTTTCAGGAAGATGTATGTGCCTCATCTAAGGGCAAATATCTGAGCCTGCTACTTTGAGTTTGTTCCCTGTCCTGTCTCCCTTCTGCTTTTCTTGTCCCTTGCTGGCTTCTATATGTCATCAGTGGCATACTTGTGAGGAAGGCCTCCTTGCTGTGCATTGAGTCCTTTCCTGGTCTCCCCCAGGTGAATGAAAGTGTCTTGGATCTGTTCATACTCCTTCCAGCTGTCTTCCATGACATTCTTTTTACAACTCTGTGAATGACAGTTTGTCTCCCCTTGAGAACCAAAGCCTGTGGTCACTCATGTACCCTTTTGGACATTGTTTATCTGGTT